>NC_085993.1:14505064-15246314 GCF_030014385.1 Trichomycterus rosablanca
ACAACATATATATTAAGTCTTGTCTGAAAAAATCAGAATAGAACAGTTTAGCAATAATCCTTGTAATGTTTGGAGAAAGAAGTTGTGCATGTGATTCAAAAACAAAACAGGCACAGTAAATTGTACTGTAGGAACAGTACAGGTGCATCATACTGTATGTCAATAAAAAACACAAATGGAGCAATGTACTCAGACAAATCACAGGAGAATTTGATCTCCTGTACTGTACTATAATTGTACTGTATTATATGTTCGTTGGATTGTTGCCAAATTAATTATTGTTGCTTGTGCAATGACAAAACAAAACAAATTTTATTTTAAAAGGAAAGGGGGTGTAAAACATGCCCATGTCCCAGTTTTTTTTAAAAGTCATCAAATTTAGAATGAGTTTAAACATACAAAACAACAATGTTAAATAGTTTTAACATTAAATATCGTTCTTGTACTTTTTTTTTTATAGTTAAATGCATTTAAAAAAAGTTAAAAAGTCATTTTAATTTGATAAAATATTTGTGTTGAAGCAATTTAATGGGTTATATAACAGATATATAACTATCTCCTACCTGGTGGTCCTTGAATGAGAGTGAACTCTTTGTGTAATGCCTCCCTTATTGCTTTGCACTGACTGACATTCAGCTGAGGAAGCCCCAAGGATTTGTGGCCCTCAATCTCAAGTCTTGATGGTCCCTTTGTATGAATTTGAATTCCTAAAAATGACACATTTATCAGAAGTAAAACAATTAAAACCCACAAAAATTATTATTAAACATATATAAAGATAGCCAAAGTGTCTTACCAGTGTCACTTGTCCTTTTACCAGTGGCAATGGCCTTTACAAGATTATTTGCTGTTGTAAGATTATCAATAGCACTCTCCTTGCGCCTGTGGAAAAAAGTTAAAATTATGAGACAATTTTATAGGAAGACCTATAGGATTATTTGTATAAATACTGTTATAAGTGCTGTGTAAGAATATTTACACATCTGGCAGAAGTTTTGGGATTACTTCAACTGTGTATCTTGCACTCTTCAGGAAGATAGACTCTGGAAGTTTTGTCATAGGCATGTGGTTTATACAAAAATCGATCTTCATGTAGGTCTGCTCTTTTGACTCTTCTTCCCCTGAGACACTGGTGACTATTCCATGGGCTATCCAAATTAGACCAGATGAACTCATGAGATTCAAATCCTTTGAATCTGTCAAAGAGTCCTCCAAAACTGGACTGAGATCTTTCTGCTGGATTCTTAACCGAATACACAGAAAACTGTTTCTCAAGTTGCCTTCAATTGCCCATTGATCTTTCTTCTCAAGAGGAAGATGAAAGCATCCCTGAAGATTCTCTTTTTCTTTCAGAGGTTTCCATTTCAGCATTGTCTCTTCAAAAACAATGCTCTCGTTTTCTGCCACAGCATTACAGGCTGACTCCATTTCACACAAAGGTTTCCATATTTTCTGATAATCCACATATGTGTTGTATGATGGTCTTGAGGCATGAAGTGCATATTTCGAAAAAGATATGATTGGATCTTTAGTGTGTCCAAGGCAGATCTCAAAATTTGGATTCACAATGAGCAACTGAACTGCTGGCACCAAAAGCCCCCGAACTGTGTCAGTGCCTAACTGTATCTCAATAATGTCACCCTTTCTTAATTCCAGGGACAACTCCATGAAATGCTCCTCTTTCAGACTGGATGCCCCTGTTCCTGAGGCTTTCACTGGTATTTGTGTTTTCTTTCTTATTGGTTGTCTAGTGACAGTTGCATTCATCTCTTTTATTACCTTATAGATAAGGTCCCAGTTTTCTTCCTTGATAGCTACCACCAGATCTTTCCAGTGCTTATTGGGCACATATGTTATTACAGAGTTTGCTTGTTGTTCTTTTAGGTCATTATGGAGGCAGGTATCTGCAAAGGAGTATATTCTTCGCACCCACTTTAGTACCATGCAGTCATTAAATTTATCATACCAAGGCTGATCTGCCAGCTGAAGATCCCTATACATTATGTTATTCATATCTTGACTGAAGTCTTTGTTTAGCGGTATGGATATCCTAAAGCTGCTACTAGTGGGGGTGACTTCAACAATATAAGCCACCTTAAGTGCATTTTGCACCGACAGCTGTGATGCAACACCTAAAGCATGTGATTTCTTCTCGCATATAGTTTGAACTCTGTTCTTCTGGCTAAATTCAACACAGCACATATCAATGTCATGTGATGTGTACTTAATTTCAGTATTATTAAGTACAGAAAGAAGAAGTCGCTGTACAATGACATCTATATAGCGCCGGATTGGAGAGGAGGCCCAGGTGTAGCTGTCCAGCTGTAAATCATAGTGGCCGATCCGTGAAAGATGAGAAGAGTTGGCACGCAAGACTTGAGCTTTGTTGATGAGCCTCCTAAGGTCAATTACAAGAGGAAGAAGCTGTGGGTGAAGGTCATCAGTTGTGACAAGATCCACTATTCTGTGGATGTCTTTATCCTGAGCTGCAATCTCAAGATTTTTCAATACTGACGTCAATATTGGAAAGATTCCATTATTTAAAACCTCTTGTTCAACGTTTTGTGTTTGGTTGAGCCCACTTAGGTTTAGCTGTTCGTGTTCTTTTGGTGTGAAGTCACCAACATGTGACGACAGGTGAATGGACATTGGAAGCCAGGCAACATTTTTGTCCTGAAAATCATGCAGCTGATCACTGTCTGGCCTATCCTGGCATCTGAGAGGAGCCAGGCTTCTGGCATTTCCGTCAAGCAGAAGCGTATCAGCAACAAAGTGGTTGAACATGATCATCAACTCCTCCACCAGTCTGTGAGATCGTCTACTTCCAACAACTTCATCCTCATCAGGCCGCCGGTAACACCAGTCATCTTGTTTTCTGTCTTTTCTATGAACCTCGGCAAAGTTGCACGCTATGGCAAGACAGCCCTCCAAAGTGTCAAAGCTCCGTGTATTGCCTGATGCTTTTAACATTTTCTCAGCAGCTTCATATGATAGTCTCTTTTTGGAGCGAATTACAGACTTGAAAAATGTTCTGTTTTGTATGCGATGTGTCTTTTTGTCCACTTCTGTCATCAGGGAAATACAGTGTCGATCACAGCCATCATCGAGTAAACTGAAGATGTTGGTGCTTAAGTCTTCTGGGAACATATGTGCCGGTTTAGATTTTGAAACATAGAATGAAGTACCTTGCTGCCGTGCATATCTGTCCAGTTCACTATCTTTAGGCACAAAGCTTGCGACATCAGCAATGTGAACTCCTATTTCATAGTGCTCACCTAAATCTCTCACACTGATGGCATCATCAAGGTCTTCAGAAGTTGAAGAATCAATAGTGAATGTCATTAATTCACGGAAATCTTCACGGGTATTTGACCATAGAGGTGTATATTTCAAATTTTCCACCTCTTTTTGAACACACTGGGGGACTTTCCTGTGTAGTTTGTACTCTATTTCAAGTATCTTTAACCCATCCTGTAATGAGGTAACTATTGGAAGTGCATTTACAACAATCCCTAGGGGAAAATTAAAATGCTCCCCCCATTTCAACAATTTGACAACAAACAGATGGTTTCTGCGGGCTTCCTCATTAATTCTGATGAATCTTTCAACTCTCCATGTTTCAGGATTTCTTATAGCAATGTAGTTTGGTTTGTCCTTCCAAAATGGTGTGAATATTTTAGTTATGCATATGTCAATTGGTGCCATCACCTGATCATCATTTCTGTCAACAGTACAGACAAACTCACTGGGCAAATCTACACGCTTGATCACTTCAATTACTTTTCCCTTAGGAGGAAATGTCTCAGTGGTCAAAATCTCTACGTTTACTATGTCTCCAGAAAACGATTGCTTTAGATTTTTTTTGCCTTCTATTCTGATCTGTAAACTTGGCTCATCAAGTGGCATGGCAAAACCTGAATCAAACTTCTTCAGGACTAACTCACAAATCCTGCTGTTCTGGCAAGTCCCATCTGGTTGAGGTCTGGAGGGTTTGCTTTCCTTCACATGCCTCACCACATTGTTTTTAAGATTGTCGGTGTGTAAAAAAGGAAACGTGCCATCCTCTGTTAATTTTATTTGTAAATCTTCGTCTTCATCCAGGAGCTCTTTTAGTATAGGGTCCTCACTGTTGTCAGGTAACTCTGATGTAGTTGAATCACTATCACTGCTGTCATCTTCTTCAGTTCTCATGATGTTCGATATCTCCAAAAGTTCTTGGTTTAAATTGTTCAAAGTAAACTCTTTGGGATGGACACTTCCTGTACCAATGCAGTGATTTATGTAGGAATTCCAAAGTCTCCAGCATTTTCCAAAATAAGGACAGCACAGAGCAGTGGCATCTCCTACAACTATCACTTGAGACTGAGCTCTAGTCATGGCTGTGTTCAGCAGGCGAACGTCATTGAAGAATTCAAGACATGGTCTCTCGGTCTTGTTCAAGCTGTCTTTGGTGTGCACAGTAGTTATGATGATTATTCTGAACTGTTTTCCTGTAAAAATAATATTGCTGTAAATAATTATGAACAGAATTTCCAAAAATTAGTTTCCCAGAGCAAATACATAGAATAAGAGTGAAGTAAAGTTTTATGAACTGAATAATCAAGCCCACTAAAGCAAACAAGATAAGATGAATAAATAAAAAGTAAAGTGTAATGAAATAAAAAATATTATATAATAAAAAAAATAAATAAAAAAAAATAAAGTGTCCATGAGAATAATAAAGTGTCTGGTGCCTGGAGCAATGTTGGAGAGATATTGCACAGAACAGTTATTGAACAGTTATTGAGGCTGGTAGAATAAATAAATATACAGTATATTTGCAGCAAGTGTGTGTGTAAATACACAGAAAACATATTGATTTATACCTTGAACATTTTCTGCATTTTCCACAGTGACTTTATGCAGATTGTACTCTCTTAGTTGTTTCAATTGTTTCCTTATTTCAATTACCTGTGGTGAAAAAAACTGGATGTTAAAAACTATCAATTATATATATTATAAATAAGTATTATATTAGTAAACAGAGGGGAAAACAAAAATGTAACCACTATTTTTTTTATTTAATCACTGCCAGTGCTTTTGGTGTATTAATCAGCAAGTGAAAAGCTTATGAAACCAAAAGTCTTTGTACAGGTGCACCACACAATAATTTATAACATGCCCCATGACTAATGATAGGCAAAGTAAGAAAGGCAGTAGTCGCTAAACTTTCAGGGTCACCCAATACTCAGAGACATTAAGCAATAAACTGCACTATAATTATTTTTTGTTCCAATTTTTGCACCCCATATTCATACATATATCTTATATTTTATTTTATAGTTATACTTTATAAGAACCAATATATTATGGCTTATGTTGTTGGTTTAAGTTTTAGTTTTATATTGTCAGAAGCACAAACTACACATTTTGCCATGTATATTTTATTTATACCCTTTCTGTTCCACCCATCCCGTTACTCACACTATTTTTGTTATACTGTTATCTATCCATCTGTCTGTCTATCTATCTGATCACTCAGGCCTTCTCTATTTAAAAAGAGAAGTACAGAAATAAAATTTAAAAAAGTTATGATCTCAAATATGCAAATTTAGACAAGTGTGCTACACAATATTTTGTGATATAAGTGCCCTCAGACTAATGCAATGAAGGATAAGCAGTAACTACAGACATCTCTGTAACTACACCACATGCAGAACTTAGAAGTAGATATTTGATCTTGAAGTATATTGTGTGACAACAAATTGGTTGAATATCTGTTTTCCCTCTATGTATAATGTTCATAATCATCTATTTACTATATAACAATAAATATCATCCCAACTAGTTACCTGACTCCCCTGGGAGAGAACACACACTGATGCTGAATCATTTTGTTGCCACTCATCAGGCCACTTCTCCAGTACTTTTAGGACAACATCAACAACTGTTTGGATTTCAGCAGGATTGAACCAAGACAGGGATCCCTTATCCAAATAGCATTCACCTCTGACATGACAGAACTGCAGAGCATTTTGATGTGGATGTGCAGGTACGTTTCCTTTGGCTTTGATCCCATCTGTCTTTCCAACATAAAAATGTTTGGACACAAAATCCACAATTTCTTGAGTGGAGCGGTAGTTTTCATTGAAGATTATTCTGCTATTTTTAGCAGTTGTTGTGTTCTCTGCTTGATAGTGATGAAAGAGGCGATTTAGTAAAGTATGGTCTGAGCTTTTGTCCACCCCCACGGAAAAGAGCCTGGGTCCCATCTGCATGTGATCTCCAGCTAGAATTACTTGAGTCTTCTCCCCTGCTAAGCCTATAGCCATTAATGCCTCACATTCCAGCATCTGAGAAGCTTCATCAATGAATATGTGACTGAAGTAGTTTGATGGTAGTTGCAGGTCATGGAAGTATCGTGCCATTCCAGTTGTTGTTATAATGATTCTTGCAGAATCTAATGTCTCTCTGTCAGGGAACTCAAAGCACCAATGATCCTTGGATAAATGACAATATTGAAGAGTGACAGGATCAGTAGCTCTTGGTGAACTTTCCTTTGCCTTTATTCTTAAAAGTCTTACTGGACCTTTGGCAGTTGTTGCACTATTATGGAAATGATTTCTGACATAAAGGTCTGCAGAGCTAAAATACAAAAAAGGAATAATTTTAAAGTAATGTTTTTTTTTACTTAACAAAAACAGGATGTGTGTAAAAACAAATTATAAGAAAAATCCAAATGAATCATCACATACCTGTTAGTATGTGTACAGATCAAGATTCTGTTTTGTGGCTGCTGCACAAGAGCCAGTGTAATCTTAGCAAGAGTAAGCGTCTTCCCGGTTCCAAAAGGTCCATATATCAGCAATGGTGCCACACTGCCTCTGCGGTCAGAAGCGCCAAGGATGAAGTCCATAGCAGCTTGTTGCTTTTCATTCAGCTCACTTGGACATGACTTGTTTGAAACTGGAACCTGAACATGCCTTTCCTTTAGGTCGGGCAAAACCCTTCTAAGGTCTGGTAGCATATCAACAGCCTTGTGCATTTCACAGAACCATTTGCGGTCCAACTGGAACTGAACCTCCATCTCAGTTGATGTATCACTCTGAAGTTGTAGTTCATTACAGCAGTTTATTGAAAGCTTTACATATAGTTGAGATTCCCCAATGGCATCTTTAAGAATCACAGCCTCATAAACACGCTGTGGTGCACAATCAGGTCTCAGCAAGTCCACAAGGACTGACTGAACATGTCTCTTTAGCATGTAGCCCTCTGGTGTATCAGGAGCAAGTGAATAAGAGACAGATATGCTGCCAAAAAGCTCTCCTGAAATGGTATTTTTAAAGCCAAACCAATCGTCAAACAGCTGTTTTTTAAAAGACATGGTCCCTCGTAGGATCAGTCTAAGCAATTTTGGGGCACACAGAATTAATAACATTATTATGGTTTCAGATCATTAAACAAAACAGCATGCTTATCTTTCTTGTGAAAAAGTAACTGCTTGATTCTATGGAATATAGATCTTACTAATCTAAGAAAACCAAAGTCAAGGAATCACTATAAAGTTTCCACTGTACCACTACACTATTATCCCAGCCACTTTAAGACTCTAGGACCAAATCACAGTAAGGACTGGTATTTCCAAACAGTAAAAACTCGGTGCAGTGGAGCATTATTTAAAAGTGTCCAGTCTGCTGAAATTGCCCAAAAGGCTTAGTATAAACTCAAGCTGAAGTTACAAAAAATCCAGAAAAATTGCAGATGTCTGTAGTGTTTAGTGGGACGTCATTGTGGAGTGTTTATGACTTTACAAAATGAATAAGACAATGTAACAAATGATTTATGAAAGGAAACCTTTGCTAATTAGAGGAAACATCACAGTGCTTATCTGACAGTTTAAAAATGTTATTATGTCAGGCATAAAGCAAATACAGCATTACAAAGTCAAACCATTGTATCAAAAGTGACAGTGGTATTTATTGGTATTTAAATGGGTTGAAACTGCTTTGAGATCCAAGATGACTTATTATTATTACATTTCTCTGTCCATAATAAGCTTATAAAGAGGAATGCAAGGTTATATGTCTTGGGACATATAAAAAAAACTAGCACAGTGACTGATTTAAAGTAATAAAAAAAAAAGATTGGAATAAAATATTCTTTTTGAGATGCGAAAGGCTCATATAAAATTATAACATGCTTTCATTTGCAGACACTGCTGCCATTGTTGGTGCTAACAGTAATAAACTTTGTGTACAACTACTTTTTAACAAAAGTATATATATTTTTTAATAAATGAAATTGCATGTTCTTAGTGGTGCTTAGGTGGCACAGCAGTCTATTACACTAACCCCACATGTTGTGGACCCAGGTTTGAATCTCAGTGGTGCGGCTATAAATTTTTATATTCTGTAAATGGATAGAATAAGAAATATTGCTCATTTACATATATATTTGTTTATAGCTGAGTTAAACTGTTACCTGCTAACCAGCTGGTCTTGTTCCATTTCTTCCTGGTAGAGAAAGCTGTGCATTTTCTCTTTGTAATTCTGCTGGTTGATCAAGTCAGCATCTATCATCACTGTGCTGAATTCCTTTCTCTTCACATAACTGTATTTTCTTAGTAGTTCCTGGTAAGCCTCTGATCTTTTCTGATACGGAACAATTTCCACAGTATCCTCATGCCAGATAACTGGCAGCTGCTCGCTTTGTTGTGTACTTTCTGATTCCAGCTTCCTGATAGATGAATTAGTATCCTGTTGAGTTTTCTTGTTGCCTTGATTTCTCTCAGGCTGTGGACAGAGCTGAGAACGGTCAACCACACCAACTCTGACTTTAAGTTTTTGCAGCAGAACTGGCCTCATGTCAAAATCAAATACCAGCCATTGCTCATAGACTCCTGGGCGATCACAGGTGAAGGAAACTGTAATTTCATAAACTACAAAAAAATATATATGTTTTTATTATAGAGGTAGCATGTATTTTTCAATGCATTAAATTAGAATATATAATTTAACTGATATTTTAATGCATTTGAACATTTAAAATTCTTAAACTAGCTAAGACAATCTAATTACAGTGGACCCTTGACTTACGGATTTAATTGGTTCCGAAGGGCTGTTCTTAAGTCAAAATGTTCGTTAGTTAAACCTATTTTTCCCATAAGAAATCATGTAAATAGAATTAATCCATGCCAGACCTCCCAAACCACCCCCTTACCTAACCTTTCTGATGTCTTAAATGGTCTTTTTTGTTATAAATACAAGTATATTTTCCCTTAAATCTTAAATTATAGAATAGACATTACTGTAGTAAACAATAATAAACAACAATACACAGTAGTACTGTACTGTACATAAAAAAACACATCACATTTCAGTACAGTATGTGTGCTGTACCATACACCATAATACGTACATTTCCTTCTATTTATATAAAATGTAACTACCAGAAGCAACAATAACTCTCATATTTCTCTATTATTTACCTCTTTATTTCAATAGTGTTGTATTTTGTAGGTGTAATTGCACGAAAGAAAGACTACTTTACTGAGCCGAATTCCTTCTTCTCTCTCAATACTGTCCCCTCTCTCTTATACACAGTGACAGCTACTGGCAGGAGTAATTATTCAACACAACAAAGTGATGTCTGAATGTTCGCTCACTGTGTATATATACACTGTATATATATATAGAGAGAGAGAGACGGTTGAGTCAACTTGTTTGTGACGTCACATGTTTCGCGAATTTCTGTTCCTAATCCAAAATTTGTTTGTACGTTAAATTGAAAAAGATATAAAAAATCGTATGGTAAACCGTTCGTAACTCAAGGGTCTACAATTAAACTTAAAATTTAGTAAGTGAAACATCATATGTTACAATAGTATGCATCATTATAGCATCATTTTCCCTCACTGTGAATTCTGAAAAGAATATAAACACCTTACCATTTTTAGAGTTGGATGTGTCTTGGGTGGCAAAACAAAGAACGGTGTAATTAAAGTCCTCTTCATTGCTGTCCTTATGAAGTGCAAATGTTGCACCTGTGTCACACCTCAGTAAAGCAACCACTTTCATATCCAGCTGGAAGTAAATATAGAATTTAACCCCTGCTGTATCAATTTGTTAAACAGAAATTCAGATTTAAGTAATTTAACTTAAAACATTAACTATTTGTATTAGAACCATGGAATAAAATAAGGAACAAAAAAGTGAAACCTTAGTTACAATCTTGAATTTCCATCTATGTAACGTTTTTTCTTGTTCTACAGATAGACTGAGTCCAAGGTCACAACTAACCGAAACTCCTGGAAGAGATTCCTTCATCTGTTGGCACAAATATGAAAACAGCTATATATAAATATTTAAAAACCAGTTAAAATAATTATTAAAGGGATATAAACAAAATAAAATCAGTGTAAAGTGTAAAAATATCAGTTTAGGCATTAATTTAGGCACAACTAGTGATTTTAAAACTTGCTTTTATATACACTGTATTAGCCAGTGGAAGAGCATTTTCTTACAAAGCTCCACAACTTTGGAATAATCTCCCTGCCTCTGTCCGGGACTCGGACACAGTCTCAATGCTCATGTCTAGATTGAAAACATATTTATTTACTCAGGCTTTTGATTAGTCTTTTTAAACTAGGGGTGTGTGGCTCCAGTCCTGGATGTCTGGGGTCTGGGCAGTCTGGTGCTGTCATGTTTGTCAGATTTACTGGCGCTGCGTGTTGGCTTCTGGCTGCATCTGGCTTCTCACCTCCAGGACCGGAGCTGCCCACCCCAAATACAGACAAAGGCACAGAGCTTGGGGGTTCTTGGTCATAAAAACTTATGGTGATCAGGATTGTTGGGTTGCTGTCGTTCTGCCTCTCTTGTCCGATCACTCAGGTTTGATGATGGTGGGGAGGTGGGGACTGATGTCCTATGAAAGCCTTTATGACCTTGTTACCTGCTCGCTCTCCCTTTTAGTTACGCTGTAATAATTAGGGGTGCTGGAGTGTAAAGCTACTCTCTGCAAAACTGACATTTTACTCTTAATAATGTCACATTTTAACTACATCTTCTGTTGATTTACCCCAAGGTGGTTCTGACGGAAACCTGTTTAGCCACCTGAGGTTGAAGACTGCACGTCGAGACTGCTGTGCCAACAATGCTGCTCCAGCTAGCTTGTTTGCACCAAAATTGTCAAGAACTCACTATGGACTTTATAACAGACAAATAATGAAGAACTCCAATTATTTTTTTTAACTTTTAGTTTAATTTAATTTTGTGTATGTATGATTTGGGTAAATCCAATTAATTCAAATTATCCTCCAGGCCACCCAAGGAGGATGGGTCCTTGCTAAGTCTGGTTCCTCTCAAGGTTTCTTCCTGTAATTTTAAGGAAGTTTTTCCTTGCCACTGTTGCCCTTGGCTTGCTCAACAGAGATTTTTGGTCTGTAGGTCCTGGATTCTGTAAAGTTGCTTTGAGACAATGTTCATTGTAAAAAGTGCTATACACATAAAATTGACTTGAAATTGACTATAATGTGATATCATTATTATTTTTTTTAAATTAATTTATTTTTTTCCCCTTTTCTCCCCCTTTTTAGCGCATCCAATTGTTCAATTTGCATCGTGCTTCCTCTCTGTCTATGCCGAACCCTGCCCTGACTGAGGAGATCGAAGCTAACCCATATCCCCTCCGAAACATAGGCAGCAGCCGGATGCATTTTTGCCACCCACACATGATGAGTGTGGTGCCACCTAGTGTTGCATGCGGAGAGACACACCCTAAGGGCACTCTTTCTCATCTCTGTGCAGGCGCCTCTAATCAGCCGGCAGAGGTCGTAATCGCATTCTGACAGAGAGAGACCCACATCCGTTTTTTGTCCCGCCCCCCAACAGAGCAACCAGCCAATCGTTGCTCATACAGCCACTCAGCCTCGAACCGGTAAGGCAGAGCTGGATTCGATACGATGTATCTGGAATCCAGCTCTGGTTGCAGCGTGTCTTTTTACCGCTGCGCCACCTGAGCGGCATGTGATATTATTATTTGACATGTTTTTATATTACCAAATAAATGTTCATTATTGATGTGGCCAGTAAGTATTTTCTAAATTAACAATAAAAGGCTTTGCATACTATTGTTTCTTTCTTTTCACTTTGCCTGTATTCTTCTAGTAGAGAGTCCTGGTAAGACAGAAGACCCTGCATAGATGCAGCTCGTGCTTTCTTCCGTGCATCTCTGTGTCGATCTATCCATTCCTGAAGTTCTTCCACACTGTGCGCCTTCACACAGCTATCGCCATACTCACAAGTCGTCAATCTGAGAAAAAGTGTAAAATGTTACCGTATTTTATAGTTACCTCAGACATTACACTTACAATAAAAAAAAAAACTGTATTATAAAAATGAATTCCTACCTTCGACACAGCCTAAAAGACTTGCTTGTTGGTGGTGGGTCACGAAATCTCCACGTGGACGTTGAATCTTCAAAGATCACTTTCCTGTGTTTTGCACTGAAGCAGTGATTCATAAAGTCTTCATGTCCTGAGAACTGACATCTACAAACATGACAGTAGTGCTGCTGTTTTTGCTCTTGCAATGCCGCACCTGAGTTAGCCGCAGATGCCTGTGTCTGCAGCATCTGGGAAGCACGAAGCAAAGCTGGGCGATTCACACTTCCACTACTCTCTGACATCCACACAGCAATCTCTATTTCACTATGGGCAAACCAGCATCGATGAGCACCATGCCAGCATGGCTCTCCCTTGTTTACATATCTACAGAGCTTCCATTGTCGGACATTGCGCTTTGGGATGGGCCTGATCTCATTATAGACTTTTGTCTGCTCGTCTTTATGGCAAAATATGAGAACAGGACGCCAGCTATGTCCAGATGCACATGTGTCTGACACTTTCATTGAAATTTTTTGAGGACTGTCATGAAAACAGGCTTTACAGAGTTCAACAAATGTTCCCTGGAATCTAGAAAAAAATCTTTTCAGTACTAAATGACATCCTAATGTTTCCTGCTGAACTGGAGTTGTGGCATTATTGTTTACTAAACTGATTAGCTGACTAAGATCAATGCATTCCTTCTTAATGAAATTCCACACTGCAGCTTCTTCATTACTTCTGGCAAAGGTGCATTTATCTTCATGCATTTTGCAACCCCTTCCCTCAGCATAAAACCAGCAAACTGCATAGGTCGAAGGTTTTGGGAATTTTGGTGGTGAGACCACTTGCTTCCATTGGTTATTACCACCTTTGTCTCTGGCTAATAGAATGTTTTTAGAGCACTGATGGGAATGAGTCACAAGATCAAAGGAAATCTCGGTCCTTCCTTTACAGCACTGATTACAACATACACACAAGTCAAGCGTCTGTTGTAGTATGTGTAACATGTTGATATCTTCATCACGAGACATAGTCACAGACCTATAAGAATCAAAATAAAAACTGCAGATTTATATAAAGCAATTTTATGTTACACATGCAGTTAAACATCACCCATGAAGAGAAGGTTAATAATCTATTTTTAAAACAACCAATAAAGACATAATAATAATAATAAAATACACACATACTGTATGTATATATCTGATCATCAGCCATAACATTAAAATTACCTCTTTGTTTCTACACTCTTCCCATATAGAAGCACTTTGTAGTTCTACAATTACTGACTGTAGTCCATCCGTTTCTCTACATATCTTTAAAACCTGCTTTCATCCTGTTTTTACATGGTCAGGACCCCCACTGGACCACCACAGAGCAGGTATTATTTAAGTAGTGGATCATTCTCATCAGTGGTCAAAGGACGCTGCCCATGGGGCACTGTTGGCTGGATATTTTTGGTTGGTAGACTATTCTCAGTCCAGCAGTGACTGTGAGGTGTTTAAAAACTGCATCAGCACTGCTGTGTCTGATCCACTCATACCAGCACAACACACACTAACACACCACCACCATGTCAGTGTCACTGCAGTGCTGAGAATGATCCACCACCCAAATAATACCTGCTCTGTGGTTGTCCTGACCATTGAGGAACAGCATGAAAGGGGGCTAACAAAGCATGAAGAGAAACAGATGAACTACAGTCAGTAATTGTAGAACTACAAAGTGCTTCTATATGGTAAGTGGAGCTGATAACATGAACAGTGAGTGTAGAAACAAGGACTCACACGACTTTGAAGTATGATTGTGGGAATTTGTGCCGACTTAGTCAAAAGAGCATTTGTATGACTGGGCACTGATTTTGGATAAGAAAGCCCCAATTGATGTTCCAGTTCATTTCAAAGCTGTTCATTGGGGCTGAAGTAAGGGCTCTGTTCAGACCACTGGAGTTTCTCTACACCAAGCTTCTTTTATGACACAGTTATGGTGGCACAGGGAAGATATTAGACCAGGAAAGATTTATTACACCTGTTAGCAACTGTGGCTGAAACACATGAATTTAAAAATAATTTAAAAAATAATACTTTTCTCCATATAGGGGCTATCAACATGTAATAGTGTTATTTTAAGCTTGAAGTTTAGTAGTTTGAAGAACCTTACATTAAAAAGAAATTTGCTTTGTGAGTACTGTTTCAGCCTAATAAAATAATATAAAAATTGTGACTGGAAATTTTATATTTTAATTAGGGCTGTCATGCGAGCCACATTAATCGTGATTAATCGCAAACTGATAATTAAGCAAAATTTGAACAGTTATGCAAATTTTTATTGCAAGAACCATTTTTAGATGCAACACCAGTGGTGTAACTAGGAGCTCATGGGCCCCAGTTAAAAAAAAAAAAATATTTGGGCCCCCTCAACAAATTGCATATGCTGATGGCTGAACAGAATGAATTAAAAGTCACTCAGAAGTTACACTTCCTGCCTCTGGTATTTTTCTGTTTGACTGCGCTGGCGGGTCACAAGTAATGCAGTTTAAAACATAAGATGCGGGCCATATAAAAGCAGATCCGGTGTGGACAGAACACCCCGGAGTTTGGACATACTGCTTTTGCATACTGTGTTTGTAAAGTTCTGTGTACAGTTCATGCGCTTTACATCTAAATTCATCTGAAATACAGTTCATTACCACAGAGACACACATTTACGTGGCACAAACAGCCAAATAAAAATAGTTAGATTAAAAATGTTAATCTTGATAATTTTTTTTAATCGCGATTAAAAATGTAACGCGTTAATCGCGTTAATTAACGCGTTAAACGACAGCCCTAATTTTAATACTTCTTTACATAACTCATACGTTTCTGCTTTCTTAGAACAATTAGCAGAAGTAGAAGTGACTTTTTAAAGGTTTCAGAATTCCAAAAACTGACCTTGACACACACCCACACATACACACAGCAACAAACTGACCATTGTTGTAAAATGATAAACAAGTTTGGTGTGGGAAGTTGGCCTTGAGCTGGGTTGGGGGGGAGGGGGGGTGCAGTAAAGGGGTATAAATAATGAGATAAGGCAAACGGTATCCACCCTTCTCTGCTGTAAAGGCATGTGTGTGTTTATATTATGAGATGGGTCCTCAGCCGAGTAATAAATTGACTTTTTGCTCTTACTATTACTCCAATTGTCTGTGTCAATCTTTAAGGGTTATTTTGAATTCCCACAACAAAATTTATTCCACAGAACTTTTTAAACTAGGTTTGTCCAAAAGGGTATATGTATTGGCAGTAACTAATAAAATAGTTGATTAATTTGAGGAGACATAACTGATGAAGATGACCAGACTTACAACAATACAGGCTTACTGAGTAAGCTTGCTATGTGGAAATGCCTTAAGACTATACACATAATAATTATACAAATTACACAAAGAATCAAGGCTCAGTTCTCAAACAATGACTTATGACAGCAAGACTGATTTAGGACTGAGGGTGGAAAGAGATCCTATTCTAAACAGAATTAAATGAATCATAGACAAACCATTTAGGAGAGGCAATTTAGGAGTGGCAATGGGGTATTTCAGTAAATGGGTTTCACAAAACTTAGTCTTGAACTTAAACCCTAGTTTAGTAAACTTAATGTAGCATGATGTGCTTGCAATTTAAAGCTCATTAATAGAGCTCTAATACATCTAATAAATGTTTTATCATTTTAATAGTTAAAGTTAATAATGGTGTCATATTAACATGGTAAAAACATAATAAATACAATAATTAAAGGACAGTGAACTTCCGTGGCAAAGGACCACTGATCAATGGCATGTGTGTCTTAATATATATATATATCTAAAGGGGTAGTGGTATTTCAGTGTTTATGGTACTGAACTAGTAATCAGAGGGTTGCTAGTTTAAGCCCCACCAAATGCAAGTTGCCAGCCTCTGAGCAAAGTCCTTAACTTACTCAACTTACTCAAATTGTATTCAACTGTACGTCGCTTTGGATAAAAGCATCTGCTAAATGCCACACATGTAAATAAAAATCTGGAGATATTAAACTATTATAAAAGTTGTTAAATTATTATGTCATAACGTGATAATAAACAATACATTTCAGATAAACAAACAATGCAATAATGTGTGCCAAAATAAAATAGATTTGCTAGAAATAATAGACTAATTAAAATATAAGGGCTTAAGATTATTATTGATAGCGCTGACATGTTTCTGCAGGTTAATTTTACAGTTTAAGCTGCTATAGCAACAGACAGTGACGCTGATCCCAGTTGCTGAAAAATAAATCCTAAGCTCAGAGAAATGAAGAGTTGTTGCATAAGTTGATTTCTGGTATAACACCCAGGTCAAGCATTACAGGAGTGTAGGCTATTTGTACTTGTGTAGGTGTAGCTTGGTTACAACCTGTTATTATTTATGTTTATGGGTGATTCTTCAATTGCGGGCTCTTTTTACCATCTTATCTTTTGAAAAATAAAATTAGTAATAATTTAGTTTCAATTATGTCAAGATAATGCTTACATGCTTTAGAGCAAATACTTAATGATGGCTACAATTGAGCTTATATAGAATTTTAATATTTCATATTTTTTTGCGAAGTGGCATAGCAAAATGTCATTATGTGTTGGTAATGACGTGTTGCGGTAATGACAATTTTTACTTTTTTTAAGAACAAAACTAGCTAGGCCATGGATTTGCTAAAGCTAGTCAACAGCTAGTACAAGATGCACTTTAAATACATATAAATAATGTGTAAATTTCTTATTTTTTGGTAAAGTACTGCCATATTGATGTAAATGGTAATGATGCTGAATAAATATACTCTATGATCAGGTGGAATACATGATTAAATTACATGATTAAATAACATTAAAATGTCAATCTTCTCTCATGGCTGGCATGTGCTTCCTTGCGAGTCTTTGTTTCCATGGTTACAACATAAACAAGTGTTACCTTCAAATGATTCCCTACAGAAACCATACACTGTTGCGGTAATGATGATAATGTTGCACTCTAAGAAGTAATGTGTCATTTCTGGCCCCTTTTTACACAGACACGTGTAAAGTAACTCCAATAGTTAGTCTACACATTTATGTGTAGAACTGTGAGAAAATACATTGTTTAAAAATATACATTTATTCAATTTTACTTAAATTTGTTGGATAAAATAATGGCATTTATGACTAAAAACATAGATTATTTATTTCACATGTAAGATTTAAAATAAATTAATAAATAAAAATATGCGTTAACCAATCACATTTCTCCTATCAAGTACTGTATATCTGTGTTGCTTTTCTGTTCCTATTGAGCAATGAATGTTCTGTTAAACCTGACTAGTCTTTCTTTTTATTGGTATTATTTATCGTTAGCCAACTGGCTAACCGTTAATTGGACTTTTAGTTTGCTCAAAATGGCACCAAAACAGACTGACTGGATAAAATTACCTCAGCAACCCTCTGTTTGTCGTTTTCTCAAGGTAATTTACTTAACTGACTGTGATTACAGCGATTGAGTAACATTATTTAAGTTAAATCTCATTATGAGAAGCGAATTTTAATCATTTTAACATTTGTTTTAGCTTAGTTTAGCTCAGTTCGTTTTACTGAATCGGTTCTTTTAAATCATCCGTTTAAACGAATCGAAAAACTGAATCGATTGATTCATTAGTGGTCCTAATGCAGTTGGTTCGGAAGTGCAGAATCGGTTCGGAAGAATCGGTTCCTTAAATCGAATCGTCAGCAACATTGCTTATTGTTATTAGCATTAAAGTAGTAGTGGTGGATATATTTAGGGTAAAGCACAACCCTTCCAAAATGCATCATGCGATTTACTTTATTCTGGTAAAGGAAACAGCTTGTATGCTGTAACTGTAGCTTTCAGGTGACTTGTTTAATAATTTGTTAATATTTTGTATTGTGATTACACAGTACCTTGTAATGATATGTTTTGTCTTTCTTTTAGGACAGAGGAGCAGTCGTTTTACGAGTTTTTGCAACCATCTTTAAGAATGGAAAAGAAAGTTCAAGGAAGATATATTTTGTACATTTACTGTTAAACTGTTTGATCTTGTTTTAATGTATTGTCACAAAAAAGAATGTTATTTAAACATTTGTAATATTATACAGTAAAATAAAATGGCTACATGTGTATTCGTCTTTATTTTACCCATTTTCTTGATTACACATAATCAACACACATTGTGTGAGAACAACACATTGTGTGTGTTAAGTATCCTAACACGGTGGGTGTGCAAAAACAGGATGACACATTTACTGTGTTTAAATCAACACAGTATGTGTCGTCCCTGAGCACACTCCGTACATGTGTTGAAATTCCACACAGTGTGTGTCGTTTTTAACACATGACTTTTTAGAGTGTGGGGACAGTAATATATTGCTCAAAAATATGCATAGGTTGTACAAATCTGGAAAAAAAAAATTACATTTTGTTTCTTTTTAAGTTATTATAAAACGCATATTGTGATTTTTATAATGAACTGATCACTTTTTAGCATTTTATTGGAGCAGAGAAGTTTTAAAGTCTGGGTTGGGGACAAGACCAAAGTAGCAAAATATTGATGTTTAAATCATCATAAAAAATGGAAATCATAATTACTTTGGTATGTAATTTTTTTTAGTGATGCAATGAATGATCTTTTTAATACCTAAAATATTTGTAATATTTTGTATTAATACCTAAAGTATTTTTAACACAAATTTATAACCTAGGGAAGTAAAAGTTCCCACAATTGAAGAATCACCCTTATATGGAAGTACAGAATGCAGTTCTGTATTCTTAACTAATTAAAATGCATTACAATCAGCCCCGGTTCTGGACTGCTTTGCTTGGGGGGGCAAAGACACAATTTGGGGGGGCAATGCCCCCCTCAGCCCCCCCCTAGCCCCGGTTCTGGACTGCTTTGCTTGGGGGGGCAAAGACACAATTTGGGGGGGCAATGCCCCCCTCAGCCCCCCCCTAGCGCCGGCCCTGATTACAATCATTTTAAATAGTTTACTACTTTATGCAAAAACATATATTTACAGTTAGCATTATCATTAAAGATTTTTATTAAGAAGCAATTGTTCATTGTAAACAATGAATATAAACTGTGTAAAACAATAAAAAAACCTCACTTACCTTAAGATTTCATTTTATTTATTATTTATCTAACATAATAAGCGTCTAGTACGAACTGTTGATGAAAATGAACATCCTGTCCTGCTGCTTCCGTGAACTGCTAATAGAAGCCCTCCCAGTGTTCAAGCGACCAAGCCAGTTCAGACTTAGCTTTCAGTTTCACTACTGTGGAAATACAACACTCACTTACTCACACACACACACACACGTGTTTTAGTAATCGAAGTAACCTGTAAACCGTGCATATAATGCATGTCTGTAGTTTATTTACTAGACAGAGTTAGAAATGTGAATGTAAACAAATGAAAATTATGAGGCATCACAGAGTGGAAATATTAACCTGGAGCAGAGGAAGACTGCTGTTTCCCAACACCAGCAAATATATTTAAAAGTGTACTAAATTAGATTTCGACCAATGATAAGGCTTGTATTTCAAGCACACTGTGTAGGGCATAGTGTGCGGATTGAGACGCAGCCCTCCAGCTTGCCACCTGCGGCTATGTACTTTCTTCTTAGTGAGTGATCTAAAGAAATTGCTTCCTCATACTCATACAAGATTTCATTTTGATTATTTACTGAGCTGTTTACTCAAACCGTCACATTGCATCCTGATCTTCCTGCTTCCTAACATCACAAACATTTTAATGCTAAGATAATTCAATGTTTGTTAAGACTTGCTTACAATGTTCAAAAGAAGAGAGAGAAAGTAATTCCCATCATTTGTCGTGTTCTTTTATGAAAGGAAAGACTCACCAACTAACAATTATTTATTTAATATGGTGAGAAAATCAAAAGTGTGTTCTCAGCTGGGGGCTCTCTAGCACCAACCTCCAAGCGTCAGGAAAAGTTACAACAAAAGTTACAGAGCAGCCCCGAAAGTCTCCAGGTGAGGGCTTAAATATCCATAACCACACCCATAGCCCATTTGTCCATTTCTTCTCATACCTCTTCCATGGGCCCGCTGCCAGTTCCTGAGCGCTTCTCCTGTCCTTGTTTACACCAAATATGGACTTCCTCTGGTCTATTGTCACTTCATTATCTTACACAATGTTACCTGACTCCACTTATCCTATACTGTACATTCTGACCTAGCACATCAAGTGCCTCCCAGCTGAGAATGGTTTATCATAACAACTTTATGATTTATCATAACAACTTTAGTGTCATAACGACTTTAATGAACACACAACTTGAATGTACACACACACCCTTGTGAAAAAGTTAAATTGCCATGGTTGATAGTGCCTTTTAAGGTGATGGTAGCCTTTCAAAACCCCAACAGTCCCCCCTTCCCATAAAAAAGCATACATACTTAAGATTTGTTAAATAAAACAAATCTCTGGGGGTAACTTAATTTTTGTTGCACATGAGAAGCACTGGTTTGGGCTTTTATGTCAGTTCCTGTGTGTGTATGCATGCATGTGTACAGTATATGCACCAATAAATGCTTAAGTAGTTTTAAATGCAAAACCTAATAAAACATATTAATAAACAATTTACTTTTTTCAATTTAGGCCTGCAGTCACAAGATGAATGATAATTAATCAATAATTCAATCAACAGCAGAAAACTGTCCATTATCTTAGAAAAAAAAATCTAAACAGGTTTCTATTGTTTAACGCATGTCTAACACTTCAGATAAAATAGTTTCAATTCTTAAGATCCAATACTTAATTAAACAAAATTTAGTATAAAACTCAGTTAACAATGCTTAACATTATTTATGGGTCTGCTCCCAGGCCTGTTGAGAGTGGTAGGTATCACCTTTTCTTCCTGGAAGGGGTATAAGTTTGGAGGTGCCAGCATTCATCAAACAGGTGCAATTTCTAACAGTAAAAATTACTATTGCTGGATTTTAAATAAGAATTTTATTGTCTCCTTTACCATTACATTATCACATACATATTATAAATATTACATTCAAAGACAAGTTTAATGTAATTTGTTAAAGCAAATGAAGTAAAACTATTATCTTTACCAAAATTATTAGTTTAAAAAATGATCAGTTAGTGAATGAGCTTTCAAATTTGCAATAGTTTAGGAAAGTCCATTTCCTGTTCCAGCATGTACAAAGCAGGGTCTATAAAGAAAAGCTTATTTTAAAGAAACTGCAGTGGCCTGCACATAACCCTGACCTCAGTCCTACTGAACAGATTTGGAATGAACTGAAACTCGATTGAGGCTTTCTTGACCAACAACAGTGCCCAACCATACACATGCTCTTTTGACTGGATGGGCACAAAGTCCCAAAGACTCTTCTAAGAGGTCTTTTCAGAAGAGTGGCTGTTGTTATAGCTGACAAGAGCACACAGAGGTTACTCTGTTTTAATATTATAGGATGTCCAATATGCACATGGTCAGGTAGAAATATAAATAAACAAAACATTAAAAAAATTACAATAATGAACTTTACATTTCACAATTATTTTATAACTAATGTGTTAAGATTGTGCGTGCCTGGGTTTGTGTGTGTGTGAGAGAGAGAGAGAGAGAAAAAGATGGTTTAAAATGCCAGGTAAAAATATTTACAGGTTTCAGGTTATATATACACAGTGAAGTTTTACTAGTTAATTTATATTTAAGTCACAGAAATAAAATGCACTCATAATAAAATTCTCCTAAGACTGGTTGTAAAATATAGTAACATAATACACAAACCCACAAACCCATCATTAGACATTCCTTGATAACAAATATTATATTCATCATTGCAGCAACAACTTAGCAAGACCTGCTTCAGGTCTGCACAATCCTAGCAGTCCTGCTAGCTCAGAAACGTGCAATCTGGATGTTCTGTGCTGGATCCACCACACAACCTTTGTCTTCATAATGCTTCAGAAGTTTTCTCCAAAGTTTATTGCACTGAAGCAAGTCCCGATTCCCTGTGAAAATATGTATGAAACGAAGCTTTAATTTTGAGATTTGACTAGAGCACTTATAGGCTTTGGGTGAAATGTGTGTTCTTTTTTTTTTTTTTTTTTACTAACAATTAATTTAAATTATATTAGTAATTTTGTAAATAAATAATTAGTAAATAAACCAATACAATTAATATTTTCTATTCAGCTTTACATCAAATATTTAGTGATATTTAGTGCCATTTATTGGGTTGTAAGTTAAAATTCTCTCCATTGACTACAACATTGTTCTATTCCCTGAAACAAAGCAAAAAAAAATCCTTCTCTGTGGAAACCAATTGCAAGCAAAATATTTGCAATTTTGCTCCTTTGCTCATATTTTCCACAGAGACTATTTAATACGTTGTTCGCAATAATACAGGCGTGCAGTACACTAAAATAATTACATTATGGGACTGCTACTGTGAGAATATTTGATGGTGTGGCACGCCCTCTTGTGGATCATAGAATACAGTTCATGACAGACACGTCCACATACGTTTGACCATTTAGCGTACATTAAATTACATTTCAGTTATTGTTTGTACAAATATAGAAAATGATGCAGTTTGTAAGTAATAAAATCAAATACAGCAAATGTAAAGTTATAGCTCGAACCAGGTCTTGAGATTTATGTTCCCTACATAGTGCACTAGATTGTATATTAGAAAAGCATTTATGTTCCCTACATAGTGCACTAGATAGTGTATTAGATAACGCATTCATGTTCACTACATAGTGCACTAGAAAGTATAACTAGATGAAGATTTGTGTTCCTTACATAATGCAGTAGATAGTGTATTACATAATTAATTATGTTCCCTACATAGTGCACTAAATTGTATATCAGATAATGGATTTATGTTCCCTACATAGTGCACTAGACAGTATATTAGACAATTGATTTATGTTCCCTACACAGTGCGCTAGATTGTATATCAGATAACGGATTTAATACACGGTCGGGAAAAACGTCTGTGTCGCCTGCGTGCGCGTTTGTGTGTGTCGCTCTTGGCCGCTCGTTCTAGATTCCGGGAGATTTTATCTGACTTGCGGGCATCAGGGAGCCGCTATGTATATGCGGGAGACTCCCGGAACTTCCGGGAGACTTGGGATGTCTGCAATAGTAAGGATCAACCCACGTCCTCAGGACCCACAAACAGTGACCGATAGTAAGGATCAACCCACGTCCTCAGGACCCACAAACAGCGATCGATAGTAAGGATCAACCCACGTCCTCAGGACCCACAAACAGCAATCAATAGTAAGGATCAACCCACGTCCTTAGGACCCAGAGACAGTTACCGATAGAGTAAGGATCAACCCACGTCCTCAGGACCCACAGACAGTGTCCGATATTAAGGATCAACCCAGGTCCTCAGGACCCACAGAGAGTGACCAATAGTAAGGATCAACCCACATTCTCAGGACCCACAGACAGTGACTATAGGTGAGGATCAACCCAGGTCCTCAGGACCCACAAACAGTGACTGAAAGTGAGGATCAACCCACGTCCTCAGGACCCACAAACAGTGACTGATAGTAAGGATCAACCCACGTCCTCAGGAACAACAGACAGTGACTAAAGGTAAGGATCAACTCAGGTCCTTTGAACCCAGAGTGACCAGAAATGAGGATTGAACCATGTTCTTAGTACACACAATAAGTGACTGGAGGTGAGGATTAATTCAGGTTTTTTGGACCCACAGACAGTAAACTGAGGTGAGAACCAACCCAGGTCTTCAGGACCCACAGACAGTGACTGAAGGTAAGGATCAACTCAGGTCCTTTGAACCCGGAGTGACCAGAAATGAGGATTGAACCAGGTTCTTAGTACACACAAAAAAGTGACTGGAGGTGAGGATTCATTCAGGTTTTTAGGACCCTAAAAATGAGGTGAGAATCAACCCAGGTCTTCAGGACCCACAAACTGTGACTAAAAGTGACGATTCTTTGAACCTACAGACAGTGACCAGAGTTTTTAGGACATTTAACCCAGGTTCTTTAGACAGAGAATAGAGTTAGGGATTGACCACAGTCCTCAGGATTCTCATATTCATTTGAACCTGGTCAGAATAAGGGTTTGTCCACAGCCTTCAAGGAAATTCCAAGCAAAGGCAGGACTACACCTTGGATAGGGTTCTAATCTATTCCAAGGTATTAGTGTATTTAGTCATAGGTTGCATTCATGTTTATGTTTATTACTCACCAATAATGCACAGCCCTTCTTGGGCTCTGGTGATGCCCACATTTACTTGGTGGGGATCGATTACAAACCCCAGTTTCTTTAAAAGCCAGCTTTTGGTTGGTTCCTTCTCAATTGCCGCCTTAGGACAAGAGCGAACTGTTGTCAAGATGACGTATCGCCATTCACTTCCTGTAAAAAATTTGTTGAAAACATGTTTTTAAGTACATTTAAAGTTAGAAAAGTACAATATAATTGTATTGTTTCATACCTATTTTGATTTTTATATAGTTTTAAAGAAATTCTGATATAACACTTTAGTTTATTTTACTACTAGTAAGTCAAGTCTCACTTTAATATTGTACAGTGTTGAAAAAAAAGTAATTGTCTCTTCCTAATATCAAGTTCAGGAGGCTATATTGTCATTTTAGCTATATACACATACATATTGAAATGAAACAATGTTCCTCAGAACACAGTTGCAAACAGCAGAAAACATACAGTGCAGACAAAAAACATTGTAAAAAAGCAAAGGCTTACACAGACATTTTTTGGACCTAAAAAGTAAAGGGACAGGACCAAAAGACACCTGTAGTGTTGGTCAGTACACGCTGCTGAGAATATGTAAAGTACAACTATGTAGAAAAGTGATGTAATTTGTTTTTAAAATTCTTAATAAATAGGGTTTTAAAAAGTGCAGAAACTTGTGCATATGTGTTACAATGAATTGTTTCAGATCCCCATACAAAGACCTCAAACAGAACATGAGGGTTAAATCACAAAGGCCTTTCTAGTATTAAAAGCCTGTTTAAGCTCCTGCCCTTGATTGTCAATAAAAGTCAAGTTGGGACTTTAACTAGGCCTCTAAAATTGTTTTATCTTTTGAGCTATTCAGAGGTAGACTTACACTTTGGGTTCAAATTGTTTTTTTCAGTGCATAGCCCAAGTGAGCTTTAAATAACAGACTTATGACCGGACATGTTTCTTCATGAATGTCTGATCATTAGCCCTCATCAGTCCATACATTGTTATTATTGTTATTATTATTATAATTATTACTTGATACAGTCTTGATAAAATTTGTGGTAGATTTATGTGAACATTCACAATTTTCAAGTTCTTTCCATAAAGATAAAATACCAGAGCCTTATAATTGTAACCCTTTCCAAACGTATATATTTTAAAACCGGGTGTAGGATAGCTTGTTTTTCCTCAAGTGAAGTAAACAGTTATTTAAAAAAAACAGTTTTGTGTTTATATACAGCTTTTCTCTTTGTCATATTAAATTTTGTGTAAAAACCTTATACTTACCTAAATAAGTTATGCTAAAATAAAAGAAATCTAATCTTTTTCATGGCACTTTTTCAATATATATTGGGGGCGACATGCAGGATGTAAAAATGGGTAATTAATAATAGTCAGGATATTATACATTAAGGCTTAATCTAAAGGAACAATATGTAGCATAGCAGTCAATGTTTTAATAAATTTGTTCATATTATTATTATTTTATTTAATAAAAAAGGTAGGTTTATCATAAGTAACTGTTTAAAACCACTGGAGAAGAAAATACTACAAAGACAGGTGACCGGTATATTAATTACCTTGACTCTTCATGATTGTATTGACTGTGATGTTTTTTATGTTGTGTTCCGACAGGATATCTTTGATCTTTTTTACCTGGGCGTTGTATGGTGTTAGGATAGCAATGTCCATTTCTTTTATCTTAGCCCTAATCAGAGACATTGCCATTCGCACCTAAAAGAGAAATTGTTAAGATTAATATCAATTGGATTTTCACTAGGTGTTAAGTAGCCAAAATATCAGAAATATGTGGACATTGTACCATCAGTACAGATAAAAGTTAAAACTTACTAATCGTAAAAATACAACAAATACAATTAAAAGATTCACACTTTACTGCTATAGTTGAATAGTTCTCTAGATCTATTTCTTACCACTTCATTGGCTTCTTGCAGGTTTGCTTTTGAGTTTTCGTTTCCTCTTTCAGTTGCGACCACTAGACTTTCTTCTTTTCCTTCAACATGGCCAAAGATGATGGATGTTGGTACATGCAATCTAATCCGAAAAACACTTGGTCTGCATCTAGTTCCAGTCTTCAGCCTTCCTTCATAGAACTCTTGAGAAGGAAATTCACAGATGTCTTTTTGCTGGAAAAAAAAATGTTGTAAGATTAAGCGGTAAAATAAAATTTGGTTTATGCCCCCAGGCCCCCCCCCCCCTTCAACCAGACTAGCTGTTTCCAATTCCAAATCGCAATTTCCTTGTTGCAGACTAGCATGTATGATATACAGTCAAATCCCTTTAATTAGAACTGCTCATTAGCATGGCTGTTTTTCAGTGAGGTGTTTAAATCAGCATTAAATCAGCATTAAATCAGCATCAGCATTGTTGTGTCTTATCCACTCATACCAGCACAACACACACTAACACACCACCACCATGTCAGTGTCACTGCAGTGCTGAGAATGACCCACCACCCAAATAATACCTACTCTGTAATGGTCCTGGGACGTGACCATTAAAGAACAACATGAAAGTGGGCTAACAAAGCATGCAGAGAAACAGATGGACTAAAGTCAGTAATTGTAGAACTACCAAGTGATTCTATATGGTAGGTGGAGCTGATAAAATAGACAGTGAGTGTAGAAACAAGGATGTTGTTTTAATTTTATGGCTATATTATACTGGCTTTATACTGTATATTATTGGTATATTATGATTATGAAGAAAGCAGATACTAAATTACCACACTTACCATTCTGTACTGAGTATCAAGCATTAGTGCTTTTGTCATGTAACGTTCAAACAGTGATGTTTGCATTCCCAGTCTCCCCAACAATTCACATTTAACCACAGGCTGCAACTGCTTGTGATCACCCAGTAAAACAATCTAAAAATATAAGCAATTATTATCACAGTGCGGTTGAAATGTTATTACCAAACTATTGATTAAAGGTAATAAAAGTAACATTAAAATCTACCTGCTTAGGTCTGTGTGTGACTAGAGGAATGAAAGCTTCAGGCTCCGTAGCCATGGCACACTCATCAATGATAATCTGTTGAATGAGAACATCAGCCAAGACAGGATTCGATGCAGCAGTACAGGTGCAGAGGATTACGTCATGCTTCATTAGCTCATATTCACGAGCCATTTTTAAGCATTCCTTGTAGCTGTTAAAACAATATGCATTTTACTGTAATAAAAATTCATTTTGTTACACAATCTTCCAGAAAAAAACTCTTAATTCGTTCTCTTTATAAGCATTTTAACACACTGTAATTACTAGTTGTTGTATATTAATAACAATTTTTTCTTATAAAAATGCTTACTTTTTTATTTCTTCTTTTGAGAGCTGCTGGCATCTTTGCATTTTACTGTCAACTGCTTGTATTTGTGATGAGAAGGGGTTGTCAGGCATTCGAATCTTATGATGCAATGTAATGTGCCTACAGAAAACACAACGTTCAGAAATTAAAAGCAGTAGTGCTAGCGTTATGTTTATCATATTACACATAGCAAGGTGCATTTTGTAAGTGGCATTAACTAAATAAAATATACTATGATCATTTTTTTTATTCAGTAGTACCTGAGATCTTGGTTTGGTGTTTCCACTCTTTTAGAATGACGAGAGAGTCTCAGATTGCTGCCTGGATAGGGAAACTCCAGAATCTCCATTTGATCACTGTAAACCCTAAGAGGCTTCAATTTATGTTCAATTTTTAGAAGTTGACCTGCAATATGCATTTAGCATAGTGGTTGACAATAGTAGAGAGAACATTAGTGATGTAACCAAATTAACAGGTCCATCTCTAAATGGCTAAATGATATGAACCTACTAAGATGCTATGGCAGGCATAAACAAGCACTTCAAGCTAAGCAAAACCTAAGCAATTCTGAAAATAAGAGAAGCAAAGGATTCCAGTTATTTTAATTGTTTTGTCGATATTTAGCAGCAAACTAATATTTATTAAGTTTAATATTTTTAATAATAAATAATTTGATCGTTTAAAACTTTTTACACTCTCATTATCTCATATTACATTTTGCATAAAAATATAAAACTTTTGTGACAAATATGCAAAATAAACAAAATAAAGAAAATCTGAACACTGTTTGGCTTAAAATGTATGTGGACAAACCCAGATTGTAATGGAAAAGTGGTTATTTAAGTCCCAATGACATTCTATCACAAAATATTTAAATAATGTACCTGCAACCACATCAACGGATTTATTGGATGGACCACAGTACAAAATACACCTCTTCTTTGGGCCTTTCTCCACAGATTTGTCCAGAGGAGAAAGCTTTTGGTTTTCTTGAAAGAACCAATACACAATGTGGACACCAACCACTGTTTTTCCAGTCCCTGTTACAAAAATAAAACCAGATTTACGTAGAGATAGAGGAACAGCTTAAACTAAATTTGTTTCCACCCACATGTAGACCACAGTCTCTTAAAAGATTCTCCACAGAACTTAGTTTGGGCCTGTGAGACTACCCAGGGCTTAACATTGAACCATGTGTTTTTAACAGGTGCATTCAACTTTTTATAAGAACACAGAGAAGTCACCAGCTGTGGTCAATTATACTAATTAATAAAAATATTATTATTAAAAGAACATTTAACTAAGTTCACCATACATTATAGTGGATTCGAAAAAATGATTTAAATGTATTTTGGTTAGAAGCAAAAATATTGTCTGGATGAGTGGAATATACATTGTTAAATAGTAAGCAAAACATGAAAGTTACAAGATATGTCAGACTAAAAAATAAATTTAACAATTTAAATTATAAAAACACTTGGGTTTATGTGTGTAAGTGCCTCTAACCTGGTGGTCCTTGGATAAGCGTGAAATCATTGTTTAATGCTTCCCTTATAGCACTGCACTGACTGTTGTTTAGCTCAGGAAACTGATGGTTCCCAATTTCAAACCTGGCAAGTTGACATGTTTGAATTTTAGGTCCTAAAAAGAATGTAGTGAAAAAATGGGATGAGATTAGAGCAAAAAAATGTGTACCACTAAGATTTTTCTAGTTGCTTAGTGTGTATAAAAATAGTAGGCGTGTCTCACCTTTGTCACGTCTGTTTTGACCAGTGGCAATTGCTTTTACAAGACTGTTAGCTTCTCTAACATTGTCAATGGCAGCTTCTTTGCGTCTAAGGTGAAAGACAATTACAAGACAATTTCTCAAAAATACATTTAAATTTTGTAATATTTTAATTTGTATGTAGCCTGAAACATTTGGACATCCCTGGTCAAATACCACGCTTTATTAATTTAATCAAAATTTAAATAATTGGACATATTATTCACAGGAAACAAACATTTTATTCCACAATTATTGTTTATTTGCTGAATCTAACATGTTGGTAAAAATGTTCACTTTGTATTTTATGTTATAGTTGTGTTTAGTTTGTTTAATGTAGCAAATGCAAATAAATTGTGCACTAAACTACCATACATACATTCTATATCAGAGTGATTGAGTTGCTCTGAAGATAATGAGATGAACTTAAGTGCAGGCAACTTAAATATATAAAAAAATATATAACCCAAGACAATTAGAAAAAAAACTTACAAAATAGACTTAAAAGTTGAGAAATGTATAAAACAAAACAACAAAGAAATGAGCAGCCAGAAGCAGGGCTTGAACAATGGTTGTAGTGTGCTAATGATGAGCAACTTACTACTAGTTGGTGTTAGTTACTGTGCAAGTTAGTGTATGGCTAAAGGAGGATTTGTTTGTTTGTTTATTAGGATTTTAACGTCGTGTTTTACACTTTGGTTACATTCATGACAGGAATGGTAGTTATTACACCAGGTTCATCAGTTTACAAGTTTATATCGAACACAGTCATGGAGAATTTAGTATCTCCAATTCACCTCACTTGCATGTCTTTGGACTGTGGGAGGAAACCAGAGCTCCCGAAGGAAACCCACATGGACACAGGGAGAACATGCAAACTCCACACAGAAAGGACCCAGACCGCCCCACCTGGGGATCGAACCCAGGACCTTCTTGCTGTGAGGCTAGTGCTACCCACTTAGCCACCGTGCCGCCCTACCAGAGAGGAAAACTCAAAACAGTAAACATGAAAAGCAAAGGAACTTGGTTTCAACTCAACCAGATGCACAGTTCAGTAGCAGTTAGCAACCCAAAAGCTCACTAAAGCCAATAAGGAGGAAAACTGAAAAAGCAACTGTAGCAACCAAAGAAAGCTTGAGAAGCTGCCATGGCAACCATAATAAACTTGAGAATTAAACAGAATTGCAACTGAAGAAATCAAAAGCTGCTACTGATTATCCTGGAAACAAGAGAGGGAAAGAACAGTGAAATGGTGAGAGAGTGGTTGTGACACTTATAAAGATGTAGGAAAAAATCACTCTTTGGGTGCAAGGTATGCACTATAGTGTAGTTCTCAGTGAACCCTGCACACAACATGTTATTTACAAAATTAGCAAACTTTGCTGGAATCTGACTGGGGTGTCCAAACATTTGCATAACACTGTATAGAATGTGTGATCATATTTACACATCTGGTAGAAGTTTTTGAATCAGCTCCAATGTAAATCTAGCACTTTCCAAGAAGACACACTGTGGAATTTCTGCCATGGGCTTGTGGTTAATACGGAATTGAATCTTCATAAAGTCCTTCTTTTTGAACTCTTCTTCATCTGAGACATTTGTAACTATTCCATGGGCTATCCAAATAAGACCAGGTAAACTGGTGAGATCCACATGTGGAGATTCTGTAGAAGGGTTTTTTAGGTTTGTACCAAGATCTTTCTGATGTATCCTCAACCGAATGCAAATGAAACAGTTTTTCAAGTTTCCCTCAATGGCCCATTGAATTTTCTTCTCCAGAGGTAAGCGAAAACTTCCCTGAAGGGAATCCTTAACATGGAGGAGTTTCCATTCCAGTTTTACGTCTTCAAGAACAATGCTCTCATTTTCTGCCACGGCACTTGAGGCTGACTCCATTTCACACAGTGGTTTCCATATTTTCTGATAATCCATGTATGTATTGTATGATGTCTTTGTGGAGTGCAGAGCATATTTTGAAAAACACAATATTGGATTTCTTGTGTGTTCAATGCAGATCTCAAATTTTGGGTTTACAATGAGCAACTGAACTGCTGGCACCATAAGCCCCCGATTTGTGTCAGTGCCTAACTGGACCTTAATAATTTCACCCTTCTTCAATTCCAGTGACAACTCAGTGTAATGTTCCCCTTCGGTATGGTATGTTTCTGTTTTTGAGGCTGTTACAGAAATTTGTGTTTTGGTTCTCAAATCTTTACTCGTTTTTATTTGTCTTATCAGTTCAAACATGAGGTTCCAGTTTTCTTCTCTGATTGATGCCAGCAAGGATTTCCAGTGCCCACTGGGCACAAGGGTTGTAAGAGAGTTTGCTTGTCGTTTTTTGAGTTCATTGTGGATGCTGAGATTTGTAAAAGAGTATACCCTTCGCTCCCACTTAAGTTTCATACAATCATTTGTTTGATCATGTAATGGTTGATCTGCCAACTGAAGATCCTTATACATTATGCCAACCGTTTCTCGAATGGAGTTTTTGTTTAGAGGAAATGATATCCTGAAGATGTTTCCAGTGGGGTTGACCTCAACAACGTAAGCCATCTTTTGGACATTTTGTGTAGACAGCTGTGACGCTAGACTCAAAGCATGTGATTTCGTGTCACATACAGTTTGATCTTTGTTCTTTTGGCTAAATTCAACACAGCACACATCAATGTCATGTGACGTGTACTTAACGTCAGTTTTATCAAGTAGAGAAAGAAGAAGTCGCTGTACAATGACATCTATATAGCGCCGGATTGGAGAGGACGCCCAGGTGTAGCAGTCCAGCTGTAAATCATAGTGGCCGATCCGTGACAGATGAGATGAACTGGCGCGCAAGACTTGCGCTTTGTGAATGAGCCTCCTAAGGTCAAGTGCAACAGGAAGAAGCTGTGGATGAAGGTCATCAGTTGTAATAAGATCAACTATTCTATGAATATCTTTCTCCTGTTCTGCAATTTCTAGATTTTTCAAGACTGATGTCAATATAGGGAAATGTCCAGAATCAGAACTTGAAACCTCATTTTCAGTATTTTGGTTTTGTTGCATCATACTTAGCTGTCCATGCACTTTAGATGACAGGTGAATCGACATTGAAAGCGAGGCAAAATGTTTGTTTTGAAAAGTCTGTAGCAGATCTCTGTCTGGTCTGTCTTGGCATCTGAGAGGAGCCAGGCCTCTGGTGTTACTGTCAAACAGAAACCTATCTGCAACAGTGTGGTTGAACATGATCATCAACTCCTCCACCAGTCTGTGAGATCGTCTACTTCCAACAACTTCATCTTCATCAGGCGACTGGTAACACCAGTCTTCTTGTTTTCTGTCTTTTCTGTGAACCTCGGCGAAGTCGCAAGCAATGGCAAGACAGCCCTCCAAAGTGTCAAAGCTCCGTTTGTTGCCAGATGCTTTTAAAATGTCCTCAGCAGCTTCATATGATAGTTTCTTTTTGGAGCAAATTACAGACTTGAAAAACCTTCTGTTTTGAATTTGATGTGTCTTTTTGTCTACTTCTGTCATTAATGAAATACAAAGCCGATCACATCCAGGAAGTAAACTGAAAATGTTGGCCATCAAGTCTTTTGGGAACATATGTGCCGGATTAGCTTGTGAAACATAGAAGGTAGTTTCTTGCTGTTGGGCGAATTTGTCCAGTTCACTACCTTTAGCCACAAAGCTTGCAACATCAGCAATATGAACTCCTATTTCATAGTGCTCACCTAAATCTCTCACACTGATGGCATCATCAAGGTCTTCAGAAGTTGAAGGGTCAATTGTGAATGTCATCAACTTACGGAAATCTTCATGGTGATTTAAACTTGGAGGAGTATGTACCAAATTCTCCACCTCTCTTTGAACAGACTCCGGAATAGTCTTGTTTAAATTGTACTCACATCTGAGTACCTCTAACCCTTTCTCTAAAGTGGTAACTCTTGGGAGTTCCTTTACAGCGATCCCCAAAGGATGATGGAAATGCCTCCCCCACCTGAGCAATTTGACAACAAAGAGGTTCCTGCGGGCTTCCTCATTAATTTTGATGAATTTTTCAACTCCATTTGTCTCAGGATTTTTTATAGCAATGTGGTTTGGTTTGTCCTTCCAAAACGGTGTGTATATTTTAGGGATACAGATGCTTATCGGTGTCATTACTTGATCATCATTGCAGTCAATTGTACAAACAAACTCTCTGAGCAGATTTTCTTGCTTAACCACTTCAATTACTTTTCCTGTTGGTGGGAATGTCTCAGAGGACAAAATCTCAACAATTACCTGATCTCCAGTCATTGACTGTCCCACATTTTTTTTTCCTTTGATGTCTATCTTTAAACTTGGCTCATCAATTGGCATGGCAAAACCGTGGTCATACCTGTCCATTATTAGTTTACAGGTCTTGTGGTTCTGCTTTACTAGGAGTGGTTGAGGTCCAGAAGGTGTGCTTGCCTTGTTATATCTCACCACATTGTTTTCAAAACTGTCAGTCTGTAAAACTGGAAACTGTCCGTCTTCTGTTAATTTTATCTGTATGTCATTTTTCTCATCCAGTAGCTCTTTTAGTATGGGGTCCTCATCAATATCGGATACTTCTGATATGATTGATTCACTATCGTTGTCATCACTGTCATCTCTCTTAGCTTGAATAATGTTTGAAATCTCCATAAGTTCTTGATTTAAATTGTCCAAAGTGAACTCATTGGCAAAAGCACTTCCTGTTTCACTGCAGTGATTTATGTAAGATTTCCAAAGTCTCCAGCATTTTCCAAAATAAGGACAGCACAGAGCAGTGGCATCTCCTACAACTATCACTTGAGACTGAGCTCTAGTCATGGCTGTGTTCAGCAGGCGAACGTCATTGAAGAATTCAAGACATGGTCTCTCGGTTATGTTCAAGCTGTCCTTGGTGTGGACTGTAGTTATGATGATAACCCTATACTGTTTTCCTGTAAAATAAAAAAGTGTAGTGATGTAAAGAATTATGATTTAAGTACCTAATTAGTATCCCCCACCAAATACATTGAAAACATATTTATCTTACCTTGAACATTTTCTGCATTCTCCACATTGACAGCATTCAAGTTGTACTGTTTTAATTTATTTCTTATTTCAATTACCTAAGATAAAACAAATAAAGGTAAATTTTTATTTTGAATCTTATTAGTTACTTGTAAGAGTTTATATCAATCAAGTCTATTAGTTACCTGACTCCCCTGGGACAGAACACACACTGATGCTAAATCTTTAGGTTGCCACTCATTAGGCCATTCACTAAGTAATTTCAAGACGAGATTAACAACTATTTGAATTTCATCTGGATTGCAACAAGACATGGATCTTTTATCCAAATAGCATTCACCCCTGACATGATAGAACTGCAGAGCATTTTGATGTGGATGTGCAGGTACGTTTCCTTTGGCTTTGATCCCATCTGTCTTTCCAACATAAAAATGTTCGGACACAAAATCCACAATTTCTTGAGTGGAGCGGTAGTTTTCATTGAAGATTATTCTGCTATTTTTAGCAGTTGTTGTGTTCTCTGCTTGATAGTGATGAAAGAGGCGATTTAGTAAAGTATGGTCTGAGCTTTTGTCCACCCCCACGGAAAAGATCTTGGGTCCCATCTGCATGTGATCTCCAGCTAGAATTACTTGAGTCTTCTCCCCTGCTAAGCCAATAGCCATTAGTGCCTCACACTCCAGCATCTGAGAAGCTTCATCGATGAATATGTGACTGAAGTAGTTTGATGGTAGTTGCAGGTCATGGAAGTATCGTGCCATTCCAGTTGTTGTTATAATGATTCTTGCAGCATCTAATGTCTCTCTGTCAGGGAACTCAAAGTACCAATGATCCTTGGATAAATGACAATATTGAAGAGTGACATCATCAGTAGCTCTTGGTGAACTTTCCTTTGCCTTTATTCTTAAAGGTCTAACTGGACGATCAGAGGTTAGTGCACTATTATGGAAATGGTCACTAACATAGAGATCTGCAGAGCTAAAAAATACAAACAAAAAGTCTTAATTAAAACTATATTGAACAAAAACACTGAACATTAGTTTTAAGAAAAAAAAAACATATTTACCTGTTAGTATGTGTACAGATCAAGATTCTGGCTTGTGGCTGCTGCACAAGAGCCAGTGCAATCTTAGCAAGAGTAAGTGTCTTCCCGGTTCCAAAAGGTCCATATATCAGCAATGGTGCCACACTGCCTTTGCGGTCAGAAGCGCCAAGGATAAAGTCCATAGCAGCTTGCTGCTTTTCATTCAGCTCACTTGGACATGACTTGTTTGAAACTGGAACCTGAACATGCCTGTCTCTTAGGTCGGGCAAAACCCTTCTAAGGTCTGGTAGCATATCAACAGCCTTGTGCATTTCACAGAACCATTTGCGGTCCAACTGGAACTGAACCTCCATCTCAGCTGATGCATCACTCTGAAGTTGTAGTTCATTACAGCAGTCTCTTGAGAGATTTACATTTAGTTTAGATTCCCCAATGACATCTTTAAGAATCACAGCCTCATAAACACGCTGTGGTGCACAATCAGGTCTCATCAGGTCCACAAGGACTGACTGAACATGTCTCTTTAGCATGTAGCCCTCTGGTGTATCAGGAGCAAGTGAATAAGAGACAGGTATGCTGCCAAACAGCTCTTCTGAAATTTTCAAGCCAGACCAATCATCAAACAGCTGTTTTTTAAAAGACATGGTCCCTCGTAGATTAAGCCTAAAAAATGTTTTGGGGCAGACAGATGAAATCATGGTTAACACAAACCATAACTAAAATAAATATTAACATGCTATGTTTTTGTAAGAATATTACATACCTACACAATGCAGAAAATAGATAACACTTTATTACATAGCTTAAAATTTTTAAAGGGCTAGTTATTATGAAATAATTTATTAGTACAGCTGACTCAGCGGTGGTGCCCAGTAAACTAGGGAGTTAGAATGAATATTTCATAAATACACTGGAGAGGCTGCTTACTGATGTTATAAAGGCAACCCTGGTAATAGAGAGTAAAGGTATAACATTGAAAGATGTGATGTAATGCTGCCATGCCCTGTTTGGCTTAATCAAGCTCTGGCATCCAATGCTATGGGACAAATCAAGTGTGAGTCAGTGCTTTTTAGGTCATTAGGATAGCCTAAAGTCCTATACACCTTGGCATAGGCTACACTACAAATCGTCAGTTGCAAATTATATGAAAAGTAGCCCTAATCAGAGCTGGCAGCTTTAGCAGTACCCTGGTTTTATTCTAGTAACTTTATTCTAGAATAAAATACTTAAATCACTATTAAATTCTACTGTAATGTAGGTTAGGGTTGCCAGTCTGCAAAACTAAAAAACTACAGTGATAAAGAGCATTAAATCTGTGCATATTATCTGTGCATGTCTAAGTACTTAGCTGAGCTTAAAATGTACCTGCGAACCAGCTGAGCTTGTTCCATTTCTTCCTGACAGAGAAAGCTGTGCATTTTTTTTTTGTAGTTCTGCTGGTTGATCAGGTCAGCACCTATCATCACTGTGCCGAACTCTTTTCTCTCTGTGTAACTGTACTTTTTAAAAAGTTCATTGTCTGATCTCATCTGATATGGGACAATTTCCACAGTTCCCTCATGCCAGATAACTGGCAGCTGCTCACTCTGTTGTGTATTTTTTGATTCCAGCTTCCCGATAGATGAATTAGTACCCTGTTGAGTTTTCTTGTTGCCTTGATTTCTCTCAGATTGTGGACCACAGTCAACCATTCCAACACTGACATTAAGTTTTTGCAGCAGAACTGGCCTCATGTCAAAATCCAATACTAGCCATTGCTCATAGACTCCTGAGCGGTCACAGGTGAAGGAAACTGTAATTTCATAAACTAGAAAAATAAATAAATAAAATGTAAATAAACAAATAAATATTGTATATCCATTTTAATGCATTAAACAATATTAATATATAGCGCTGTTGAATATAGTAATTGTCATGTTTGTTACTGCGTATTCGTCACACTGCATTATTTTAGATCATTAGAAACACTGCAAAATTTCATATATGAGTTTTGATTATGTTGTGATCAGGACTTTAATGAGGCTCCATCAGCCTCATATTTTAGACATTTAGATATGTTTTTTTTTTATCATTGTCCTGCTCCATAATTTAGCTATCCTTCAGCTTTTGCATACAAATGACCTTACATTAACATACAACTATAACAAAAATGTTTAAATCAAAAGTGGAATTCATTGTTTTTTCATGATGGCCGTGATTGCAGAATTGCACTAGCACTTGGCTTAGAATATGAACAGTGTAAAACATGATGTTAAAATCCTAATAAACAAACAAACAAACAAACAAACAATATGAACTGTATTTGTGACAAATATGTAATAACAACAACAATCAAAAAAGTGTACCCCATTAATCAATCATAAAGGATAGGATACTCAAATGACCAGATGATATTTATTTATTTATTTTATTGTATTTTTTTACCCCTTTTTCTCCCCTTTTTAGCGCATCCAATTGTTCAATTAGCATCGTGCTTCCTCTCTGTCTATGCCGAACCCTGCCCTGACGGAGGTGATTGAAGCTAACCCGTATCCCCTCCGAAACACGAGCAGCAGCCAGATGCATCTTTGCCACCCACACATTGACGAGTTTGGCGCCACCTAGCATTGCATGCGGAGAGACACACCCTAAGGGCACCCTCTCCCATCTCTGTGTAAGTGCCTCCAATCAGCCGGCAGAGAACGCAATCGCATTCTGACAGAGAGAGACCCACATCCGGTTCTTTGTCCCACCCCCCACATGAGCAACCGGCCAATCGTTGCTCATATAGCCACTCAGCTTCGAACCGGTAAAGGCTGGATTCGATACCACGCTCCTAGAATCCAGCCCTGGTTGCAGCGCGTTTCTTTTTACCACTGCGCCACCTGAGCGGCGATGACCAGATGATATTTGATGGATGGAACATTCTCATTGAGAAAAGAGCTTTTAATAAAATAGGTAATTGGAAAAAGTCTAAAAGCGTTTTTATGACATTCAGTTCTGAAGCTCTAGTCTCCAACGGTCTGCCTACAATGAGTGTTAATAATGTATGTGTTCTTCTTAAAGATTAAACAGAATTTTTAAAATAATTTAATCCTAACAATGCTGCTGCACCTGATACACTTACACATGTACAATACACACTACCATCTCATTACCACACTATCACCAGTGCAGTGCTGAGAATGGTCCACCACACAAAAATTATCTGGTCAGTGGGGGTCCTATAAGGGTGATTTTGAATTGAATTAATAAATAGGATAAGGAAAAGTGTACAGAGCAACAAATAGGCCATAGTAAGTAATTATACTACAAGGTATATCTATATGCTATATGGTGTGACTTTTTTGTGGATTCTAAATACTTTACCTATGTTGTTCGATGTTTCAGATTTCTGAAACCAAACACCACTTGAATATGAGCGTTCTTCATGCCAGTTCTCACCCAGAGCAAATGTCGCTCCTCTTTCATGTCTCAGCAAAGCAACTACATGCAAAGCTGACTAAATGTACATAAAAGATTTAATCAGTTATTTCAAAATATAAAAAAAAAGTTCAGATAATTGACATCTCTTAAAGTAAAATTTACATTTTAAATAGAAAAAACACAAACCCTTGATGTTATCTTGAATTTCCATTGATGCGATATGTTTTCCTGTCTTACGGAAACCCTGAGATCAGAGTCACAGCTAACCGATACACCTGGGAGAGATTCCTTCATCTGTAGACACAAGCGCAATAAAAAATCTATAAGTACATAATATTAATTAAATAATAATAATTTGGTTTATGTTGATAAGAGTGCACAACGCTTTTGCTGCAGATTCATCAGCTGCACATTAATACTATAAACCTTGTTTCACCACATTCCAATAGTCTTTTATAGGATTGAGATTCGTTGTCTGGAGAGGCAGTTAATAAAAACACTTTCAGATGACTAATGCTTTGTGATATGCTGCATTTTCTTTCTGGGAGTAGATGGTAATGAGCAACAATGAAGCGTAGCATTCAGACAGTTGGTATTTAGAGGGGCCCAATGCAATGTGAAAACAACATTCCCACACCAATAAACCATTGCAACCATGCAAAGTTTTACTGATCCTTAACTGTCCAGTTTCCTGTGTAAACTGAAATGACTCTTTTAAGTACAAAAAAGCTCAAACTAACTAGTTTTGGACCTTGGTCCTTTGCATGTTCTCTCTGTGTCTGCATGGGTTTCCTTGCAAGTCCGGCAAGGAAATTCATTTAGGTCAGTTGGAGCTACTAAAAATACTAAAAAAGTGTGTGTGTGTGTGTGTGTGTGTGTGTGTGTGTGTGTGTGTGTGTCTGTGTGCCTGCCCTGTGATGGACTGGAGACCTGTCCAAGGTGTATCCTGCATTTTGCCCAATTAATTAGAATCAACACAACCCTGACCAGGATAAAGTGGTGGCAAGCCCACAATGAATGAACTCAACTCAACTGAATCAACTAATTAACAGTAAAATCATTTAAACCAGTGTATAATTTAAGACAACCATTTGAGCAAACAGATTTTTTTAATGTTAGTAAATTTTAGTGTAAAATATACAGTTCCCTTCAATATTATTGGCACCCCTGGTAAAGATGAGTGAAAAGGTTTATAAGAAATTTACCTTTTGGTATAAATGGTAAAAACAATCCAACCTTTAAATAAAGTAAAATTATTCAAAGAGAAAAACAAAACAAAACCATATGTGTCACAATTATGAGCACAGGAGCATACTGATATAAAAACAGCATGTCCAAACTAGTCTTCTCTTATAAGATCTTATATTAACCTAAAACCATTTCTTTTTCCAGGGTCCTAGGTCCTCCTTTCCAAATGATCTGTTGTCATGGAAGTGGCTAATTGTACGTAGTTTTGACAGTACCCATGACTATAATCTTTTCTGTAACTCTACAAAAGTAATCCCTGGGTATTTTTTGCCTCTATTACCATCATCTGCACTGTGCCTGGGCACAAAACAAACTTGGGTATTTTGTCCAGGCAAGTTTACTATTTCTTTTCCATGTTCAAAAAAGAGAATTTGACCTCAGTGAAACAGGAAGTCACAAATTACTGCTACTAAAAGTTCCTAGACACTTTGAAAAGTCTTTGGTTACACTTTGTTGATAAGAATTTGTAGGGGTGCCAATAATTTAATCTCACGAAAAATCACTAAAAGGAGTTTTCTTATAACCCTTTTTACTCATCTTCATCAACCTGTAAAATCCAGTCATAGCATTTATGTAAATGTTAAGCATGCAGTAGAATAAAAAAAATGCACAGTGTACATACAATTACTTCTTTGTTTTCACTCTCCCTGTATTCTTCTAGTAGACAATCCTGGTAGGACAGAAGACCCTGATCTAGGGCTGCCTGTTCTTTCTTTAGTGCTGCTTTGCGTCGATCTTTCCATTCCTTAAGTTCCTCCTCACTGTGTGCTCTGACGCAAATGCTGCCATATTCACAAGTCGCCAATCTGTGCAAAAGCAGAGATGAGATGATTAGATTTGGTCCCTCATAATGGTTAATCCAAGGCTATGGCTATGCCACCTTTAGCATCAACAACTGCAACTGTGTTTTTAGGAGATTTGATGATATGCTCAAATAATTGAGCATGACCTATACATTCAATGGCTTGCCACAGCATCTAAATATTCAAGTTCAAGGACTTTTTAGGCAAGCCATACAAAATAGCATTTTCCTGCTTTGTGCTTGGGAAGCAAAAAAGGGGGAAAGCAAAAAAGAAAATTTGGGGCATTGCCGACCCCAGCCCCCCTTACCCACCCCAGCCCCCCCTTCCCCACCAAGGGAGCCTAATCTTAAGTCAGTCATTAGGGTGCTGCTTTTGGTGAAGGGTTTCTTTTTTTTTTTTTTACAACATCTGTTTGCCCATAGTTATGAATACCTTGCTTGAAAATTAAAAGTGTCCCCTGTGATCCATGTCATCATATTTATGGCAAGAAGTCAATGTATTTTATCAATGATTTAAAAAATAAACCACTGTGGACTAATCATCATAAATAGAATTTATGACATGAAGTCATTATGTTTTTTAAGAGTTTCATAAACAATAGAAATACCATTATTAGGTATACTTTACTTGTGAGCCACACAGCACTATACAACCATGTGGACTAAACTTGCTTCCTACCTTCGACACATCCTTAGAGCTTTGCTTGTTAGTGGTGGGTCACGATATCTCCATTTGGATGTTGAATCATCAAAGATCAGTTTCCTGTGTTCCACGCTAAAGCAGTGATTCATAAAGTCTTCATATTCTAGGAACTGACATTTACAAACATAACAGTAGTGCTGCTGATTTTGCTCTTGTGTCTGCAGCATCTGGGCAGCATGGACCAAACTTGGACGATCTAGACTCTTTCTACTCTCTGACCTCCACACGGCCATCTCTATTTCACTATGGGCAAACCAGCAGCCCTGAGACTCCTGCCCACATGGCTTTCCATTATCCACGTACCTACATAACCTCCAGTGTTGAAATGTACGCTTGGGAAGGGGCCTGATCTCATCGTAAACCACTCTTTTGTGCTTGTCTTTACTTCGAAAGACAAGAACAGGTCTCCACTTATGTTTAGATGCACATGTGCCTGACACCTTTGTTGAGATTTTTTGAGGGCTCTCGCGGAAGCAGGTTTCACAGAGTTCAACAAAAGCTCCCTGAAATCTAAAAAGAATTTCTTCAAGGTCATCCTGCTCATTAGGAGATGTTAAGCTACTGGTTATGAGCTTGATGAGGCTTGAGTGCTCACGACCTTCCGTTTTCATAAAGTTCCACACTTTAGCTTCTTCTTTGCTTCTTGCATATGTACATTTATTTTTATGCAATGTACAACCCCTTTCCTCAGTATAGTGGGAGCAAACTAGATACTTTTCTGGTACTGGAAATTCTGGCCTTGGGTCCACTAGTTTCCATTGTTTGTTTTTATCTTTCTGTCTGACCAGAAGAATGTTTCTAGAGCATTGATGAGAAAGTTCAATTAGACTGAGTGTTATCTCAGTCTTCCGTTCACAGCACTGACTACAACAAACATGTAAATCAAGTGTTTGTTGTAGAATGTGTAACTTGTGGAAATCTTCATTTCGAGGCATGGTAACAGTAGTGGTCGTTCACCTATTGACAAAATAAATAGAAGAAAAACATAACCAAAATTGTATTGATTTTATTTTAGTTAAATCAATCAAATTAAACAGAACTAAACATTATTTTTTGAACAATCATATTTTTATTTATTTTATATTTTTGTGCCTTATAAGCACTGAAATTAAAATGTAAATAATTGTTCTTTACCTCTTAGGGAAAATACCAAAAGAACACTTTGTACACTTACATACCACATTATAAATTGACATAACTTGTTGAGAAGCCTTGTAGGTGTGCAATTTAAGGTTAATGCTATTTTATATTAACGCACTTGAGAGCAGCACAAATGCATTAATGTATAGTAATAACAGGCATGTACACTGATCAGCCATAACATTAAAACCACCTTTTTGTTTCTACACTCTCTGTCCATTTTATCAGCTCCACTTACCATATAGAAGCACTTTGTAGTTCTACAATTACTGACTGTAGTCCATCTGTTTCTCTGCATGCTTTGTTAGCCCCTTTTCATGCTGTTCTTCAATGGTCAGGACCCCCACAGGACCACAACAGAGTAGGTATTACTTAGGTGGTGGATCATTCTCAGCACTGCAGTGACACTGACATGGTGGTCACTGTCACTGCTGGACTGAGAATAGTCCACCAACCACAAATATCCAGCTAACAGTGCCCAGTGGGCAGCATCCTGTGACCACTGGTGAAGGTCTAGAAACTCAAACAGCAGCAATAAATGAGCGATCATCTCTGACTTTACATCTACAAGGTGGACCAACTAGGTAAGAGTGTCTTATGATGATGTGTTTCCCTCTTTATGCACTGAAGCTGGCACGTTCCCTGAGTTTTTCCAGCAAGATGGTGCACCACCACATTATGGGTGTCAGGTCCGAGCATTCCTAGATGAACAGTTTCCTGGAAAGTGGATTGGTCGTCGTGGGCCAGTTGAATGGCCCCCAAGGTCTCCCGATCTGACCCCCTTAGACTTTTATCTTTGGGGTCATCTGAAGGCAATTGTCTATGCTGTGAAGATACGAGATGTGCAGCACCTGAAACTATGGATACTGGAAGCCTGTGCTAGCATTTCTTCTGCAGTGTTGCTATCAGTGTGTGAAGAGTGGGAGAAGAGGGTTGCATTGACAATCCAACACAATGGGCAGCACTTTGAACACATTTTATAAGTGGTCAGAAACTTGTAAATAACTCATGAAAGAATAAAGTTACGTTAAAACCAACCACCATTGTTTTTCTTGTGAAATTCTCAATAAGTTTGATGTGTCACATGACCCTCTTCCCATTGAAAAAACTAAAGTTGGATCCAAAATGGCCGACTTCAAAAGGGCCGCCATGGTCACCACCCATCTTGAAAAGTTTTCCCCCTCCCATATACTAATGTGCCACAAACAGGAAGTTAATATCACCAACCATTCCCATTTTATTTAGGTGTATCCATATAAATGGCCCACCCTGTAGAACTACAAAGTGCTTCTATGTGGTAAGTGGAGCTGATAAAATGGGCAGTGATTGTAGAAACAAGGAGGTGGTTTTAATGTTATGGCTGATCAGTGTATATTAGTATATAGCACTGACACAGTGGTATATATACTGTATATATACGTATATATACTGTATATATACTGTATATATAAGCTCAATACTGTTGGACTGTTGAAAAGTTAAGAAGTCTAATCTGTGAGGGAAGTGAAATTGTTTTGACTGAGGTAAAAACCCATATCAACATTAGGTGTGCTGGAAGTATATTTTTGACTCACATTTTGACTTGTCATTATTCAGATTTTTTTTTTACATTAAAAACATACAAATGGCAGAACACACAACAAAAGTTTTGATTATTTAGTGGCAGAAAAAAAAACATCTAAATAAATTACTGAAACCTACCTGGAAACTAGATGTGGATGTAATATGTACTGTAAGCATGACAGCATGAAAATATTTTGGCTAAAACAACAACTACATATCATAGATGAAATTCAAACTCACAGCAACACCCAAACGCCCTAATCATTAACGTCTTCATTATTTTAGCTTATAGTTTTTAAGATGTTGTAAGGTGTTGTAAGATGTGCAAAAAAGCACCTTCAAATATGTAGCAATTTTATTGTTTTTTTCCTGCTGTGTCTTTAAAAGCTGTGTGTCAATACTGTGCAATATAGGAAAGTGGCACCTCAGTGGTTACGGTGCTGACCTAATAATCTAATCTAAGCAGCACAATTATTTCAATTCTATTGATTCTGTCAAGCAGAGAAGTCAGTGACCCAAATAAAGCTTGTTGAGGGCTATCCCAAAACTTCTGTGACATACATGTCTCCTACAGGCGTATGTAAATCACTGATTCAGCTGTAGCTGTACCTACAAGGTAGTTTTTTTACAGTCACCATAACAAGGTGTACCTGTTTTGGCTGAAAACTAAAACCACATAGTCTGTTATGGAAATGTACAGTACATTAGGTTATTATTTTATTCACTGATCTTTAGTAACTGCTACTAAAAACAGTTTGTACTTATAGACAGTGACTGAAAGCAAAAATGTAACCAATGTTGGTGAGTCTCCTGGTGCTGTGCAACACCCACACTGGCTGCTGTGACACCATACCACACATATGTAATAATATTTATACAATTAATCTACTTTTAATCTGTTTGTGTATTTACTTTTAATAAATGACCAGTCATATATTTATATGATATGTCTGTCACGTTTATATATATATTATGCATATAATAGCTGTCTTCAAATCAGCATATTTAAGTAAAGATTAATTTGAAATAAATAAAAAAAATGAAATTAATTAAAAGGTGCCAAGACAGTAAAACTGGAAATATTAACTTACCTTGTCATTTTATTTTCCATCACAAACATGTAAAGAAGCACATAAAAACCTCTAAGTTTCAGTGTTTGTTTTCTGCTGTCATCTGTGTCTCAAAAATATGTGTCCTCCAGGAAGTGCTGATGGAATATTTACATTGTCTCCCCACCCAACTTATCTTGTGACCTGCCTAGAACCCATCCCTGAGAAAGACACTGAACATATGTTGTGTTTTAACCAAACCAGCAGACTTAGGTTTCAGTTTCATTACTGTGGAAATCCAGCTGATGCACGTACGTCATCAATTAGGCAAACAAAACTCAACACAACACAACACAGCACATGCAGCTAACTAAACAAATGCATACACCCACATAATCTGTTTGTACAAACCCATTTTCAAAAAAGTTGGGACATGTAAAGGTTTAAGAGAATTCACAAATCACTGATTATTGTTTTTATTGTCACTTACACAAAATGTCCCAACTTTTCTGGAAATTAGTTTTGTACATAATCATGCAACTAACTACAGGTGATTGTACTCTGTAAGCATAACCATACACATAAGGGTTCCCTGCAAGCACCAGAATTAAAATGATTTGACATTTGAGCCACAGTAGCTCTTTTGTTTGTCTGTATTAGAAGCAACAGCCATCTGGCCCTTATCAAGTAGTTATCTATTATCTACTATCCTATATCTGCTGTACACGTGTAATATGAGTAAACACAAAACAGTATCAGTCCAAAAATGTTGTTTATTTTTTAATGAATTTGATAAAACTCTCAAAACATGCAGTCATTTCTTTGTTATGGATGATTAAGTGTAGATTTATGGGTAAAACTGCCATTACATCCATTTAAAATCAGCACTTGTACTTATATGCCAATGTGAATTACAGTAAAGTTCTGCTGAGGTCATGTCTTGTCTGAGGTATGCCTTGTCATGGCAACCTCAGCAGGAACTGTACAACAAGTACAGGAAGAAGTAATATGAAAGTTAAACAGCTGAGTACAGCTGTAGCCAAAGTTTCATTTCTCCTCAGAGCAGAGCTTGAGCTAAAAATAACACACCAGTGCTATTCCTCCCTACCTCTGTGATTCATTTATTTTCTAGCTACACACAGGCCTGCTTACTTATTCAAACACAGAAGCATGTGCTCTGATGCTCTAATTCAGGGTGTTGTCAAGAAATGCTTTACACTATGTACGTTGGAGTTTAGCATTGATGACAATGCATTTCAAAATTATGCTGATCAGCTGTTGTTTTACTTATAACCAAATACTTTTGTGCATCCACTCCCATTATAGTACTGCTAACAAAAGGCAGTGAAACTATTGTCAAAGTTACATGGGTATGTATCCAAATTGATGGTAATAAAATAATTATTTAATTAATAGATTTTTTTTTTTTACTTCCTTTTATTTTCTTGTTTGTATATGTTTGGTAATTCTTCAAACCCTGGGTCACAACACAGACAAAAATAATAATTAAGTAAACTAATTTTAACAGGCACATAAAAAATGACCTTGTACATGAACACCGTTTTGTGGAGGCTTTACCACAGTGGGACCAGATTGCCACCATTTCCCTTAAATAAGTATATTTTAGTTTGTGTACTGTTTTGATGAATTTTTATGTTTGACATGCTGCCTGGGTCACAGTAAAAATCATGGACAAAATGTGGGTCGCTTGAAAAAAAGAGAAACCCTGAAAAACCCTAGTGTCATTGAGCAACTATTGTTGATGCAGTTTGTTCATGTTTGACATACACTGCCATGACTTTGATACTAGTTGTCTAAAAGTAAGTTCAAGCTGTCAGGACCACCACAGAGCAGGTATTATTTAGGTGGTGGATCATTCTTAGCACTGCAGTGACAATGACATGGTGGTGGTGTGTTAGTGTGTTTTGTGCTGGTGTGAGTGGATCAGACACAGCAGCACTGCTGGAGTTTTTAAATACAGTGTCCACCCACTGTCCACTCTATTAGACACTCCTATCTAGTTGCTCATCTATTGGTGCTGTTCGAGTTGATCATCTTCTAGACCTTCATCAGTGGTCAAAAGACGCTGCCCACGGAGCACTGTTGGCTGGATATATTTTTGGTTGGGGGACTATTCTCAGTCCAGCAGTGACAGTGAGGTGTTTAAAAACTCCAGCAGCGCTGCTGTGTCTGATCCACTCATACCAGCACAACACACACTAACACACCACCACCATGTCAATGTCACTGCAGAGCTGAGAATGACCACCCAAATAATACCTGCTCTGTGGGGGTCCTGGGAGAGTCCTAACCATTGAAGAACAACATGAAATGGGCCTAACAAAGCATGTGGAGAAACAGATGGACTACAGTCAGTAATTGTAGAACTACAAAGTGCTTCTATATGGTAAGTGGAGCTGATAAAATGGACAGTGAGTGTAGAAACAAGGAGGTGGTTTTAATGTTATGGCTGATCGGTATATATATATATATATATATATATATATATATATATATATATATATGTATATGTATATATATATATATATATATATATATATATATATATATACAGTGTATCACAAAAGTGAGTACACCCCTCACATTTCTGCAAATATTTCATTATATCTTTTCATGGGACAACACTATAGACATGAAACTTGGATATAACTTAGAGTAGTCAGTGTACAGCTTGTATAGCAGTGTAGATTTACTGTCTTCTGAAAATAACTCAACACACAGCCATTAATGTCTAAATAGCTGGCAACATAAGTGAGTACACCCCACAGTGAACATGTCCAAATTGTGCCCAAATGTGTCGTTGTCCCTCCCTGGTGTCATGTGTCAAGGTCCCAGGTGTAAATGGGGAGCAGGGCTGTTAAATTTGGTGTTTTGGGTACAATTCTCTCATACTGGCCACTGGATATTCAACATGGCACCTCATGGCAAAGAACTCTCTGAGGATGTGAGAAATAGAATTGTTGCTCTCCACAAAGATGGCCTGGGCTATAAGAAGATTGCTAACACCCTGAAACTGAGCTACAGCATGGTGGCCAAGGTCATACAGCGGTTTTCCAGGACAGGTTCCACTCGGAACAGGCTTCACCAGGGTCGACCAAAGAAGTTGAGTCCACGTGTTCGGCGTCATATCCAGAGGTTGGCTTTAAAAAATAGACACATGAGTGCTGCCAGCATTGCTGCAGAGGTTGAAGACGTGGGAGGTCAGCCTGTCAGTGCTCAGACCATACGCCGCACACTGCATCAACTCAGTCTGCATGGTCGTCATCCCAGAAGGAAGCTGACGCACAAGAAAGCCTGCAAACAGTTTGCTGAAGACAAGCAGTCCAAGAACATGGATTACTGGAATGCCCTGTGGTCTGACGAGACCAAGATAAACTTGTTTGGCTCAGATGGTGTCCAGCATGTGTGGCAGCGCCCTGGTGAGAAGTACCAAGACAACTATATCTTGCCTACAGTCAAGCATGGTGGTGGTAGCATCATGGTCTTGGGCTGCATGAGTGTTGCTGGCACTGGGGAGCTGCAGTTCATTGAGGGAAACATGAATTCCAACATGTACTGTGACATTCTGAAACAGAGCATGATTCCCTCCCTTCGAAAACTGGGCCTCATGGCAGTTTTCCAACAGGATAACGACCCCAAACACAACCTCCAAGATGACAACTGGCTTGCTGAGGAAGCTGAAGGTAAAGGTGATGGACTAAACCCAATTGAGCACCTGTGGCGCATCCTCAAGTGGAAGGTGGAGGAGTTCAAGGTGTCTAACATCCACCAGCTCCGTGATGTCATCATGGAGGGGTGGAAGAGGATTCCAGTAGCAACCTGTGCAGCTCTGGTGAATTCCATGCCCAGGAGGGTTAAGGCAGTGCTGGATAATAATGGTGGTCACACAAAATATTGACACTTTGGGCACAATTTGGACATGTTCACTGTGGGGTGTACTCACTTATGTTGCCAGCTATTTAGACATTAATGGCTGTGTGTTGAGTTATTTTCAGAAGACAGTAAATCTACACTGCTATACAAGCTGTACACTGACTACTCTAAGTTATATCCAAGTTTCATTTCTATAGTGTTGTCCCATGAAAAGATATAATAAAATATTTGCAGAAATGTGAGGGGTGTACTCACTTTTGTGATACACTGTATATACAGTGTATCACAAAAGTGAGTACACCCCTCACATTTCTGCAAATATTTCATTATATCTTTTCATGGGACAACACTACTGTATAGACATGAAACTTGGATATAACTTAGAGTAGTCAGTGTACAGCTTGTATAGCAGTGTAGATTTACTGTCTTCTGAAAATAACTCCACACACACAGCCATTAATGTCTAAATAGCTGGCAACATAAGTGAGTACACCCCACAGTGAACATGTCCAAATTGTGCCCAAATGTGTCGTTGTCCCTCCCTGGTGTCATGTGTCAAGGTCCCAGGTGTAAATGGGGAGCAGGGCTGTTAAATTTGGTGTTTTGGGTACAATTCTCTCATACTGGCCACTGGATATTCAACATGGCACCTCATGGCAAAGAACTCTCTGAGGATGTGAGAAATAGAATTGTTGCTCTCCACAAAGATGGCCTGGGCTATAAGAAGATTGCTAACACCCTGAAACTGAGCTACAGCATGGTGGCCAAGGTCATACAGCGGTTTTCCAGGACAGGTTCCACTCGGAACAGGCTTCGCCAGGGTCGACCAAAGAAGTCGAGTCCACGTGTTCGGCGTCATATCCAGAGGTTGGCTTTAAAAAATAGACACATGAGTGCTGCCAGCATTGCTGCAGAGGTTGAAGACGTGGGAGGTCAGCCTGTCAGTGCTCAGACCATACGCAGCACACTGCATCAACTCGGTCTGCATGGTCGTCATCCCAGAAGGAAGCTGACGCACAAGAAAGCCTGCAAACAGTCTGCTGAAAACAAGCAGTCCAAGAACATGGATTACTGGAATGCCCTGTGGTCTGACGAGACCAAGATAAACTTGTTTGGCTCAGATGGTGTCCAGCATGTGTGGCGGCGCCCTGGTGAGAAGTACCAAGACAACTGTATCTTGCCTACAGTCAAGCATGGTGGTGGTAGCATCATGGTCTTGGGCTGCATGAGTGTTGCTGGCACTGGGGAGCTGCAGTTCATTGAGGTAAACATGAATTCCAACATGTACTGTGACATTCTGAAACAGAGCATGATCCCCTGCCTTCCAAAACTGGGCCTCATGGCAGTTTTCCAACAGGATAACGACCCCAAACACAACCTCCAAGATGACAACTGCCTTGCTGAGGAAGCTGAATGTAAAGGTGATGGACTAAACCCAATTGAGCACCTGTGGCGCATCCTCAAGTGGAAGGTGGAGGAGTTCAAGGTGTCTAACATCCACCAGCTCCGTGATGTCATCATGGAGGAGTGGAAGAGGATTCCAGTAGCAACCTGTGCAGCTCTGGTGAATTCCATGCCCAGGAGGGTTAAGGCAGTGCTGGATAATAATGGTGGTCACACAAAATATTGACACTTTGAGCACAATTTGGACATGTTCACTGTGGGGTGTACTCACTTATGTTGCCAGCCATTTAGACATTAATGGCTGTGTGTTGAGTTATTTTCAGAAGACAGTAAATCTACACTGCTATACAAGCTGTACACTGACTACTCTAACTTATATCCAAGTGTTAGTTCTATAGTGTTGTCCCATGAAAATATATAATAAAATATTTGCAGAAATGTGAGGGGTGTACTCACTTTTGTGATACACTGTATATATATGTGTGTGTGTGCGTGTGGTGGAGGAAATGTTATGCAACTTTGTGGCATGACTTCCTAATTCTTTGTGACTTCCTAATTCTTTGTGACTTCCTAATTCTTTGTTACACCCATTAGTCACAACAATAAAAAAGTCAAGAGTGGTGCCATCGATTTGTACAACTCCAGATTGTCACTTAAACTTTAGGCCCCAAAATAAGCTTTACAAACAAATGTCTGCCAGTAGATTAAACAGTGGTCTAATTGCCAATTTCAAGAAGAAAACTTAAACTGTCACTTTATAGTATATAAAAGAAAGCATCTGATGATGCAGATATGACACAAGAACTACCACAAAAACAAGAAACACAGGTGACAATGTCCAGAGTAAATCATGTTTTACATTGCCATGAACTTAAAGACTGCATGGGCTTAAAAATTGCAAATAAAATTAAACATGTTCATAATGACAATACACAAATACTATAATAAAACGTTTGTCCATGTAGAGTGATGTATTTTCAATTATTTTCACTAAATGAAACATTTCATTTGACCTGGTCTGTCCAAACTTATTTTCAGTGAATTTGAAAAGTATGCAGACCCCTTGTTGCTCACTGTGTTGAGAATTTGATACAATTGCAGATTTTAGCCATAAATCTACACTCAATCACTGGTAAGTTTTATAGTTTAATACATTTAATTGCTTGTAAGAAAATATATTAACAATCCAAAACTGAACTCTCTTATTAACAAAAGTATTCAGACCCTTTGCTGTGGCACTACAAATGCAAGGTACATCTTGTTTACTTAAATTATCCTCTAGATAGGTCTAGAACTGAATTAAGTCCACCTTTTAAAAATGTATTTTATTGGACATAGTTTGCACAGGCACAAACTTGCGTATAAAAGAGCCCACAATTTACACAGTGTTGTCGGGACAAAAAAAAACAAAAAACAACCAAGCCATGAAGTCACAGGGAACTGTCGATGGATCCACTGTGTAAATATACAGTGGATATTAAAAGTCATCCCTAATAAATCAATTCAGAATTATTTACGGCTCAATAATAGAGTTTGTGCAAAACTAAGTAAACTTTGCATACACCAATAATTATTTAACATAAATCAAACTTTATAATACTACGTCATACAGCTAACATTAAATCAAAGTTCAGATCATTTAATAAGGGTTGTCACATGGTATCATAAATGACAAAGTTCAGTATTTAATCTCATGTTGCATATAATGTGTGCTGTCTGACTCTGTACTTTGTTGGGAAGGGGCAGAAGCAAAGTCTGGAAAAAAAAAAAGTGGGGTTTTTGGGGACAAATGCAGTGCCACACCCTGGGATTTTAGCCAAGTATAGAGAAGAGGTTAAATGGAAAATTAATCATTAATCATATTAGTCAATGAGGTTTTTATTAAATTACTAGTTTAAAGATGTTTCATACTGAGAATCAATAGAAAGCAAGCAATAGATTTCACATAGGCTTTAATATCAGTTTCAGTGTTTATTATAAAAAAAAACCTGTAAACCATTACAATTCTGATGTGATAAGGTTGAAAAATAATTTTAAATGGTATAAAGTTGTGCTGCTAAGCAAATAGCTGTAGACGCTTTTTAAAAGAATTAATATCTAAAGAAGTGTGTTAAATACAGAGGTCACACAGGTCACACCTCAGCCAATTCAAGCTGACCCAGATATAAACTTCTGCAGACAGTATAACTTACACTGCAAACTTACACACAAAAAAACTCTTTTTTTTTTATGTGTAGTTACAAACTACATTATGCCAGTAATAAGCAACTGCTTCTTTACACTCATACCTGTCTTACATGACAGCTGTTTTGGGATGAGGAAACAACACTGTTGTGCAAGTATTTCAACAAGATTAGCCAAACCTAGTATGTACTTTGAACAAATTGTTCACACATCTATACACAAACACATACTCACACAATTATATACAGTAAATGTGGCTTTATGTAATGTCTTTTTGTCGAGGGGGGCGATGAATGTTCCGAACCACGCACTTTACCATCCACTCAATTCCTTCGTTCACTCCCTGACTAAACAAAAAAATATATAAAAACAAAATAAATTAATCAATACACATATAATAACAATGTCATTATATGCAGTTTCACTATTGCAACAATTGATTAAGAATAGTTTTTGAAAGTTGGTAAAATGTTATTTTTTACCAACTTTATTTAAATAAGAATTGCATGGTTTTGTCTCTTTTTTTACAAACCTTTAGAAAAGGGTGTGTTTCCGTGCTACTTGCTAAATGATACAGCTACAAGTACGCAATGTGGATAAGCTTACCCAGTTAGAGCAGTACAGGGCTGGACCAGGCAGTCTCGTTTTCCAATTTTAGGTGCACAGTCACTAAATGCTGTCTTTATGTCAGGTACAGACAGACAATTCTGGGGAAAGAAAAGCATACCAATATTTATAGTCCCCAGCTTATTCATATTATCAGTAAAAGATAAATACTTTATTACTCAAAATGTAAACATTTTATTTAAGATTTATCAAATATGCAAGTGCTTTTTCTGAGCCACAGTCTGAGCAGCACTGATACATACTGATTTCTTACTGATTTCTAATTAATAAATTATATCCTTCCAAATTTGCAGCAAAAGTTTAGGGAATGTCCTTTTCTGTTCCAGCACAACTTAACTTGAACATCGACTGAGGCTTTCTTAATCATGTCAGTGCCCTGCCGTATAAATGCTATTTTGACCAAATATGCACAAATTTCAAAAAACATACTTCAAGGCCTTGTAATAAGGGGACAACAAGCCCTGTATAAAAATGATTACCATAAATCTTTGGGGAAGCATTCATTTAAAAATCGGAAAAGAAAGATAAAAATAAATGCATACCTCTACATCTTGTTTATTAGCAAGCACAAGAAGAGGAACACCATCAAGAGCTTCACTACAGATCATTTTCTCTGAAAAATGGAACACACTAAATCTGGTATATTGGTTGATATTAACATATGAAACAACTAATTTAGAACAGTTTGTAATAGTCTTTTAACAATAGATCCATATTTAATAAACATTAATATGAGCACGTTTATTCTGAATTGTATGCTGGGCAGTAATACATATATACAGTGTTGTTTACAGCCTGAAAAACAAGTACTTTATTACTTTTGTTTTTGTTGTTTGAAATACCTATGTAGTGCATATTTTTATTTAACCTACATGCTTAATGTCCTTCAACTTTAAACTAATATGATTGATTATGTATATCAATTTGTATACAAATAAAACAACACAATTGGGCACTGTGGTTTAATTAATCTGATTTGTGTAAATGTTTGTATGTAAATCAAAGACATTTGTGTGGAAATAAGTTTTGCTTGGGGTAAAGCAATAAACATAACTGTAATGCTGTGTTTTTGAGTAAATGCTGGCTTATCTGTTATTATCTGTATTATTAATCTAAGAGCACAATGTGAAATCATCACATCTAAACATATCATTTTTATTCTTATAGTTATGCTTTTGTTTATAATTGTATGAACAAATTCAATATACAGGGTGGGCCATTTATATGGATACACCTAAATAAAATGGGAATGGTTGGTGATATTAACTTCCTGTTTGTGGCACATTAGTATATGGGAGGGGGAAAACTTTTCAAGATGGGTGGTGACCATGGCGGCCATTTTGAAGTCGGCCATTTTGGATCCAACTTTAGTTTTTTCAATGGGAAGAGGGTCATGTGACATCAAACTTATTGAGAATTTCACAAGAAAAACAATGGTGCGCTTGGTTTTAACGTAACTTTATTCTTTCATGAGTTAGTACAGTTATTGTGTTAATTTATTATATGTATCTTTATAAAGTAGCAGATCTTAAGCATTTAATGCATTTGCATTACAAACACTCACCAAATGCATTCTTTGACTCAGTCAACCGCTCTTCATCAGTTGAGTCAATAACATAGATGACTCCATGAGATTCTGCATAGTACTTTAAGACACAAAGAAAAGAAAAAAAATGCAAACTATCACTATCCCTCTTTTACTGTTGTAAAATTTGTCAAAACATTTGAGGAACACTATTAGATGAAAACTTAACATTGCACTTACTTTGTCCCATAATGACTGCAGTTCTTCTTGTCCTCCAAGATCCCAAAACATCAGTCGTGGTTTACCAACATCTATGGTGCCAACTGCACAAAAAGGGTACATGGTGTCATTTTCAATGCCATTATTCATATGTTATATATATATATTGCTAAACACTACAAAAACATAACCTACAAACGTAACCACTTACTGTTTAACCCAACTGTGGTTGTAATTTTGGAAAGGCTCATTCCTTTGTAGTTCTTGCTGAATTTTGTTTTTGTTTGCTCCAGAAATGTCTAGGAAAAAACACACCTGATGAATATGCAAAGCTTAATTCATATTAAATGAATGAAATGTTTAATAATAATAATTTAATAATTATTAAACAGGGTTCATCGATTTCAGAATCAGAATTTTATTGAAGTTCATTTAAATAATTTAATACAAATCATAATAACTCATATTCTGTATAACTGTACACTGAAATTCCAAGGACTATGGAAGTTCTTTTGATTAAATGGGCACAAACATTTCCACAGACTTTTTTTTTTAATTATCCAACAGTGTAGAGGTCATTTCATGTGCAAGAGGAAAAGGCACTCCACATTAATTGCAATGGTCTTGAAACAGGATTTCCAACAAGTTCAAACCTTTGACCATATGGTATTTAAAAATACTATATGAGAGTCATGGCCCATATTTTCTAAGCAAAATAAAGTGTTCCCATTTGTGGGCCTTTATCATTTTTAAGCTGCAAGCAAGAATTGTTATAACACATCAACACTGAAGCCTCATAAATAATCTGATTTGGCAATGGCAAAATTAACATCTTTCTTGTTTGCCCTAAAACAATGAGACACAGTTTGACTTTAATCAATACTAAACTGTGTGGTAAAGTTAAACTGCATGGAACACCTTGACTAAAGTGCAATAAGAAAAACAGGTTTATTAAAAGCAGCTACAAAAGCATTTTACGAGAAACGTACCGTTTTACCAGCATTATCGAGTCCAAGAATCAAAATGCAATATTCGTCTTTTTGGAACATATATTTGTAAAGACCCGATAACAGAGTGTACATCTTGAAACACAAAAACCTGGCTGGTTTTCACCAGCTTACACATCAAGTTGATGAAGGTTAGCACTTGATGCTAGCTCAACGCTAGCACGGATTCGTTACTAGCTTAAACTCTGAGTACATACAAAACATATAAATGGACTGTACATTATATAGATATTGGTAGTACGAAGCTAATTCTTCTTAAAAACTAGGGAGCTATAAAGCTCCATTTTACTTGGTCCAGTTGTAAACACTTCCTCCATGTATGCCAACGTTTCGTTGTGGTGCATTGTGGGAATTGTAGTTTGAGGGGAAGTGTATAGTTTGCCACCTACTGGTGCTGACCAACATTGTACCGAGAATACAAGAAAAAGGATAAAACATTATAAAATACATTATAACTGAAGTAAACTATAAGTGAAGAACTATAGACCGTTTCAAATGAATATTCATGAGTCCAGGAAGTGACGTTGATGTTCCTAAGACGCTTCCGCTTGGTGGTAAACAGCGCTCAGAACAACAGCGATTGAGCACAACTGCTTCAATTCTTTTGCGCTAGTTCAGTTGTGATTTACTGACAGTATGTCTAAATTAAAGTTAGGACCGTGTTGTTCGGTTGTCGGATGTTCCCTCAGGCCAGGTACAAACTTGCTTTCAGAAATTAAGGTGAACAGATTTCCAAAAGACCACGCACAGCGAAACGCTTGGATTGCTGCTGTAAATAGAACCGGCTGGATACCCACCATCAACTCTTATAATAAATGTAATATATATTATTTCATAATAAAATATTGTGAACAAATGTACTCACTTAAACGCTGTTCTCTTGGTGTCTTGTCCCTGACGTTTAGCTTAAGTGTATTAAAATATGCAGGCGCTTAATATTTGTATTAATAGAACAGAATAAACATAAACCAACATAAGCCTTAAAAAGTTTACATTTTCCTGAGAATACGATGTAAAAGCCATAACTTTATAGGACTATATTTTGGGGAAATGTCACTATATGGAATTATATTAACGGCTTAATTAGCTGTAATAATTAGCTTAGCTTAATTATTAAATGACACACAGACCTGTAAAGAAACATGGTTCTACTTTTGTAATACAAAAAGTAAACATTCTATTTATGAATACATTGTGCTTACTGTAAAATATTTCATGTATTTCCAGTTAGGCTATAAAAAAATCGTTTTAGCATTAGCTAATATGTTCTAATTCAGATGAGAAGTAATTCACTGTGGTTTGTCATATTTTTATCATATTATAATGGCTCTTAACTCAACAGACACAAAAGGGGAGATGACACAATAATGATTTTAATAATTAATTGTATGCGTCCAAACTGCGGTGTGCTTTCACTGCCTCTCTGGTGTAAACACACTCCGTTTCAACAGGGTAGTGATACACGTCTGGGTATGTTACCTCAGGCAAACGTTTTAGGTCAGCGGAAAAACACTTCTTAAATTCTCCTCAAAAGGGGCTGGTGAAGATACTTGATGATCTATCATTCATTTCTGCTAATATCGCGTTTGTTCCGCGTTCGGGAGACTCGAAAAGTACGAGCTCGTCATGTTGACAGCTGGATGGATGTTTAAAAGTGGCGCTACCGGAAAGGCGAAAGGAACAGACATGCGCAGTAGCGTTGTTATTGTTTACCCTCATTGAAACGGTCTATAGCTGTGTTGTGTAAATGGAAAACAATATGTGAGCTTTTTATAAGTAGAACGTATTGTAAAATTCTAATGATTTTACATTTATTTAGTTAATTATTTGTTTATTTACCACCAAAGCAATTTACGAATATGCCTAAGCCTATAAAAAGCTGATGACATGTTGCATGGCTAGTTAAACATTACTGTTAACTTTGTAAAGAACAAAATCTAAAAGACACCTTATTTATAAGACCTTATATTATGTATGTACCCAGCTAACAAAATTACGTTCTGAGAACATTCCCCAAACGTTCCATTTTGGATGTGGGAACGTTGTATTGGAATGTTCCCTCAACGTTACCTAAACCTCATTCGCAACCATAATTTAACGTTCTGGGAACATTGTCTTGGAATGTTCTAAGAACATTTTAAATAAGGTCCTCTGAACGTTCCCTTAAGGTTCTATTTTGGTTGTATAAATGTTTTATTAGAACATTCCTTCAACGTTATTTTGTCAGTTTTCTTAATATTCTCAGGACATTTAATACAAGTTAAAGAACATACCCAAAAACATTTTTAAATGTTTTAAATGTTACTTTAACATAACTACAGATAATGTTAATCCAAGACCAAGACAATGTTAATCCCTTAATTAATGTCTATGTGTGTCTATGTTAATGTCTTTGTGATATACTGGATGAAGGAGATTGCAGGCACAGAGAGAATCCGTTTTATTCTCAACATACACATACACACACATTCATGCATGTTAAAATCCTAATAAATACACTTATTAGCCATACCATTAAAACCACCTCCTTGTTTCTGTATGTACAGCATTCCACTTATTGTTTATTAAAGCAATAAGCCACGAGAGGCCGTGCATTACTGTGATTTTAGCACGGGGATGACGTTTTTGGCACGACGCGAAGCGGAATGCCTAAAACTTCTTTCCCCGTGCTAAAATCATAACAGTAATGCACAGTCTCGAGTGGCTTATTGCTTTTATAAAACGGCGGTCAACAAAAAATATAATAAATACAACAATGTTTAATTCATAAATGTATTTATCGTGTATAAACTTACAATAAAGCATTCTTCCGCGACGCAAAATAGTTCGATTAACAGTGTTGCTAGGCAACATGAGGGCGAAAATAACATTAACTTTTTCTATTCAGTGGCGTATTAATATGGAATGATGTGGCTCAGCCAATCAGATTTTAAGACCGGAACTATCCGTTTTATAATATACAGTATTTATGTACAACACGAGAGGGAGTGTGTTATCACGAATGACATCACGGCTGTGATTTGGTCGCAGTAGATCATTACAGCCGTGATGTTATTCGCGATAACACACGACCTCAAGTGTTCTATTGCTTTTATACAACAGTTTTTACAAAATAAAGAAAGAAAATAAATCAAAGAAGCCCTGAATTTCATAATAAATATGCTTTAATATTGACAATACCTTCCGCCAAAAAGTAGTTCCACAACGAATATAAAGTTTAACACTACAAAGCAGACATCCCAAGTTGCAAAAACTCATTTCAGGGAGGTAAGAACAACAAGAAGAAAAAGGCAAGAACCTCCGAAGGGAAAAAAAAAATAAAAAAGCTCTCACACACACACCAAAGGATTATGGGTGATAACAGAACTCTTAGGAGCTGCTAACTGGGCTAATAAGCTAACTGTTCGCGTTACAAACACATTAATGTTCCCTACATAGTGCACTAGATTGTGTATCAGATCGCGGATTTAGTTCCCTACATAGTGCACTAGATTGTGTATCAGATCGCGGATTTATGTTCCCTACATAGTGCACTAGACTGTGTGTCAGATCGCGGATTTATGTTCCCTACACAGTGCGCTAGATTGTGTATCAGATCGCGGATTTATGTTCCCTACATAGTGCGCTAGATTGTGTATCAGATCGCGGATTTATGTTCCCTACACAGTGCGTTAGATTGTATATCAGATAACGGATTTAAAACGAGATCGGGAATAAAGTCTGTGTCGCCTGCGTGCACGTTTGTGTGTATGAAGCTTGTCGTTACTGGCAACGCATCAGCGGAGTAATAAAGTTGTGGTGTGAAAAGGCCGTGCTGTTATCACGAATATCAGCACAGTTAGAACGCTTCTCAACCAATCAGATTGTAAGGTTGGAACTAACTGTTGTATAAAAACAAATCTGTCACATTTGCGTGACAAATTTATTTCATTACCTGTAAAATATTTATGACAAATATCTTATTTTTAATAATTTAATGAAATACTAGTAGAATACTAGTAGTTATTGTGCCGTTTGTCCACATTCTGGTCAACACAACGCTACATTAATGGCTCTCAGCGATTAAGATATCTGCGCATGCGCATTACTACAACGCTTGACTTGTTTTTAATTATTTTACCTGCACTATGAATTCACTGAGAAGTTCAATTAAATCTGATAATTATGTCTTACCGTCTGCACTTAATATAATTCCTGTTGGCAAACAGCTTCAGAGAACTCCACCATCTAAAACCCCAAACAGTAAAACCGAACACAGATCAGATGAAGGGACACCACAGGAACCTGCCATCAAACATGGAAAAGATACTCTGGTACACCTGAATTTGTCAGGTACCATGAACTGCAAAAAGTTTAGAGACATTTATATCATGTAGCCTATGCCATGGCAGTCAGTGATTTTTGAAATGTTTCCTTTTCTGTGACTAAGTTTGTGAAAAAAAACATATATTCGGTCACTATTAAAAATGTACATATTTATTTACCCGGTAAGCACAACTACATGGTATGAGTTAGTTAGCCGCTTGGTGGTGATACGCCATGATGGTAACGTTTTACCTCAGAAGTGACGAGGAAAGTAAAGCACACAGAAACCAGAAATCTGACCGCTTTAAACATCTGAATTTATCTACAACCCCACTGAGAGCAGCTACTTACAAAAATGTATGAATTACAATATAAATATGATAGAGTATATTTACAGTGCTTTTAGAAACAGAAGTCACTGCAATTAGCTTAGCAGCTAACCCTAGCAACTAAGCTAACAAGTACCTGTGGGAGATTAACTCACAGCTGTAATGTTTTTCGTATAGTTAGTGTACTGCACATGGTGCACAAACCTTTATTGTATATCTTTTATTATAATAATAGTTATGGTTTATGAGTTATTTGGGTTTTAGTCAGTATCTCAGCTGTGAACTAGTTAGCTAGGCTAGGTATTGACACCTTCACACGACTGTTCTATCCTTACTAGGGGTGAGTGGATAGATCCAAATATCGACAGTATTGACACCAACATTGGTATTGGAATCGGATTGATTCACAACGTTTCTCTCGTTTCAGTGGTTCCTCCAACAGTACAAAGACATACAGTCAGGTTAACTGGAGATACAAAATTGCTCTATGTGTTTGTGTGTGTGTGTGATTGACCTGTGATGGACTGGCGACCTGTTTATGGGGTTACCTTTGTTTCACCCAGTGAATTGCACCCACCGCGACCCTAACCAGGATAAAGCGCGGGGTAAAACAGACAATAAATGAAGGAATATTTAAAATTAAAGAGTATAACTGTTTACCAGTAGATGGTAGCTTTATACCATGCAACTAATTTGGACACAGCTAAATGTTAGCTGTTGTGATTTATTTCACAAGATGGCAAGAGTACTCCAAAATGGGTTAGAGAGTTTCCAATATGATGTTCTTAGACTTCTTTCATTATTTTTTGAAACAAATATTTAACATAGCAGTATTAATTAAGACAGTAATAGTCATATTTTTAAATGTCAGTATTTCTCAGAGGAGCTCAGCTGTGAAAATTACAAAGTACCAGAGCAGAAAAGTAATAATCAATGAGATTTTCTCTGTAGATGTGCATCAAGAACATCTCTGCACAGCCCAAGTGGAACATTCATGCTCACATGTAAACATTAAATAATTTGTATCCTTGGTATTGTACTTCTTTGTATCTGTGTAAAAGCCATGATGTTGCCCCTCTATGGATAAAAACAAGTTGACCAGAAACCACCTGTAATAGTCTGTAAATGCACAAAGACACAAATCAACAATTGTTGTAATAATACAAAGTTTATTATACAGCTCCCATGGATTTGAATGACTACACAAGGGATATGCTACATTACAAAAGCTATATTTATGGCATTTAGTGTTTTAAAACATGCTGGCAAGCATTTTATTCCTTTAAGAAAACAAAAAAAAGTGCCTCTTGTGAAAAACAATCGTGTTTGACAGTAGATCATCACATGTAAAGACCACTGTGTTGTCTGAAAAAAATCGCATTCAAGTTACAGACTTTGCGAAGACAATGTGTTTTTTTTTTTAAGCTTGGTTATTGTACAATGTTTTAATGTAAACATAAATGCGATTTAAATGCAACATAGATGCAATTGTCACTTTAGACATAAGTTGAAAAGAAACCAATAAGGCTAGCAGGTTACATGTCATGCATTAAATATTGATTTAGCTCTGTATCTGTCTTTTCTGTTCTGTTCCCTATGTGTATTTTTTTGTTTTAGCAGACTTACACAGCCATGATTTAAGCTGCAGTGAGGATATAAAAAGCATATCTGTATCGTCTAACATCTAAACTTTAATCTTTGTAAATTAGATATGATTTAAATCACCTGCTCAAAATGTCTTATTGACTTGAGAGCACCAAAAGACTAGGGCCACTGATAGCTCAGTGGTTAAGGTACTGGACTAGTAAACAGAAGGTTGCTGGTTCAAGCCCCGCCACCACCAAGTTGCCACTGTTGGGTCCCTGAGCAAGGCCCTTAACCCTCAATTGCTCATCGTGTTCCGCTCATTGTGTAAGTCGCTTTGGATAAAAGCGTCTGCTAAATGCTGAAAATGTAAATGTAAAAGACTAGGTGCAACATCTCGAATCACACTGTACTTATTTAATAGGTCCAGAAGATGTGATAATAGCTATATTGATATTGCAGTAACAGGGTTTGACTATTTATTATGCTGGTTGGAAACAGATCTATTCTTGCCCATAAAAAAGGACTTTTGGTGGTAGTCTGGAATCTAGGTGCATAGGTATAAGTCCAGGTCAAATGTTTCAAGTGCATATGTATGCATAGCCACATGGTATAATACAATGTTATAAATAATAACACAGTTGAAGGGGTCAGAATGTTGGGACAGGTAGTTTGTTCTTCATGACTTAAAAAAAGATGAGGACCTGTAAGGAAGCATGTCTGTGCATGTTGGGATTGCTGGACAAACAGTAAACATGCCTGCAAGTAATTAAGAACTATTAGTTATGTTGTGGCTATTAAAATAATCAAACATTCAGTCAGCTGTGTAATTCAGCTTCATAGCTACCCTAGTATAATGGTATTTAAGCTAAAATATAGCTAAAGTAATACAAGATAAATTGGCTTTTTATGGGTGACATGGCAGTCTGTTATGCAAGCCCACCACTGCTGAGATCCAGGTTCAAGCCTGGACTGGATTGGTCAGGCGGTCTACAGAAACAATTGTCCATGTCTGATAAAGGTAAGGGTTGACTGGTGTATCGACTCATTGGCGGTGCAACAATGTCACCTGTTTCTTTTCAAGGTGCCTGCATGAGATGTAGAACTAATTCTTGGCAGCAATATTACCATTTAATTATCCACTTTTTACTAATCTGTAACATAAAGTGCTACTGAAGCGTTCCAGTCTAGTGTCTTGTCTAGTTCTCCTCCACGCAACAAACTGCAAATGTAAAACCTCAGAAACCAAGCCAATGCAGCTCCTTACTGATGTAAATTAAATGCAGCATTGAATCATGGTTGCCTATGTCTGCCAAACCAAGAATGAAAGTGAAAGTAAAAACAAGGTAGTGTTTATGTGAGAGAATTCAATAATACATTCACATGTTTAAAACAGATTTGCAGTAAGAACACACTTATACATTACAGAACATGGACAAAACATCACTGTGTTACCTGTGTTATTTTTAACACCAAAGGCATAAAAGCAAAGTACTGTATATTCTTTGGAAAAATCAAATGATTAAAAAAAAAAAACCAAGCAAGGCAGCTGTGATGACAAGATATGCAATAAAAAAACAAGTCATTAAATATGACAGATATTTCCAAGGTAAACAACATGTGTCTATGTGCTCAAATGCATTCCACGTGGTTTTCCAACACTTGTATTGCTCTTCGTAAATGCACAAGCGAGAAATGTCTGTCTCAATATACAACTGTAAGTCCTGTATACTGATTCCTTAGCCGTGATTTATTAGCCTAAATTAATGTTATGTTTGAAAAAGTAATAATTGATAATTACATTTTAAAATCTTTCTCTACCTGTGAGAATGAAACAGATGCTAAAAAGAATTTTTTTTTTAATGTTGGTTTAAAATGTAAATATTGTTTGATAAATGAACACAGCCTGGATGGAAGACAAAACTATGCAAAATAAAGACGTTTCTTCTTTGAAATGCACTTTGTGAAAAAAGAGCTCTGAGTAAATAATGTACAGTGGGCTCAGCAATGTCAGTAACAACCCAATTATGTGTTGTAATATACACAATGTTACGATAAGCCAACACAAGCACACTGAAAAGTGTTTACTTCATTGCGGTTGAACCAATTACATATAAAATTACATATAAGAAGCTTGGCTTCCATCTGCAGGAGGCAATTTTAATTAGTTCACTACACATTAGTTGGATATGTTGTGCTTAATTAATCCTGTGAAATGATGTGTCAAAATACCTTTTTCAACAGATGTTTCCTACAAATTGGATTCAATATAAAGATCATGTAATTACAAACCAATGGTTTTGCATTAATAAATGAAAACTGCATAGCAACATTATATAATTGGGTTGTTTGAATCAAAAGTTCTCAATGTTTTTGGCAACAGTGCCCCCCTTAAGTACCTGTATGGAAAAAACATGTGATTTGATACTGTAAAAATGTAGTTCAATGGAGTACAATAAAGTAAAACAATTGCAGAATAGTAGGTATAAAGCTTGAAAATAAATGAATTAATGAATACGTATTGGTGTCATACAGCCATTAGCCAGTAGATCTACTGAAATAGAACAACGCTAAGAAAGGTGCTAAGAGGTCAAAGCAAATTCTATTCCTAGACCCTTAGGTCTATTTTGTCACTACATGCAGGTTTTCAGTTATAGGTGCAAATGTTTAATGATAACCATGTAGGCTTGTGCGATATAAGAATTTGGACCCTACATGATCCTACACTGCCACAATATCCAGTGATTACCAGTGGTTTACATTGGGACTAATGTTTTTCTCAAGCGTCTTTTTTTCTTTGTTCACAGAGCAGTTGGAGCAGTTTATCAAACTTTATGCATGGAGAAGCAGACTGAGATGAAACCTATATTTTGCTTCATGCTAAGAGCACTGTGATGATTGTTTATTGCTAGAGACCATAACACCTAGTCCATACTATGGCACATGTCTATACTACAGTATATAATTTTAAAAGAGGTGCCAAGTCTTTCCTTAAGGCTGTAATATTTTTAACATGTTTAAAATAATTGTTGATGAATCACTAATATACAATATTGTGAGCTTATAAACAGATACATTAATTAAGAGAGCAAGGAAAACTGGAAGTTATGATGTTAAAAACACAAATTTAAAGTAGGAGCAGTATACTTGGGTACAAAAGCTTACTTTTTCATGACAAAGATCATACATAGGAGTGATACAGTGACACTGTGTCCCAAAGATCACATTGTCTACCAAATAGTATGTTATAATACAGGGGATGAGCATAATAACAGAAACATGTAACACAAAGTGAACACTTGTTAAACAGTCCTAATAGACAGTGGTAGTCTAGTGGGTATAGCTTTGGGCTGTCAATCCAAAGGTTGAGTTTGAATCTCAGCTCTGCCATGCAGCCACTGTTGGGCCCTTGAGCAAGGCCCTTAACCCCTTTCGGCTCCAGGAGCGCCGTACAATGGCTGATCCTACACTTTGACCTCAGCTTTTAAACAAACTGGAAAATAATTTCATTGTACTGTACACCTGTATATGTATATATGACAAATAAAGGCATTCTTTCATTTATTAAGGAGGACAAGATCTACTTTTCAGTTTGTGCTTCAGAGCATTCCATAAAGGTTTAATAATTTTGTTGTCATTAGGAAGGCTTTAAATGCAAATGCCTTTTCATGGGTGCTTATTTAACCAGTCCACCCTCTTGCATGAAGCAATTACAAAAACCATCATTAGGAAAGGGCATTATCACCACTGAACAAAGATGCTGGCAGTACTTCATGACTCCTCCACTGTACTTAACAGGTAGAACAGGCATTATAGGTTAAAGACATCATTTGGCCTTTTCTAAAGATAAATCCACCCAGATGTACAAAATAATGTAAAAGTTGACCCACCAGACTCTATGACTTGTTTCTATTATTTAGGGGTCTATGTTATATGCACCGACCTAGCTCTTTGGTCACCCACTTGTTTCTTTGTTGTATCTCACTGTGTAATTAGGCGTTTTCATTATTTTGTCCACCCCCTGTGGAGACCAGTCTAGATCTACACCTATTAAAAAATTGTACTATTACTTGGGCATACTATTTAGTAAGCAGTCTGTGGTTTGAGACACAGCTTTTGAGCACAGAAGCAGCATTTTTTTCTGCTCATTATAACTATATGCTGTGACATGTTTGTCTTGATCGTTTACTGAAAAATCACAAGCAGGGAAAAATATATATATATATATCACACAAGCCTACCATGAACTGGAATATTTTTGTTAGTTAAAGGTTTAGGTGCAAATAAAACCAAGTATAATAGTGCCATTAAATAAATATATGAATAAATAAATGAATAAATAAATAAATAAATAAATAAATAAATAAATAAATAAATAAATAAATAAATAAATAAATAAGAAAATAAATAGATAAATAAAAAGTAATAATTCCAGTGTTCCGTGATGGGAATAAAATTACACGTGAATTACATGTGAATATTTGTATAAATTTTTCCTAATGGTTTGTCAGTATTGATCATAATATATCTGATACACATTGTATATATTTCAGAAATTCTTTTTATGAAAAGAGCAAATGTTCTGAATGAAATATCAAACTTTTTTAAATCTTTGAGCTATAAGTTTGTATAAAATAAACTGTATAAATACCCTTCGTTCATGCAAATTATTAAAACCAGTAATCACATATAAATGTTAAACTTGAGATAGTAAGATATTGTAAATTTCATATATAAGTAATGTGCTTACATCTTGCTGGAGCAGTAAAATGTGATATTATTTATAAAAAGATGTTTTAAGATGGCATGTTTTATACTGGACAAATGAGCACTCATTCTGAAGTGCATTAATGAAACTTACATGGACAACAAGGGTGGTTTCCTGTTTGAGAATAACAGGACAATATGGCTAGATTTCCTGTGTATGACTAGGCGGGTGAATTGCAGTGAAGTTATGGTGTCTCGGGCTAAGAATATCAGGTGTCTGTTATGTTATGTGCACTTCTTCTGTTTACTTTCTCTAGAAGAGATGCAATATGATCATGCAATCTGATCAGTAAATGCTTGTCTCTCAATAAAAGAAATTCTCCATGGCACCATCATAGGTAACAGACACAAGTACCTCCTTTCTAAGTACCAGAAAGCTCCACCTTTCGGCAGTTGGCATTATTACCAGGATATTGGAGCTATAACAATCAGCAATAGCAGTTATTTCACAGCATAGTCAGCCTTTTGCCGTAGGTCCCTTGTGTTTGTCCTCAGAGGTTGTCATCCCCAGCAGTGTAACCTAGTTTGCCAGCTTGTTTCAAGATTGTTTTGGGTCAGACCAACCTCTGTCTCCATACGCACCTTCCCCAGTGGCTGAGCGAGGCGAAGGTGCACACAGCTCTGAGTCTGTATCGGACTCGCCCTCAGCTATGTAGGGCCTCACTTTGGAGCAGCGGGTTACCCCACTGAAGTATGTGTTGTTTAAAAAGTCTAGGTTCTCCTTAGACTGTGAGATACTGAAGCCGCTGAAGGATCGCTCGAGCTCGTCGTGATCCACAGAAGGAATGGAGATAGAGGTGTCACTTTCAGCACCTGCTTGCTGCTGAGACAGGGCTCCAGGCTTTACCTCCTCTACAGCACTGGCACGGGAGCCCCGGGAGGCACCATTATGGCCACTGGAGGAGCGCTCATGGGCTGGAGGGGGTGGGATTCGCACCAGTGAGGCGTCATCCACTGGGGAGGTGCCTTGGCACTGAGTAGGTTCAGGAGGAGCATGGGTATGCCAGGAGGTGGATGGAGGGCAGTGACTCTGGTTGACACGAGCAGATGGAGGTGGGTCAAGGTTCTTTTGGCCGGCTGAGCTATAGGAACGGATGATCTTGGTGATGGAGCCAGACTTCTCTATGTGGTCAATTGGGCTATGGTATGGTGGGGCTGGGTCAGGCTCCTTGGAACCAAAGTAGGCATCTGTCTCAGACTGTGGTATTCCCATTCGCTGGATGTAAATGTTTACCAAGAAGTCCAGTTTTCTTTCCATTGACATTACCTGAGGAAAAGTGAAGTTAGAACAACATGCAGCCAGAAATACAACAACAAAATAAAAACAATTCAGACAGACTTACTAAAAAAACAGAATTGTACCTAGATTATGATGATTTTAATAAGTGGAACCTAAAAAGCTTAACAATTAAGATGCTTAAAAAATATAAATCAATCATCTGTTTGAGGACTGAAGTAATAAAATAAGCGTGCAAGTTTTTCTAAAGATTTACATGTTGATTTAATACTAGATCTCTAAATCAGTCTTAATAATGTTTAATAACCTGTTTCTCCACTTTCACAAGTCTTCCCATCATGCTCGGATCCTCCGCAATTTCTGTTTCAGATGAGCTTTTGGGCCGATCCTTGTCTGTAATTGGAGCACCTCGACCTACAATCTGATCCACCCTACCATTTAAAGAAAAAAGAGACAAAATCTAGAATATAGCATATACTCCAACATCAACTTATGATTTACAGCCAATGCTTATAAATAAATATTAATGCAGCTATACTAACTTATAAAAATGTCTAACATTATAAATACATCCATAAAGAAAGGTATAATAGGACAAGAGAGGAGATGGAATGACATCATATAATAGTCCTCTGCCATTTTTAGAACCATGTGAATGTGAATGAGGGCATGCAGAATGGTGGAAAATGAGATGAAAAGGTGTTTTTGAGAACATGGACAAAAGATCTGCCCACCAGAAGGACTTAATCTTAACTCTTAATATAATATTTCTATTGTCATTCAAGGTTTGAACAATGTGTCATAGAAACTATGTAAGGGTCAGGTTATCCATATTACAAAGCATGTTTACATAAATAGGTTTACACAAATTGGCCAGTGGGCATTTTGGTGGATGATATACACCGATTAGGCATAACATTATGACCACCTCCTTGTTTCTACACTCACTGTCCATTTTATCAGCTCCACTTACCATATAGAATCACTTTGTAGTTCTACAATTACTGACTGTAGTCCATCTGTTTCTACCCACTTTTAACCCACTTTCACCCTGTTCTTTAATGGTCAGGACCCCCACAGGACCATTACAGAGTAGGTATTATTTAGGTGGTAGATCAAGCACTGCAGTGACACTGACATGGTGGTGGTATGTTTACATTTACATTTTCAGCATTTAGCAGACGCCTTTATCCAAAGCGACTTACAGTACTGTCTAAGCAATTAAGGTTTAAGGGCCTTGCTCAAGGGCCCAACATCAGCAACTTGGCAGAGGTGGGGCTTGAACCAGTGACCTACTGATTACTAGTCCAGTACCTTAACCACTAGGCTACAACTAACAATGTTAGTGTGTGTTGTGCTGGTATGAGTGGATCAGACACAGCAGTGCTGATGGAGTTTTGAAACACCTCACTGTCACTGCTGGACTGACAATAGTCCACCAACCAAAAATATCCAGCCAACAGTGCCCCGTAGGCAGCATCCTGTGACCACTGATGAAGGTCTAGAAGATGACCAACTTAAACAGCAGCAATAGATGAGCGATCGTCTCTGACTTTACATCTACAAGGTGGACCAACTAGGCAGGAGTGTCTAATAGAGTGGACAGTGAGTGGACACGGTATTTAAAAACTCCAGCAGCGCTGCTGTGTCTGATCCACTCATACCAGCAAAACACACACTAACACACCACCACCATGTTATTGTCACTGCAGTGCTGAGAATGATCAAGCACCTAAATAATACCTGCTCTGTGGTGGTCCTGTGGGGGTCTTGACCATTAAAGAACAGGGTGAAAGCAGGCTAAAACAGTATGCAGAAAAACAGATGGACTCTTCTAACATAAAGACTCCACAAGGGGGCATTCGCGTACACAAGTTTATTTAATTACTATTATTTTTCTCTGCGACCCATTTTTTCGACTCAAAACCCTGGTCTAGATAACACAATAAACACATTCGCACACCGTCATTACTGTTTAATTGTTGGATTATAAATAATATTATCTTTAAAGAGTAATATAACTTCTTATTGTACTTGCTAAACTGCTAAACAGAAAGAACCAACTTGCTATTTAGCACAATACGTATAATGCAGTAGCATTCTACAGCAAATAATTAACTCCAGTAATTTTAAAGCCATAATGGAATGTCCACATTCAAATTTCAGTGTGCTTCTCTGACAGTTAAACTTGTTTAAATAAAAATAACATTGTCTTTAAAGAGTAATATAACTTATTATTGTACTTATTAAACTGCTAAACAGGAAGAACCAACTTGTTATTTAGCATAATATGTATCATGCTTTAGTATGCTACAGCAAATCCACTCCAAATATTTCACAGCCATAAGGGAAGATCCACATTCAAATTTAAGTGTGCTTATGCCTAGTTCACACTACACGACTTTTGCCCTGATTTTCGCTCGCCAACTGGTCGGCGCTAGATTTGCCGGCTCGGGAGCAACTCGGCGTTCGCTTGGCGATCGAAAGTCGGCTCTCTATGTGTGAACTGCTCAACAACTCGATCCGAGCGGCTCACTGAGCGCTCGGCGACCGAAGAGATCTAGCATGTCAAATATCTAGATCTGAGTCGCACAACTGGCAATGAGTGCTATGTCGAACAGCCAATGAGAACGCAAGATACGGTGTGAGGGGAAACGCAGGGGAGAAGTTGTAAAAAGGTGGGACAGGGGCAAGATATAGTTTATATCAGAATACATCAGCACACACACAAGTTTTACAGTATTTCTGACCTGATCGTTCTCTACAAAACATAACACCCATGCTGCATTCAAAAAAATATTTATTAACCTCCAACTCACTGTAGAACAATCCCTGCTGGTCAAGTAGCCAAATCCACTCAGATTCATTTATTTTTTCTCCTTGATTTTACGCTGCACATCAGTGCACAAACTTTGATCGCTCGCTACTTGTTGACATGCATCATTAAACCCCTAGTCACTTTTTACATTTGTTTTCGTGACAAAATGTAGTTTGGGAGACCAGAAAAGCTTGCCTGCGATTCCAGTTGGTGATAGATCGTGTATTGTGAAACCCCCTATCGCTGATCAGTCGTGTAGTGTGAAAGCCACACCGACTTGAAAGACTGCCGATTACAAGAGATCCATTTGTGTAGTGTGAACTGTACAGCGACCTGACAACTTGGAAAGTCGTGTAGTGTGAACTTGGCATTACCTGACAGTTAAAATTGTGTAATGACTGTCAGTTTCAAAATACTGTAACAATAATTATTTATTAATAGCATTATTATCATTGTTCCATCAGTCTGCATTACACATGCTGCATTTTACCTTGACATAGATTTCTGACACATTATTCAAAATATGGCATCTACTGATACAAAATACATTTTGGTATTTATGATGTACTTCTCCAGAATATGTCCAGTTCACATTTGCTAGAGTATCCTTCAGGTTAAACTAAACAATAGACCAAAAGAAAAACCATTTCAAAAAATAAATAAATTAGCTTACATACAACTGATACATGTATGTAAGTATCAGCATCAGGTTTTGTGCATGAGGTGGCATGCTCCTTAAATATGTCATGCCAACATGCGTTATTCAAGAAAGCAATTTTTATTATATTAAATGGACATAAGCACCTTGGCTGCATGTTGCTCGGTCCAAATTATTTGTGTCATACAGCAAAGCAAGCAAATCAGTTTAACCTGTTTTTGTTTTGCTACTAGTTACTTACTTGTATGCTACCTGATATTCTAATTGTGGTGTGTCTATTACCTATAATATGTGTGGAAAACTCTTAATCATCTGGCATTCTCAGTCACAACAAATAAGACACAAAGTTAATTAGTAGCTTTTAACTTAATCGTGGCATAGCTGCCTGCAGCAATGGATAAAAATAGGGGCAACTCCTTCTGCAAGCAAAATATATATCACATTTTAGATTTACTGTGTTGAAAATGCAAAATAGAAGCATTTTCACTACCATATCCAGACTTTTGCCCCCCACTGTACTTTCTGGTAACTTAGCATCCAGGGATGTAATGTTATGCAGTCACGTAGCATTAAACAAAAACAGGTTGTTGTTTTTATTTTTGCTCAGCACACCCAGCAAAAATTATAACTCTAATGCGAGCAAGAGATGCAGTTTGGTGCGTCCTAACCTAGGTGAGAACTGGGGCGACTCTTTGCTTCCCTTGGTTGAATACTTCTTATGGCGGGGAGTGCTGGGACCAGAGGGACCCAATATCATATCTATCCTGGCAAAGCAAATAGAGGAGAGGACAGCACAATGCAGGATGACGTGACACAGACCAGCACAAATGTCAGGACCATGGGCACATCAGCATAGGGAGGGGCAGTACATACAAACCAACAAAAAGCAAATTTTAATAGCATAGTGAGACAAATAAGTAAAAATATATTCCAGACATACTTTACAGAGTGAGTGTTCTAAATATCTTGCTTGAACAATGGTGTTTGGGATCTTGCAATGAAACTGTAGCACTGAAAGTATGCCAAAATATGCTTCAAAAGCATGAATATATTCATTTACTGTATTTCTTAAAACTCATTTTCAAAATGTGAATACTACATATGGATAGTTCTTAGAGATTAGTCCTTGGCCATTTGTGTAATTACTCTTAAAGTATGAAACAGATGGCTAGATGTAAGAACGCAGCACAAAATGTCACTTGATGTTGCTGCTATATGCTCAAAAGCATTACCATTTAGTTTACTGAGGCTGGAGCTAATCAATCAGAGTAATCCTGGTGCTCCCTAATAATAATGCTGTGATTAAAGAACAGTTTAAAATCCACTGTAAAATAGTGAAACTTGTTATTCATAGTGCTTCCAAAATTCTTGGAATTTAGAAGACACTAAAAAGAAAACGTTTAACAGCTGAGATGCATTTGTTAATACTTTTTTTTGTATAAGAGGACACTTATACAAAACTTATACAGTACTTATTCAGTGTCAGAAAACTATTGAAAAACTGTTATCCTATCCAATGCAGGGTGTTTAGCATTTTAACTTAATAAAAACACAATTTTTTCCATAAGGGTTACATAAATGTGTGTAAAAACCCTGCCATAAAGCAGCCCAATAGACTATAGAGGTGGTGAAGAGGTAAAACACACAAGGCCACCAGTGCTGACATCTAAAGTTCACAGGTTTAAATCTCAGACCTGCTAACGAGCAGCCGAACGCCTATACGAATGATGATTGGATAGTCCGAAGGAGGGAGGGCGTAAGGATTTCTCATAACTGCTGCAATTACAATCTCTTTGGCTAATCGTTCGCCCCTGCACAGTGAGACGGAGATCAGTGCGTGACTCTCCATGATCAATACGGAACTCCATATGAACTTACTACATGGAGATGAAAGTGGGGGAGTGTGTTCGTTATGGGCCCTCCTCGGTCAGGAGTGGACGCCTGCAGCAGTAGAGGCAACATATGATGGGTAGTTAGATGCGACTAGATTGGGAGGAAAATTGGGGTAAAATGCATAAAAAAACATGTCATATGACTAAATACGTAGATCTAAATACATGAGAAATATCCATTCGAATAAGTAGACCAATTTTCTATAATAAATGGATTAACAGAGTATCATAAGAAGCTAAAGATGAGAACAGGATCAACAGACACATATTGAAAGGTAAACTTCTGGAAAATATACTAGTGCACCATTTAAAATATATGCAAGGCCCAACCTGTGGCCATAGTTAAAATGTAACAAATGTGGGCCTGGCATAATTACAACCACTACCAGCAATACACCTGTGGCTAGTGTACACTTTCTTTAGGCAAAGTGAAAAAAATAGGCAGAAAACTCTATACAATTTCCCAAATGTAGTACATAAAAGGCCAACTTCCAACTTTTCCACCATTCTCACTTTTGTGTGATACTTATTCATATGCAAATGTGTGATGAATACATGCACAACTTACTTGTTGCCACGTACTCAGTGCATAAACTGTACTTGTGCTTGGTAACCAGTTTCATTCATTACATGCAAGCCATTTTGGATAGAATGGGACCTAATTACACCTGGTATCCAGTGCAAAAAACTTAGTGCACTTAGATCTGAATGCTAGAGAAACTATTTTCAGGTTTGGTACTTGAACTAATCGGTAAAATACTTTTATGGTTGTGAATTCACAGCCACAACACATCACAAAATGGTGATGTTGCAAAACTAGCCCATACTATGGTATCAAAACACACTGTCAAGCTGTTAATAAGGTTTTGACCCATATGATGATTTACCGGGGTGAAAAATGTGATGTTTCACTGCTATGAAAAACATGATCAAACCGGGAAAGACCCACAAAGAGCAGGACATGCAAGAAAATTTGTAATGTTATTCAACAGTAACAACAAAACCCAAAAAGCTTCAGAGCCTCTGTCTGTGCACATGTGTTTGTGTGCTTATAGGGCTTGAGGAAAGACAAGGACAGGAGAAGAACAGCAGAATGACAGAGGAAAGGACAAGTAAAAGAAAAGAGAAATCTCTCCCCAGTGACATTGTGATTTTGTGTCTGGTCTTGCCTGGACTGCAGATTTTTAATCCTGGCCAACATGTCTAGGTGTCCAGCTGAATATTGCTCAATAACATCCATCACATCGTAAGGTCGCAGACTCTCCTTAAACTTTCGCTTAGACACCATAAACCGCATGATGCTGCAAAAAAAGGCATTTACAAACAGTCAGTTATGGCAAGCTCAGGACAGTATGTAAAAATGAACAGTATTAATTTGACAACTGTATAAAGATCAAATGTGTAATATGTACTCTATTAGCTTTAATATTTTTTCTAAATATACACTTATTCTGAAATTGATCCCTGCAATGCTTAAAAATGTTGGATCAGATGCAATTTATGGCCAAAACATGAAATGCAAAATGTTCAACGAACAAATAAAGGCAGCGGGGGCTTACTGGTTAAGATATAAGACTATTGATTTGTACATCAAGGCATTAAGCCTCAACACTGCCAAGCTGCCACTTATGAGCCCTTGAGAAAGACCCTTAACCATTAGTTGCTTGTATTGTAAACTCCCTTTTGATAAAATGCTTTTGAATGCATTAATACAAATGTACAAAATGATACAAGCATTATAAAAGTAACATTCAGGGAAGGCTTGGTCCCTAATGAGCAAGAGCAGGCGAAGGCTCACAACTTTGTCAAACCCTCCACCCAACAAATAAGCAAATAATCTAACAGTTTAAAAATAACGCTTTTTAATGATCGAATTTGAATTTCACAGAGAGCACTGCATTAAAAACTGGTATGCTTCGACAGCTTTAAGAAACCATTGTCAATGAACACAGTTGTCACTGTATTCACAAGTCAAAACTCATACACAACAAAATCCATTTGTGTTTATGTTTTTGTACTCTTTTACATTTAATATACAGGTAGAATTTAGTAATGACTGCTTTCTGATTCAAAAAGCATTTTACATGCCGACTTAACTTTTTTGGAAGTGGTGTTTGTTCAACATTACCATCAACAGTCACATCTAAAGTCAGCAGTTACATTCTAAAGTATCATCTATTTTATATATTTAATTGGACAGGGGTTTTGTGGTTAAAGTACTGGGCTATTAATCATAAGGTCAAGGGTTCAAGCCTTATTATCACCAAGCTGCCACTGTTCAGCCTTTGAACAAGGTCCTCATCTCTCACTTGTTTGGAATGTGTTCTTAATCATAGGTAGCTTTGGATATAAATAGATAAATAATTTAAATGTAAATTATAATCATAACCAACCATTCCAAAAGGAACTAAACAATTAAAAATCAGTATTAAATTTGTTAATATTTTGCATGTAAGCTTATGTAAAGTTTGCATTTTCTAATATGAGTCTTGGCATTGCTTACCACACAGCTCTGATAGTCACTTTGATTCCTGGTGTTAAATCCTGTGGAACAAACTCACAATGGCAGCTCTTATTGTCATCAGCAATGTCTTCTCCAGGAAGGCTGGCCTCTACAAAACACAACAGGGAAACAGGAAAAGTCCAGCATTAGTACCTACATCCCAAACCTTTTTTTTAAGTCCATCTTCCTGCAATGTCAAAAGCAGAGGCTAGCAACAGCCAGTAACTTGCACAGCTCAGTAAAAGTGTATAGTAAATTCTTGTTGAGTCAGGCAGGCTGACAGGCAGTGTGATGCACAAGGAGAGGGCAGGGATGGCCAGGACTAAAATATTAAGGTTTAACCAAAACAACTATAGCCCAGAAAAACATGAGGAAGTCAGTGAGCCAGAATATATAACAAATCACAAACTAGAGTTGAACACTCTATTATTACTGTTATTATTCCAATTTACAGAGTGCTTGTAAGTCAAAAGCTTTTTTTTCATTTTCTAATAGGCAATGTAAGGCAAACTGTAAGGCAGTGAAGCAAGAGTAGAGTGTTGATGCTCTTAAAATCAGCTTGTAGGAGAAAAGAATCCATTAAAGAATTCCAGTAAAATTGTAACTAAGTGCTATGTACATGGCTTCACATTAATATATTTATGTTAAATCTTTTACGTTGTGCTTTTTATTTAAATTTTCATTAACTGAGTATCATGGCGGTGTAATTCTGGGCTACAGTATTTGATAACCGTGTTCCCGTATGTCTCCATAGTTCATCTGGCATAAAGTCACAAACAGTACTAATCGTGCTATCTTAACTACAGAGCCAACTAAACCACAGAGCCCAACAAACTGTACAACTTTCTACCTCTTAACATTTAAAACAGCCTTTAATGGCACTGCTATTCTCATGAAGTTGTTACAGTGCTCTGTGATGCTAGCTGGAATGCCTCATCAGGAGGAAAGCTGCAGGTACTTTAGGAACTAACCGGCTCTCCTTGCATGCAAGAAACAGAGCAGCATTGCCGTTTGGCTGAGGCTGTTAAGTTGGAATCATGGTATGAAAGATCATGGAATGATTCTGGAACAAAAACATGCACCCTAGTCAATTGTCCTGGTTCTAGAGTTTATAAAGAATTTGCTGTTTTAGCCACATCCATGTGATATTGTCTTACTGATCAACCCTTCAATAGCTGCAAAAATTTGGAAAAAAGAGATGACCGTAAGGGTTAAAATATATAAAACAGGGTTATTTCAAATCTAACAATGTTAATGAATAATTTAAATTATACGGCATAATTTCAAAACTATATGAAAAAACACCACAAACGTCAATTTTGATAAGTTGGAACAGTACATGAAAAGCAAAAAAACAAAAAGTAGTGATTTGTATACCTACTTTGACCTACATTTTAAAAAATGATAAAATATTTTAATATTTTGTTATAAACTTTATAGTTTTTTTTTTTTGTGCAAATATATGATGTTTTTTAAAAATGATGACTGCAGCATGTTGGTGATTCAGAACTAGGATTGTTAAAAAAATCACATTTTAAAAACAAATGGTATTAAAATAGAGTGACATCTATGCAATCTTTCCAGATATAACAACAGCCCCTATTTTTAGAAGTCTTTTCAAAAGACTTTGAAATATGTTTGTAGGAATTTGTGCCCATTCAGTCAAAACATCATTTGTATGGCTGGGTGCTGATGTTGAAGAAGGCCTCAGTTGATGTTCCAGTTCATTTCAAAGCTGTTCAGTGGGGGTGAGGTCAGGGCTCTGTACAGGCCACTGGAGTTTCTTTAAACCAAACTTATCTTCATGTTTTTATAGGCCTTGCTTTGTACATGGCACTGTCATCCTTGAACAGGAAAGGGCCTTTCCTAAATTGTTGTTGCAAAATTGGAAGCATATAATTTCTTTAATATATTTGATTCATAATTTTTTACAGCTGTTAGCAATTGATGTGTATAAAACCCCTTCTAATTATTTTGTCCATATAGTGTATCCTAGACTGGTAATGACTGGGTACAAAGACAGCATCAAGTAAATGTATACCATATTGCTGAATATGTGTCAGCTAATAATACAATCAATCTAGCAGACTAATGTAGACAATTGTATGTAAATATTTGTGAATGTAAATTAAGTTAAATCAGTGACACCTCGCATAGACATGCTTTTTTGTAAAATACGTTAAAAAAGTACTGACAATTTAAAAAATAATGTTAATGTTTTTCTTTCTTACCTAAAACAATACCTTGGAACCATTTTTTTACAGAAATGAGTCACAATGTAAAATTCATATCTACAGTATATTACTGCAAACCTTTGAGCCAGGCATATGTTTAGTAAAGACAATATCTAGTTAAATACAGATAAAAATTCTAGTTGACTGTGTTACTGTTTCTCTGTTTACATACGACCATAATTACACTTCTTAGTTATACACACACGTTGCTACAAATATTACCGACCATCAATAATACCAATTCACATTACTGCCAATTTTCTGTGATCTCTCCAGAACATGATGTATGTATTAACATTTAAGGATCATATGTATTGTGCTAGCATTTTTTAATAGCAGATAATGAGTGCTTAACCCATAAAGAAACTCTTTAACAGTTTCTCTTATTAAATCCCATACTAAATTTGATGCAGTTATACGACTTAAATTATGTTAACATGTGTATGGCATAATGAACATGGAAAGTTGAAGGATTTCAGTAATTATTCCTGACACTGGCAAAAGACATTCTATGTACTTGTCAATAAAACTAGCCCTGTTTACACAGAAAAGTCACCAGCGATACTCAATCACATTGATTAAAAAGGAATTAGTAGACAACAAAGGTAAATGACATTATAGAATTTTCTACATAACCAAGTTAACAATCCAAGTTGTGTGAATGTATGTACAGTATATGTTTGATATATAAAACTTGTATAAATTTGTATATAAAAACCTTTGGAGAAAGTTAAAGTGTTTTAGTCATTTAGGCACAGTAAAAAGGCAGAAATAAATGAAATCCATGACATATATTACACATGTTTGTAAAATGTTGAGTTCAAGTGTATGTAAAAGTACACTTTTCACTTTAAATAAAGTGAAATCTCAAACTATTCATGTACTGTTTCATCCACATACTACTTATCACAAGTATGTATCTTAAACAGTTTTAAACTGTTTAGGCAAAGTCATGCACCGCTATTATGTACCCATAATGAAAAAACTACTTTTATTAATGGCAAGAAAAATAAAAAGCCTAAAACAAATCCTAACAGCACATCTCCAGACTGGAAGTCAGATTAAGTTTGAATGGTGTTAGATTAAAGGGTAGAAGTTGTATTGGGCCCAGACCCATCTGTTTTGCCTGACCTGGAGAGCTCTTCTGCCTCATATCCTCCGCCTGCATCTCAATCAGCACTTTAGCATCAGCATCAAACAGAGAAATGGAAAGGACAGCATCAGGATCCAAATTCATTTGAAAACAAGGGGAATCAATCAACACACAAGCATTATAACTTGACCACACTTTACATAATGTGCTATTAACAGAGCCTTCAAAGAAGACATAACAATTTTACAGTACATTAAGGCCCAATAGTGGACACGTGGCTGTGCTGTGGTTTGAAGCAGTGATCTTCTGATTACTAGCCCAATTGCTTAACTGATCTACCACTGCTCCTTGTTATAAAAAGACTTCTTTCTTTTAGTTTTTTATACATAATAATTATTATACGTAAATTTGTTAAAATGTTTAGGACTTATCGCACTTTGTGAAAAGTGTGACAAGCAAGCAAGTTAAAAAAACAACAAAACAAAAATTAAATTAGCAAACAAACTCTGGACATCTGGAATTACTCTGATTTGCAACATAAAGGACACTGTATACATCATATAACCAAAGGTTGTGGACAAACACGTTGCTAACCTGTATAATATGAATATATATTTTTGTAAAAAATATATATTCTACAATGTATATATGTAGTTCCACACTTTCTGCACAACATGCTTTGACATGTGGTGTGGAGGAACATGAGCCTTATTTTAACTTCAATGAACTTCTTTATAATGACTTGGAACTTTCAACATCAGTGCTTGACCTTACAAATGGTCTTTTGAGGAGACAAAGGCCAGAATTTTGTGAAAAGCTTTTTTAGAAACTACTGAGTGTGTAAGTGTGTAACAGGCCCACATGCCGTAAAGCTAGCCAGTGGACACAAACTGCAGTATCATGCCCACCTGCCAGGCTGATAAATGTTGTGGGGTTGGGCATAGACTGTGTTAGTTTAACTGGCAGTATCTGTGCCTTATTGAGTGTTAATTTACTTCAGGTAGACATACAGGGGTTGGACAATGAAACTGAAACACCTGTCATTTTAGTGTGGGAGGTTTCATGGCTAAATTGGACCGGTGGCCAATCTTCATTAATTGCACATTGCACCAGTAAGAGCAGAGTGTGAAGGTTCAATTAGCAGGGTAAGAGCACAGTTTTGCTCAAAATATTGCAATGCACACAACATTATGGGTGACATACCAGAGTTCAAAAGAGGACAAATTGTTGGTGCACGTCTTGCTGGCGCATCTGTGACCAAGACAGCAAGTCTTTGTAATGTATCAAGAGCCACGGTATCCAGGGTAATGTCAGCATACCACCAAGAAGGACAAATCACATCCAACAGGATTAACTGTGGACGCAAGAGGAAGCTGTCTGAAAGGGATGTTCGGGTGCTAACCCGGATTGTATCCAAAAAACATAAAACCACGGCTGCCCAAATCACGGCAGAATTAAATGTGCACCTCAACTCTCCTGTTTCCACCAGAACTGTCCATCGGGAGCTCCACAGGGTCAATATACACGGCCGGGCTGCTATAGCCAAACCTTTGGTCACTCGTGCCAATGCCAAACGTCGGTTTCAATGGTGCAAGGAGCGCAAATCTTGGGTTGTGGACAATGTGAAACATGTATTGTTCTCTGATGAGTCCACCTTTACTGTTTTCCCCACATCCGGGAGAGTTACGGTGTGGAGAAGCCCCAAAGAAGCGTACCACCCAGACTGTTGCATGCCCAGAGTGAAGCATGGGGGTGGATCAGTGATGGTTTGGGCTGCCATATCATGGCATTCCCTTGGCCCAATAATTGTGCTAGATGGGCGCGTCACTGCCAAGGACTACCGAACCATTCTGGAGGACCATGTGCATCCAATGGTTCAAACATTGTATCCTGAAGGCGGTGCCGTGTATCAGGATGACAATGCACCAATACACACAGCAAGACTGGTGAAAGATTGGTTTGATGAACATGAAAGTGAAGTTGAACATCTCCCATGGCCTGCACAGTCACCAGATCTAAATACTATTGAGCCACTTTGGGGTGTTTTGGAGAAGCGAGTCAGGAAACGTTTTCCTCCACCAGCATCACGTAGTGACCTGGCCACTATCCTGCAAGAAGAATGGCTTAAAATCCCTCTGACCACTGTGCAGGACTTGTATATGTCATTTCCAAGACGAATTGATGCTGTACTGGCCGCAAAAGGAGGCCCTACACCATACTAATAAATTATTGTGGTCTAAAACCAGGTGTTTCAGTTTCATTGTCCAACCCCTGTAGGTCCAACCTTGACTTCCTTTTCCCCTCCTTTTCTCCTTGATGTTGGACTTGGTCCAGAATATTTTTCCCACCAGCATTTATGTCAGCATTATACTTTTTTCTCTGGAAAACTTAGCTGGTGTTGCGACTTTTTTAAAGCATGACCTAACCATCCTGGATTGGTAAGCTGACACCAGAGGGCAGCACCTTTATGAGTGGACCCCACAGATACACCCACATAGGAGGCAGGCTGTGTCTGTTGCTGCTCTGCTCATTTTTAGCCATTCCTGGTTTTACTGAGTTTTTCTCTATTTTTTTTCTGAGAACTTGGTTGTCACACACTGGTGGACTGAGTAGCTGGCCTATATGTGTCAACCTGTTTTAATCCTTTTCCTGTTTGCATTTTTTGTTTCAGGTTGCATAAGGGATAACGTTGTATTCCTTTGAATTCTTTTACTAGCTAATTACTTTTATTACTTTTATTAGCTTTTGCCTGGTCAGGCATCCTGCATATTTGGTTCATCCTTCACAACCTTACAGGTGTGGGGCTTTAACAAGGCACAACCCACCATGTTATACCTATCATAATCAATATGTTTATTTTCTAGTTCCTGTCAGTCTGGTTTTATTTTTTAAACAATTTAAGTATATCTCCACCAACACAATGGCAGCACAAAAAGCTACACAAAAACATATTATGGATATTAAAAATCATATCTAAAATGTTTCACATTACAACAAATGTTACTGGGTAAATATTGCATGCATTAAATCATAGAAAAGGAAGAACAAGAATCCTGATGTTTAAGAGTTGCTCATTTAGTATGGAATTTAGGTCATTTTCAAATTCTTAATAATTTGCCATTATTAAAACAAAAATCTATTTTTTTACTATTCTATATCTACTATTATTTATAAGTACTTTACATTTAGCATGACTAGAAGTATAATAAATATAGTGTATAAAAAATATACAACCAAAATGTTTACTCTTAATCTCTCACCTTCTGAGTTCTGGCGTGAAGCTGCTCCTTTAAAGCGGAATGCTTGCCTAGCACGGCTACGATCACTGAAGCTCAGGCTTTTGGGCACCTTAGAAGGAATGTCTTCAATGTTATCTGCACTGGGAGAACGTCTCAGAGGCTGCTGGCCCTGGGGTGAACCCTTGCCCTTTGTACCTGAGCTTCGTGGGCTAGAGAACACCCGTTCCTTAAGACTGACTTTTTGACTGCAAAGAAATAAAAGTTAAGAATAAAAGTTTTAGATTTTATAGAGATATAGTAAAACATCATAAAATAAAAAAAATAACCTTTACTCATGTCCATTCATCAGAATTAAAAAGTATCTATCAACTATTAAACTAGCTGTACCTGTAAAAGTACCTGCATGTGAGTAGCAACATTTCTGGACAGTATTGGCCTAGCCCTACATTAAAAAAAGACTGAAAAGACAGTATAGCATCGAGAAAAGCCAAATTCATCAATTTTAATTTAACCAATATTTTATTTTTAATATTTTTTTAGTTTTTAAATATATTTCAGGCTAGACTTTCAAAATTGCATTGCAGTCTAATTAGAAACATTAAAATATAATATTTTTCCTAGTTTGTTAACATATCATTGATATTTATTAAAAACTTCTAAGTATATCCTTAAAATTACAGTTATGATTTACTGTTGTTAAGTCTTATACTGTCCCCAATTTTGAGGTCTTTAAAAAACAAGCAGAAATGCAGCTACTCTGAACCCTCTTGTAAACAAGGCCCCATGTTGATGAACTTGAGATGCAGGTGGGATCAGGAAAAGTCAGGAGGATTTAACAAGTCAACACCTAAAATAAACCCTGGCTGGATCACTTATCAGCATAACAACTGTGTAAATCTTACTTTTAGTGCCTAAACATTGAACTATGTGATAAAAGAGCAAATTGACCAGATATTACCAGATTTTAGATCTCAGACTGCTTCTGTAAAATATATGTGATCTACTGTTTCATAAAGCTGCTATTATTCACCCAAAGCACTTTACTGGCATACTGCATCCTATTGGGAAGAGTGATAAAAAAAAGCTCTTGACGCTGAGCAATTAGTGCTTTTTCAAACTGATTTTTTCTTACACCACTGACAGCATTTTTAAAAGACAGACACATGAAAAGACATACAGTATATGTAAAATTGGTGATGGAGGATGGGAATAAGACACCATCAGTATGTCGTACCCTATTATACAATTTTTTTTTTTACCTAGACCTAAGACTGTATCTTTCTTATAGCTGTTACCTACTTTATTGGCATTTCCTCTGATATGTTATTTCTAATTATTTTTTGGAATAATAAAATGTTCTAGTAATGTGTGCAGTGAAGTTAGCCCATCCCAGCTTTTCAATGGGTGCAAGGCACACAGCAACCCACCAGTCCATCGCAGGGCACACACACATGCACACCCATTCACCTATAGGGCAATTCAGTGTCTCCAAATAACCTTGACTGCATGTTTTTGGACTGTGGCCCTTGCTGTTCTATTGTTAATAATAAAATGACAGATACTCACTGTCAGTGTTTGCACTAGCTGTATTAGTATGGTTATAATCAGAATGGGTCATATAATCTATGTACATATAATTAGTGGCTATGCTACTAGTAGTGTTACCATGTCTGTTCCTCCTGTTTTGTAGCAATGTAACATGTATGGTGGCATTTCTGATTGTTTTATTGTTCTCAGTTTGTTTGCAGCCTGTCTGCATGGGTATTTAAGTCGTTGTTTTAAATCATTGATTTGTAGAAGGTAGTTTAAAATACAATGATAATTCTGCTAAAGACTTTTTTAAATATAAGTTTCTATTAAAATAGTTCCCTGTTGACAGAATTTTTTTGCTGATAAAAATTTATGTATAAAATCTGTCAACTTTCACTTACAAAAACAGAAAACAGAACATCCTGACAAAGAATAACATACCTTATCCATTTGTACAATGACAAGGTCAAAGCCAACACACTCATAAATAATGCATTTGTATTCTACAGTTCAGTACACCAGAACCTGGCATGTAGAATATAATCACACAAGTCCCTGCTGCCCTTGAGGTCTGTCTTGAGGTATGTTTACCTCAGGTAAAATAACTATTAGAATGAATTTGTGAACCGAATGAACCCTTTGTTACAATACTGAAATAAGATTGTCATAAACAGGCCATGCCAGATATCATATGAGATCATAAGGAATAATAGTTAATTTTATAATAGTGTTAGCAGTACCAGGTATTGTCATGCCAGTTCTCATTATGTCATTACAGCTTAGACTTGTCAAGCTAAGAAGCCTGGTAACATAACACTCTTAAAATATCTGACATAAGCTATGACCCCTTTTACAGTGTTTGACATCTGCCATCACAGGTTTATGGCATGCTTATGTCAGTGTCATACTAAGGTGAAACTAAAGTCTTACCAAATATTGTAGTAAAAATTCACCTACCTTGGGGATGGCTCTGGCTGGGCATCCTTCCTGTATAAAGATGAATGTTTTTTAATACATGACGTAAGTAACTACCCTAACAGTTCTTGACAAAGACAATAGTAGATAAATCAGCACTTATTATTTCTTTTATTACCTAAAGGAAAGGCCAGATTTACTCTTCAGGTTTTTCAGTAGATCAAGTTGGTTTAGTGGAGGAATGAGCCTGCAAAATACATATAATAGTTATAGCAACATAGACAGTAATACAATCATGCAATCAGTACACCAAGTCTTAAAGATCCCAAATAAACATACTACTTGTAACACTTGTAATCAACCAGTTAGGCTACAGACAGAAATAAACCACGACGAGCTTTGTGCTTACGCAATGTAATTTAATTATTTATTTATACTAATCATTTCATTCTGGTGAGGATTATGGTGAGTCATGGTCAGGGTCATGGTGAGTCATGTAAAGGCAGGGGGTGTTAGTAGGGTTTTTACACCTTTTTTACACCTAAGTGACGATACATGGGAGAAATTAAAATGGTTAATTACAGGAGTTGAAAACAAGCCATTTAGTCTTGTTTAAAACCACTCAAGCCATTGAGTGGTTGTAAACTATTTCAAGTGTAACAGGGCTGCCTTCAGTGATTCATCTGTAAAATATTCATGGACCAAAATTCTGAATATCAGCTGCAAGTACTGAGGCGCTTTCATACAGTGTTATCCGCCTGCCAAGAGTAAGAGCTTAGCAGCAGCTTTAGCAGGTCTACAAACATCAAATCCTCAGTGTGCCGCAAGATACAAATTAGCAAGCAGGAAAGGAAATAAATTGGATGTGTTAAAGGTTCATGCTGAATAGCAAAACTGAGGTGAGAATACATGGTGTGTACTGTATTTATACATGCCAAAAAGAGCTGAAGGTGTGAGTTAATGTCAGGGGTATGCAAAGCTGTAATCTGCCACATGAAGTGAAAAGGTCCTCTTGCAGTGATACTGTTTTACTTGTAAAGCCAGGACATCTTACTAATAAGATAAAGGCTGAAGCAGATGTTGCAGTGTTTACAATGTATGATAGTGAGTGGTCAGACAATTAAACATTGAATTTGCCTTAAAGCTGGGCTGAAATGTCTTAACATGAAATGTCAATAACAGGACCAAACTCTATATCTTATGTAGCTCAAGGAAATAACAAAAGGTTAGTGTGGCTGTGACCCATGTCATACTACTTAATTAAATAGCAGTATTGAACCGTCACTCTCGAACCTCGGCCCTCTACCCCCGCAATCCCCCTTCTCTCAGAAAAAAACAGTCGAGTTTACTATGTCCGTCAGTGTTTTAGGGCCAATCTTAAAATATTTTCCAAGAATAAAGTTGATATACTTCAAGAATAGTCATAATACTTCATAAACATAGTTTTTTTGTTTCACATTCTTTTTTTAAATGTATTTATGCATTTTCTCCCATTTTTCTCCCAATTTAGCGTAGTCAATTTGTCTTTCCCTGCTGGGGTCCCTGATTGCATTCAAGGAAGGTCTATTCCTGCTCACGCCTCCTCCGACCCGTGCGCCCGTCCTTAGTGGACCCTTTCTTTTTCACCCATGCACTCTGCACAGGCGCCTCTATCTGCTAATCAGGGTCCATGCACAGCGTTAGAAGATCCCACCCACATAGTCCAGTCATCCCGCCCTAGCAGACACGGTAGCCAATTAGAGTCTGCTGCAGGCACTGCCAATTATGCCTGCTAGTTGGCGCCCAGCCGACCGGTGGCAATGCCAAGTTTCAAACCGAGGAGTTCAGAATCATGGCGCTGGTGTACTAGAGGAATATTCCGCTGCGCCACTTGTTTCACATTCTGATATCAACTATTTCTTTATTTGTGAAACTGATACAAAAATATAACTTCATATTCATTGTACCTCATTTTAACCACTGATGTTTATTGCTATCTTCCTGTTACACACACATAAAATCTCTCTCTCTCTCTCTCTCTCTCTCTCTCTCTCTCTCTCTATATATATATATATATATATATATATATATACTGTATATATATACAGTATATATATATATATATATATATATATATATATATATAAATATAATATAGCACAAAGTTATTACATAAACATAACAGTAATGCAAATTGTCCTTATGAATAATTGCTTTATATTACACCAGCTATGTGTACAGAACACTGTGCTCTGTGTTCATTCTGTTCATTTATACTCTTACATAAACAGAACGGATGTTAAAGCAATTGTTTTTGCTTACCTTGTGTTTATTTATTCAAATAAGTACAGCCATGCATGAAATATTTATTTGCCTAGATGGCTCGTCAAAGAAGTAAACAATTATTCGTTGCACACTATGTAGCTCATAGCCAAAAATCACTAAGGGGTATAAGCTTGCAAAGCTAAAAATCACCTGATATCAATGTACAGTAGTTAAAGGTGAAATCCTGTCTCGTGAATGAGGAGAACAATTTAGCATTTTTTATTCTTTAAGGCATGGACTGAAGCAAAGTGTTCTAGTATTGTAAATGTAAAGGATATAACACAATTATTTACTAAAGCTGGGGATGTTAGGGAATAAACTCCTCAAGCATTGCTGTGGGTTTCAGCCTGTCATCATTTTTTCCGCAAATCATAGCCAGCTTCTGCTAAAACTTTTCCTGATGTCATTTTGTACAAGATCACATCTGGTGTTCAGAAACTCAGGCTGTTAGCCCATGAAATTGTTCCCTTTTAACTGATCACAGAGAATTTTATACCATGCTTTGTTATAATCTCATTATCTTTTTGGCAATTAGATAAGCTTTTTTTCTGAAAAATAAAAAAGACAAATTAATTAGATCTCCAGTTAAAAGTTCTAATGAATTATTCAAATGGGTCTCAGAGGACCTATTCTCAATAACTGAATTAGATTTCCAGTGGCTCAGCAGGATGGTAAGAAGGCTATTTCAATAGTGATAGATGACTTTAGTTTTTCAAGTAGTGCTCTGTTCAGGAGTTACTGTCAGAAGAAGGTCACAGTGTGGATCAATGCAGTGACTGCAATGGTTTCATCTGACACTTAGGAAAATGCATTGAGGAAAGACAGTAAGAGAGAGAGAGAGAGAGAGAGAGAGAGAGAGAGAGAGAGAGAGAGAGAGAGAGAGACAGAAAGGCATGTCTGTATGGGGGTCGGGCCTGTAGCAGAATGAAAATAAATGGCAGAGATATTGGGTGATATATGAGAGAAAAGAAAGAGGATGGAGGCTGATACCTGTACATAGGGACTGATACAGTTCTCTCATAGTAGTCCCAGGTTGACTGCAGGTCTGTGCGAGACAGATTAGTAGCGTAGACCCTCCAGGCAGCCTTAAAAAAAGATTGCATCAGATAAAAGCATATAGCTATTAGCTCCAGTGCTAAATGTAATTAAGAAACAAGAATGGATATCTTAAGGGTGACTTTGTCCCTGTTTTGGTATTATAAATGTGTAAGGATAAAATAAAGGACATTTTATGCCAGTTAAAAATTTTTTTAAAACCACTATTTATTTATTTAAAATTACAAATTCACAAAGCTGAGTTATGATAGACCTCAGAGGTAGTCTGTATATATTTTTAGAGCTTTCAGGACATGAGTTTCTGTAATTGTTTATAGGCTGCCCCTTTAAAATAGGTACTTAAATTGGAAAACATGGGCTGACAAAAATATATATGTATTAGTAAATTATGCTGAGAAATCACAGAAATCACAGTACTACTGTAGGACTATTCAAATGAATTTAGTCAACTGTTTATTTTTATGTTTAATTGAAGAGTTAGATTTTAATATGCCTAATTCAGTAAAACTAAAAGCCAATGGGTCTCCACATGTATACATGTATTATCTATAGCTTTTTGTTTATGGAGAAACACTGTATTTAATACAGTATGTCTGAGTTTAGCTTCACCAGCAAAAACATTTTCAGACCTTTCAGACAAATTGAACTTTTTTCTAATTTATGTAGTACTGAAGGTTAACACAATTTTTAAATGAATGTGACTGTCAAGCATCAAAGGGTGATTTGCAAGATTAAGGTTTCATTTTTCTTAAAAGGTCATTTTTCTATTCAGAAAAATGATATACGCCAAAGTGAAGTTCAATAAATGTATGGAATTATATAATGTATAAATAAATATACTTGAGGCTGATTAAAAATGTAAAAACATAACTGAAAAACTTCAAACAATATATTAACCACAAAATACAAATTATTCATTTATGTATTACTAGTTTATAATTTTTTTGAAACATTTTGGGATTATTATATATAACACTAAACATGATTTTCCTGCTTAAATATTGCGATTACAGCAAATTGTCTGCTTGACCAGATGACCCAATGCTGCAGAAAGAGTAAAGAGTGTAAATGTAAATTGCAGATAATGAAGACAGTATTTCTAAAAAAAAACTCTACCATATTTGAGCAACACTGAGTCTGATCATCTGAACATATCTTCCAGCTTCCACAAGTCAGTCAAGTATTTTAATTTGCCTAATATATTGCATATGTTTATTATCTTGCTATAGCATATAAATAAATCACCTCAAAGACCCTGAAACTTTTGCTTAATCATGACAAAAAATGTGACTTACCTGAACAAGTCCTGCAGCTGGATTCCTTCGTTTCTCAAAATGTTTCTGACGATGCTGCTCTTGGACCTTCAAGGCAAAGCCAGAGCCCAAGATTCCCTAAAAATAAACAGAAATATATACTTACTACGGAAAAAACAATAAAAATAGGTGGAAGAAGAAGCCATTTCTTAATCATATATTAACTGAAACAATACAATCTTAAGTCATTTGTGAGCATGTGTACTGAAAAGGGTAGTTAGTGTTCTCCTCCAAATAAGTTGATCTGTGCAATGATGTTGTAAGGGCAGCCAGTTGCAAAGAGGGCAGTGACTGGCTTCAAATGTTTTAAAGGACGCCCTTTCTTCCTACTTTGTGACAGAGGAGACACAGTGGATGGACATATGCAGAGACCGATTAACAAAAAAATTAGGTAAAAATTGCATCCTATGCATATGTGTGTGTTTGTTTGTTTTATTAGGATTTTAATGTCATGTTTTACACTTTGGTTACATTCATGACAGAAACGGTAGTTACTCATTACACAAGATTCATCAGTTCATAAGGTTATATCAAACAGTCATGGACAATTTTGTATCTCCAATTCACCTCACTTGCATGTCTTTGGACTGTGGGAGGAAACCGGAGCTCCGGTTTCCTCCCAAGCAGACACGGGGAGAACATGCAAACATACTTCTTGCTTGTTGTTTTTTTCTCAGTTTATGTTGACTACACTTTAAAATAATCATTCTAAGGTCTAAACTTAACACACAGGTGGAAATGGTGTGTATATCAGCCGGCATGTGGCAAGTGTAATTAACAATATATTTATATATTTAATGGGATTTTAAGATGCAACATTTTCCCCCAAAAAAGCATTAACATTGTTTTTTTATTTATCTTTTGGCAAGAACAAATAAAATTGTATGTCAAAACCAGGGTTTTAAGTTCATATAATAAGTTTATATCATTTAAGCTTATATAATTACAGGGAATTAAGATCTGGTGTGTCAGTGATTAATCTGCATTAACATTATTAACATTATTTACTCAAAATTCTACAAACTTACAGCAGGCAGAGCGAAAAAGGACACTCCGATGAGAGTAAAGGTCGCTGCAAGAAGACGTCCATTCCACGTTATTGGATACTTATCTCCATACCCAATGGTTGTCAAAGTGATCTAAAAGACATTGACATTAAAGATAATTAATACAATTAGTAATTAATAAATAACAACACAACATGACTCACAGTCTAGTTTTATCTAATTCCCATTTGCTGGAATCATGCCGCCAGCACCGCCCCCATGCTGAAGTCTCAGAGCGAGCTGCGTTGTGTACTGAGAGACATGCTAAGCTCTCCAAATCCTTTGCTAGTACAAGCACCTTAACCAGGCAGTGGTGGACACAAAAACTTTTTCCCTCCCATACTGGCACAGACAATCGTATATGTATGTGGACGTCTGGCAAGTCGTAGCACAGCTGAGATGCGAAATTGGATCTCAGCATTGGTGGGCTAGTGTGTTAGACTGCTGTGCCACCTAATCTCCTTGGATTACAGATTTATTTTATTCAGATGTATTTTCTCTGCTGTGTGAGGTATAATGATTTTTCTTTTTCTATCGGGTGAGTCAAAATGATGTTAATACTTGAATGGCGGAAACCATTTATTCACAAAACATACTTCATATGTGTAAGATGATTTATAGGACAGTCTCAACCTGTTCGCCATCATGTTTAACATTCAAAAACCAGTGAGCAACAGTACCATTTAAAGCCCAGACACACATTTCGCGGGGAATAGATCCATTAGTGTTACCATAATTTTCACACGGTATATCCTAACACAAAATTCATATAAATTGTTTTAGTGAATGCTTCTGACAGCTTGCATCCAACCAAAGCTGTTTTGGCTTCCACTGAGCCCCTAAGTTTCAAATAATTAGATAATTAGAGATAATTAAATAAGCAAAACTAATTTGCATATCAGCTCATGTTTTGTAACTTCCCATAGGCAACAGAACAATGACATTATGGCTGTTAATGACAGTAATGTTGCTTACCAGGCCCCACCATAAAGCATCCGCATAGGTTGCAAACATGACGTTGTCCTCTTTCTCAGCCAGATATACGAGGAAAGAGGCCAAGATTAGACACAGGAAGCCAATATACCAGGCTGTAATTAACTCCTGCCAAGGGTAAACACATACACAAACACACATAGTAAATAACATTAACTAATAATATTTACTTATACATATAACTTGATATTGACCAGTAACATTTCTGAATAAAGACTGTGCTTTACCTACATATGACTCAATTCACCATCTGGTAAATGTCACTGTTAAAATTATGTACATAATTTATTCTAGTCTTATTTATGTGTGGTGGATAAAATATCTGTATCAGGAACTAAATCACAATAACAAACACAGAGTCATCATGGTGGCACAGCAGGTAACTGTCATTCAAAAACACTTTGCATAAAAGACAGAAAGAAAAAAAAAAGCACAAACCCTGGAGCCCTAGTAATGGAAAGATGGAACAGTCAACTTTCACATCATTAACCACAATAACTGCTTTGCGTGACTGACTGTATATTATTCAGTACATTTTTACAATTTTGCAGGACCAGGTGAATACACTGGAGCATACCAACAATTCCAAAAAGAAGAGTGCCTCCCTGTGTCATATATTCATGTACACATGTACAGTACAATGTAATTCTTTTTCCGCATATCCCAGCATGTTTGGAGGCAGGGGTCAGAGTGCAGGTCAGCCAACAGTGGCTTAATAGCAGAGCCTGGATCTGAATCGACAATCTTTGAAATTATAGCCCAAAGCTCTACCCCTAGGCTACCACTGTCCCAATATATATGCAGATGATAACGCGTTTTTCTATACATACAAATAAATTATACAGTGAATGATGTATTATAATAAACAGCACAATGAAACAGCCTAATGAATCCAGGGACTACATGACTTCCCTAATATCTAAATATAAATATCATTATACCTTTTTATTAAAGCATAGATCAACATCTTATCAGGACTTGATGATAACAGTCCAAAGATAGAGTCAAAGCAAAACCCTACCCCTGAGCTCACTGGTAGTAACGCTTCACTATCTGTTATGTTATGATTTTTATATTATTCATTTTTAATAACCGTCACCAATTCCACTATACAAAATCAATTCTAAGACTAATTCGGTATCAGAAGAGACCACACAATGGTTAAACAGTTACAATTCTGCTAAGTGTGTTTTCAAGAACACAAATAAGGGACAACAGGCCACAGCCTTTAGCACAAAAGCCCAAAACACTAAATCTGACCCTTGAGCAAATCAAGTCTTCATTAGCTCTTAATGGGTTTGAGCTTCGTCTTGTACTACATTATTAATGCTCCAGACTAAATCCAGCTTCATTTGAGCCCAGAGCTTTTTACTAAAGTGATGTTCTGTAACCTTATTCTTCTAAAGAAGCTCAGAAACACAGCCTGAGGTAAGAGCAGTGGCAAAAGGAAAGTCTGCAAGCAAACACCTGCACAACGAAAGAAAAATCTTTTGGCAAGAACTTGAGAACTTGGCAGTATAATCTGTTTTATACCTGGCTGTTTTGTATGGTGCATACATATACTACATGCTTCTTTATTAGTCTTTTATTTCATATTAAAACCTTAGTTAGAACTACACTTTTTTAATCTTTGCCAGTCTTCCAGTCTCTTGTTGATTGGATAAATGAACAGCTGAAGTCAGAAGTTTACATACACTTGTAAAAAACATGTCATGGAATGTCTTGGAATTTTCATTACTTATTACAGTGTTTTCTTTTTCTGTGATAGAATAATTGGACCATGTGCTTCTTTGTTAATTTGTTCATCAATGTAAGTTCCTTCATAAGATTATTTTGTTTTGCTGGGTCAAAAACACACAACCAGGCACTTAGAATATGAATCAAATGAACAAATGAACAAAGATCTATAATGTCATTTATCTATGTGGCATGGCCCTCTACTGTCTTAGTGATTATGATAGACTACAGCTGGTGATTTGTGTCCAAGGTTAGGAAGGCAAGATTTTGTCCTGGTTCAGTCAAGCTTTCAAGGCACCAAGTTGGAAGTTTTGCTTGATTGTGGACACAGTCCCACATGTTCTCACAGCTTTTATATCATAGCAGACCTGTTATGGGTAGTTTTTGGATTACAAGTCTAGGACAAAGATATATGTGTCATTACTGGCAAAGACTATCCCTGAGGTTGATTATTAGAAATTTTTAAATAAAAGGATTGTCCACGTCCATGTTGTTTTCCAAATGCCTTTTTTTGTTATTTATACATATACAGCCGTACAGTACAACAAAATTCTTTTTTCACGTATCCCAGCTTGTTTGAAAGCTGGGTCAGAGCGCAGGGTCAGCCATCGTACGGCGCCCCTGGAGCAGAGAGGGTTAAGGGGCTTGCTTAAGGGCCCAACAGTGGCTGCATGACAGAGCTGGGATTAGAACTCTCAACCTTTCAGTTAATAGCCCAAAGCTCTACCCACTAGGCTATAACTGTTCCAACTCATGGAGCGGACAGAGCAAGCCCCTCTTTCGACTCCCAGGCCTAAAAATTCATTCAATATATGGTCCTCGGGTGGAGGATGTATCAGATATTTAACTGATAAGAACAGATACTACACTTGATCTTAGCCAAAAGATCTGTTACATCTTAATCTGTTACAATTTAAGTTTAGGAACGGCATAAAAAAATATTGTCAGAAGCAATATTGGTAAAATCCTGTGACCACAATCAGAAAAAATATACTGTGTGTATAAGGTGACAAATAGATAAAACTGGTGACATCGCTCTTTGAATCCCACTGCCTCACTGTAATTATGACGCTTGTAAATCATACTTAATTACCTCCCACTGAGAACACTCACTGAGGAAAAAGCGAATCATGCAGCACAACATAAACAAAATGATACAAATAATTACTTCATATATTCACTTTGTTAGCAGCTGCTTTCATTACTACTGCATGTACAAACTTTTTGGCTTTTTATAGATGCATTAAAATGGGGCAGTAGTGATGCACATCACTTAAGCAGAGAGAAAGAATGGGGCTACACCATGACAGTAAAGCCAGTTTTAGAGTGAAAAATGCCCTGTCAGTGCTCTCTATCTCTCAACATGCAGGGACTTTGACCTTGGTAGAGTCGTTGCTTTGAATCATGCTTGTCTCAGCACCTGATCAGAGCTGTGGAGGTGCTAAAAGCACAGCACCATCCTGTAACAGCAGAAGGAAGTGGATTGTGCCATAGACTGCTAAAGGCCCCTGATGTGGTCCTTGATGTTGTGCTAAGCTGGCACATTCTTTTTCCTCCTGGTGTGCAGGGGCACAGGTGAAAATCAAAGGATAGGTTGGTAAATTCCAGACTGTCCAATTTGAGTAGACATGCTGGGATGGGATGAATAGAGTGAAAAGCATGTGCCAACTAAGATATTTGTGGCAATATACAGTATAAAAGCAATGCATCTCTCAAAGGCAAATCAGCAAACAAACTGGATACTTAAGATGTGGTATTCAAGCTGTTGTAAATAAATCTGAATAATCAAGAGAGTTCAAGGACAAAAAAAAAAAAAAAAAATTCAAAATCTGGTGTGAAGTTTCCCAGAGTTTCTTCTTTCAGAGGCTGGAAGAAATCCAACAAAAACTTGGTTTAGCATCTGGCAGCTTCATCAGGATGGCAAGTTGACCCTTCTACAGTCCAAAGAAGCTTGATCAGGACTAGTTGTTTTAAAGGGTAGCAGCCAAGAAACCACTTTTACAGAAAAGGAACAGTGTAAAAATACTAAATATGTTACAGCTCACATAGATTGGAATGAAGATCAGTGGCATAGAGTGTTATGGACAAAGATGGATGAATGAGTGCTTGTAAAACGTGACACAGTGAAACATGGTGGATGGTCTGTCCTGGTTTGGGGCTGCATTTCTGACAGAGGTGTTAGCGATTTTATACTGACTTCTGCCAGTAAAAGACCTCTAAAAATTGTGTGTGTTTTAATTTTTTTATACATATATTTTAATAAAGAGGTGAAATAATAAATATGGATGGTTATTTAAACTTTGCTAAAACAACAAAGCTAGTGGTGGAGTAAGACTGTATGTCCACTAAAATATCAATTTCTAAATTCACATTTGTATTTTCTTATAAATATACATATTTAATTTAACTTAATATTAATTAATATATTAACATAAATTATTATATAATGTAAATGCTTTCTATTTATAAATCTGAACCAAAACCTCACTATTTATAAGTACTATTTATAAGTACAAACAAAGGTTGTACTCAATTGTGAAAAAAATGTTATAAGGAGCTGCTTGGGTGGTGCAGTCTATTACTCTAGCCCACCATTACTGAGATTCAAACGCGTTTTCTTGTGTGGGGCTCAGGTGGTGCAGTGGTCAATCTACCTATCGTTATCATCCAACTGAGTGTCTTCACAGACGTGATTGTCTATGTCTTGGTGGCCAAAGCCCTACGATGAATTGGCACCCTGTCTAGGGTGTTCCTGCCTTAAGCCTAGTGTTTCTTGGTGGAACTGGACCAGGATAAAGCAGCTGATAAAAATCGAATGAAAATGCTAAAAGGAAATATAGGTAAAAGAAATATTAGTCACTATAATGAAATGTGTACTTGTAAAGGACACAAGCTCTAGATATCAATGCTGCAAATAAAAAAAAAGTTTTTTGTACAAATTGTACCTGGTTTCATTATAAAACATGTTGCAATTTTACGTAATGTGTAGCAATCGTGGTGAAAATGCTTTCTGAAGTTCTAAGGACATGAATTATTAACCTACAATTCAAATAATAAGCTAGAAAGCCATAGCAAACACCTTAAACATGCTTGTCAGTACAATTGCTTTGAGAGTCTGCAAGCAAAACAATTTATGGAAACATAAATCATCCCTTAAGAGAGCAGCATACAAGATTTCACAACATGGTCTCAGAATAATTATGAGGACAATAAAACAGAAGCCAGCATTCACTCAAAATAAGGTACAGAATTACCAGCAGAAACAACAGTTACAGTTAAACTGTTTTATCAGTGAACAATAGGCACAATTAAAAGTGACATCTATAAATAAATGGTTTGTTAAATATTTTGAATTTAAATGAGCTACATAGAGTTCTGACATCAACTCTATCCAACCGACTGCAAGCAGGACCTCTCATAATACAGTGTTAAACCTTCCCCACAGCTACTTATTGCACAAGATTTTGAAGCGTTTAGCTGGTAACGTTCCAATTTATCCCAATGTTGGTCAGTGCGGTTGAGGTCAGGGCGACCTACTGATTCTTGTAATATGAAGAAATATATCTGTATCTTGTATCCTGTATGGGCAGTTGTAGGCAGATACTGGACTAGAAATCAAAAGGTCACTGGTTCAAGCCCCACCACTGCCAGGTTGCTGCTGTTGGGCCCTCAAGCAAGGCCCTTAACCCTCAATTGCTCAGACTGTATACTGTCACACTAAAGTAAGTCATTTGGAAAAATGCCATATTGTAAAAGTATCCTACTGAATTTACCAAATACTGCAGTTACCTACTGTTGATACCAAATCTTAATAAAATTAATATTGATATAGACCAGCCTTTGTCTTCAAAAGAGCATCAATTCTACCAATTATACCAAAAAGGTGATAATGATAATCATTTTTATATGTAGGTTGAAACACAGTCATTAACTAAAACAGCTGTGTAGGAGGCTTAAAACTTAAAACTAATTTTACAACCCCAAATCAGAAAAAGTTGGGACAGCATGGAAAAGGCAAATAATAAAAACACAGATTTTCTTACATTTACTTTGACTTTAATTTGATTGCAGACAGGATGAATGTAATATATTTTATGTTTTGTCTACTGAACATTTATTAATAATCATCCATTCCTGCATTTCAGGTCTGCAACACATTCCAAAAAAAGTTGGGACAGTAAAGCATTTACCACGTTGTAATGTTGCCATTCCTTTTCACCACACTTAAAATACGTTTTGGGACCGAGGATACCAAGTGATTTAGTGTTTCAGGTTTTATTTTAACCCATTCTTCCTGCAAACACGTCTTAAGATGTGCAACAGTACGGGGTCGTCGTTGTCACATTTTTCGCTTCAAAATTCTCCACACATTCTCTATTGTGGACAGGTCAGGACTGCAGGCAGGCCAGTCCAGTACCTGTACCCTCTTCTTCCGCAGCCATGCCTTCTAATGTATGCAGCATGTGGTTTTGCATTGATTTGTTGAAAAATGCATGGACGTTCCTGTTTCAATAATTTCCACATGTATTTGTTGACAATAGAGATCCTCTGTCCATCTTTGCTCATCAAAGACTCAGCCTGTCCTGGATGCTGATTTTGTACCAAACCATGATTACAATCACCTGTTGACATCACCTGTTTGGAATCACATCATTATTCAGTTTTTTCACCTCATTACTAGCCCTAAATTGCCCCTGTCTTAACTTTTTTTGGAATGTGTTGCAGGCCTGAAATGCAGGAATGGGGGTATATTAACAAATGAAATGAAGTTGAGCAGATAAGTCATGAAATATCTTGGGATCAAACTGTCTGCAATTAAATAAAAGTAAATGTAAGGAACACTGCATTTTTATTTAATTAGCATTTTTCATACTGGCCCAAACTTTTTCTTATTTGGGATTGTAAAAGCATTCTTACTTTGCAGCATTTTTTCCACACCTATATATAATGCCTGACTTGCTTTTCTCACATGCAACTCTAATAGCTTAATTACTCTACATGTTGACCAAACAGCTTTGATCCTCATCTTATTAAAACAAACTGCACTAGGGTACAGATATATTTTTAGACTCATTCATATTAAAAGATTCAGCAGGTCTCCCACGGGCTGCTTATTTATTAAGTACAAGCACACTGGCCAGTTGTTATAGATAGCAGCAGTGTTGCATCACCAGTCACACTTGATCTAGTTTTGAAAGAGCAGCAAAGTGCTGAGGAGTGAAATAAGATGGAATAGCACCCTGAGTAGGTCAAGCTAAAAATAGTGCATGTACTGTGGTGCAACTAGGAAGACTTTTAGGAACACCAGACCCTTTAGGAACTAATTTTGATTTAAATTTTAATAATGTTATAGTAATTACAACATAAAGACTACAGATCGTGGTGAGACTGGAACATTGTGGCAGAAAAAAGCAACAGATCCGCACTTCTGTGACCAATAAATACCAACATATACTGTAGTATACACTGATCAGCCACAACATTAAAACCACCTCATTGTTTCTACACTCACTATCCATTTTATCAGCTTCACTTACCATATAAAAGCACTTTGTAGTTCTACAATTACTGACTGTAGTCCATCTGTTTCTCCACATAAGTTTTTTTAGCCTGCTTTCACCCTGTTCTTCAATGGTCAGGACCCCCACAGGACCACCACAGAGCAGGTATTATTTAGGCGGTGGGTCATTCTCAGCACTGTAGTGACAATGACATGGTGGTGGTGTGTTAGTGTGTGTTGTGCTGGTATGAGTGGATAAGACACAGCAGCGCTGCTGGAGTTTTTAAATACCGTGTCCACTCACTGTCCACTCTATTAGACACTCCTACCTAGTTGGTCCACCTTGTAGATGTAAAGTCAGTGACGATCGCTCATCTATTGCTGCTGTTTGAGTTGGTCATCTTCTAGACCTTCATCAGTGGTCACAGGACGCTGCCCATGGGGCACTGTTGGCTGGAAGTTTTTGGTTGGTGGACTATTCTCAGTCCAGCAGTGACAGTGAGGTGTTTAAAAACTCCAGCAGCACTGCTGTGTCTGCTCCACTCATACCAGCACAACACACACTAACACACCACCACTATGTCAGTGTCACTGCAGTGCTGAGCATGACCCACCACCTAAATAATACCTGCTCGGTAGTGGACCTGTGGGGGTCCTGACCATTGAAGAACAGCATGAAAGGGGGCTAACAAAGCATGTAAAGAAATAGATGGATTACAGTCAGTAATTGTAGAACTTCAAAGTGTTTCTATATGGTAAGTGGAGCTGATACAATGGACAGTGAGTGTAGAAACAAGAAGGTGGTTTTAATGTGATGGCTGATCAGTGTATATATGGTTATATTCTTCAAAATAGCCACAGTTTGCCATCATAGAGTTGCAAAATGTAGCCATTTTTCCCATCAACTTCATAAGGTAATTACCTGTGATACTTCCACTGTATGCTGAGCACATGCTGGGTGTTTTTCATCTCCTCAACCAGATACATTTATTAACTTCAAGTGTGTCCAGTGGTTGACTGGTCGTGTACACAAAGCTATCTACAATGGTTGGCAGAGTTTATTAAGACTGCAAGCAAGCTAGCAGTCCATCTGCCCATGACAGGTTCAATTTCAAGTGTCCTACAGATAAAGCTTAACAATGTTGACCTGCTATTTATTTCAACAAATGTAGCTGTTAAAAGTGACACTACTTTTTCTGTAGCTGTATAGCGAAAGCAAGCTAAGCTGGCATTGCTTGATACTTGATTCTAGTAATAGGTTTGCCATGTTTCCTATATATACACTAACAGCCCACTTTATTAGAAACACTTGTGCAATGCAGTGCAATGCAAAAAATCATCCAGTGAAAATTAAGTCCAACCTACAAACTGAAATGTGATATTTAGAATATATTTAGTCTCAATCGATTTTTCTTTTACATTAACGTTCCTTACAATACAAAATTGTATAATATACACCAATGAGGCATAACATTATGACCTTCTTAATATTGTGTTGAATCCCCTTTTGATGCCCCATACCCAACAAACTGTGATGCACTGTGTATTCTGACACCTTCCTATCAGAACCAGCATTAACTTCTTCAGCAATTTGAGCTACAGTAGCTCGTCTGTTGGATCAGACCACACGAACCAGCCTTCGCTCCCCACGGGCATCAATGAGCCTTGGCCGCCCATGACCCTGTTGCCGGTTTACCACTGTTCCTTCCTTGGACTATTTTTGATAGATACTGACCACTGCAGACCAAGAACATGCCTCAAGAGTTGCAGTTTTGGAGATGCTCTGACCTAGTTGTCTAGCCATCACAATTTGGCCCTTGTGAAACTCGCTCAAATCCTTACACTTGAACATTTTTCCTGCTTCTAACACATCAACTTTGAGGATAAAATGTTCACTTTCTGCCTAATATATCCCACCCACTAACAGGTGCCGTGATGAAGAGATAATCAGTGTTATTCACTTTACCTGTCAGTGGTCATAATGTTATGCCTCGTCGGTGTATAATATAATACAACCTATAATACTAACACTGCAAATAACTTAATTACTAGTGTAAAAAAAGAAGTCTGCCATGTTTGCAATCCATGACAAAATACAACCTCTTTACAATACTTCCACTTTAAATTGCAAATAGCAGACTAATATATCTTTAGATTTATATCGTTACAACCAAAAGTAAGTAACATTTTATTTAAGTGGTCTAGCATTTATTACCACTACACAGCTAGCTTGCTTCTAATTTTAAAAGTCAGGTAAGCTGCCAAGAGCAGTCCTAAATTCTGACTCGTAGGCTTCCTGCCACGGTGAATGGTAGCCAATAAAATATAGTGGACAAGAAGATTAACAAGACATGTCATCAGTTCTCAAGATTGCTAAACTGTAATTTATGGATCTGCATGGCAGGAGGATTAAATAAGTGAAATATTGTTTGAAGCACAAGGAATCCATCTGAAACACATTTAATAGTACATCACTTTAAGATTTTCTTTTCAGTCTAGTGTATACAGTTAGCATATAGTTAACAAAGTCATCATAAATTTTCTATGTTAATGCTGGACCATATAGCAACTTATGCCAACTTCACACTACACGACTTTCGGAGTTGCCGGGTCGCTGTACAGTTCACACAACACAACTGGATGTCTTGCACTCGGGAGTCTTTTAAGTCGTTGTGGTTTTCACACTACACGACTGATCGGCGATAGGGGGTTTCACACGACATGATCTATCACCAGGATGAGTTGGTCTGGTCTCCCAAACTACGCTTTGTCAGAAAAACAAACGCGAGAAGTGACGAGGGGTTTAATAAAACCGTGCCCAAAAATGCATGTCAACAATAATCCAGTAGATTTGGCAACACGACCAGCAGGGATTGTGTGTTCTGTAGTGAGTTGGAGGTTATTAAATATTCTTTTGCAATGCAGCGTTGGCATTATGGTTTGCATGGATGATAAGGTTACAAATACTGTAAAACTTGAGTGTGTGCTGATGTATTTTGATAGACACTATATAATGCCCCTGTCTCACGTTTTTACACCCCTCCCCCGGGTTTCCAAACCCCGTATCTCGCATTATCACTGGCTGTAGTTCGACACTGCACTCACTGCCAGTCGGCAGACTGATCCAGATATCTAGCATGCTTGATATTTTCCTCAGTCGATCGGCGAGCTGCTCGGATCGAGTTGTTGAACAGTTCACACACAGCGATCGAGAGCCGAGTTTAGATCCCCGAGCGAACACAGAGTTGCTCCCGAGCTGCCACATCTAACAGCAACCAGTCAGCGAGCGAAAATTAGGGCAAAAATCGTGTAGTTTGCAGAAGGTTGTAAAATACAATTTAACCTCTTAACATCTTCACAGTAATAAAGTTGGTGACTTTTCTGTGCGCAAAAAAATAGGGGTAGTATGACTGCAGCCATCAAAAATACATGCAACTGTGGTCTTTTGCCAGAGTCAAGAAAAAAAGGCATCAGTTTTTACCAAAATATGTCTCAATAGTCAGTTATAAACCAAGACCCACCAAAAACATGACTGGCTACAAGCTAGCTAGATACCACAATGCTACTTTTGAATATGGTGGTGGTATCTTTACTTTAACAGATAGCTTGCTGGTTAACTTCAGGACAAGTATTCAGGGATATATTGCTGTCGGCTAAACAGGCAGTCACGAATAAGCAGGATGGTGTAATGGTTTTAAAATGAGTCATTCGGTCAGTGTGGTTTCTATAAATAAACCCCAGAGACATTGCTGAAGTAGATTGTTCAAATGTTTCCAAGTTGTGGCCCATCTGCCTTCTTTGAATTGTACAAGCTTGCAGATGCCAGTGATTGTCTGATGCCACTGAATTTACATGGCAGACATTAACGCCATTTATGTAAGATTACCTTGAATATCTGTAAGGCTGTGTACATCTGTTCAATGTGTTTATGTTCTTTGCAAACCGTCCTTGAATATAGGAAAGGTGCTATATAAATAAAAGTGATATTAATGATGATGAATTTGTATATTGTAGCGTTTCTACGGCGTTGAAGACGAAATGGGATGGGAAATCGGCTCTTTTCGTGACCATGTGGACAAACATTAATTCACACACATAGACATTCATACCACATATACATAGCCACACAGCTAATAACTGCACAGCCCAAAACCCAAAGCCATCTGCTGCATTACTCAGCACAGCCAACCCCATTTCCAGTGCTGAATAACACGGTCACGGTGGATCTTGTAACCATAGCCGCAAGTCCTTCTGGGTAAAGCTCCGCCCCCTTCTAAGCCACAGCAGCGGGTCGCTACACAGCTCCCCCCTCAAAGGTCAACCGTCCCGGTGACCCAACTAAGCCATCCCCCAATGAAGTCCCCATTTTGGAAGTTCTGCTCACCCACCCCCAGTTTGAAGAGATGGTGCGCTGGGTAGCCCGGTGCCATCACTCGCCGCAGTCATCACACCAGCTGCCGTGCCGCTGCCTCCACTCACCGCATCATCTGGAACACTGGCATGCCGCACCGATACGGTCCGGCGGACGTGGTCCATCAGGACGAGCTCTACACGCTCAGGCTCCCTGACCGCCGCCCAAAGCCACCAGTCTCTCACAGCCTCAGCAGTTCATGGACCAGCGCACCCGACAGCAATCCAGCTTCGCTTCCTCCGTACCGAGCTCAGCAACACCAGCGTAGCGTCATGATGTCATCTTGCCGCCAATCGCCCGTTCCACCGGATATTCGTCGTGTCCAAATCAAGCCCCACAATGTCCCCCAGGATGGTGCACCGGGTGGCTCCATGTCCACACTCATCTCGCCAGCTGCCGAGTCGCTGCCCACTGCTCATTTGGGCCACTGGCATGCCGCACCGATCTAGTCCAGCGGGCGCAGCTAAATAAGACAAGCGCCACACGCTCTGCACGCTCCGTCTCCCTGCTCGCCGCCCGTAGTCGCCAGCCTCTTCAGCCACCAGCAGTTCATCTGGGCCAGCGCACCCGCACAGCAAACCCGCGTCAACTCCAGCCAGCCACCCCGAACACCAGTCTATTCGCCAGCCCGCTGCAGTCTTTCGCCGCTAGCTCTGCTAGACACCTCGCTGTCATGCTTGTCCATCCAAGCGATATTCCGTGCCATCGCTCCACTGTCATCGCCACTGCTGCTACACTTGAGCTCCCGTCAGGTTTGCTTCTTCTTCGCCAGATCGTCTTCTCGCCGTCCGCCAAGGGTTCACCTGTTGAAGAAACTTAATTTCTTCTGCCATTGCCCTAGTCCAGGGCACCTGTATCCCACTTCTGACACCAATGTAGCGTTTCTACGGCGTCGAAGACGAAATGGGATGGGAAATCGGCTCTTTTCGTGACCATGTGGACAAACATCCATTCACACACATAGACATTCATACCACATATACATAGCCACACAGCTAATAACTGCACAGCCCAAAACCCAAAGCCATCTGCTGCATTACTCAGCACAGCCAACCCCATTTCCAGTGCTGAATAACACGGTCACGGTGGATCTTGTAACCATAGCCGCAAGTCCTTCTGGGTAAAGCTCCGCCCCCTTCTCAGCCACAGCAGCGGGTCGCTACAATATTTTTAATAATTATCCCAGCGTAAAATCCATTTAAAGCTCGTCTTTAGTAACCACTTTATTCTGATCAGTGCCATGTGTACTATTAATTCTTTCTGACACAATCCAAGGTGTTCCAATCTAGCCTTCTGTCTCTGGCTGGTTAAATAATAGGTTGAGGTGAACCAAATCCAATCTAAAGCAAGCCATCCATGGCTCCAGCGTTGTCTGTCATGCTCCAGATCCATTTTATTGGACATTTAAGCAGGATATCTGATTAGAGTGTGAGTAGCTCCACAGACCCTATACAATAGCTTATACTGCATGTTCTGTCAAGCTCAACTTTATCGAAGTAAAGCAAGTTAAGTTTGACAAATGTTATTTAATAGAATGCCTGCTAGAACAACATCTGTTTAAACATGTGGGCATTTTTTTTCAAGTAGCTTCTGAGTTTGAGCATGTGGTACAAAATATTACAAGATCGGTCCTAAGAAAGCAAGGCTGTAGCATTTACGCAAACCAAATCTAGCAGGAAAGCTAGGGGGGTCCTAAATTCTGAAACATTACTGCTTTGTAAACAACAAATGGTAATATGATGAATCCTACCATAGTATACTTTTTTTTGGGGGGGGTTGGGGTGCATTTTGAGCATATCTGAATGTTCCCCCCAATATATACCAGGATTATACTGAGGAAAGCAACTAAATATGGAAGAACAATTTAAAAAACTGCCGTAGGCTTGAATATTTTTAAAAAGTACTTAGGGAGCTCAGGTGGGTGGCGCAGCGTGATAAGTCGCTAGCACACCAGCGCCAAGATTATGAGGTTCGAGTCTCGGCTCTGCTATCAGTGGGCTGGGCGCCCTCTAACAGGCATAATTGGCTAATGCCTGCAGCAGACAAATTGGCTTCCAGTCTGCTAGGGTGGGAAATGACCGGATTTAACAGAGCGGTGGGTCTGTGAAAGGAACCTGGTTGCCCAGGGCGCTTGCACAGCGTTGGAGGAGCGCAGATGTCGGAGCATGGCTCTTCTCGCAAGAAGCCAGCCTCACACGGAAATCCACCGATGTGTGGGTGTATAAGAAGTGATCAGTCATTTAAGTCACCCCCACTCACACTAGGGGTCCTGAATTGCAATGGCTCAAGCTCAAATGCAGGAAATGGACCATGCGTGTTTCAAATAATACAATTTACAATGCTAAAAATATACATTTACATTTTAAAAAGTGCAGCAGCTGGTGGGGTGACACCCTAGTGTCTCTAGTAAACGAAACGCTCCTGTTTTTAACTAATGTTGATTAATGCTTGTTACCTTGCTGTGAGCATAGACAACAGAGCCCAGAAGTTTCCAAGTTCCTCCACGGCGGTCCATACGAATCATGCGAAGAATCTGGAGGAAGCGAAGACTCCTGATGGCCGAGGTGGCAAACACATTCCCCTGTGTGCCAGCTGCCAGCACTGAGATGGAGGCAATTAGCACCATGACGTCTGCGGCACAAAAACATTAGAAGTGATTATGGGAAACTGTGGGTGTAAACTGCACTGATAATATTATAAACAATCAAATTATGCATAGTAGGAATGTAGCAGTTCAACAATATCATTAATCATTCATTCTGTTTGTAGGAAGTAAATCAAATGTAATTATTACACAACAATATGCTTTCATAATTACCCAAAGTTACATTTGTGATTAAAAAATGTCACATACACCATGATGTAATACTTTTATTGAAATAAACACTGTATTAATATGATTATATTATGAATCTGTAGAAAGTTGTTTGCTTACCTATGACACAAAAAGGTTTGCGTGCAAATTTCAGTCTGCCTCTCCATCCTCTGTATCGACAGCAACATCCAGCTGACCATATTCTTACAATGTATTCCACTCCGAACACAACAATAGTCACAATTTCCTATACAGACAAACAACAGAAAGCAGAAAGCACAACACTTATATATAATCTACAACACAAAATGTGTGTAAATAACTATTCATTTATCTTGATATTTCAATAAAAACATCTGAATGCCACACACATTTTCATTTATAATGAATCTTTGACATTTTATCTCTGACGTAATACTTATAGACTGTCAGTCATTGGTGGTAAGTAACCAGCTAATGTGCTACTTTCCTTTTTAGTCCCAGTGTTAGACATGCTATACTTATTAAGAATGCCTAATAATTAAGGCTCTACCTAATTCACGGCAGAGAAAATCGCATCACGGACCATGTAATTAGCCATCTCCCGTGAAATCAGTCACTTCCTGTAAAATATGCAATTTGCGCTCTGAAAGTCAAAATTTAAGGTTTGTGTTTAGCCATTTATTATTTTTCAATCGCGTAGCATCATACTGCATCATAATTAAGTGTAAACTCTAAACCCTTAACTCTAAAGACGCTCGGTTACACAGGGGTGGGGGGGGGGGGGGTGGTTGTGGTGCTGGAGCCTATCCCAGCTTTGCAATGGGTGCAAGGCACACAGTAACACCCTGGACGGGGCGCCAGTCCATCGCAGGGCAGACACACACACACACCCCCATTCATCTATAGGGCAATTCAGTGTCTCCAATTAAACTGACTGCATGCTTTTGGACTCTGAGAGGAAACCGGAGTTCCCGGAGGAAACCCATGCAGACACGGGGAGAACATGCAAACTCTGCACAGAAAGAACCCGGACCGCCCCGCCTGGGGATCGAACCCAGGACCTTCTTGCTGTGAGGCGACCCACTGAGCCACCATGCCGCCCTTAGACAAAACTGAGTTTGGAAAACTCCCAGCCGATTCTCTGGAACCAGAGAGAGGTGTGTAAAAACACGGACGAGTATTTACGTATACGTGAAGGTAGGCTGTGCTGTGTACTGTAGCTTCCACTAATTCTATTATTCAATTATGAGTGTTTTTTAAAGACTGTCGTGAAATGTGCCACTTTTGTTTAAAAATCCGTGAAATCTGTGATTTTTACAAAACTAAGAGCATTTCCCCGTGAATTTAGTAGGGCCCTACTTATAATAAAGCAACCATGTACCCATAATGAAATTTGGAAAATCTGACCTTTAATTCAGCTCATCTGCATTGGATCTCAAAAAATCTTAATTCTATTTAAGTAGTAAAAAGAAATCTTAATTCAATTTGAGTGTTGAATACCAAAATACAAAAACAAAAAGGGCAGTTTTAGCCTAGTGGTTTAGGTACTGGATTAGTAATCAAAAGGTCGCTGGTTTAAGCCCAACCACTGCCAGGTCGGCACTATTGGGCCCTTAAGCAAGGCCATTAATCCTCAATTGCTTAGACAATATTCTGTGCTGTTAGTCGCTTTGGATAAAAGCGTCTGCTTAATGCTTAAAATGTAAAATAAGTTTTTGCACTTTTGTTTAGGAGGTAAACAGTTACACATAAATGGTAACTTACCACAAACATACAGCATCAACAATCTAATAAACACCAGAAAAATTTACATACTCAAAAAATTTAATGTTTTAAGGATGGAATTTTCAGTCTGCCTGATTGGTGCTGTAAAAAATTCCTTACCAATATATACAAGGCATCTTCAGAACTCTTTTCATACTCCTTGATGGTTGAGAACACAGAGAGAATCAGACAGGAAAACACCAGCAAAAAACTGAAAGAGAACAATACATTAAAAAAATAATTTTAATATTTAAAATTCCTGCTTCCTAAACTGGAGCATGCAAACAACAGGGTATTTTTTACTTATACATTTATTTCTCTGCTTTAAATAAATTGCCTTCTTCAAAAAGAAATCTATACATCTTTTATGTTCATGTGTGTTTACTTCTATGGGTAACTGGGTTTGCTCTCACAGCATGAACAAGGAAATTGGTAGATTGGCTACTATAAATAGCTAAGTATGTGAATAAGTAAGTATGATCCTTTGTGATGGAATAAAAATTATGTCCAGGGTGTATTCCTGCCTGGTGCCAACTTTCTCATAATGCTTTCTCATAATGGCATTCTTGTCATTTAGGATGTTCACTGTACTAGTGCTGGTATAATCTACTCAGCAAAAGCTAACACAGAGCAGATACATCTGAAAGCATCTAATTAAACATATTACTTGTCCTTCAAATGTCTTTATAATAGTGTTTAAACACGTCTATCACAGCAGGAGCTCCGCTGCAGTTGTTAAAGTTTCCCGGGAGATTGAATAAGATTTGGTCGAAAGTGCTGAGCTGGTTGGTTCGACAGTGATGTCCCACTGCAGGATATCAGACTCCCACAAACCTGCTACAGCTCTCTGCAGCTGCTCGTCTCCTCTTTCCTGTGATCGCATTAATGAAAACCCAGGGCGAGGGAAAAGACGATGCAGTATATTGACTGAAATACCATAATCTCCAGTTACAAGGCTACAAAGCAGTACAATACACATTACTGATGCATGCGAATAGATACTGGATCCCTGAAAAATCAAATTTTGCTTGCAATGCACTAACTAGGACAGATGAGAACTGTCTCAGATGTAGAACATTAGGGACAGTGTGTCACAGCACTTGTACATATATTTTTTTTATTCCACCTTTTGGGACAACTACTCAAAGCAGCACTTCTGTTATTCATCAGGAGCATAAAGAAAAAAAGCATACTGGGCATACAAAGAATTTCTTCAACCTTTAAGCCCACGAGAGCTGCAGATGGATTCAAAATCAATCATATATTTATATAACAGCTTGTCTGTAGGTCAGTAATGTACTGTTGTAAAGCTTAGAATATTCACTTTACAAAAAAGAAATCTGGGAAGGAACTGTCTAGTGAATCCCTATACAGTGCAGATAATACACAAAACTATGTTTGTTTCCATTATGTTACTCCTTCTAATTTAGTCCTTTCTGAATCAAAAGCCTTACGAATTTGTTAATGCAACTTCAGCTGGAAAGACTCTTGAAAAAATAATACACATAAACATATTTATTGATTTGGTGTGAGTAATAAAACATTCAATTTCTACAACTGCTGGTGCAGTTCCTTTTCAATATCTTGTTTGTCTTGTGCATGGTCTGGAGAATCCTTAGGGTTATTTTTAGCTTGTAGCTGGATGGAACTGTAATGTGCCAACCTGCCTGCCCATGTTGACTGGTAGAGGGCATGGATTGACAAATTAACTAAAAATGCAGCTATTTTTAAATGGTACTTCAAAAGCGTTCTGCACCTGATTAATTGTGTTTTAACTGAACACAAGGGAAAACCCTTTTATAAGCCGCCTTTAAAAGTGCTGGGTTCTTGTTGCCTTCTTGTTTGTCTGTGTCATTTTCTGCTTTGCCGGACTGAAGGTCTGACTCGAATGCCTGACTTGGGTGCAAGTCAGAAATACACACTTGCAAGGATGTCAATAAAGCTTTATAGTAAAAGGGTCTAAACTTTGGAGCAAATGTTATAGTTTCTCTGTTGTTCTATTATCTGTGAGGAGTTTCTCTTTTCATCTGTGTAGGTATCCTCCACATGCTTTGGTTTCCACCCACCTCCAAAACATTTGAAAGAGTTTTCAGTAAATGTGCACTGTCAATTGTTTATTCCTGTGTCCAGAGTTCGCAGATGGTACTGGTAAGAATCAAGAGGATATAGAATAATAAAATCTAAATACACCCATGTTTCTAATGTTGTGCAACCTGAGTATTGTCAAACCTTACTGGAAATTATTGTTTTTTATGTCAATATTATTTTATTTGTAAAATAAATAGTAATAATAATTGTGATGCCGTGCATGTTTACATTGCTTCATCTCAAGTTAGGACGGCCGAGCGGTCTAAGGCACCAGACTGTGAAGTGTGAATGCTTCCCTAATGAGGGTTCTGGTCTCCAAATGGAGGTGTGGGTTCAAATCCCACTCCTGACAGTGACCTTTACTTCTACTGCATTTTGTTGCCTTGTACATAGGTAAGGACAATAAAGTTGAAGTCGTATGCATCTTATCACCTACACTTTGAAGAGTGCAGTGCAGCTCAGCATTGTGTATGTAGAGACACACCCTGAGGGCACTCTTTTCTCATCTCTGTGCAGGTGCCATCAATCAGCCGTAACTGCACCAGTCATGAGAGAGAGACCCCATCCGGCTTAGACCCGCCCATATCTGAACAACAGGCCAATCGTTGTTTATGTGGCTGCTCAGCCCAGCCGGCAGGCAGAGCCGAGATTCGATACGATGTATTTGAGACCCCAGCTCTGGTTCCAGCGTGTGTTTCTACCGCTGCGCCACCTAAACGGCCCCGCAGTATGCAAAGCTCCGTGTAATGCGCCGTTTGGACCAGTAAATACGTTAATATTGGAATCCACACGCAGGCTACAATTGTGCGCATTTTAATTTAGGACAGTAAATAAACATAGACTAGAATGTGGAACTAAATTGATTTAATACTTTAACTGTTACAGTTTACCTGATCATGTTTAAATATATATTTATATATTTATGTCTTGATGCATCTTAATGGAGGAATGGAGCAGATCTGACACTTTGTCTTTAACTTTGCTTTTTCTAGATCCGACTCTGATTAATTTTGCACAGGAAACTGAAGACCTTCAAACAAATCAATACAAGGTAGTGGGCACAGCCAAGGAGGATCAATTTGCCCAAATACCGAGAGTTTGCACACAAACAGACTTGTGTATGCGAAACATAATACCAGTAAGTCAAAATTGTTCGCATAGTGCCAAAAACATCATCCACAGTTTTCTACATGCATCCACTATAGCAGTTCCTGCTGAACAGAGGTGTATGCAGAGTGTGCTCTGACCTGCCAAGCAGCTTCTAAATTTAGACTGTCAACCCAGAACAACAGATCAGGCGTCAATATTCTAGAAGACAAAGTGAGGAGGAAGATCCACTGTTTTAGCCAGTGAGATTAGAAGTAAGAATCTCTTTTTTTGTGTGTGTATGCTGCCGCAAAATATATAAAGATGCCTATGACAGAAAGTAAAGATATACTTAAATGAAATGAATTAAGACTTATTCCAAATGTGTACATTTTTCTTAAGTACAATGTTAGCTAAAAAAACACAGGGACTACACTATATGGCCAAAAGCACAGAAGGGGGGCTTAGACCACCAGTGAACATTTTTCTTGGTTCCAATGGTTGCAAATATACTAACCTAAACAATCTTCTCTATAGTACATCAAATTTTCATTTCCAAAGTGATCTGAGCATGTACTTCGATGGAAAGAATTAGACTCAAGAATCAGACCCTAGGAAGTCCATGGTTATTTTAGCAGAACAATGTCAGGCCTCATTCTAAGTGTGCTACAACAGTGCAGCTTCATAGACACATCGTGGGTGCGTGACTGGCCTGCCTGCAGTCAAGGTCTGTCTCCTACTGAACATGTATGGTGCAAAATGAAGAGGCGAATCAGACAACAAAGACTATTGGGTAACTACTAAGCAAGTCTTGTTTTAAGAATGGGAAAAAATATATATAATTTATGTAAACATCAATTAATGGAAAACATGATGTAACACAGTGGTAACACAAATCCCAGATTCCTAGTCTTATTGCATTTTATTGCACTTTTCAGAGGATGTGGTTTGTATATAAAATAAACTCACTTACATTTGCACTTGGGAATCTTGTTGCAGGTTAACTGTGCCTCTGTGCACAAAGAGGAGTCCATAAACCGAGCTAAACCTACATCAAGCTCTCACCTCAACCCCAGTCAACTCTTAAGGGATGAATTAGAACATCGATTGCAAGCCAAGTCTTCACATCTTTATTAGTGCCTGATCTCCCAAATGCTCCTTTAACTGAACAAGCACAAGCACATTCCAAAAGCTTGTAGTAAAATCTATCTTGAAAAGTATGGGCTGTAACAGATGCAAAGGAATGGAATATCCAACAAGAACCAAAGGTACTTTTTCATTTCTATTCATTTTCATTTTTACCAACGTGTTGTCCTGGTCAGGGTTACAATGGGTAACCCTGGAAACACTGGGCATGAACACCCCCTGGACAGGGTGCTAATCTATCATGGGGCTTCGGCCGTCCCACCAAAACATCCCTTATTCTCAGATCCCAGACAAAGCCAATCATGTCTGTTCCACACCAGCCAAAAGCACCAGTGAGATTCAAACCCGGATCTCAATGGTGCTGAACGGCCATCTAAAATACAAGAAGATTTTTTAAAATATATTAAAAATGACTGACTTTGGCCAGAATCCTCACCTTCAGTTATTTTCTGTGAAGAGTTTTCTTCCAGTGTCTGTGCGGGTATAGGTACCATGGGTTCCTGTCCATCTCCCGAAAAGTAGCCAGAAGGATTATTGGATAGTATGACTAGCTGCTCTAAATTGCCCCAAAACTCATAACTGCCCTGATCAGTATAAAGCTGTGATTGTTATTAATAAAAAAAAATTTAAGATTAATTTTAATCACATAAAATTTTAATCCCCAACTGAAGCAAATCACAGAGAATGCTTCTAAATTGTGGTTTTAAAAACTTTAAAAACTTTAAAAACGTTTAATCAATCTGCACCCCTGCTGGTGGGCAAGGTGGGTTGGCATAATACACAAGTATGGTTTAACCTAGGTGTGCCAGAAATGCAAATATTTTAATGCATAATCTATTAAAAACACTACACCAGTCATGATTTTCTGATTTTCTTAGGTCAGCATTGGCAAGAGTATACTACATGAATCTTAATTTATGAGGTCAGGCATTGAAGGACAAGGAAGTCTGGCCTGCAATTGATGTTTCAGTTTATTCCAGGTTAGGGCTCTGCACCGCCACAAAGCTGGAAGCATATAATTATATTTTTATTTATTTGATTTTATACAGCTGTAAATGAAGACTTAATTAAAAGCAACATCTAGTCTGCAAAAAACTTACAGAATGACCTAAAAAAGCTGCTAAAGAATGTGGAATGTTTTACCATCTGTGGTGAAATTGAACCTTGATGGTAATTAGAATAACAGCAATACAATAATCCCAAGCACATTCCCAAGTCAATCAAAGCTTGGTTAAAGAATCATATTACATACAGTGACCCTTCTTAACCCCCAGATTCAAATCCTATAGTAAATCTTTGGTGGGATTTGAAGAAAGCAGTTGCAGCATGAAAGCCATCAAACTTCAGTGAGCTGAAAGCAAGAGAAGAGTAGCAGCAGAATCCACAAGCAAGGTCTTGAAAGCTTACTGAAATTAATTATTAGAGGTTATCAGGGCAAAAGGATGTTCCACCAATACTGAGGCTGGGGGTTATATAATAGTGCACATAGACATTTGTCAAGAAAAGTATACACTGATCAACCATAATATTAAAACCACCTCCTTGTTTCTACACTCATTGTTCATTTTATCAGCTCCACTTACCATATAGAAGCACTTTGTAGTTCTACAATTACTGACTGTAGTCTATCTGTTTCTCTGCATGCTTTGTTGGCCCCCTTTCATGCTGTTCTTAAATGGTCAGGACCCTCACAGGACCACAACAGATAAGATAAAATAGGACACAGCAGTGGATAAGACACATAAGTCAACAGTGCCCCATGGGCAGCGTCCTATGACCACTGATGAAGGTCTAAAAGATGACCAACTCAAACAGCAGCAATAGATGAGCAATCGTCTCTGACTTTACATTTACAAGGTGAACCAACTAGGTAGGAGTGTCTAATAGAGTGGACAGTGAGTGGACACGGTATTTAAAAACTCCAGCAGTGCTGCTGTGTCTGATCCACTCATACCAGCACAGCACACACTAACACACCACCACCATGTCATTGTCACTACAGTGCTGAGAATGATCCACCACCTAAATAATACTTGTTCTGTGGTGGTCCTGACCATTGAAGAACAGGGTGAAAGCAGGCTTAAAAGGTATGTAGAAAAACAGATGGACTACAGTCAGTAATTGTAGAACTACAAAGTGCTTCTATATGGTAAGTGGAGCTGATAAAATGGACAGTGAGTGTAGAAACAAGGAGGTGGTTTTAATGTTATGGCTGATCAGTGTATGCTTTTCATTTATACTCAAAATTATGTCAAATTATGTTATAAAAATTGCTTTTATTTATCAATAAATATTCTTTTCTTGTTGTATATTTTCATTTAATTCAATACACATCACAATAACACATTTTAAAGTGGGGGAGGTTAAATATTTCTGGTTGCAATGGTATGTTGTTATGCCCTGTTTTTTGTAACTATGATTACATTAGTAATTTCTAGACATATAAGAATATAAGAATACTTATTCAGTACAATAAGTGTTTCAGTACAATAAGTCACATTAAGATTTGTGCTCTGCCACATTCCATAGTAAATAACGGCACAGCAGCGCAAAAGTGATTTTGCCACTTCCTATGTGAATGCGTCCTTACTGAACTCACTAAGAAATACGGTATTCCAAGATCAAGCATCTCCACGATTAAGAAGCACAAGGAAACAGTAAAGAAGTAAAGATAAAGTGCAGGTTTAATTGTTTTTTTGTTGTTGTTAATTTTTAACTGTTTTTAATCATATTTCAGTGTTTTTTAGATTATATTTGTGTTATTTTCAATGTATAAGTTTCAAAAACAACCCTATTATTTTACATTAGCCTAAAATATATGCAGTTCCACTATGAAACACATTAACAGGTTTCCCATACTGTACATCCTTATGGAAAAAAATACCTTGAAACTCAACACGTTTAAACTCGACGCCACTCCTAGAACCAATTGACGTCGGTTTCAAGGTACCATTGCAATCAATTCAGCCAAATACCAGACAGTCTCCTAGAAATTTACATTTTTGGGATTGTAACCATATCCGTCATCCGACATCACTCTCCCATTCACTTCTATCACATCTTCTATTTCTAGCACACATAACTGTAAAGCAGTGACCACTGACTGTAGGATCATGAGAAACTCTTAAGGGCTGTTGAGGCACAACATAATGTCTCATAACGGACTCTAAAAATATACACGTTTTGTTTATGCAAGTGAATGCAGTTTCTAAACTTATTTTCCACATCTCTACTTCTCTTCATCTCCTCCAGCTCTCCATATTACAGTCGCTCCCACTGGCCCTCAGGCTCAGTCTGATGTGAGCAGACAGCCTGGAAAAAACACTTCCCACTTAGCTAATGCTGCAGTGAACTAGCAGAGGCAGAGCAGAGGGAATACGAGTGCTGGAAAGGTACAGGGAGCAGAAGGTGTAGAACAAAAGGTATAGGATCAGAGCAAGCTTCAAAGAGAAAAATAAAAAGAAACACAAAGTAAGAAATAGAGTAGGACACATCAAAGAATATTATTCTACAGTATGCTATCTGTGAAACTACACTATATGGCCAAAAGTATGTGGACACCTTACCAAATATCCTCTAAACCCTTTCTGCAATAGGAAGGCTTTTTTGTTAAAAATGTTGGAGAGCACCAATAGAAAGGCCTGTCTTGTGACGTCAAATGATGTCTCAATTCATCATAAAGGTATTTAGCAGGATTGGGATCAGAGTTTGGTGCAGGCCACTGAAGTTTCTCATTAAACCATATCTTAATGGACCCTGCATGCTGGAACAAGAAAGGACCTTCCCCAAGCTGTTGCCTCAAAGTTAAAAGTTACATTATACAATGTATCCTAAATGGGTTTTATGTACTTTCCCATTTAAGAAGCACATACTAAAAGTACAATGTTTGTACCCTAAATGCCAAGTTCACACTACATGACTGGATCTCTTGCAAATCTGGAGTCTTTAAAGTTGTTGTGGCTTTCACACTACACGACTGATCGGTGATAGGGGATTACACACTGTTTTGTCACGAAAACACATGCGAGAAATGACGAGGGGTTTAATGACACCATGTCCAAAAATGAACGTCAATAGTAAGCGAGCAATCAAAGTTGTTTGTGTGCTGATGTAAAAGCAAGGAGGAAAAATAAATGAATCAGAGTGGATTGAGCTACGCGACCAGCAGGGATTTTCTGTTCTATAGTGAGTTGGAGGTTAATAAATATTTTTTGCAATGTGGCATTGGTATTATGGTTTGGCGTGACCGATAAGATCACAAAATACTGTACAGCTTGTGTGTGTGCTGATGTATTCTGATAGAAACTATATTATGCCCCTGTCCCACGTTTTTACACTCCTCCCCAAGGTTTCCCCACACCCCTGCGTTCTCATTGGCTGTAGTTCCACGTAGCACTTGCTGCCACTCGCAACCTGCTTGCAACGCCTTTCACATGTAACGATTTTGAGTCAGCGACAGGTCCAGATATTTAACATGCTAGATATTTTTCTTTAGTCAAGCTCTCGGCGAGCCGCTCAGATCAAGTCATTGAACAGTTTACACATAGCGATCGAGAGCCGAGTTTCGATCCCCGAGCAAATGCCGAGATGCCTCCGAGCTGCCACATCTAGTGGCGAACAGTCGGCGAGCAAAAATCAGGGCAAAAATCGTGTAGTGTGAACTAGGCATAAGAGTACCAAAAAATGTTAGTACTTCTATTTCTCAGTCTACTTTGTTTTTTTAGTCAAAACTGGACTATCTGCATCAAACGGGTATATAAATGAAAGTGTAGCTCATTACATTATATTAGCAATGGTAAGATTTTTTTTCTGACAATTACAGGTTTGAAAGATAAAAAGAGAGTCTAAAAAATCAAAAAAATCTGTTTAATTCTAAACATTTTATATGACAGAGCATAATCTGTGTATAGTTTTAAATATATATAATATATATACAGTGTATCACAAAAGTGAGTACACCTCTCACATTTCTGCAGATATTTAAGTATATCTTTTCATGGGACAACACTGACAAAATGACACTTTGACACAATGAAAAGTAGTCTGTGTGCAGCTTATATAACAGTGTAAATTTATTCCTCCCTCAAAATAACTCAATATACAGCCATTAATGTCTAAACCACCGGCAACAAAAGTGAGTACACCCCTTAGTGAAAGTTCCTGAAGTGTCAATATTTTGTGTGGCCACCATTATTTCCCAGAACTGCCTTAACTCTCCTGGGCATGGAGTTTACCAGAGCTTCACAGGTTGCCACTGGAATGCTTTTCCACTCCTCCATGACGACATCACGGAGCTGGCGGATATTCGAGACTTTGCGCTCCTCCACCTTCCGCTTGAGGATGCCCCAAAGATGTTCTATTGGGTTTAGGTCTGGAGACATGCTTGGCCAGTCCATCACCTTTACCCTTAGCCTCTTCAATAAAGCAGTGGTCGTCTTAGAGGTGTGTTTGGGGTCATTATCATGCTGGAACACTGCCCTGCGACCCAGTTTCCGGAGGGAGGGGATCATGCTCTGCTTCAGTATTTCACAGTACATATTGGAGTTCATGTGTCCCTCAATGAAATGTAACTCCCCAACACCTGCTGCACTCATGCAGCCCCAGACCATGGCATTCCCACCACCATGCTTGACTGTAGGCATGACACACTTATCTTTGTACTCCTCACCTGATTGCCGCCACACATGCTTGAGACCATCTGAACCAAACAAATTAATCTTGGTCTCATCAGACCATAGGACATGGTTCCAGTAATCCATGTCCTTTGTTGACATGTCTTCAGCAAACTGTTTGCGGGCTTTCTTGTGTAGAGACTTCAGAAGAGGCTTCCTTCTGGGGTGACAGCCATGCAGACCAATTTGATGTAGTGTGCGGCGTATGGTCTGAGCACTGACAGGCTGACCCCCCACCTTTTCAATCTCTGCAGCAATGCTGACAGCACTCCTGCGCCTATCTTTCAAAGACAGCAGTTGGCTGTGACGCTGAGCACGTGCACTCAGCTTCTTTGGACGACCAACGCGAGGTCTGTTCTGAGTGGACCCTGCTCTTTTAAAACGCTGGATGATCTTGGCCACTGTGCTGCAGCTCAGTTTCAGGGTGTTGGCAATCTTCTTGTAGCCTTGGCCATCTTCATGTAGCGCAACAATTCGTCTTTTAAGATCCTCAGAGAGTTCTTTGCCATGAGGTGCCATGTTGGAACTTTCAGTGACCAGTATGAGAAAGTGTGAGAGCTGTACTACTAATTTGAACACACCTGCTCCCTATGCACACCTGAGACCTAGTAACACTAACAAATCACATGACATTTTGGAGGGAAAATGACAAGCAGTGCTCAATTTGGACATTTAGAGGTGTAGTCTCTTAGGGGTGTACTCACTTTTGTTGCCGGTGGTTTAGACATTAATGGCTGTATATTGAGTTATTTTGAGGGAAGAATACATTTACACTGTTATATAAGCTGCACACAGACTACTTTTCATTGTGTCAAAGTGTCATTTTGTCAGTGTTGTCCCATGAAAAGATATACTTAAATATCTGCAGAAATGTGAGGGGTGTACTCACTTTTGTGATACACTGTATATATACATACTGTATATATATATATATATATATATATATATATATATATATATATATATATAGGGTGTGTGTAAGTACTCAGGAGGAACACCATGGTATAAATGTGTCTCTCAGTAGTTACTCAGTGACTGAGTGGGTGTGTTGGGTTATACTGGTGCCCTTGCCTTGACACTGTGGTTTGGCTGCAATTCCATTTAAAAACCAATGTCAGCATTCTCATTAATTTGTAATGCAATCACTAAAATAGAAGGAAACACAGAGGAGAGGAGATGAGAGGAGAGGAAAAGGAAGAGGATAAAGGAAAAGGAAAGCAACACCCCTGCACCATGCTGCACAGCTGGGTGAGATTTTGTTGTAGCAATTTTGTATTTTGTTGTGGCAGTTGTAGCCTAGCAGTTAAGGTACTGGACTAGTAATTGAAATGTCACTGGTTCAAGCCCCACTATTGCCAGGTTGCCACTGTTGGGCCCTTGAGCAAGACCCTTAACCCTTAACTGCTAAGACTGTATACTGTCACAGTACTGTAAGTCACTTTGGATAAAAGTGTCTCCTAAATGTAAAATGTGTACATTTTGTCCAAGAGGTGTATTAGTTTTTGTTGGTGCTGTTGTTTTTTTGCAGATGTAGCAATATTTTTTGAAAGTCAGTGGTTTTCTCTGTTGAGTCCTTCCATTAACTGCATTTCTATATAGACAATAATAATAATCATTTTATTTATAGCGCCTTTCAAAACACCTAAGGACACCTTACAAAAGCAAGAAAGTAACAGGCCTTAATAAAATTAATACAATAAAATAAAAAAAATCGATACAAACTCACCCATAAAATAAGTACAATCTCTAAACAGTCAAATGTAATCACTGCTAGACAAATATTAGGGGTAGTAGTACCAATCACGTTCGAAAGATTAGTAGTAGGCTAGCTTGAAGAGGTGAGTTTTAAGTTGGGATCTAAAAGTAGAGAAACAATCGATAGTATGGATATGGATTGGGAGGGTGTTCCAGAGAGAAGGGGCAGAGTGACTAAAAGCCCTCGCGCACATAGTCGACAGGCGGACAGAAGGAATAAAAAGCTGGAAAACTGAGGAAGACCTAAGAGTGCAGGTGGGATTGTAGACTTGGAGTAAATCGGAGATGTAAGAGGGTAAAATCTCAGCAGGTAATTTACTGGTAGACATAAATTTAGTTATTAGACAATTCAGCATTACACACTCTTTTTTAAAGGATATCCATGCCTAGAGGAAGTAGCCATAGCACTTAATCTTCCATATTTAAAAAAGCTTGCCTTTTTAAGATTAATAAACCCTAAATAATATCCAGCCTTTTTTGGGGGTCTAAGTTGCCTAGGGGGTCATGCCTTATTCCTCATGATCTTTGAGTTTCACATTCACAGGCGTGACTAAGTAGTTAGGATGTTTGAAATAGTATTTTTTAGGTCTTTATCACACATCCTGACTAGTTAGTCAAGGCTGTGAATGTGAAACTCAAACAAGTACAATACAATTTGTATGTTATTTGTTGAATTAAATTGTGCTTGTCTGGGACAGTGGTAGCCTAGTGGGGAGAGCTTTGGACTATCAGTCGAAAGGTTGATGGTTCAAATCTTCGCAGCCACTGTGGGCCCTTGAGCAAGGCCCTTAACCCTCTCATCTCCAGGGACTCCGTACAATGGCTGACCCTGCGCTTTGACCCCAGCTTCCAAACAAGCTAGGATATGCGAAAAAAGAATTTCATTTTACTGTACACGTGTGTCTGTATATATGACAAATAAAGACATACTTTTCTAATCTATTATGACTTTGGTGCTAATCAGATCACAGCTTGTTATAACTAACATAAGATGTATTTATTAGTAAGGGGAAATGAACACTGTAAGTTAAGCCCTGCTTTTTTTTTACAACCCCCACCCTTTTTACTAAAAACGCTTTCTGATGATTGTGCCACTGAGCAACAGGTTTTAAATCAATACACAATATTGACTGACAGTATTGACAGTTTACTCACATGCAGTTTTGTACGACTTGTTTTTTAGAAAGAAACAAGAAAGCTGCCAACTGTCGTCATTCAAGGACATGAGAAGATTTTAAAAAAGATGTAGGTTAATAAAACTTTAATGTTTCTAATGATGCATTAAATCTTCTTAAAGAGCTTTGAATCCACAATCTCCCTACTTCACCACTTACTAGTCACAATAGATCTAATTTAAAGTGGAACACTACAGTTCAGGGTTTTGTGAAACAGAGACAATGAGTTTCTCTTTACCATGTCTATTCTTCGCTTCTGACTACATAATACAAACAATTTGTCTCCTTGACAGCGCTTTTAAAAGGTCAGCGGCAAGCTGCATCAAAGTTCAATCACATTGAACTTTGAGCGCCACATCAAGCTGTGCAAAGAGCGGCAAATCTATGCAGTGGTAGCGCTCAAATTAGCACAGCATTAAGGTAAGTGGTCCTTACTCACTCCATGGGAAACAACTGCACAGAAAGCACAACGATTTTGCTCCACATAAAGTGCAGCCTTACTTATATACAGTCACATACACCGATCATCCATAACATTAAAACCACCTCCTTGTTTCTACAGTACACTCAGTGTACATTTTATCAGCTCCACTTACCATATAGAAGCACTTTGTAGTTCTACAATTACTGACTGTAATCCATCTGCTTCTCTGCATGCTTTGTTAGCCCCCTTTCATGCTGTTCTTTAATGGTCAGGACCCCCACAGGACCACCACAGAGCAAGTATTATTTAGGTGGTGGATCATTCTCAGCACTGCAGTGACACTGACATGGTGGTGGTGTGTTAGTGTGTGTTGTGCTGGTATGAGTGGATCAGACACAGCAGGGCTGGAGTTTTTAAATACAGTGTCCACACACTGTCCACTCTATTAGACACTCCTACCTAGTTGGTCCACCTTGTAGATGTAAAATCACAGACGATCACTCATCTATTGCTGCTGTTTGAGTTGGTCATCTTCTAGACCTTCATCAATGGTCACAGGACGCAGCCCACGGGGCGCTGTTGGCTGGATATATTTTTGGTTGGACAGTAAGTGTAGAAACAAGGAGGTGGTTTTAATGTTATGGCTGATCAGTGTACATCTTCCATATAGTCTTTAAACCAAAATTCAAAGACAAACACTTTCTAAACGAATGATTCATTAACCAACACAGGAATCCCAGAAGTCTTTCAATGCTCACTTTCCTGCAGGTGATTCATAATCCAAGATCTCTCATTTCTACAGTATACTGTTCCTGGGGTGTGAAGCGATACTGAAAGATCGTGTTAATTCTCCTGGGACATTTTATATGAAAAAAACTGATACATTTTTTCACCACAGCATGTGTGCACAATGTCAGAAAATGTAACATAAGCACTAGACAAATGATCTGGAGGGAATTATGGCTCACCAAGCTGACGAAACTTTGTCACTGCTTTCAAGGCAGGCATATACATAAAAGTGACAGCTACCGAAGAGGACTGTGGTTTTGTAATAATGTCATAAAAACAGCTATTAAAGAGTCAGGATTATTGCATTTATCCAACAACCAATAGAACCAAATATATGATATGGCCAAAATATATAAAAAGCTTTTTCCCCCTCTACTTTTTTAGTTCCAGTATTTAAGCCACACTCATTGCTAATTGGTCTGACATTTACATTTTTGGCATTTAGCAGACGCCTTTATCCAAAGAAACTTACATTACAGTTACAGTAAAACGTCTGAACAGTTGAGGGTTAGAGGCCTTCCTCAAGGGCCCAACAGCAGCAACCTGGCAGTGGTGGGGCTTGAACCAGCAACTGTCTGACAGGTATACAAATTAATTATTAAAAATAATAATAAATTAAATGCATCCAATTTTATGGCTGCAGTTTGGCAAGGACCATGTCCTGATTTAATGGGTCTGGTGTGTCTGACTTCACAACTGCTTTTTTATAAATGCTCAGACATGCTGCTTGTGAGGCAGGAAAGGCCAGATGGGACATGTCCAGTCTAGGCGACAGAAAAATACAAAGGGAGTATTTTTATTTGAAAAATATCAAAGGAGGAGTGTGCAAGCCTGTGACCTTCCTCAGCCAACGGCAAAGATCGGCAAAATGCACAGAGAGATTGAAGCATCTAAATTAGGTGCCAAGCATTTTTACAGACAACATACAGACATCAAATTGCCATTTTTTTTTCTTTTATGTGTTTTCTCTCCTTTTTCTCCCGACTTTTTTGTGCGTCCAATTGCCCGATTGCTTCCTCTCCACTAATGCCGACCCCCACTCTGATTTGAGGAGAACAAAGCTAACCTACACCCCCTCCGACACGTTGGCAGCAGCCATACGCATTTTGTCACCCACACTAGACAAGTGCATACAGTGTATCACAAAAGTGAGTACACCCCTCACATTTCTGCAAATATTTCATTATATCTTTTCATGGGACAACACTATAGACATGAAACTTGGATATAACTTAGAGTAGTCAGTGTACAGCTTGTATAGCAGTGTAGATTTACTGTCTTCTGAAAATAACTCAACACACAGCCATTAATGTCTAAATGGCTGGCAACATAAGTGAGTACACCCCACAGTGAACATGTCCAAATTGTGCCCAAAGTGTCAATATTTTGTGTGACCACCATTATTATCCAGCACTGCCTTAACCCTCCTGGGCATGGAATTCACCAGAGCTGCACAGGTTGCTACTGGAATCCTCTTCCACTCCTCCATGATGACATCATGGAGCTGGTGGATGTTAGACACCTTGAACTCCTCCACCTTCCACTTGAGGATGCGCCACAGGTGCTCAATTGGGTTTAGTCCATCACTTTTACCTTCAGCTTCCTCAGCAAGGCAGTTGTCATCTTGGAGGTTGTGTTTGGGGTCGTTATCCTGTTGGAAAACTGCCATGAGTGCCAGTTTTCGAAGGGAGGGGATCATGCTCTGTTTCAGAATGTCACAGTACATGTTGGAATTCATGTTTCCCTCAATGAACCGCAGCTCCCCAGTGCCAGCAACACTCATGCAGCCCAAGACCATGATGCTACCACCACCATGCTTGACTGTAGGCAAGATACAGTTGTCTTGGTACTTCTCACCAGGGCGCCGCCACACATGCTGGACACCATCTGAGCCAAACAAGTTTATCTTGGTCTCGTCAGACCACAGGGCATTCCAGTAATCCATGTTCTCTGACTGCTTGTCTTCAGCAAACTGTTTGCGGGCTTTCTTGTGCGTCAGCTTCCTTCTGGGATGACGACCATGCAGACCGAGTTGATGCAGTGTGCGGCGTATGGTCTGAGCACTGACAGGCTGACCTCCCACGTCTTCAACCTCTGCAGCAATGCTGGCAGCACTCATGTGTCTATTTTTTAAAGCCAACCTCTGGATATGACGCCGAACACGTGGACTCAACTTCTTTGGTCAACCCTGGCGAAGCCTGTTCCGAGTGGAACCTGTCCTGGAAAACCGCTGTATGACCTTGGCCACCATGCTGTAGCTCAGTTTCAGGGTGTTAGCAATCTTCTTATAGCCCAGGCCATCTTTGTGGAGAGCAACAATTCTATTTCTCACATCCTCAGAGAGTTCTTTGCCATGAGGTGCCATGTTGAATTTCCAGTGGCCAGTATGAGAGAATTGTACCCAAAACACCAAATTTAACAGCCCTGCTCCCCATTTACACCTGGGACCTTGACACATGACACCAGGGAGGGACAACGACACATTTGGGCACAATTTGGACATGTTCACTGTGGGGTGTACTCACTTATGTTGCCAGCTATTTAGACATAAATGGCTGTGTGTTGAGTTATTTTCAGAAGACAGTAAATCTACACTGCTATACAAGCTGTACACTGACTACTCTAAGTTATATCCAAGTTTCATGTCTATAGTGTTGTCCCATGAAAAGATATAATGAAATATTTGCAGAAATGTGAGGGGTGTACTCACTTTTGTGATACACTGTATATGCGAATCAGCCTTGTGTGCGGAGAGACACACCCTGATCAATGCACTCTTTCCCTGTTTCTGTGCAGGTGCCATCAATCAGCCTGTATCAATCAGCCATCAATCAGTTACAAGGAGTCCCTATCCGGCTTAATACCCCACCCCTATATGAACAACAGGCCAATTGTTGTTTATGTGGTCGTATGGCAGGGCTGAGATTCAATACGATGTATTCGAAATCCCAGCTCTGGTGTGCTAGCCTGTGTTTTTACCAAATTGCCAATTTGAAATTTTGATGACAAGGTTTCAGTTAAAATATATACCATGAGTTTCATATGACTTAAAGATAAAAATAATTGTTTTTTAGTTTTCAAATAACGTTTAAAAAACAAATTGTGTTTCCTAACCATCTGTGTTTTTGATAATGTTTGCATACAGTTTATCACTGCTCCTCTGACTTCTCAAAATACTGCACACATCAGATGGCATTTTCCTAGTTTGGCAGTAAGCGCTCTAGTGTCACTAGATTTGTGCCAAAGATCACAAAGGCAACTGCTGTGGGTCTTAATTAGGTAAAACCAGGACTATATCAATCATTATTGATACATTACTAAGCAGCCCTTGCAGTATTTTCTTTGATTTTAAAACCTAGAAAGCTGCCTTGGAAGGGGAGTGTGGTTCAGTTTTTTTATTTATCGTTAAGCCATAATGTAGTATAGTGTTACTGCTAATGTTTGTTCTGTCTGTGTCAAGCTAAAATGATGAATGGCTAATTGTCATTTAAATGCATTTCAATAATATATATTTGTAAACATTAAAAATGAAAATGCCTTAGTACACAGGAGTGCCATAAATATTAGCCACTAAGCAACCACTCTTGACTGGAAAAGCATTTATTCTCTACTTTTTAGAGCACAGAGAAGTCGTCATACATTTGTTTGTTATTAGGATTTTAACGTCATGTTTTACACTGAAAAACTGGTTACATTCATGACAGGAACGGTAGTTTCTTATTACACAAGGTTCATCAGTTCACAAGGTTATATCAAACACAGTCTTGGACAATTCAGTCTCTCCAATTTACCTCTTTGGACTGTGGGAGAAAACCGGAGCACCCGGAGGAAACCCACGTGAACACGGGGAGAACATGCAAACTCCACACAGAAAGGACCCGGGCCTCCCCACCTGGGGATCGAACCCAGGACCTTCTTGCTGTGAGGCGACAGTGCTAGTCGTCATAAATACATATATTACGTAAATACACTATATTGGCTAAGTATTGGGACACCCCTTTTTTAAATCATGTGTTTCAGCCACAATAGTTGCTAACAGGTATTATGAATCCAACTTTGCAGCAACAGTTTAAGGACATATTTTGGTCCAGCATGACTGTGCCCCTGATATTTCCTAATGTATAAATATATATTAATAAAAAATATAAAAGTGTTTTTTAAATAAAGTATTAATATCCAGCTACCCATTCATCCATCCATACATCCCAGATCTAGATGTTGTCTCTGCTGTGGTATTAGCTGTTATGCAGAATCAGACTATCATACATCAGCCTGGCTTCAGTTGATGGACTGGTTCTAAGTGGTTACATGGGGATGTAGTGTTAGCTGCTTCATTACACATTTGGCCTACAGACTACAGGCAGACTAATGATAATGTCAGTTTTCCCATTCCCACAGCTGCTACTGCATTTACCGCTACCAATCACCAATCATGGCAACCCATAAAGATAGATTAAAATCTCAGAAAAGAGAAAATAAATGAAATGGATAAATGAAATACATTTATTGTATAAGCAATAGCCCCAGGGATAGACAGCAAGTTTATTAGCTCTATTATTATACTAATTATGAGGCAAGCAACAAAGCATGTAGCCGTAAAATTAATACCATATCCACTGTGACACAAGAGACATTATCAGTTCTGCAGAAAGAGTTAACATTTCACTCCCTACATAAATCAGGTACAATAAGCTTTACTGTCAACTGAGCAAACTGAATCTTTACTGATTATCATTTAAAAGCAGGTATTTATACAATATTTACATAGAAAGAGCAGTGATTCTAGCAAGAGATAACACATCAACACGCACAACAATGAGATGAACCAAATCCTTATTCCCTATAGTCCAGCAAGAGCAAACAGTTTAGAGAAAAAGCTCAGTGGAATAGCAGTCACCTGGTAACAGCGGTACAGTTGCCAGAGGGACCGAAATCCCACTGACAGTAACAGCTGCACACACAACAGAGACACATGATACGTTCAACTGAATGTTCTTGCGCTGTCAACAATCCAAACTCATCCCTCCATGAACCAAACATTCATACCGAATAAAGAAATAATTCGTCTCGCTCGACTTGATCCTCCACCCAGGACTCGAGGAAGACAAGCATCAAGGCTGTTCTCTGTTCTAGCGCCGAAGTGGTGGAATGAACGTCCTCTGTCTGTCCGAACATCTGAGTCTCTTGCTGTCTTTAAAAAACGATTAAAAACCCACCTTTTTACTAATCACTTAGGCTGACTTGTACTTATTTACTAACATTTTGTTCCATTCTTTCCCATTTCCAAAAAAAAAAAAAAAAAAAAAAAAAAAAAAAAAAAGGCACTTTGGTTCTAACAGGTTTTAGCAGATTTATGTTCTTCGACTGTTGTTTACCTAAACTTGAGAAATGAAATGTTCACTATAGAAGCACTTCTGTAAGTCGCTCTGGATAAGAGCGTCTGCTAAATGCTGAAAATGTAAAATGTAAATGTAAATAAAGATTTACAAAGGATGCCTGACCGGTGCTGCTTCAAATTCTAACACACACACACACACACACATTTTTGTCTAAAAATTGTCATAATACCAAAAATCTCAGATCGTGTTACAATTGCTGCAAATTCTGCAGAAAATCATTCAAGTTTTCACCATGTGTTCAAGCCCTGATCAGAACTAACTAGCTGTTTATAGTGTGATGAAAAGAGCATTTGTCTGTAGCAGAAACATGTAAATTTTTATTAAATGTAACAAATTAAAAAAAAAATTTAAACCGACCTATACATAGAGACCATAACAACTATTCCCAGTTTCTCCAGCCACTGGCCAATAGTAGAATATTTATTTGTATTTTTTTTAATATAAGGACAATCTAGAGCAGGTGGAATGCCTTTATTTGTCATATAAACTTGTTTACAATATAATTACATTCTTTATTTGCAATTTAGAGCACAGAGGCAGCTATTGTATGGCGCCCTTGAAATCGAAAGGGTTGCTCAAGGGCCCAACAGTGGCTGCATGGCAGAGCTGGGATTAAAACACACACTTTCCAGCTGGTAACTTTAGGCTCTACCGACTAGACTACCACTGTCCTTTAATACTGTATTTTCAAAATATATTAATTTATAGATAACCAACACTACACATTTAATTAACACTCACTCACTCACTCACTTAACCCGCTTATCCAATTAGGGTTGCATGGGGGGGGGGGGGGGGGGGGGGGGGGGGGGGGGGGTGCTGGAGCCGATCCCAGCTTTTCAATGGGCACAAGGCACAAAGTAACACTCTGGACGGGGCGCCAGTCCATCGCAGAACAGACACACACACACACCCACTCACCTATAGGGCAATTCAGTGTCTCCAGTTAACCTGACTGCATGTTTTTGGACTTCTTGCTGTGAGACGACAGTGCTACCCACCGAGCCACTGTGCTTTAATTAACAGTGTAGATAAATTATTGCATAGAATAAAAGTAAACTAACTTAACCTAATGTGATTTCTGTTTTACTACTTCACCACAATGGAATTAAGCCATGACTTTTTGTTTTCTCACTGCTTGTTGTAGTTTTAATATTGTGCATAACTTATTTTGTTGTGAGTAGTGAGACGTGAGTAGTGCTGTTTGTATAAAATACATGAGATGTTCTAATAAAATCACTAAATAAAGCAATCAATCTATAGTACGACACATAAAAGTACACCTTACATTTTTTTACTGTTTGCCTGTTATTCACAGATGAAACAGCAGTTTGGAAACTAGGAGATACAATGAAATGCCAGTGCAGTCTAAGGTCAAAAAATAAAAAAAAAATAAAAAACAGCACTGTTGGTGAGAAATAATAAATGTATTGATCGGTTGATAACAATACAGTACTTTACTGTGCATAGCTTTTCATTATTTTTTTAATAATAAAAAGATCATTAATTTTCATTAAAAGTTCAATAACTACTTAATGCAAGGACATGGTGGTTCGAAAACCACTCTTAAAACTGGACAGTGTGTTAATGCAGGTTGTGCACCTTAAATCTGGAAGTGGCACTAAGCACCAGACTCTATGGGTTTAGAATGGTCTTAAAAGTTCCTGTATAAGCTGGTATCATTCCACATGATGCAGTACAAATAAACTGCAACTGCATATCAGAGCTTCACTCTACATCTGTTCACTGTGTTGAATAAAATGCAGTAGCAGCTTCTACCTGCTGTGGCTCACTGGAGCTTTAAACTGGAGTCTTACTTTTCCAGGAAGTCCTAAAACTTTTTGGCTGTAAAACATTTCATTTGCAGCATATACATAGCCTACTTTACAGACACATGATCCCCTTGGCCAGTGATTTCTGAATCCATGCTATGTCCAATAGCATTAATGAAAGCCGCCAATGCTGCTGTAGGTATTACTGTCTAAAGCTCTGGGCTAAATGTTTCATTAGCTCTCTGAATTTGGGGATTTGTGGAACACAGTGAAACACTTCCTCCAAGGACACTCAAGCAACTGCATTCTGAGAAAACTTGCTGCTGGCAGAGCCTAGTTTAGGGAATAAGGGTAGCATTTGTGCTCCAGGGGCCAGCCAGAAGGCCAGGGGCACACATTTATTCACTCAATAATACCTAGGGGCAATTCTGAAACAGCCACCCTTGTGAATGGTTTCTGGGAGGTGAGAGTAAGAGGAAACTGAAGATACAGGAAAAAAACATTACAAAACTCTTTATGGCGCTCATGTGGTGCAGCGGTAAAACACCCTAGCTTACCAATGCTGACATTTCTTTTTTTATGCATTTTCTCTCCATTTCCCTCCCGATTTAGCACACTCAATTTTGTCTTCCGCTGCTGAGAGATACCAGATTGCAGCCAAGGAGAGCACGTCACTGTACACGCCTCTTACAACATGTGCACAGCCCTTCTCTTCTCGCCCCTGCACTCTGCACAGGCCTATTCCGTCTATCAGGGTCCTTACACAGCATATGAAGACCCACCCTGCAGATACGGTGACCAATTAGTATCTGCTGCAGGCATTGCCAATTATGCCCACCAGATGGCGTCCAGCCGACCGGTGGCAACACAGAGTTTCGAACCGAGGAGTTCAGAAACTCTGTGCTGGTGAGCTGGCGGAATATCCCGCTGCACCATCTGGGCGCCTCCAATGCTGACATTTCTAACTTGTTGATTCGAAACTCAGCTCTGCTACCGTTTACCAATGTTTAAGGTGGGGTGCCGGAGGAGATTCCTCATAACTGATGCAATTATGACCTCTGCTGGCTGATTGATGCCACCCCTGATGGAGTTGCGGGATAGTAAAGATCAAGGTGTGTCTCTCCATACACAAAGCATATGATTCACATATAAACCCACCTTGTGCAGGTGAAAAGATGAAGTCAGCTACTGCGCTTGTGTCAGAGGGGCGTGTGTTAGTCACGGTCAACATCAGTAGAGAGGAAGCATAATGCAATCGGGTAACTGGATATGACTAGATTGGGAGGAAAATTTTTGGACCCCTGATGCTGTGCAGCACCCACCTAGCTGCCTATAATTTTATTAGAAAGATTTAAAAAAATAATATTTACATTGTTATAAACAAATATATTTATTTTCACAGGAGTAAAGTTTTGTTATTGTTTTTTATAATTTTTTTTATATTTATTATTTATTTATCTACAGTATATTACCAATTAAATCAAAGCATTAAAAAGTAGATGGATGGATGGATGGAGAGAGATACAGGCGGACAGACAGATAGATAGAAACATTTAACTTTTTAAGTGGTTGGTTCTTCTGGTTTTAAGCATGTACAGATGAACAAATGTTTGCTTTCAGCTAGCATTCAGACATTGTCTCATCCAACAAAAGGTTTTTTATGAGTGCTTTGTACACCTCTTTTTCATTCTAATGGTCCGTGAAGCACTCAGGTCTTTCGTAAAATGTGCCTGTAATGCAGGAGGTATAGCACAAAGTATATGGTCTTTGGCAGGTCCCCAAGGGCTAGCTACCACACAATACTCATATGCTAGTGCCTGGTCTACTTTTATTTTGTCAATCACATGCATCTGCAAACACTTGAGCTGTCTGCAGGATGCATCTGAATCATGGAAGGCATACTGCAAAAGCTGCAAGTCCTTGTGATAACGGGGATGTGTGAATATATGAATTAGAGCCATTTATCCACACATGCACACATTCAGTGAGTCACAGCAGCAACTTTTAATGCTGAGTTTGCAGGTTAGCTCAAGAAATGCTTATGCTAAAAAATCCTGCTCCACATAATCCACCACCATGTTGGTGCCACATCAAAAAAACACACATCGCCCTGTGACAGAAAACACTGCACAGCACGTGGTGACAGCTTCTGTTTACGTCTTTTCCTTGTCTTGTCTACTCTACTCTGATAAGCACTTTGTACTAATCTGTGCTTTTTTTTTTGCTACTTTAAAAGGTTGTGCAATCAAATGTGCCCAAGATCAAAGCAGAATAAGCTCTCACCAATCATGTGGCACAAGCCAGTACTGGGCATCTATGACCCTAAGCAATCAAAAGTGGGCAAAAGCTGTGGACAGGATTACACAGTCGAGCCACATTATTATGACCACATCCTACTTTTGACGGTGGTAGAGCGTAGCTCATCAAGGAAGTCATGTTTCGTGAGCTGGCTTGGTGGGTATATAAGGTGTGTAATAGGCTGTCTGCACATATATCCCTCAATGCTGTCATGGATAAATGTACCATGGATAAAATTGTCTTCCCTGGGGCAGATGGGATCTGCCAGCAAGACAATGCGACATGTCACACAGCTAGAAATGTCCAACATTGGTTGGAGGAGCATGACCAAGACTTCCAACTACTACCCTGCCACCTGAATTCCCCAGACTTGAACTCAATTGAGCATCTGTGGGACCACCTCGGTAATCGTGTTTGTACTATGGCCTGTGACAACCTACCAGGACCTTATTGAGTCACTTAGAGCTCGTCTAGATGCTGTCCGTGCTGCATACAACAGTTACACTGTATATCATCTGGTGGTCATAATAATGTGAGTAGACTGTGTAAAATATGTCCAGGTCAATATACATTCTCAGTAGTAATGAGCCTTTAGGCATTATTCTATTAAAGAGCTAAATTTATAATAAACCCCCTGGGTTAATTTTAACCCATTGGCTGCATCAATTGTAATGTAATTTTAGCCTACAACACAGATTTATCTTTTTAACAGCCACTATGCCTAGATCAAATAAACAAATTGCATTCTATATGCACACTATCTATACATGCCACTGTTTAAAATTATAGCATACCATGTACCATCATGTCTTCACACCTTAAAGCTACTAATGGGACATTAGATAGAAGATATGTGACATTATACCATTAAAACACTATAAAACAGGTCACTATCCAAAAAAGATTGAGACCCCCTAAACTAGGCAGTATAAAGGTAATATGCACAGTGACATTGCTGTAAAATAAAATAAATAAATATTTTTTACTGTAAAACTTAACAAGTAACAAAATTTAACAGGTTAAACGTTTCTTTTACATTATTATACTAAGATCCTTAAATACAACCCTGTATAGTAAAGGCAATTTGTGAGTTATTTGCACAATATGTCAACCTAAGCCTATTGAACCCCCCAAGAAGTATTTGAATCATGAGTAATAGTTTTATGTAGGGTCAAATATGTTGCTTTTGGTTACCTTTGCTTTTATGTGACATTTAAGCCCTAATAGTACACCGACTAGGCATAACATTATGACCACTGACAGGTGAAGTGAATAACACTGATTATCTCTTCATCACGGCACCTGTTAGTGGGTGGGGTATATTAGGCAGCAAGTGAACATGTTATCCTCAAAGTTGATGTGTTAGAAGCAGAACAATTGGCAAGCATAAGGATTTGAGCGAGTTTGACAAGGGCCGAATTGTGATGGCTAGATGACTTGTGGGGTGTTCCCGGTCTGCAGTAGTCAATATCTTTCAAAAGTGGTCCAAGGAAGGAACAGTGGTAAACCGGCGACAGGGTCATGGGCGGCCAAGGCTCATTGATGCACGTGGGGAGCGAAGGCTGGTCCATGTGGTCCGATCCAACAGACAAGCTACTTTAGCTCAAATTGCTGAAGAAGTTGATGCTGGTTCTGATAGAAAGGTGTCAGAATAAATAGTGCATCACAGTTTTTGCGTATGGGGCTGCATAGCCAGTCAGTTAGGAAGGTGGTCAAAATGTTATGTCTGATCGGTGTAACTGCTTGGTGGTATTATTAATTTAACTCACTTTGTAGGCTATTTGTGAATTAGAATTAGAATGTTTATATTTTTATATACCGATCAGCCATAACATTAAAACCACCTCCTTGTTTCTACACTCACTGTCCATTTTTTCAGCTCCACTAACCATGTAAAAGCACTTTGTAGTTCTACAATTACTGACTGTTGTCTATCTGTTTCTCTACATACTTTTTTAGCCTGCTTTCACCCTGTTCTTCAATGGTCAGGACCCCCATAGGACCACCACTGAGCATGTATTATTTGGGTGGTGGATCATTCTCAGCACTGCAGTGACAATGACATGGTGGTGGTGTGTTAGTGTGCGTTGTGCTGGTATAAGTGGATAAGACACAGCAGTGCTGCTGGAGTTTTTAAACACCTCACTGTCACTGCTGGACTGAGAAAACAACCAAAAATATTCAGCCAACAGCGCCCCGTGGGCAGTGTCCTGAAGATCTCAAAAATGACCAACTCAAACAGCAGCAATAACATAAGCAATCGACTCTGACTTTACATCTACAAGATGGACCAACTAGGTAGGAGTGTCTAATAAAGTGGACAGTGAGTGGACACGGTATTTAAAAACTCCAGCACAACACACACTAACACACCACCACCATGTCAGTGCCACTGCAGTGCTGAGAATCATCCACCACCTAAATAATACCTACTCTGTGGTGGTCCTGTGGGGGTCCTGACCATTAAAGAACAGGGTAAAAGTAGGCTAAAAAAAAGTATGCAGAATTGTAGAACTTCAAAGTGCTTTTATATGGTAAGTGGAGCTGATAAAATGGACAGTGAGTGTAGAAACAAGGAGGTGGTTTTAATGTTATGGCTGATCAGTGTATATATTTTATATATTCTGAAGAAGTTGGCACATTTTGTAAAATACAATACAACATGGATGTGTAATTTGTCAAAGCTGTTGAACCTTTATGTAACTGACAAAAGTAAAAAAAAACAACTTCTAAGGTTTTCTATTTAACCACAGATTCCTGAACAGAAACAGAAAATGTTTTACAGTGATTACTGTAATTAATTTAATGTAATTTATATTTACAGTGATTACTATAATTATTTTAATTTATATTTACAGTGATTACTGTAATTAATTTGATGTAATTTATATTTACAGTGATTACTGTAATTAATTTAATTTATATTTACAGTGATTACTGTAATTAATTTGATGTAATTTATATTTACATTGATTACTGTAATTAATTTAATGTAATTTATATTTACAGTGATTACTGTAATTAATTTAATGTAATTTATATTTACAGTGATTACTGTAATTAATTTAATTTAATTTATATTTAGTGATTACTGTAATTAATTTAATGTAATTTATATTTACAGTGATAACTGTAATTAATTTAATTTAATTCATATTTACAGTAATTACTGTAAATAATTTAATTTATATTTAGTGATTACTGTAATTAATTTAATTTAATTTATATTTAGTGATTACTGTAATTAATTTAATGTAATTTATATTTACAGTGATAACTGTAATTAATTTAATTTAATTCATATTTACAGTAATTACTGTAATAATTTAATTTATTTATATTTAGTGATTACTGTAATTAATTTAATTTAATTTACATTTACAATGATTACTGTAATTAATTTTATGTAATTTATATTTACAGTGATTACTGTAATTAATTTGATGTAATTTATATTTACAGTGATTACTGTAATTAATTTAATGTAATTTTTATTTACAGTAATTACTGTAATTAATTTAATTTAATTTATATTTAGTGATTACTGTAATTAATTTAATGTAATTTATATTTACAGTGATTACTGTAATTAATTTAATTTAATTCATATTTACAGTAATTACTATAATTAATTTAATTTATTTATATGTAGTGATTACTGTAATTAATTTAATTTATATTTACAATGATTACTGTAATTAATTTTATGTAATTTATATTTACAGTGATTACTGTAATTAATTTGATGTAATTTATATTTACAGTGATTACTGTAATTAATTTAATGTAATTTATATTTACAGTGTAATACCTGACAGTGTGGGTAGATTATGTGTGTGAGCTGTCCGGTGTTGGCTGGTGCTGAAATGAGCAGCGACTGTAAAAGCTGTAAGCTACACAGAACAGATGCTGCACAGACACTCAGCACTGGCATCACTTTACAAGCACAAGCGCTGATCAGGCTACAGGAGACATTCGCACCCCGACCCGGATCACCCCTGCGCATGTAGTAAACACGATACAATCATGAAAGGAAACGTTTCTCATTCATCGAGCAGGACTGTGTTTGAGCGGAGATGGGAACGTTTTACTGCAGATCTTCTGCAATCTAGCATATCAGGCTTGTATTTGAAGATGATACAGGTTGTATAGTATATTTCAGTCGTGCGTTATTGTGTTTACACGTTTGCCTGGTCGTGTGGTGGATTTTACTACGAAGGAGGTGTCATGCGGTGGGTTCGATATGGAACCTCAGCTGACAAAGCAAGAATACAGCAGGCAATAAGCGAGTCACGTGGTCTAAGAGGACTCAGATATACTGTATATTAATTGGGAAAATATAGAATAAATAGGTGGATATTTGCAGTGTGTGAATCTAAATCTAGTAGGCATGAATCAAGAATTGGGTTTGATTTGTATACTTAAAACAAGACCTCGCAAAACCAATGGATCTTACATGTCATCTCAAGACGTCATGCCAGAGGTAAACAACCAACCTTGGTCGACATATATAAAAAAAAACACTGATATTGGGAGTAATTGCAGGCTCATGGTTTTCAGTACAGACATTCACGAATCCCAGTAATCCATACAATTGATCTGTATCTCTGAATGTTCTATTAATAGTATCAAACACGATAAAACAAACAAACCCACTAAAATTTTAGCATATTTTGTTTTTCCACAACTCAAATGAGAATCCAGGTACATTTTATGGTAAGGTGTGATTAAATTAATAGTAAAGAAGTGTTTAAAACAGTAGCCAGGGAGGTATGGATGTAGGTCCATGGATGTAGGGCAAATTAACCTGGGCTGTATGGATACTGTCAACACTACCAGGGTTCCAAGACAGCAATCTAGTCAATAAACATCATAGTTCAAAATAAAGCATTTAAAATACTATGACTGATTATTAGACCAAGTGACATGTAGTGGCAAGAACATCTCAGGAATCACTAGCAAAAAAGTGTACCCTATTATTTATCATGTGCATTAACCACCATGGTATCACCAGCTATAGAAGCTAACAGAAAAACACCCCCTTTTAAAACCCTAAAAGCATTTCTGAGGAGCTACTCACACATAAGCGTGGTAGATGAAAGCCCAGCCGCGTGGTCTCTCCAGAACATTGTAGAGAAAATTCTGCAGGCGCCGGTAGAAAGCATTGCGCTTGGGCGGCTTTTTGCCCGCGATGCCCGCGCGCTTGTTGCTCAGGATGCTGCCGCGTTTGGTAGCGTCACTGGCCGCTATAAGCAGCGCGCCGTCTCGGCTCGAGTCCGCCCCCGCGGACGCCTCGAGCCCCACAAAGCCCACCTTGAGCTTCTTCTCGGCCTGTGGGCCCGGGTAGACCCCGCCGTTGCGGGATTTCTGTACCATGTTTTTGGCGGCGGAGCTGGCATGGAGAGGAGAGACGAAGAAAGAGGAGGCGCGGGCGAGGTACAGGGGCTCCTTCGCCCTGCGCCAGGTGCCAGCAGCGCGGAAAGATGGGGCGCGTGTGTGTGCGCGCGCGAGGAGGAGCTCGGCAGCACGCGAGGAAGGAAGAGGCCAATAGGGATGCGCGAGGAGAGGAGTAAAAGCAATCTCTCTCTCTCTCTCTCTCTCTCTCTCTCTCTCTCCATCAGCATCACTCTGCCACCTGAGAACAGCAGAGAAAAAGAGAACTATTGATCAATAATTTAAAAGGGATGGAGAGAATACTGGCCCAACATACACAAATGTAAACTAAACAGAGAAACCTTTACCTTTGTTTTAACATCACTACATACACTATATGGACAAAAGTTCTGGGACATTGGGACATCCCTTACCCCTTATAATGTTTTAATTCATGTGTTTTTGTCACAACGACTGCTAACAGGTCAACTTTCTTTATATAATAAATCAGTTATCTAAAATAAATTATGTGCTCCCAACTTTGCAGCAACAGTATAGGGAAGGCCCTTTTTCAGCATGACTATGCCCCTGTGTACAAAGCAAGAGACAAGGAGAAAAGCTTGATTTAAAGAAAGTCCACAGAGCCCTAACATCTTACCCATCAACTGATGTTATATATACATATTACATTAGGGCTTTGGGCCATCAACTGAAAGGAGTTTGAATCCCAGCTCTGCCATGCAGCCACTGTTGGGCCCTTGAGCAATGCCCTTAACACATACACAGACCAGGCATAACATTATGACCACTGACAGGTGAAGTGAATAACACTGATTATCTCTTCATCATGGCACCTGTTAGTGGGTGGGATATATTAGGCAGCAAGTGAACATTTTATCCTCAAAGTTGATGTGTCAGAAGCAGGACAAATGGGCAAGTTTGACTGGTCGGCAGTGGTCAGTATTTATCAAAAGTGGTCCAAGGAAGGAACAGTGGTAAACCCGTGACAGGGTCATGGGCGGCCAAGGTTTATTGATGCATGTGGGGAGCGAAGGCTATTGTAGCTCAGACTGCTGAAGAAGTTAATGCTGGTTCTGATAGAAAGGTGTCAGAATACACAGTGCATCGCAGTTTGTTCTGTATATGGGGCTGCATAGACGCAGACCAGTCAGGGTGCCCATGCTGACCCCTGTCCACCGCCGAAAGCGCTAACAATGGACACGTGAGCATCGGAACTGGACCACGGAGCAATGGAAGAAGGTGGCCTGGTCTGAAGAATCACGTTTTCTTTTACATCACGTGGATGGCCGGGTGCCTGTGCGTCACTTACCTGGGAACACATGGCACCAGGATGCACTGTAGGAAGAAGGCAAGCCGGCGAAAGCAGTTTGATGCTTTGGGCAATGTTCTGCTGGGAAACCTTGGATCCTGCCATCCATGTGGATGTTACTTTGACACGTACCACCTACCTAAGCATTGTTGCAGAGCATGTACACCCTTTCATGAAAACTGTATTCAGCAGGATCTTTTAGCAGGATAATGCACCCCACCTCACAACTTACAGGAGTTAAAGGATTTGCTGCTAACATCTTGGTGCCAGATACCACAGCACACCTTCAGGGGTCTAGTGGAGTCCATGCCTTGATGGGTCAGGGCTGTTTTGGCAGCAAAAGGGGGACCAACACAATATTGGGAAGGTCATAATGTTATGCCAAACATATATATATATATATATATACAGTGTATCACAAAAGTGAGTACACCCCTCACATTTCTGCAGATATTTAAGTATATCTTTTCATGGGACAACACTGACAAAATGACACTTTGACACAATGAAAAGTAGTCTGTGTGCAGCTTATATAACAGTGTAAATTTATTCTTCCCTCAAAATAACTCAATATACAGCCATTAATGTCTAAACCACCGGCAACAAAAGTGAGTACACCCCTTAGTGAAAGTTTCTGAAGTGTCAATATTTTGTGTGGCCACCATTATTTCCCAGAACTGCCTTAACTCTCCTGGGCATGGAGTTTACCAGAGCTTCACAGGTTGCCACTGGAATGCTTTTCCACTCCTCCATGACGACATCACGGAGCATATTCATATTCGAGACTTTGCGCTCCTCCACCTTCCGCTTGAGGATGCCCCAAAGATGTTCTATTGGGTTTAGGTCTGGAGACATGCTTGGCCAGTCCATCACCTTTACCCTCAGCCTCTTCAATAAAGCAGTGGTCGTCTTAGAGGTGTGTTTGAGGTCATTATCATGCTGGAACACTGCCCTGCGACCCAGTTTCCGGAGGGAGGGGATCATGCTCTGCTTCAGTATTTCACAGTACATATTGGAGTTCATGTGTCCCTCAATGAAATGTAACTCCCCAACACCTGCTGCACTCATGCAGCCCCAGACCATGGCATTCCCACCACCATGCTTGACTGTAGGCATGACACACTTATCTTTGTACTCCTCACCTGATTGCCGCCACACATGCTTGAGACCATCTGAACCAAACAAATTAATCTTGGTCTCATCAGACCATAGGACATGGTTCCAGTAATCCATGTCCTTTGTTGACATGTCTTCAGCAAACTGTTTGCGGGCTTTCTTGTGTAGAGACTTCAGAAGAGGCTTCCTTCTGGGGTGACAGCCATGCAGACCAATTTGATGTAGTGTGCGGCGTATGGTCTGAGCACTGACAGGCTGACCCCCCACCTTTTCAATCTCTGCAGCAATGCTGACAGCACTCCTGCGCCTATCTTTCAAAGACAGCAGTTGGATGTGACGCTGAGAACGTGCACTCAGCTTCTTTGGACGACCAACGCGAGGTCTGTTCTGAGTGGACCCTGCTCTTTTAAAACGCTGGATGATCTTGGCCACTGTGCTGCAGCTCAGTTTCAGGGTGTTGGCAATCTTCTTGTAGCCTTGGCCATCTTCATGTAGCGCAACAATTCGTCTTTTAAGATCCTCAGAGAGTTCTTTGCCATGAGGTGCCATGTTGGAACTTTCAGTGACCAGTATGAGAGAGTGTGAGAGCTGTACTACTAAATTGAACACACCTGCTCCCTATGCACACCTGAGACCTAGTAACACTAACAAATCACATGACATTTTGGAGGGAAAATGACAAGCAGTGCTCAATTTGGACATTTAGGGGTGTAGTCTCTTAGGGGTGTACTCACTTTTGTTGCCGGTGGTTTAGACATTAATGGCTGTATATTGAGTTATTTTAAGGGAAGAATAAATTTACACTGTTATATAAGCTGCACACAGACTACTTTTCATTGTGTCAATGTGTCATTTTGTCAGTGTTGTCCCATGAAAAGATATACTTAAATATCTGCAGAAATGTGAGGGGTGTACTCACTTTTGTGATACACTGTATATATATATATATATATATATATATATATATATATAAATATATATATATATATACATATATGCTTTACCAAAATTGTTTTTTTCTAGGGATCCCTACCCTAGTGTGTGTGAGCTGACAGTGTTGCCCACTATGTATGAAGGTCAGCCTGAAATTGTTTGGAGGCTTTTTTATTCACCATTCAAATGATCCTTTATTGCAAACTTCCATAAATGCTTTTTTCTGTCTACATGCAGGGAGCTCAGCGACAGTGCAAAGGGCTGTGAATGTCCAAGTGACGCACACAGCGAACACAGGAACAATACCTCTCTAGAGGTAAAATTGTTGCCTTGATTTTGTTCATGCTTTTGCACAGTTTGATTCTCACATCCTCCACATTATCTGCTTTCTGGTTTTTCATCCTTAATGTTGTACATACAGACACAAAGTGTTTTATTTGTTACAATATTTAACTTTATTCTAATTATAATTTAAGGCAACACTCTTACAAAAATAATCCAACTAAATAATTGATATATAATTTTGGTGATGTGTGTGTTACTGTCTGTGTATAAATACAGTACAATAAATCATTGTTTAATCTTAGACTATTAAACAATGTGTGGTCTATACCTCAGTAAAGAGAAAGAAGGGATGTGGGGATGGGGTGATCGTGTCCCTTGGGACAGAGACCTGCTCCAGCCTCAGCAAATCTAATTATGATCCAAAGCCTGATATATTCAGCAGCCATCATACAAACACCAAACCTACGTGAGAGACAAGACTACAAATAGTACAGAGGGACAGAGATACATAGAGTGACAGAGAGACAGAGCGAGAGAGATGGTATCTAACACAAAATGGATATAGATTTGTAATTTCATTACAAGTGAACCACAAGCACCAGAAAGCAAAAAATGCTCGACCAAAGCTGAAAACACCGGGGACAAGATTGGTATATCAGTCCACATCCTCTGCATCAGTCTGTACACTTACACATTCAATCATTGTTTGTGTGTGTGTGTGTGTGTGTGTGTGTGTGTGTGTATGTGTGTGTGTGTGTGTGTGTGTGTGTGTGTGTGTGTGTGTGTAAATAAACACACATGTATTTGTTCATGACAAAAACACTATAAATGGCTGCTCCAGGCTTTGCAAAACAAACAAATGAGACAGGCAAATGTGAACCAATTAGTATGAGTCAGTGTTCTATATGTCAGGTTTCAAAGTGTATTTATGCAGCACTGTATGACTGTAAAATAACTGTGACATGGAACTAAGATCTTCTTCAGTTCCAGACAATCTAATCATGAGCCTAATAAGAACAGCAGTCAATCCATCACCCCAGGACCATCACCATGGGACCTGATTTCCTGATACTTTCATCAGACATTGTGCTAACTCAGGGCTTTTACTGAAGAAGTAATCTACAAGAGTCCATGAAAGTAATAGAGAGAGGAAGAGAGATGCTATAAAACACGTTCATAATGAAATTCAACAAGATTACACTGTTTGTGTGTCATTGTAGTCCAATAACTAATGCTCATGCCATGCACTGTCAGGATTAAACAGAAATTGAGATGGCTGAGGAGCACCAGAGGACCAAGCTGCTCTTGAAGAGGATGCTGCGGTCTAAATATTTTCAGAGCACACCATGCAGACTGGTGGCATTAAATCTCTGTTATACAAATAGATGTAGCTCATTGCAGGTTTTAATAGAGATTGGGGTTACACCTGCAATGACTGCAGTTGTGAGAGTAAATAAAATATATATATACAGTGTATCACAAAAGTGAGTACACCCCTCACATTTCTGCAGATATTTAAGTATATCTTTTCATGGGACAACACTGACAAAATGACACTTTGACACAATGAAAAGTAGTCTGTGTGCAGCTTATATAACAGTGTAAATGTATTCTTCCCTCAAAATAACTCAATATACAGCCATTAATGTCTAAACCACCGGCAACAAAAGTGAGTACACCTCTAAGAGACTACACCCCTAAATGTCTAAATTGAGCACTGCTTGTCATTTTCCCTCCAAAATGTCATGTGATTTGTTAGTGTTACTAGGTCTCAGGTGTGCATAGGGAGCAGGTGTGTTCAATTTAGTAGTACAGCTCTCACACTCTCTCATACTGGTCACTGAAAGTTCCAACATGGCACCTCATGGCAAAGAACTCTCTGAGGATCTTTAAAGACGAATTGTTGCGCTACATGAAGATGGCCAAGGCTACAAGAAGATTGCCAACACCCTGAAACTGAGCTGCAGCACAGTGGCCAAGATCATCCAGCGTTTTAAAAGAGCAGGGTCCACTCAGAACAGACCTCGCGTTGGTCGTCCAAAGAAGCTGAGTGCACGTGCTCAGTGTCACATCCAACTGCTGTCTTTGAAAGATAGGCGCAGGAGTGCTGTCAGCATTGCTGCAGAGATTGAAAAGGTGGGGGGTCAGCCTGTCAGTGCTCAGACCATACGCCGCACACTACATCAAATTGGTCTGCATGGCTGTCACCCCAGAAGGAAGCCTCTTCTGAAGTCTCTACACAAGAAAGCCCGCAAACGGTTTGCTGAAGACATGTCAACAAAGGACATGGATTACTGGAACCATGTCCTATGGTCTGATGAGACCAAGATTAATTTGTTTGGTTCAGATGGTCTCAAGCATGTGTGGCGGCAATCAGGTGAGGAGTACAAAGATAAGTGTGTCATGCCTACAGTCAAGCATGGTGGTGGGAATGCCATGGTCTGGGGCTGCATGAGTGCAGCAGGTGTTGGGGAGTTACATTTCATTGAGGGACACATGAACTCCAATATGTACTGTGAAATACTGAAGCAGAGCATGATCCCCTCCCTCCGGAAACTGGGTCGCAGGGCAGTGTTCCAGCATGATAATGACCCCAAACTCACCTCTAAGACGACCACTGCTTTATTGAAGAGGCTGAGGGTAAAGGTGATGGACTGGCCAAGCATGTCTCCAGACCTAAACCCAATAGAACATCTTTGGGGCATCCTCAAGCGGAAGGTGGAGGAGCGAAAAGTCTCGAATATCCGCCAGCTCCGTGATGTCGTCATGGAGGAGTGGAAAAGCATTCCAGTGGCAACCTGTGAAGCTCTGGTAAACTCCATGCCCAGGAGAGTTAAGGCAGTTCTGGAAAATAATGGTGGCCACACAAAATATTGACACTTCAGGAACTTTCACTAAGGGGTGTACTCACTTTTGTTGCCGGTGGTTTAGACATTAATGGCTGTATATTGAGTTATTTTGAGGGAAGAATAAATTTACACTGTTATATAAGCTGCACACAGACTACTTTTCATTGTGTCAAAGTGTCATTTTGTCAGTGTTGTCCCATGAAAAGATATACTTAAATATCTGCAGAAATGTGAGGGGTGTACTTACTTTTGTGATACACTGTATATGTAAATGTTGTTCTCTACAGAGAAGCACAGTAGCTGGAGAGCTGATGGAGGATAGCCTTTCATCTGTTCATCCAGACGTTTCCATGACAACAGCCTAGCAATAAGCTTTCATAAGACTTTTCATTTTATACTTACCTCCATTCACGAGCCCTGAAGCAGCGATTGGCTAGAAAAAAACAGAACTAATGAACAAAATCAGTAAACAATGATTTATTATATTCAAATTGATTTCATCATCCATGTATTCATTTTTGCTAATGGGTCCAGTGCCACCTGGAATCATTGGGGGCAGGAAAGGAATACACCCTGGACAGGGCAACAATTTATCACAGGTCAGCACACACTTACACGTTCACTTGCACCTGAGAGAAATTCAAAGCAATTTCATGGTTATTAAAGGTAGTAGGAAAGTACTGGTGTTACTGACCAAAATGAGAAAAAATATTCCACTGCTTAAAGGAACAAAAATAATGCTGATCTACTTTGCAGTCTGCCCCCAAAACGTCCTATAAAGGTAAATAATGTTTTAATCATTAATGTGATTAGGGAGGCCTGAATATATAAGATTGTTCATAGAACCACTCATCATCTGAATCATATTAGCAGTATATGGAGAATTATGGTCCTAGAATATTAAAAAAAAGACCATAGGGTACATCTGGTCCTGGAAAACTGCTGTATATTTGTTGGCTTTAATGCAACTATGCCTTACAGCTAGAAGGTCCTAGGTGAAACGGTCCGAGTCCTTTCTGTGTAGAGTTTGCATGTTCTCCCAGTGTCTGCATGGGTTTCCTCCAGGAGCCCCAGTTTCCTCCCACAATCCATATACATGCAAGCAAGGTAAACTGGAGATACAAAATTGTCCATGACTGTGTTTGACATTAAAAACGTAAACTGAATGCCGCTCAGGTGGCGCAGCGGTAAAAACACATGCTGCAACCAGAGCTGGGATCTCTAATACATCGTATCGAATCTCAGCTCTGCCTTGCCGGCTGAGGCTGAGCGGCTACGTGAACAACGATTGGCCTGTTGTTCAGATGGGTGGGACTAAGCCGGATATGGTTCTCTCTCTGTCAGACTGGTGCAATTATGACCTCTGCTGGCTAATTAGAGGCGCCTACACAGAGATGAGGAAAGAGTGCTCGTAGGGTGTGTCTCTCTGTACACAACGCTAGGTGGCACAACACTCGTCAATGTGTGGGTGATAAGATGCATACGGCTTGCTGCCCATGTGTCGGAGTGGGCGTGGGTTAGCTTCAATCTCCTCGGTCAGAGCAGGGATCGGCATAGGCAGAGAGGAAGCATGATGCAATTGGGCAATGAGAGGCGCTAAAGGGGGAGAAAAAGGGGAGAAAATGCATTAAAAAAAAAACTTGAACTGATAAACCTTGTGCAACCAGTAATTTAATTACCTGTCTTGTCATGAATGTAACCAAAGCGTGTAATAATAAATAAATAATAATACAGCTATGCAAAGCAGGCATGGGAACTAATGGGTTCCACCAAAGCGCTGAACACACCATTATGGATCCTCCACTGTAGTGGAGTGGGCAGCAGACTTTGTTGATTAAAACATCTTTGTCTACCTTCAAAAACAAAGCAAGCTGACTTGATAGACTTTTTACTGCTTAAGGGTCCAGGTCCAGTCTACTTAAACTACAGTAGAGTAAGGTAATGTCTACTATGGAAGCACTTCTGTAAGTCGCTCTGGATAAGAGCGTCTGCTAAATGCAGAAAATGTAAATGTAAATGTAAAAAATATACTTTTTTTTTGCCATTGATACAATATAATTGAATTAACAACCCTGCCATTATTTCTGACCTACTAGAATTGCCTGATTAGTGAGTGGAACAGCAGGTTAGTGGCAATCAGCATCAGGAATCTGGGCTCAGCCTCCAGTAAATGTATTAGGTTTGGCATGATTTATCTGTGTTTGTGTGGGTCTAAAACTACAGTTTTGTTTGCCAGTCGAACTGTATTGCAGCAGGTAGACTGAATGATAAATAAGGATTCTAAAAAAATGTCTGAATCTTGGATGTAATTGAATGTTCCAGATGAACAGTGACTAAAAAAATATTAAGAATGGTTTTGAAATGGCTAAATCCAGCTGAAATACACCAGTCAGCCATAACATATTAAAACCACCTCCTTGTTTCTACACTCACTGTCTATTTTATCAGCTCCACTTACCATATGGAAGCACTTTGTAGTTCTACAATTACTGACTGTAGTCCATCTGTTTCTCTGCATGCTTTGTTAGCCCCCTTTTAGCCCCTGTTCTTCAATGGTCAGGACTCTCCCAGGACCTCAACAGAGTAGGTATTATTTCGGTGGTGGATCATTCTCAGCTCTGCAGTGACACTGACATGGTGGTGGTGTGTTAGTGTGTGATGTGCTGGTATGAGTGGATAAGACACCTTACTGTCACTGCTGGACTGAGAATAGTCCACCAACCAAAAATATCCAGCCAACAGCGCCCCATAGGCACTGTCCTGTGACCACTGATGAAGGTCTAGAAGATGACCAACTAAAAAAGCAGCAATAGATGAGCGACCGCCTCTGACTTTACATCTACAAGGTGGACCAACTAGGTAGGAGTGTCTAATAGAGTGGACAGTGAGTGGACACGGTATTTAAAAACTCCAGCGGCACTGCTGTGTCTGATACACTCATACCAGCACAACACACACTAACACACCACCACCATGTCAGTGTCACTGCAGTGCTGAGAATCATCCACCACCTAAATAATACCAGCTCTGTGGTGGTCTTGTGGGAGTCCTGACCATTGAAGAACAGGGTGAAAGCAGGCTAAAAAGTATGTAGAGAAATAGATGGACTACAGTCAGTAGTGCTTCTACATGGTAAGTGGAGCTGATAAAATAGACAGTGTAGAAACAAGGAGGTGGTTTTAATGTTATGGCTGATCGGTGTATGAATTAAGCCATTACATAAGACAAGAATCAAGGTGTGGTCTTTACTTAAAAATTAGACTTGCACTATAAAACCAACAAATTTGACCAAACATAGTTACACTAAAAGCTTGTTAGTGACCACTAATTTCCTGCTAATTTCACTGTTGAATGTGGGCTTGTGTACAGCTTTTAAATGACATACAATTTTGAAGAGCTGATGTACCATTAAGCACATAAAAATGCATAGTGAATGTTTTTTTTTTTGCTTTCCGCTGGTTTCCTTGCAGCTCCTAAACCATGGCAGAAGTTTAGCCTGGTTCAAATTTCACCTAAATGGGTATGAGTGTGTGTGATGCCTGGAATGGACTGGCAAACTGAAACAATAAAAAGAAACCATGAATTATTGCATGTTTACTAGGTTACAAATCCTGTGGTTGAAACTGTGGGTTTTCTCATGTAACGTCTGGAATGACTTAATGATCGACAAACTACCACAGGGGGCTCTATGTGTGAATACTCATAAAAGCATCTGTGGCTCACTGTGGTTCAGCATGCTGTGTGCTACTTAACATAATGTTTAGTTTATTGGTATGAGGATTCATCCAAAATGTTAGAATTATACCTGACCTAAGGCTCTCAACACTACTTTCAGTACAACAATGGCACGAGATTGTCATATACATCATATACTGATGTCATATACTGTCATGATTTATCATAACAATACATTATGTTACCAGCTTGTCAGATGCTAAGAATGCCATTAAATGCTTTAAGAGCTGGCATGAAAACTGCTGCTAATAAAATAACACTCTTAACATCATTGACTGGTGTGATCACCCATGACAGCACATTACATCAGCCATGACAAGCTTATTGTATTCTTACACTCTGGCCAAATGTATGCAGGCACCAGTTTATACACACTGCTGATGTGTATAAAATCAATTATACAGTGTAGAACTAATTATATGTTTTTATCTTTGGGACACAGTTGGGAAAACCCTATGATGTATTGGCCTGACTGCATCCCTGTTCACAAAGCAAGGTTCATGTACAAGGTACATGGTTTAATAAGATTAGTGTGGAGGAATTCCATTAGCCTGCAGAGAGCCCTGACATCAACCCTGTTAAACTCCTTTGGTGTAAGTTGCACTGTCTATTGTAAGCCAGGCTTTGTCTTCCAAAGTCAGTGTCCAAGCTTACCAATACTTTTTTGAAACACACTAAAATCAAGCGAGAAGCCTTCTCAGAGGAGTAAAGGATGATTTAGTTGGGGATGTTATAGTTAAGGATGTTATCCTTAATTTCCTTCGGGATTAATAAAGTATCCATCCATCCATCCATCCATCCATCCATCTATCCATCTATCAGCATTAATGCCCATGGTGTGGAATATGATGTTTAACAAGCTTATAGACAGGCGTCCACATACTTTTGGCCATACAATGTATGTCTGCATCAGGATTAAGGGTTCAAGTAAAGAGTTAATAAAAAACATCCTCTGTGTCTGTAATGATAAGGAAATACTTAGAAAAGGTCATTGTTCAATATGATTTGTTTAGCCTTACAAGAAGCAGGTGTGTTGAACTGAGCCTCTGCTTTGTGTATCTGCTTATTTACAGAAATGATGTGAACATGTCAGACACTAAGCCTACTCCCCATTTAGCATAAAAGCAGGTTGAGGGATAGTTACCATGACAACTTGATTGCTGTAGAGTCTCTCCCATACTCATCGGCTTCCACGTAGCTTAAAAAGACGATTTTAGCATTTTTATCATGCTGGACAAAGAGATCAGACAAAATTCCATCATTTAAATGGAATAAATACAGATAGTTTAGTAGAAAATCAAATGTATTTTATAAAACGGATAGTTCCGGTCCTAAAATCTGATTGGCTGAGCCGCGTTCGAAGCCGTTGTAAAATCCCCGATAAACGCACACCTATGACCGCCTCACATCATTCCATATTAATACGCCACTGAATAGAAAAAATTTATGTTATTTTCGCCCTCATGTTGCCTAGCAACACTGTTAATCGAACTATTTTGCGTCGCGGAGGAATGCTTTATTGTAAGTTTATACACAATAAATACATTTATGAATTAAACATTGTTGTATTTATTATATTTTATGTTGACCGCCGTTTTATAAAAGCAATAAGCCACTCGAGACCGTGCATTACTGTTATGATTTTAGCACGGGGAAAGAAGTTTTAGGCACTCCGCTTCGCGTCGTGCCAAAAACGTCATCCCCGTGCTAAAATCACAGTAATGCACGGCCTCTCGTGGCTTATTGCTTTATTCTATTTACATGATCATTTATTTACATTTAAAATCAAATATTCACCAACACTTATAAAAAGCATGTATGTCATGGCAGTCTGGAGATTTCAGTAATTAAATAATTGGAACACACACCAAAGTTAAAGTTCTTTCATAAAATAGTTTTAGATCTTTTATAAACTAAAATTATCAAAAATAAAAATACGGCGCCCAGTTGGCACAGCGGGATATTCTGAACTCAAAACTCGGCATTGCCACCGGTCGGCTGGGCGCCATCTAGCAGGTATAATTGACAGTGCCTGCAGCAGACGTGGTTCTGCTAGGGGCGGGGCGAACAAACTATGTGGGTGGGGTCTTCAAACGCTGTTTATAAAACGGATAGTTTTGGTCCTAAAATCTGATTGGCTGAGCCGCGTTCGAAGCCGTTGTAAAATCCCCGATAAACGCACACCTACGACCACCTCACATCATTCCATATTAATACGCCACTGAAAAGAAAACGTGCATGTTATGTTCGCCCTCATGTTGCCTAGCAACACTGTTAACAAACTACCTGGGGTCGCGGAAGAATGCTTTTTGTAAGTGTTTTTGTAAATAAAAACATTTATAAATTGAACATTGTTGTATTTTATTATATTTTATGTTGACCGCCATTTTATAAAAGCAATAAGCCACTCGAGACTAATGCTATGATTTTATCACGGGGAAAGACGTTTGAGGCAAAACAACCTTCCCCGTGATAAAATCACAGTAACGCACTGTCTCTCGTGGCTAATTGCTTTAGTAAGGACCATGATTGGCAGATAGAGAGGTGCCTGTGCAGAGTGCATGGGTGAAGAAGGGTTCTGCTAAGGGCTGCACACGGGTCAGAGGAGGCGTGAGCAGCAATATACTCACCTTGACTGCAATCAGGGATCCCCCAGCAGTGGAAGACAAATTGACTACGCTAAATTGGGAGAAAATGCATAAATAAAATAGAAAAAAATTATAATAAAAACACACCAACTTGGATTAATTGTTTCATAGTTCTACAATGTCGTTTCACTGGTGGCATAGCCCTAACTGTTTGTTGGTAATTATAATTGATGATAGCTGGAGTTTGACTAGTTTGATGGCAATTATTGCAATTAGTCACAATGTTTTTCTTATTTAATTTCAAATAAATTTTTATTAATAAGATATATGTGCAAACAATTCCCTGTAGTTACAAACCATTTACGGACAATTTAAGGTTTAATGTTTTGGTTTTGATTGTATTAAAAAACATAAACAAATATTAAATTTTATGCATGCAACACACATTCATTAAACTTGGGACAGAAATAAAAAAAGAGTAAAGATTTATAGATTTTTCAAGTTACACCATTTTGATACATTTTACAATTAATAGACAAATTAGTAACAGGTGAAGGAATTTTGAAAACCACCAAACTTTGTAGGAAAATTGTCAATTTGTTTAAAAATTAAATTTTGAAACACAACATTTCACCATCTACAGTGCATAATATTGTTAAAAGAATTAGAGAATCTGGAAAGATCTCAATCAGTGTGGGGCAAGTCCAGAAACCACTGTTGAAAGTGCATGATCTTCAATATTCAGATGGTATTGCAAGAGAAACCGTTGTGCTAGTGTGATAAACATAGCTATGTGGCTTCAGAAAATTGTTGTCATTTTACATCAAAAGCTAGCTGCATCAGAGAATGCAACCTGAATCAATAAATCAAACTTGAATCTGTATTTAGTAAGAATGGGCAAGAATTCCACCGTGACAGTGTCCCTATCTCCCAAACTATTAAATAATTTAATTAATAGGAAAGGTGATGTAACACAGAGATAAAGATGCCTCTAGTGATGCCCCCAAACTTTTTAATGTGTTCGGCATCAAATTCTAAATTTCTTTATATTTACAAAATATAATTCAGTTTGTCTGCAAAAGTCTTTTTGTACAGTTGAATGAAGATTGAAAAGAATAAACAAATCACAGATTCTTGTTTTTATCGGATTTTACAAAATGTCCCAATTTATTCTGGAAATGGGGTTTATACAAAGTACATGAAACAGTAGTCTTTCCAAGAAGAAAATTTGTCTGATTGGTGAGATGTCTGAATGGGCAAGTTTCTTTCTGTTCAAGCTTGACCGTGCCCCTGTGCACAAAGTAAGAGCCAAAAAGACACGCCAGTGGCATGATCTCACCCCATCAAGGTCAATGGAACATCAACTGGCCAGCTGAGTGCAAACTCTGGAACCCTTTTGTATAAAAACCTTTCCCAGGGTGCCCAGGTGGCGCAGCAGGGTATTCCGCTTGCACACCAGCACCGAGTTTCTGAACTCCTCGGTTCGAAACTCAGTGTTGCCACCGGTTGGCTGTGCGCCATAATTGGCAGTGCTGGCAGCAGATACTAATTGGCCACCGTATCTGCAGGGTGGGGGCCGGACTATGTGATGGGTCTTCATACAGAATGCATGGGCGAGAAGAGGAGGGCTGTGCATGTGTCGGAAGAGGCATGTACAGTGATGTGCTCTCCTCAGATGCAATCTGGTATCTCTCAGCGGCGGAACACAAAATTGAGTGCACTAAATTGGGAGGAAAATGGGGAGAAAATGCATAAAAAAACCTTTCCCAGAGGTATGAAGACTATTATAGCCAAGACTATATTAACGCCCATGGTTTTGGAATGGGATGTCCAACAAGCTTATGGTCAGGTGTCTATATACTTTTGGCCATACTGCCCACATAGCATTTTTACATTAGCTTTAAGTCTTCAGTGGACATAAAAAATCTTGGCTTGAATTATATTGATCGTTGTTGTTAGCATGTCTCCTATTTAAACTCACACCTGTTCACACACACCTGCCATCAGTGGAATCCCACAGGCCATTAGTGGCTTGTCTGTGTCTATTTGCAGAAGAAAATAGATTTGTGTATTTTGTAGTAAATGTTCACAAATACATTGCTTTAAAATACAGCTAGCTGACCTGAATTAGTGGACGTCCATTGTTTAGTAGGTTAGTAAACAGAGCATGAGGGTTTAAAGGGACGACTGATGTTTTAATGTTCTTTTTTTTAATGTAAAGAAGCTTACCTAGAGACAACCACAAAGTACATAGGGAAACTCATCAATAATGCAAATGTAGCCCTGATGATCTTTCCAAAACATACAACCCCAAATCAGAAAAAGTTGGTACACTTTATGCAGAAAACATGCAGAAAAAAACATCGCAGACAGGATGAACCCAAAATATTTCATGTTTTGTCTGGTCAACTTTATTTAATTTGTTATTAAACATCCATTCCTGCATTTCAGGCCTGCAATACTAAGAAAGTTATTTACCAGAGAAAGAAAGCATTTACCACTAATGTTGCAATTCCTTCTCACAACACTTAAAAGACATTTTGGCACAGATGATTCCAAGTGATTTAGTGTTTCAGCTTTTATTTTGTCTCATTCTTCCTGCAAACACGTCTTAAGATGTGCAGCAGTACGGGGTTGTCATTGTCACATTTTTTTATTGCAAAATTTTCTACACATTCTCTATTGAGAACAAGTCAGGACTGCAGGCAGGCCACTCCAGTACTTGTACCTTCTTCTTCCTCAGCCAGGCCTTTGTAATGTGTGTAACATGTGGTTTTCTTGTTGAAGTGCAAATTAGCAAATTAACTTTACCAAAGGCACTGACACAACCTCATTCCATAACAGTCTCTGCTTGTGGGGAAAATAAAAATGCCAATTTTTTCCAACCTTCCTTTAAGAAACAGTAATTTTTAATATTTACAATTTTTTCTCACACATTTGTTGACAAACTGACCCTCTGCTCTACCCATCCTTGCTTCTCAACCCACAACTGTCCAGTGTGCTGATGAGGCTTTGGACCCAATGTGACCCTGATTATGATAAAGCCAATGCTGAAGATTAGCGAATAAATAAATTAGACTAACTTCCTAGCCCTCTTTCCACATTTACTATTGCTTTCAGACATGCACATCCACTCCTCTAAATAGGTTTCTCTGTGGGAATTAGTGCCCATTCAGCCAAAGAGCATTTGCATGGGTACTAATGTTTTTCAAGAAAGCCTTAATTGATGTTCCAGTTCATTCCAAAGCTGTTCAGTGGGGCTGAGGTCAGGGCTCTGTGCAGGCCCCTGGAGTTTCTTTAAACCAATATGTTCTTCATATATGTACATACCTTGCTAAACTAAACTGTTGCTGGAACAGGACAGAGTATTCCCTAAATTGTTAATGCAAGGAGAAAAGCAAAACAATTTCCTTTATACTGTATAATTGATTCATTACATCTGTTAGTAATTGTTGTGGCTGGGGTGTCCCAATACCTTTGTCTATGCAGTGTACAAATCTAGTTACAAGGAATACCATGGACAGAGCACTAATCCATCACAGGGCTTCAGCCACTCCCTCTCAGACATAATCAATCATGTCTGTGTAGACGTCTGTGTAGAGATTCAGTCTCAGTGGTGGTGGGTAAGCGTAAAAGCCTGCTGCGCCACCTGAATGCCTACCTTACTATGTTGCAGATTTTTTATTTACATCCATCTACACTTAATCACCCATAATGGAAAAGCCAAAGTATTCAGACCCTTCTCTGTGGCACTCCAAGTTCTAGTCAGGTGAATTTGCTTTACTTCTTTACAGTATCTTGACATGTGTCTAGAACTTAATTGGACTCAAATTGTTGCAATTTGTACTGATTGGACATAGTTAGTAAAGGCTTATACCTGCATATCTGGAGTTTGCTAAACAACATCTAAAAGACTCTCGCTACTGCACATCACATGACCTACACAATACCATCACTACAGTGAAACAGTGGTTGTGTAGGTGCATCTCAGTAGTTACAGGGAGGTTGGTAAGAATTGAGGGACTAATGAATGCAGCCAAATATTGCAGCCAGGAATATTCTTAAAGGAAGCCTCCTCCAGGGTGGGGTGACAGTTCACCCTTTAACACAACAGTGACCTAAAGCATGGCGTTAGAGCAAGTCTCTGAATGTCCTCAAGTTACCCTTGGAGGAAGTGGTCGCAGGTCTCAGGAGACAAGATGATTGTAATTGTGAGTAAATCATGACAGCTCATTGACCAAAGTGTAAGTAAATCAGTAAACCCCGTGTTCTACTAACAGTGTGTTCTGTGGAAAGCTTGTGATAAAACTGCTGCACTGCAAGGTCATATAACCTGGCCTTATTATGTGTAGTGTAAGGACATCATTAGCATTTAAATAACTTTTATTTCAGTACCACATCATTTTATTTATTAATTTATTTATGTTTGGGGTTTGCACAGACATTATTGGCTATGTCTGCAAAGGAAGGAGGAGAAAGTTGGGGGAGGTGATGGATTAGCACCCTGTCCAAAGGGTTCCTGCCCAGTGTGCCCAGTTTTTGTTGGTACAACCTAGCCTGATGCAGCCCTCACCAAAACAAAGTGGTTGATAAAAATGAATTAAAAATGAAAGGTTAATCAAGTTATTCAAGCAGGTGTAAAAATGGTGCCAAATCAAATATGCAACACCTAATGGGATCAGCCCAAAGCAACCATTCATTCATAGCCTATAGAAAGTAAAATTATCTCTGCTTGTGTTAAAAGTTTAATTGTACTGAACATCAAGTGCACTACATTGTCATCGTATTCTGTTCAATGAGGCACAAACTGATCTTTGACACCAAATGTTTTTTATTTTAGTAAATTCTTAAAAACAACTACATACCAGGACCAAAAAATACTTTAAATCTCATGTGTTTAGCACATCTGACATTGACTAATAAGTAGGGCTGTCAAACGATTAAATTTTTTAATCGCGATTAATCTCAGAATTTCATATAGTTAATCGCGATTAATCGCATTAAAAAAAAAATCTGTGTAAATGTTATAGAAAACAAGGATTTTTATGTGAAATGTTACAATTAAAATGGTGAACACATTTTATGCTAAATGTACTGATGTTAAAAACTGCTGGGACAAGAGAAAACTGTAAGGGAGTTTTATTCACTCACATACTAGGCAGTAAATGTCAGATTGTAGTTTAGAATTTCTCCATCAGCAAACATTGTAGATCAGCGGTGCTTTAGGTGGGATAAGGCGTAGTTATTGTAACAGACTTTTCTGTGCTTGTATTGTGACAATGGTTTGATGGCCGTTTCTACACGAAGTGAGTGTGTTTTGACCCTTTGGGGCTTCCATAGTGCATGGACTAACGTGCTTGACTCAGCTTTCCGGTATTTGGTACCTTAACAGAATAAGTTAATAAAAGTGTTCTGCTCCCGACAACTTGTGAATATAGCGTGTATTTATTTCTTTATAAGTGCATCACTACAACGCTCGGTTACATTATGTTAACAAACCGCAAATGAAAAACGGTGGCAAGTCCGACATTAAAACGTTTGTTTTAACATAATGTTAACATAATGTAACCGAGCGTTGTAGTTCTACCAGTCAAGTCTCAACATTAACTAGAATTTGCGTTAACGGCACTATTATTTTTAATCGCGTTAAATTGAAATCGCGTTAATGCGTTATTATCGCGTTAACTTCGACAGCCCTACTAATAAGCCATAAGTTTAAATGGACACCTAATAGAACATAATGTCTATATGTGCTATATTTATTGTTCATCTTCAGTAAAGCAATTTCTTTTACCACATACTCCAGCATGTTTAGAAACTGGAGTCAGAGTGCCGGTCAGCCATTACATGGCGACCCTAGAGCCAAAAGAGTTGAGCCTTGCTTAGGGGCCAAATGGTTTCTGTTAGCAGAGCCAAAATTCGAACCCATAGTTTTCTGCTTAATAACCCAGGGTCCTAAACTCTGAGCTACCACTGCATACTTCACACTGGATCAGTCGTCTCCATCTAGCAGTCTTGACCATCCTCCTCTGTCACACCAACCACCTGCATGTCCTCCCTCACCTCCTGAGAGAATGGCTGAAAACGATGAACCTAAAACAACCTCACACGTGAACATACAAACCTTCGTACAGTGAGCAGAGGTAAAATTTTACATAACAACAGAAGTCACATGAAACATGATCAAAAAATATGATAAGAAGTTAATTAAAATCTTTATTTCATTATGTGTTACATTCAATATCCAATGTGTTTCTTTAGGACACATATATGATAGGCATAAATACAAACAAGCGTTCTTTTTTTGTGCCTTTCCTAATAGAATAAGATGAGTGAGCAAAACTTCACACCCTTCTATTTACATTTACAGTCCAACTTTATACAAAGTCGATGCCTTCAATATTTACAAAAACAAGGAGGAAAACTACGTCTCTAACCATCCAAATAAAGGTCCAAGTTCTGAGTGTTGGGAAAAGCAGCTCGTTAAAGTGGGTCATCATAAAATGAGAAAATCGGTCATCTCATTAGGTGGGATTTGTGAATTTCGACTGATATAAAAATATGATATGGTGCAATCTGTGGTGTATAATTTAGGAATCACTTTGTGTTATTTATGCAGATTTGAAATTTGGAACTTTCTACCAAAAATGTGACTCGTTCCTTCTATTTCAGAAATTAGGTGAAACGATCCAATGAAATGAGCATCACGGAGGGTAATATTTTAAGTCAATCCTTTCAATCACATCTCTGCAGTGACATGTTTTTTTTAACGCTACATGTCAAAACACATGAAGAAAGGAAAAGATGACCTTCCATGTGTTTCTCGGTGGATGGTACATAAATGCTCTGTTTAATAAAGAATCCTTTATAATCCTAAAAGGAATGAAAAATGAAAATAACGTCCTAAAAGACCAGTGTTTGACATCCAGCAGAAAAGGAAAAAGTAAAATGTGGCACCTACATTTACCAGGTAACATAAAATGAAATGAACATAAAGGAGAGCCCTTCTGACTTTGAAATGTTGCCTGAATTAATATGAAATGAGAGAAAACACGAGTCAACCACAGTTTTTTTTTTCCATGAAGGATGTCAGCAAGGAATATAAGGCTAGAATGTTCCGCTAAAGTATTCAGTACTTTGTTGCTGACTTTAAAACCATGATCATGTCAAGAAGGACTTTTAAAGTCTTCATAACTGCTACATAAACATATCAAATGAAAAAAGACAGACATTCATTGTATGACCTATCAATATTTAGGACTCCCGTGGAGTCGAGTCTACAGACAGAAAAAAATCAGTGTGGAAATGAGAGAAAACAAACTGAAAGAGAACATGAAGCTGAGGTCAGCTTGTAGTGATGCATAAGAAGAATGGTAAAACCACCTGAGTTTAAAAAGAACCATAACGCATCAACACAGACGGAAACAATGTGTGTGTGAAGGGGAGGAAAAACGGCTTGCACTGGCATCAGTGTTTACTCTGGTTAGTGTTTTGGACTAAACTTGTCTTATCTCTGCTTCCTATTTTTACTGTCCAAAATGATGGTGGAATAAAAAAAGTGAAATACAGTAATAAGAAAACGGAAGAGCATCCATTCCAGCGTCAGCGATCGGACCAGCTAGTAAGCCGCCACATGGGCAATAAATGGAGCTTTGACAGCTGATATACTATGGCCGTTTGCCAGTTAAAAACAGCAATTATGCACCACTGCCCCACTGAGGCTTTTAGGGGTTGAGGCTTTTCTCGCCAACCTCCTGGAACAGTGACGTGTAGAACTCCGGCTCCAGCTGTTTGTTCCGGTAACGGTTAACAATTTCAGCGATTTTCTGTTTCCGGCGTACGTGAGGAGGGCTGTAGGAGTCGCTGTCTAGACGCTTCCTTCGACATGCATTTATTACTGTCTGTCTTACCAAGAAGCCTAAGCACAGAAAGACACACAAACATTATAAAAATACTCTTAAAACCAGTTATAAAAACATTTTAAAGATACTTTTAAACCTGGTTATAGAAACACATTAAAAAAATTCTTTTAAACCCAATTATTAAAAACAAAATTTAAAATACCTGGTTATAATCTGGTTATATATATAAAAAACATAAAAAAAAACCTTAAACCTGGTTATAAAACATTTTAAAGATAATTTTAAACACAATTATGCAAAAAAAAAAAAATAATAATAATAATTTTAATACTCTTAAATACGATCATAAAAACCATTTTAAAGATACTCATAAACTGGGTTATAAAAAACATTTAAAAAAAATACTCTTAAACTGGGTTATAAAAAATATTTTTAAAGATACTAATAAATCCAATTATAATAAAACAAATAAAAATACTCTTAAGCCTGGTTATAAAAAATATTTAAAAATACTCTAAAATTCAGTCATAAAAAACATTTTTAAAGATACTCTTAAATCCAATTATATAAAAAACCCCAAATAAAAATACTCTTAAACCTGGTTATAAAAAACATTTAAAAAATACTCTTAAACCCAATTATATAAAAAAAGAAATAAATAAAAAATACTCTTAAACCCAATTATAAAAAATAAAAAAAAAATACTCTTAAACCCAATTATATATAAAAAAGAAATAAACAAAAAAAACTCAAACCCAATTATATAAAAAAGAAATAAAAAAAATATTCAAACCCAATTATATATATAAAAAAAATAAAATAAAAAAAATACTCTTAAACCTGGCTATAAAATAAATTAAAATACTCTTAAACCTGATTATAAAAAAAAAAACAATTTTTTTTTAACCCGATTATATATATATAAAAAGAATAATATTAAAATAAAAATACTCTTTAAACCTGGTGATCTATGTTTTACTCTTGAAGGCATCTTAAATACTGCAAATGGCAGAAGCCATTGTGAGGCGCACTTGTCAGTGTGCTTGTCAATGCCAATCCCAAGCCCGTATAAAAACAGGATGCCATCAGGGGTATAAACAGTGCCAAGTCTTGTATGTGGACTGCTGATCCACTGTGGTGACCCCTAAACATGTGAGTAGCTGAAAGAAAAAAAAAAAGAGAGACCCACCTAATGACCTTCTGCTGACTACCATGTTGTCCACTAAGGGGATGACCATGCTGAACTTGCCCATGGCCCCATGTAACTTGATGCGGAACAGGCCAGTTTTCAATGGATGAATAAAAATGACTGGCACATCCTTCTCCGAAGTGGTGGGTCTAAGAAGAATTCCAAAATGAAGAAGATTACACACTGTTCAGCAGCATCCTGATTAATAAAATATGTTTAGAGTTATGATGGCTTTATTGGCCTACCTGGAAGCACTGCTGTTAATTGCACTCTCCACCCCTGTGCTGGTCTCAGCCAGCAACTCGGACAAAGGAAAGTTTTCTACAATAGGTCAGATCATGCTTTTATAAGTGATACAATAAATACTGAAGCAAATAAAGATCCTGCATTTATATTTCCTTTCTTTGGTGATTATATATAATCACAGTAAGAAAATAACTAGGAAACGGTAACCTTAGCAATTCCACATAAGGAGCCAGTAGACAGGTGCAACTTTTTGGCAGATTTTCTTGTACTTTTTATTTGCCCCAGAATCAATGTGAACAGAGAACTGAGATTTTTTTAATATTATTTTTTTCTAATTTAGCCCATCTTGTAAAAAGGAAGGTTTACTATTAGGCTTCTGTACATGAAAGGTAGTGGTAGCTTAGTGTTTAAGGTACTACCCTCGTACCTACCCTCCCCTGCTCTCTGACTGTTTTTCATTCTGGGTAGCAACTGCTGTAAACGCAATCTTATCACGAACTTTGTACAGACTTTTTGCTTACAGGAATGAAGAGCTGACAGAAACATTTTCCCAACCCCCAACCCAACGTCTCCACTCTTAGCTTAATTCCACCAATACGGCAGGACGGGTCTGCAGCGCGCGCTGGTTATGGCTGCGAATCGCCGGATGGCTGCTGTCGTAGTTGGTTACTTTTCCGATCCCCACATCCCTAACCCGTGGCTGGTTGTGTGACTATGTTATGTTCTTATGTTTACATGTGCTTGACGGGGCTTTTTTTCGTGTTACCACAGTGTGCTCCTCAGGGAGCACAATCTGGTTGCTGTTTTTTTCTATCTCTTACTCTCCCAATGTGTTATCATTTCTTGTTTCTTATCCTGTCTTCCCGTTCTGTCTCCCCCGCCCCCCTTGTCATATTGAATGTTCTGGACGGGTTGATGGCTAATTTCGCTGTAATTGTACCTGTTGCAATTTATAGTGACAATAAAGACTACTACTACTACTACTATTACTACTACTACTGACCTAGTAATATAAAGGTTGCAGGTTCAAGCCCTACCACCGCCTAGTTGCCCCTGTTGGGTTTTTAACCCTCAATAGCTTGCATTGTATTCAGACACAATTGTAAGTCACTTTGGATAAAAGCATCTTCCAAATGCCATAAATGCGTGTTCCTTTTTGTCTGCTGTAACCTAACTAGTGTGTGTCTAGTTGCAAGACACATCCGGATAATGTCTTTACAAAGTGAGTGCAGGTTATGCCTGCAGGCTTTCCATCAAAAACCTGTTTCAAGTTAATTCAGTCTGTGCCCTTTTACAGCTAGCAGAGCATTATTCATAACACAAGCAGATCAATGGCTACAACATTAGCAACCACATTTCCAAAATGGATATTTCTGGAACAGGTTTACTGTTACAATCAGTTGTTTTGTTTGTCCTGATACCCCTGCTGGTATCAGTTTTACTGCCTCAAATTACTTCTAATGCTGAGTAAGAGCTAACGTAAATGTTTCGCCTTGCAAAATATTCTATTTATTTTTGACCTTGTGTGATCTCCTGACACATGATGCTACTTACTTAACTCGGTATCTAAGAAAATGACAAGCCTGTTGTCAGCTGAACTGTGTTATTGTTGCTTATTGCTCTACACGTATTACTTTACTACACTACAAGTAATGTCTGGCTTATTAAGCCCAGTCTGCATGGATAATAATTAAGGCTCTACCTAATTCACAGCTTTGAATTAAACCGCACCATGGACCTTGAAATGAGCTTTTTGCTGTGTAATATGCAATTTGCAGTGAAATTCAAAATTTGAGGTTTGTGTTTAGCGATTTAAAATTTTTCATTCATGTAGCGTTTAAGTGCCTCACGCTTACTGGTTCATTTACACTATGAGGCGGTCGTAGCAATCCTATGGCAATTCAGTTAGCAATCAGTCAAAATGCCCAAGATGTTGAAGTCTAAATCAGCTAAAAACACAACTCTGGTAACGAAGTTGAGAAAACTCCCAACCAATACTGTGGACGCAGAGGGGGTGAGGGTGTGTCAAAACACGGACAAGAATTTTCATCTTTGAGACCGTCGCTGGTTGTTCTGGGTTTACATTCAACTATTAAGGTAGCTGTGCTGTGTATTGTAGCTTCCATTTATTCTATCATTCAATTTATGAGTGTAATTTAATGACTGTCCTGAAATGTGGCACTTTCTTTTTTAAAAATCCGTAAATTCTGTGGTTTAAAAAAAAAAAAAACGCGGTCCCCGAAATTAAATTTTCCCGTGAATTTAGTAGGGCCCTAATAATAATAAGGCCTTGTATACACAAATAGAGGTTGTTGCATAACAAAACAGAGCAAGGTATTTATTTTTGCATCTGTAGACAGGATTTATATTAAAGTGATTAAGGCTTTTTGATATGCTTGTTATTGGCTTTGATTACTGGTTTAGCTAGCCTTATTAACACCACTGTGCAACATTTTTTTTACTGTCAGTGTCATTACAACAATACACATACAGTAAGTCTAAAAATACCATTGTATCAACTGTATCAATTTTCTGGTTAAATCTCTAAGTTTACTAGTTTACATTTAGTCTGGAAACACTGTTTTTTACTAAAAAAGTAACTTCTAAACACAAATTGCAAGCTTTACTAATTATTATTATTTATATTATTATAACTTAAAATTTTTTTTTTACCAATATCATCAAAGCGCTCCACCCAGACCACCAGTACTTTCGTTTCTGGACCTAGAGGTGGTATACTCCTTCCTGTTGGCAGCTTCTTACTCTTTGCAGTGGGAGACTGAAAAAGAACATAACATTACATAGCGATCAAACAACAAAATGCTAACTGATAAAATAAGGACAATGAAAGACTTGCTTATATAGATACAACAAGCTGGACATTATAAACCTGGAATTCATTTTTATTTCTTGCTGTGTAATCTTTGAATGTCATTTATTATTTTTTCCGGAAATGGGGAGGGTTGGGGTTATAGGAAACAAGTAATCAAGCATTTTTTATCCACAGAAAAAATTACATTCGACTTCCTGCAGCATATTTGACTAATACACTCTCAGCTCCATGACAGTTATGCTGATATCAATCTGGATGGCGCGTTATTTCTCTGACACAAAGAACACTACGCAGTCCTAAAAGCAGTGCTGTTTCTAAGATTGAAGGTCATGTTTTATGCTCTGCCCTTTATTTCATTAGATTCTCTAATTTATTTAGATTATTTCACATACTATTGAGGCTGAAACACCTAAAACCTAAGAATTCTCATGAACTTTGTTTTATGTGTTGAATTATTTGCTTTCATGAATGCTTTATTTAGCCAATTTTTGGTCTCCAGCTTTGCAATTTATGTAGTTGATGACACATTGTGTGTGTGTGTGTGTGTGTGTGTGTGTGTGTGTGTGTGTGTTTACCCGTTGTGCTGGGCCCATGTTATCAGAGTGATTGGGAAAGAGATCCAGTGTCAGGTTGGGTTGCTTCAGTAGGCTGGGCATCAGCTCCATCTGAGAATCAGAGTCTGCTGTGGGGAAACTGTTCTCAGATGACTCAGCTACGCGCAAACACACACACACACACACACACACACACACAATTATTATACTGAGGAAAAATAGGTCAACGTTATCAATAAAGAAAAAAAAATGAATAAAAATAATAATAATAATATTACTTGTGCATTTTAATGACCAAATATGTATTTATATTTAATTGTTTTCCCTGAAGAGAATGTAGACAAATAAAAGAAACCTTCCTAATCATAAAACAGTCCTATTTGCTGTTTGGATTAAGTGATTAAAAAAAGGCAGAAAACTACACTAGTACTGGATTTACACAATCACTTACCTAACTACAAGTTACCGGTAGTTGTATCACCAATACAATTCTGTTAATTGTTAATTGTGAGGGCAGTTGTAGCCTACGGGTTAAGGTACTGGACTAGTAAGTAGAAGGTCGCTGGTTCAAACCCCAACCACTGTCAGGTTGCCACTGTTGGACCGTTGAGCAAGGCTCCTAATCCCCAATTGCTTAGACTATATACTTTAAGTCGCTTTGAATAAAAGCGTCTGCTAAATGCCAAAAATATAAATGTAAATGGCTAATGTGAAATGCAATAATTAAATAGCTTCACTACTTAAAATGACACCTCTGCCCAGCATGGCACATAAATAAGTAAAGTAAATCTCCACAGGGTATTGCTGTTAATTCTAGCTGTTGTACCAACAAATTAAATAAAGCCCTATTTAGAAGGGTAGGTTTTTACCTGATGAGTCACTGAGTGAGGGCACCACAAAGGCAATTTCTGTAAGAGCATCAGCGTAGTAGAGCACCATCTTTTCACCATTAAATATTCCTCCTCCTGTTTCCCCAACTGAAACCAATTCATCTGCAGAACCAGCAGGGGAAAAAAACAACTGTCATTCATTTATATTCCAAAAGCCCATACTGCAGCAGTAGAGGAAACTAAATGGAATCAGGGAATCGGATACAACTAGATTGGGAGGAAAATTGGGAAAAATGCATAAAAAATAACTTTCTATAAAAATACTGTACATTTTAAAAATACATCCATTGTAACACCTAAAAATTTATTTAAATATTTAATGATCAAGTACTGCATAAGTACAACAAAAAACTCCCTCCTCCAACCAGGATGGGTTTTTGTGTGTACCTGGTGTATCAGTGCCATTGGATTGAGTGTTGATGGTCCAGCTGGTATATACACTCCCAGTCCAGCCTGGGTGATGGCCCACTTCGACTGGCCAGCCAAGAGACAACAGAAGCTCCAGAAAGTGTGGCTGCACACTCGCTGAGGATTCCACATTCCTCAAGATCTACACACACAAAACCACAAAAGCAATTTTACAACCTCAGAGCGACACATCAGTTCACACATTTCCATAACTGTCTCTGTGAATGGTGTGTTCATACCTCTTGACTGCTCTTCTGGCCTGCTTTCATGTAGAAGATAAAAACTGTGTCACACGGTCGGCATGGCAACAAATCCAGAAAGCCCATGTCATCAAAGAAGCCTGGTACAGCCGAGTCCAGAGCAATGAGATGAGGAGGCAAACGACTATTACTCGGCTCCTAAGAAATAAGAACACACGCACACACACAGATGAATAAAGATCTGGTTTATTTAATCTGCATTAGAAAAAAAAATTAAATTAAAAATAAATTATATCTTATAAATATTGAACAATGTAGCAAATGTTGATAACATATTTTGCCATATCCACAGCTCTACTGTAAAGCTATCTAATTTGAAAGAGAAATTTGAATTTCAGAATAAAAAGATTATTTTGCTGCCAAAAAAGACTTAATTGTATTTAAAAAGTATAGTGTCTAAAACATTTTAAATAATGAGGTTTGTAGTAATACTGACTGTACTGAATTGCAGCTCATTACATCTGTGAGAGCAATCTAAAGAATGGCAGTGGTAATTTTACAGACTTGATTGTTGTATAAACTGGTGTGGCTTATTGTTGGATGATTACTGTTGGTATATTCCATGTGTTAATTAATAGAGTCTAACTTTCTAAGTCTTCTAGTGTGTGACCAATTAGTTTTCCCATCAGTGGGCAGATGTAGTCGTTGATGTCCTAGCAGTTTGCCATGATGCCTAAAAGACAGCAGGTTGTGATGTTGAAATTACTATGTAATGTAATGTATAAAAGAAATAATATTACAGTGTATAGATTTAGTGTACTGTAATGAATAAATCACTTAAAATTGCAGCAGTGTCTATACAGAAGTACACTGTAATGCCTAAAGTGCATTTCTATGTCTAAAGGCAAGTCCCAATAATAGTTTAGTATAATATCTAAAGAGAAGTACACTGTGATGTTTCAATGAGAATGCATTGTGATGTAAAGACCCCATTGTAATGTTTTAATAAACGTGTACTGTGATGTCTATAGAATAGTACATTGTGACATGTCTAAATGAGTGTACACTGTGATGTCTAAATGAGTGTACACTGATGTCTGAATGAGTTTACACTGTGATATCTAAATGAGTGTACACTGACATCTAATGATGAGTATTTAAGTGTACAATGTGATGGCAAAAAGGAGGGTACACTGTGATGCTGAGAAGAGGGGGCATTGTGATGTCAAATGGAGGGTACACTGTGATGTTGAGAAAAGAGTACACTGTGATGTTGAGAGGAGGGGGCATGATGTCGAAAGGAGGGTACACTGTGATGTTGAGAGGAGGTTACACTGTGATGTTGAAAGGAGGGTACACTGTGATGTTGAAAGGAGGGTACACTGTGATGTTGAAAGGAGGGTACACTGTGATGTTGAAAGGAGGGTACACTGTGATGTTGAAAGGAGGGTACACTGTGATGTTGAAAGGAAAGTACACTGTGATGTTGAGAGGGGGGTACACTGTGATGTTGAGAGGAGGGGGCATGATGTCGAAAGGAGGGTACACTGATGTTGAGAGGAGGGGGCATGATGTCAAAAGGAGGGTACACTGATGTTGAGAAGAGGGTACACTGTGATGTCAAAAGGAGGGTACACTGTGATGTTGAGAAGAGGGTACACTGTGATGTCAAAAGGAGGGTACACTGTTATGTTGAGAAGAGGGTACACTGTGATGTTGAGAGGAGGGTACACTGTGATGTCAAAAGGAGGGTACACTGTGATGTTGAGAAGAGGGTACACTGTGATGTCAAAAGGAGGGTACACTGTTATGTTGAGAAGAGGGTACACTGTGATGTCAAAAGGAGGGTACACTGTGATGTTGAGAAGAGGGTACACTGTGATGTCAAAAGGAGGGTACACTGTGATGTTGAGAAGAGGGTACACTGTGATGTTGAGAAGAGGGTACACTGTGATGTTGAGAAGAGGGTACACTGTGATGTTGAGAAGAGGGTACACTGATGTCAAAAGGAGGGTACACTGTGATGTTGAGAAGAGGGTACACTGTGATGTTGAGAAGAGGGTACACTGTGATGTTGAGAAGAGGGTACACTGTGATGTCAAAAGGAGGGTACACTGTGATGTTGAGAAGAGGGTACACTGTGATGTCAAAAGGAGGGTACACTGTGATGTTGAGAAGAGGGTACACTGTGATGTCAAAAGGAGGGTACACTGTGATGTTGAGAAGAGGGTACACTGTGATGTCAAAAGGAGGGTACACTGTGATGTCAAAAGGAGGGTACACTGTGATGTCAAAAGGAGGGTACACTGTGATGTCAAAAGGAGGGTACACTGTGATGTTGAGAAGAGGGTACACTGTGATGTTGAGAAGAGGGTACACTGTGATGTCAAAAGGAGGGTACACTGTGATGTTGAGAGGAGGGGGCATGATGTCGAAAGGAGGGTACACTGTGATGTCAAAAGCAGGGTACACTGTGATGTTGAGGAGAGGGCATTGTGATATGGAGAGGAACTTATATTGTGATGTCTAGAGGAGGATGCATTGTGATGTCGAATGGGGGGACACTGTGATGTCGAAAAAAGGGGTACAATGTGAAGTCGAAAGATTGTGACTTCCAAAGGAAAGTATATTGTGATGTCAAAACTGATGTTGAAGAGATGTTGAAAACCTAGGCAGCTGCCTAAGTACAGAGGATTCTAATAAGGCATAAAAACTCATAAGGTAGATTATTTAATTGCACTACTTAGACAGCGATTACGGCAATTACATCACTGCCAAGGAAGCATTGGATGCTCCCTCGTTATTCAGTCAGATTAACGTCACCTCAGTAGCAGCCTTTTAAGGTATCTAAGAATTTAGACAGCCTTCTTTTCGGGAGTGCGTGTACAATGACGTAAAACGCTATCTATGTAGAGAGCTCACTAGGTTTTCAGACAGACCCACTTTGATGTCAAAAAAATGAGACGACAAAAGGAGTGTACATTGTGACAGTAAAAGGAAAGTTTATTGTGTTGTCTAAATTAGTTTACTGTTATGTTGATGAAAACACTGTTATGATAAGTCCACAAATATGGAGCATTGGTATGTTACATTACCTTGAGAGCCTCTAGTGACAGAAAGCCGAAATGTGAGAGAAAGAGGCGTGCACTTTGGAACTCCTGTGCTGGAGGGGGAGGTTTGCAGTCAGTAAGTGGATCGGGAAACGATTTGTTCTTCCACAGCTCCTCTGTTTGGTGCTCCAGTGTCGTTTCGTAGTCTATCTGCTTCACCATCACTCCCCGAAGCTTTTCATGCTGCTGTTCAAGCTGATACACACAAAGTCACACACAAACACACACAGCCGGATTAGCTACTTGAGAGCATCCTTGAATAGCTTCAGACACTTAATACTAACACAAAAAAATATCTATGCATATAATCTGCTTTTGTTATTTAATACACTTGCACTGGATTAACTTCTTGAGATTATCTAACAGAGGTTTTAAACAACTTGCTCAGGATTAAAACTCTTGCTACAAGACAACAATTGAAGGATAACGACAGGCTGTTTTTAATAACCTGAAATGTTCTGTTTATATAACACAGCATTGTGTTAGATGTCAAAATAAGGTAAGCCTCAATAGCTTTAGCGTTCTTTATAACGGCCTCATCACAATTGTTCCAGTTAGTGCTCTTCCAGTTTAAAAAATTACACAATTTAGACCAAAATCAATGGATAAAAGACCTCTTAGTTAATTAAATGTTCAATGTGGTTATGTGTACTTAAAATAAACAGAAAACATCAGCCTAGCTGGGTTATTGAGTCGATACCAACTTTTATGTGTCATCTGGTGTGCACTGGTTCCTAAATGCTTCCACTTTTCAGTAATACTATTCACAGTAGAATATCTGGAAGGGAAGAAATTTTACGAACTGATTTGTTGCAACGATGGAATCCTATTACTGTGCTATGCTCAAATTTAATGAACCCTTTAAAACAATCCATTCTTTCACAAATGTTTGTAAAGGCAGACTACATGGCTAGGTGCTCGATTTTATACACCTGTAGCAATGGGACTAAATATATGAAACTGGTATAAACTTGCTATTTGCGAGTAGGCAACAATTTCTAAAAGTGTTCTTACCTCCTTATCTACTATATCATGAAGGTCTGGAATGCTCAGGTCAGCTTTGACAAACGGAATTTTGTCCACCTCCTCTGGAAACGGCCTGTGTTTCACATTAAAGCGAATTCCCACGTCATTTTTGGGTGTAGGCCGACTCTCTGGAACAAATATCTGCTGTAGGAAAGAGACATACAGTATGAGAGTCCGATCTGCAATGTTAGTTTTTGTTTTGTCATGTCCAATTCCCACCACACGCCCCCTCCAACACTTGTTCAACCTGTGGCTATTTATCACCACTTCTCAGTGTTGGGTTTCCATTCAGAGCATACAGAGAGCATACAGAGAGACACTTTGAGCTCCATGCCCAGCTGCACAATTACAAATCTGGAGGGGATTAAAGTTAACACATGCTTCATTCATGACACCTGTAGAGCTAACACGTGCTCAATTTAACACACATGAAGCCAGGATCATCTTTGGCTGCTGCTCAATCTCAATGTGACAGGAGGGGGAAACTACAGCAATTTGTGCACAAAATCCCACATGCATGATCGTTTAATGAACGGTGTAATGTAGCCACTTGGAGTGGCATTTAGTATTTTCAGTGACTTTTAATAATACACACAGTTAAACATTAACACACTTGTAAGAAACAAGCAGGTCATAGCAGTCATTGAATTTGAATTATGTATGATTGGAATTAATTTTAAATACAATGGATCAATAATACACATATAGCATTATAGGATTATTAATTTAATGCCTTGTGACATTTTGAAGACTTATTTGTGCCCAAATTAATAAAACTACTTTGACTGCATCCATTACAAAGTACATGGAACAGTGGTATCTGGTATCACCCAGATTGCCAGGTGTAATGAATGAATCGTAAATCAGATGTTGCGAACTGTGGGCAGAATTGAAATGGTTTCAATTATTTAGTCCAAAAACATGATAAAAACAAAACAAAAAAAGTTGCAAAAGTCAAAATACACAAAGTGTCACGACATGACCTTACAAGTGTATACTTCTGACTTAAACTATAAATGCTGTGATTGGTCAGGAGGAGTAGGGGTTACCTTCTGGTTAGCTCTGGCTCCTCGAGGCTGGTGGAACAGTTGCATGGTCCAAGCATGACGACCATACATGCCTCGAATCAGCATTGTAACAGATGGACAAGGGTCTAATGAAGGGAAAAAAAACATAACAGTAACTTCATTTTACATCTTACTGCCAAAAAGAACCCAGACAACCAAATCTACTGATACCGACCTGATCCAAAGATAGTTTTTGCTGTAACTAAAGCTAAAAGTAAGTCTAGTATTAGACAAAAAGTTTAAATACTTAAGCAAACAAGTAATTGTTTTTATGTATTATTTGAAACCATTTACATTAAAATATTCACTTAAATACTGTTGATTACACACACTTATAAGAGATTATAAGCTATTTTTAACTGTTATTCATGTTAAGCGATCATGTCAATTTAAGGCATTGCTACCCACCAGCAATTGATTATTCTAATAGTTGTAGCCATAGTGTAAAATCCATTCCTTTAACAAAAGGTTTACCTAAAATATCACAAATTAACAATGAGTGGTAATGACAAATTCATCACAGATGTCACTGACTCACTCTGTTCATTGCCGAGCGACTGCTCCAGCATGGCCAGGATGACAGAATTGTCAAGGACAAAGTATCTGAAGTTACTGTGAGAGGTGGACGGTAATCTGGAGTATTTAATCAGTGTGTCTTCATTCAGCAGGCTGCAGGTGGAGGCGGGGCCACTCGGAGATGGGAACGCACCCAAAACCTGCATTATACTGGGAAAAAAAATGGAAACGGTTATTGAAATGTTACAACTAGAGATGTACCAATCGGGGTTTTTGGCACCGATTCCGATCTCCTTTCAGGGATATCGGCCGATAGCCGATTCCGATCGGGGGGGAAGGGGGGATTTAGCAGTAAATAAAGTAAATAAACTTAAAAAGAGCCTCACAGTGAAGATAAACCGGAGCAGCGCGCGCGTGTGCGTGCCTTTAGAAGAGACGCTTTGTTCACAGTATCGCTATAAGTGATTCATTGATTTATGAGTCGATTCGTTTTATGTGAAGCGTAAGTTTCTCTTCTCAGTTATCTCTCCGTGTTTTCTGTTATTAATTAATGTCGTGGTTTTAAATAAACACCAGCTACTACAGAACATTTTTTATGACTCTCTTATATTAAAAAGCTTCATTAAAAAGCTTAATTAAAAGGCTTAAATAAACTGTTATTACCACAGATCTGTAACCGACTCAGACTCGTTCCGTCTAAAGAGCTAAAAGTTTTCTGATGATCTGATGATGAAGTTCAGCAGATGATCCTGAACTAACGAATTTGGTAATGAATAAACTTTTGCCTCTGATTGGCTCTGTAACGTTTTCTGCTCTCATTTACATCACAAGCAAGAACCACTTCCGATTTACCAAAGTGAACCAGGAGTTTATATAACGTGCTGATAGAATCGACTCAGATGTGACCGGGTTGGTTGAATTATCCTTTTAAAGTAAATATTACAATCAGCAAAATTACATCGTATGTATGATGCACAACGTTAATGATGTTATTTTAGGTCATGAAGAGCTTTCACTGTGGTTTCTGTACGATGGTTGACGAATGGTGATGTGATGGTTGGCGCTTCGTAGCTCAAAGTCTGGATTAATCCACTGAGCTGTTAAGCTTAACATGGTCTTTATATATCACACGATCGGATCGGCTACTTTTAGGAGATATCAGCCGATCGCCGATAGCATATTTTGATTAAAAATCGGCCGATACTGATTCATAGCCGATCGATCGTTCCATCTCTAGTTACAACCAACTGAAAATAAGGTCAACCAACAATTTGTCCATTTGTTGTAATTATTGTGGCTTATGGAGTTAAGCTACAGTATGAGATTCTTCAAAAATATTACTGAAAGTGACGAAGCATTACTAAACCAATTTAACTAAACCAGTTTGGTGTCCTAATGATAAAATTCATTGTACATTAACATTTACAAAAGTTCATTCCACCCTATATCCTGCAAATTCCTAATCAAAGTTGTCTGCTGTGCTGCATAATAAGTTTTTTTTTTTCCTGGGAAAAAGTGCCAAATTATTATTATTATTTTATTTGTTTAATTTTACGTTACCATATGACCCAATTCAATAGTTTGTTTTACCTGGAAATATGATCAGACTGCTGCAGAAAAAACTGTAATAAACCTTAATATTAACTTAAAATCTTCTTTTAAAAAACTACATAATTGTACATAAAAATGTGTATGATGATACTAAGGCAAACCAAAAAAAAAATTGATCCAATCATTATGTTACTGGCTGTGCAACTCACCATGACAGTGTAGCTTCAGCGGCATCTTTTACCCTCATGGAGGCGGGATTATGTTCTTTATCTCCTTTATACCTCACTTCCTGTTCACTTGTTTTTGACTTGCTGCCAGAGATGCCCAGTTCAACAATTTCTAGCACTTCTATAAGGCAGTCCTGACAAACAAAAAAACAAGTAATCGGCCATTATATTTTACATTTCCCATATAAGTTCATAACTCGGCACGTTAATACTGACAGAAAACACAATCTTATGTGACCAAACAAACCAATACTCATAAAACCCGTTCTAATCCTTCTAGTTTGCTATGAGTAGCGGAATGAACCTACCTTCTCATTGAGCATGTCAGGATGCTCTGTGAGCCACATGCAGAGACACTGGAAGGCTGCGACGATCATGGAGTGCAGGTCTCTGGAGTGGAGTGGAGCAGGTCGACTGCACTGGTGCACGATGTAACCACAAACTGAACTGACTGCACGTTTACGATCTGAAGACTCAACACTCGCCTTCACCTGGTGTGGAAAACACAGGGTCATGAAATCAGATTTTTTTTTAAAACATTAAAACCTTTAAATGTGTTTTCATTGAGACAGATTCTTTTTGTACCTCTAAGTCACTCATACTACTGTGAAAAGTCATATAGCACATCTGAAATAAACATGGCCACCACTGACCAATCAGCTTTCAGAAAGTATTTGACCAAAGCAGAGACCAAATCGTAAGTCGTAGGTACATGAGACTTGGTCAACTGGTATCAGTCCACCTCGTTACTCAGGCATTCGAGCTCAGCCTGATTGGTCGGATGGTTGCGCTATAGGGTAGTGTTACACTTTGAGGTACATATCTCCTACCCTGTATGACATAGAGATAAAACTGTCTTATCCCCTACATAAAGCCTCAAGAACCATATAGCCTCACCCACTTAAATCGTGAGCTTATTTGCATAATATGCAAAACGACAAAAATGATTGAGCGCAAATTAGTCTCTGGATTTTCATCCACAGACACAAACGTGATATTAAAAAACACCCCTGAGAACTTGAACTTTATTAATTATAAAAATGCTGGAGTTTCTATAGTGTTATTGCCATAAATACAGAATGTAATTCTTTAATCAGCTTGTATGAAGTGCAAAAATGACCTCCTTAAAATTTCAACAAGCCACTGGCTACAACTGTTCAGATCAACATGGTATTGTGCAGATCGCACAGACATAAACAAGCTTAAGACGCGTCCCATGATGAATAAATAAAAATCTCTACATTTTAATGACTCATAAACATGATTACAAACCAATGTAATTTTATATAGTTATTATTTGTACCTTGGCCAGGCCAGCAAGCAACTCGAGGGCAGCGAGCGAGATGCTCATGTCGGGTCTCCACTGCGAGTTGAGTCTCTGAGTGACCAGGTGGATGCTGCGGATCAGCAGGCCAGCTGCTGTGTCTGTGTGAAGAGCTGGGATATAACAAATAGCACGCCACAAAGAACGGGTTAGTCACACACACAGGCCAAGCCAAGCACAGAAACACAGCCAGCAGCCACATGAAACTACAAATGTAACGTCAAAACAGAAACACCACTGTTTCCTAGTGCATATGAACACATGCTAACTTGCACTGAAGCAAAATAAACCATTTTGAAAATCAAGCATCTGAAAATAAAAACACTGAAAAACCACAGAGTTCCAGTTAGAATCTTTGATTCTTAGACATAAATACAAACTACACACAAATTTTAACAAGTCGAACAACAAAACCATCGACTCATGCAGCACAGGGAAAAGGCATCCCAAAGTACAATGCAAAAAAAATACAAACTTAAAGAAAATCAACGTGTATGAAGCAGGAAAGGTCAATTTGACACAGATGACCATGCCAAATTAAAAATGTCATTCATATTCAAAGAAGACAAACATCTCCCATTTAAGACATGATTTCGTTTTCAGAGATTCATCAGTTCTGAGTTCTTTTCTAAAATTACCGTAGTCCCGGAGCAGGGCTTGGGCAGGCCTCTCACTGTCTGGAGTGGTGGCTTCGGAGCTGCCTGCACTAGAATTACTGATCCCACTGTTATTGCGACTGTGACTTTTGGCCATAGAGTGACTGCTGTCCACACTTCCCTGCACATGACAAAAGGTGAGAATACATTCAATAAAACTGAAAAAAGACTGATTTAAAACACTTCCAATGTAATTTGGTTTTGCATGTTTCCAAAAATAGTAAAGCACTGCACAATGAAATTGGTAAACCAAATCACGTGAGTGTGCAATAAGTTAATTTTATGTTTACTGTCAAAAATCCAGTCAAATTCAAGAAACATATATTCAGATCTAAAAAAGAGATTTGTGTTGAACCCTAACAACCATTACTGTGTAATGCCATCTTTCAACATGGTGTCATTTTAATTGGGAGATAAGCAACAAAATCATTATGAACTCACCACCTCAGTTTGGGCACCTATAGACTCCAATAGTGCTGAATCCTGGACTATATTAAGCATGGCAGCTGTCAACAGAGATCAATGTGTAGTTAGTCAATGCAGATCCCTGCTAGTGTAAGATACAAACATACAGGTCCTTCTCAAAAAATTAGCATATTGTGATAAAGTTCATTATTTTCCATAATGTAATGATAAAAATTAAACTTTCATATATTTTAGATTCATTGCACACCAACTGAAATATTTCAGGTCTTTTATTGTTTTAATACTGATGATTTTGGCATACAGCTCATGAAAACCCAAAATTCCTATCTCAAAAAATTAGCATATTTCATCCGACCAATAAAAGAAAAGTGTTTTTAATACAAAAAAAGTCAACCTTCAAATAATTATGTTCAGTTATGCACTCAATACTTGGTCGGGAATCCTTTTGCAGAAATGACTGCTTCAATGCGGCGTGGCATGGAGGCAATCAGCCTGTGGCACTGCTGAGGTGTTATGGAGGCCCAGGATGCTTCGATAGCGGCCTTAAGCTCATCCAGAGTGTTGGGTCTTGTGTCTCTCAACTTTCTCTTCACAATATCCCACAGATTCTCTATGGGGTTCAGGTCAGGAGAGTTGGCAGGCCAATTGAGCACAGTAATACCATGGTCAGTAAACCATTCACCAGTGGTTTTGGCACTGTGAGCAGGTGCCAGGTCGTGCTGAAAAATGAAATCTTCATCTCCATAAAGCTTTTCAGCAGATGGAAGCATGAAGTGCTCCAAAATCTCCTGATAGCTAGCTGCATTGACCCTGCCCTTGATAAAACACAGTGGACCAACACCAGCAGCTGACATGGCACCCCAGACCATCACTGACTGTGGGTACTTGACACTGGACTTCAGGCATTTTGGCATTTCCTTCTCCCCAGTCTTCCTCCAGACTCTGGCACCTTGATTTCCGAAAACAGTACTTTGGACCACTGAGCAACAGTCCAGTGCTGCTTCTCTGTAGCCCAGGTCAGGCGCTTCTGCCGCTGTTTCTGGTTCAAAAGTGGCTTGACCTGGGGAATGCGGCACCTGTAGCCCATTTCCTGCACACGCCTGTGCACGGTGGCTCTGGATGTTTCTACTCCAGACTCAGTCCACTGCTTCCGCAGGTCCCCCAAGGTCTGGAATCGGCCCTTCTCCACAATCTTCCTCAGGGTCCGGTCACCTCTTCTCGTTGTGCAGCGTTTTCTGCCACACTTTTTCCTTCCCACAGACTTCCCACTGAGGTGCCTTGATACAGCACTCTGGGAACAGCCTATTCATTCAGAAATTTCTTTCTGTGTCTTACCCTCTTGCTTGAGGGTGTCAATGATGGCCTTCTGGACAGCAGTCAGGTCGGCAGTCTTACCCATGATTGCAGTTTTGAGTAATGAACCAGGCTGGGAGTTTTTAAAAGCCTCAGGAATCTTTTGCAGGTGTTTAGAGTTAATTCGTTGATTCAGATGATTAGGTTAATAGCTCGTTTAGAGAACCTTTTCATGATATGCTAATTTTTTGAGATAGGAATTTTGGGTTTTCATGAGCTGTATGCCAAAATCATCAGTATTAAAACAATAAAAGACCTGAAATATTTCAGTTGGTGTGCAATGAATTTAAAATATATGAAAGTTTAATTTTTATCATTACATTATGGAAAATAATGAACTTTATCACAATATGCTAATTTTTTGAGAAGGACCTGTATACCCATATACACACATGTACAGTGTATCACAAAAGTGAGTACACCCCTCACATTTCAGCAAATATTTCATTATATCTTTTCATGGGACAACACTATAGATATGAAACTTGGATATAACTTAGAGTAGTCAGTGTACAGCTTGTATAGCAGTGTAGATTTACTGTCTTCTGAAAATAACTCAACACACAGCCATTAATGTCTAAATGTCTAAATGTCTGGCAACATAAGTGAGTACACCCCACAGTGAACATGTCCAAATTGTGCCCAAAGTGTCAATATTTTGTGTGACCACCATTATTATCCAGCACTGCCTTAACCCTCCTGGGCATGGAATTCACCAGAGCTGCACAGGTTGCTACTGGAATCCTCTTCCACTCCTCCATGATGACATCACGGAGCTGGTGGATGTTAGACACCTTGAACTCCTCCACCTTCCACTTGAGGATGCGCCACAGGTGCTCAATTGGGTTTAGTCCATCACCTTTACCTTCAGCTTCCTCAGCAAGGCAGTTGTCATCTTGGAGGTTGTGTTTGGGGTTGTTATCCTGTTGGAAAACTGCCATGAGGCCCAGTTTTCGAAGGGAGGGGATCATGCTCTGTTTCAGAATGTCACAGTACATGTTGGAATTCATGTTTCCCTCAATGAACTGCAGCTCCCCAGTGCCAGCAACACTCATGCAGCCCAAGGCCATGATGCTACCACCACCATGCTTGACTGTAGGCAAGATACAGTTGTCTTGGTACTTCTCACCAGGGCGCCGCCACACATGCTGGACACCATCTGAGCCAAACAAGTTTATCTTGGTCTCGTCAGACCACAGGGCATTCCAGTAATCCATGTTCTTGGACTGCTTGTCTTCAGCAAACTGTTTGCGGGCTTTCTTGTGCGTCAGCTTCCTTCTGGGATGACGACCATGCAGACCGAGTTGATGCAGTGTGCGGCGTATGGTCTGAGCACTGACAGGCTGACCTCCCACGTCTTCAACCTCTGCAGCAATGCTGGCAGCACTCATGTGTCTATTTTTTAAAGCCAACCCCTGGATATGACGCCGAACACGTGGACTCAACTTCTTTGGTCGACCCTGGCGAAGCCTGTTCCGAGTGGAACCTGTCCTGGAAAACCGCTGTATGACCTTGGCCACCATGCTGTAGCTCAGTTTCAGGGTGTTAGCAATCTTCTTATAGCCCAGGCCATCTTTGTGGAGAGCAACAATTCTATTTCTCACATCCTCAGAGAGTTCTTTGCCATGAAGTGCCATGTTGAATATCCAGTGGCCAGTATGAGAGAATTGTACCCAAAACACCAAATTTAACAGCCCTGCTCCCCATTTACACCTGGGACCTTGACACATGACACCAGGGAGGGACAACGACACATTTGGGCACAATTTGGACATGTTCACTGTGGGGTGTACTCACTTATGTTGCCAGCTATTTAGACATTAATGGCTGTGTATTGAGTTATTTTCAGAAGACAGTAAATCTACACTGCTATACAAGCTGTACACTGACTACTCTAAGTTATATCCAAGTTTCATGTCTATAGTGTTGTCCCATGAAAAGATATAATGAAATATTTGCAGAAATGTGAGGGGTGTACTCACTTTTGTGATACACTGTATATACAGTGTATCACAAAAGTGAGTACACCCCTCACATTTCTGCAGATATTTAAGTATATCTTTTCATGGGACAACACTGACAAAATGACACTTTGACACAATGAAAAGTAGTCTGTGTGCAGCTTATATAACAGTGTAAATTTATTCTTCCCTCAAAATAACTCAATATACAGCCATTAATGTCTAAACCACCGGCAACAAAAGTGAGTACACCCCTAAGAGACTACACCCCTAAATGTCCAAATTGAGCACTGCTTGTCATTTTCCCTCCAAAATGTCATGTGACTCGTTAGTGTTACTAGGTCTCAGGTGTGCATAGGGAGCAGGTGTGTTCAATTTAGTAGTACAGCTCTCACACTCTCTCATACTGGTCACTGAAAGTTCCAACATGGCACCTCATGGCAAATAACTCTCTGAGGATCTTAAAAGACGAATTGTTGCGCTACATGAAGATGGCCAAGGCTACAAGAAGATTGCCAACACCCTGAAACTGAGCTGCAGCACAGTGGCCAAGATCATTCAGCGTTTTAAAAGAGCAGGGTCCACTCAGAACAGACCTCGCGTTGGTCGTCCAAAGAAGCTGAGTGCACGTGCCCAGCGTCACATCCAACTGCTGTCTTTGAAAGATAGGCGCAGGAGTGCTGTCAGCATTGCTGCAGAGATTGAAAAGGTGGGGGGTCAGCCTGTCAGTGCTCAGACCATACGCCGCACACTACATCAAATTGGTCTGCATGGCTGTCACCCCAGAAGGAAGCCTCTTCTGAAGTCTCTACACAAGAAAGCCCGCAAACAGTTTGCTGAAGACATGTCAACAAAGGACATGGATTACTGGAACCATGTCCTATGGTCTGATGAGACCAAGATTAATTTGTTTGGTTCAGATGGTCTCAAGCATGTGTGGCGGCAATCAGGTGAGGAGTACAAAGATAAGTGTGTCATGCCTACAGTCAAGCATGGTGGTGGGAATGCCATGGTCTGGGCCTGCATGAGTGCAGCAGGTGTTGGGGAGTTACATTTCATTGAGGGACACATGAACTCCAATATGTACTGTGAAATACTGAAGCAGAGCATGATCCCCTCCCTCCGGAAACTGGGTCGCAGGGCAGTGTTCCAGCATGATAATGACCCCAAACACACCTCTAAGACGACCACTGCTTTATTGAAGAGGCTGAGGGTAAAGGTGATGGACTGGCCAAGCATGTCTCCAGACCTAAACCCAATAGAACATCTTTGGGGCATCCTCAAGCGGAATGTGGAGGAGCGCAAAGTCTCGAATATCCGCCAGCTCCGTGATGTCGTCATGGAGGAGTGGAAAAGCATTCCAGTGGCAACCTGTGAAGCTCTGGTAAACTCCATGCCCAGGAGAGTTAAGGCAGTTCTGAGAAATAATGGTGGCCACACAAAATATTGACACTTCAGGAACTTTCACTAAGGGGTGTACTCACTTTTGTTGCCGGTGGTTTAGACATTAATGGCTGTATATTGAGTTATTTTGAGGGAAGAATAAATTTACACTGTTATATAAGCTGCACACAGACTACTTTTCATTGTGTCAAAGTGTTATTTTGTCAGTGTTGTCCCATGAAAAGATATACTTAAATATCTGCAGAAATGTGAGGGGTGTACTCACTTTTGTGATACACTGTATATATATATATATATATATATATATATATATATATATACACACACACACACACAACATATTTAGGTAGTGAGTTCCCAACATTTAGGGAAAATCTAGTATCTAGTATCATTTGTGTATATTCCAAGTATATTCTAATTAGTAAGGTAAAACACTTAGGGAAAATCTAGTACCTAGTATCATTTGTGTATTGACTGGGTCTGTCTCCGTTTGCAGGGCACCAATCAACACATTGACTAATCGCAGCTTCAGCGACAGGAAGGTCACTGACTTGTCATGAAGTGAGTTATCATCATTGTTGAATTTACCCTCCAAAAGAACCTAAAAAACAAGATTAGACCACAAGGTCAATTATTTCAGTCACCTCAGTCAGTAACTTGAATTGAATGGTTGAATAACTTACGATTATGGCATCAGGTAATCGGTTAGAATGTGTTTACCTCAGACTTGACATTGCCAAAATGGTGTGGCAGAGGCAGCATGGACATGAGAATGTTGATGGAAGCTCTTCTCAGTTCAGTGGGGTTTACATATGATTTAAATTTGGTTAATTCACTGCAAGAAAAAGAGTTAAAGTCTCATCAAACAGTTTGAATACATTTACACAAGCAACTTCCAAATAAAGGTGCTCAGGATTAGAAATATTTAATTTAATATTGGAGTTTCTTTCTATTCACCATTAATAAAATAAAATTAGCTAAATCAAATGAGCTTTAGATACGAGCTGTATTAAATTTTTTAACATAAAATACACCTTGAGCTATTCTTAAAGAACATGTACTGGGTAGTATTGGATAATGTAAATATCATCATAGTAACAGCACAACTGAACAGAAAATTACATGTTCTGTAGCAACAGACAATGTTCTGGAAAACTTCTCACCGATCAGGTAGAATAATTTCCAGTGCAGATATAAAGTATGGAACCACAACGTTGATCCCTTTCAGGTCAGAGCAGAACAGAGCTGAGGAGTTTAGGATAATACTGGCCAGAACCGGCCTGCAAATAAAGTCGGAGATCTGAAGGCCCTGGATGAGGACCATGTAGAACCTGACGAAACACAAAGATCATATATGAAACAGGTAAAAAGCTTTTATGTATGTTTGCAACATGAATTATTCAACCTCCCAAAGCAAATAATGCTTTAAACAGTCTATCAGATGAATGATGCATCCAATTAACAAAGAATTCTGCCATACCACAATTATTTAACCTCTACATAATATTATTAATCATAAAACCAACTGCTTGTCTGTATGACCTACAGTTGGGTTACGACATGATTAAACCATTGGAAACTTAACAATGACCCTTAATTTGCTTCAGATGTGATGTGTTCTAAAACACTACCCAGAGATTCAAGATGTACAAGGTGTGTTGTAACTAGGGCTGGCACTGATCCGATAATTGGTATCGGTCCGATATTGGCCCAAATCACAGGATCGGATATCGGAAGGAAAAAAAACATGTAATCCGATCCGAAACTGTTGCTTAATGTAATTAACACTTAATGTAAATAAGGCCATTGTTTGTGTGTAAAACAAATAACACACGAAGATGCGTTCCAACAGTGCGACGTTAATTGCCAGTCACGCTTGATGACATCATTAACATGTGCCACTGATCTACAACTCATCCGCAACAGCCATTTAGTAATTAAAACACAATGATCTATTTCAACTTTTAGCATTTTAAAAAATCATTTACTACTGCCACATCTACAAACACTGTTTAAACACAAAAACACTGTTTAAAAATTGCTTTATAAACGATAAATCGCTCTCCGGCTTGGAGACAATAATTAATCCATTAGTGTTATGAAATAAACAAACTACACTGTTTCCCGTTTTCCTCTTCAAAATCCAGCATGGGTTTAATAATAAGCACGCTTTGGTTTTTAATAAACTAAAAACGTGACAGAACTTTAACAGAAAATCTCAACTCTGTGTCAATTCTAATTGGTCCATCATGTTTGGTTGACATTCACATCTTCCAATTGTGGACACTTTTGTTAAACAATCCAAAAATGCTGCTAAATGTTCTGTGTGTAAAAGTGAAAATAAGAACAGCTGTTTTGTATAAGTGTGATGTTGTAGGTTCTGTATTTATTCCTTTAGAATATTTGTTTTACAGTCTGAGCATTGTTATTTATTTAATTTATTTATTTAACTAGTTTAACCATGGTGCATTGAGACATGCATTATTACTGCTTAGTTTTGAGAGGAGAAATGACGGTATCGGATTGGTATCGGCAGATACCCAATTTGCAGTATCGGTATCAGACATAAAAAAGTGGTATCGAGCCAGCCCTAGTTGTAACCATAGTGTAAACTAAAGATATGTCACAAAAGCTCAGAGAGGAGATAAATTCATGACAACAAAGGGGCAATGAGTATATAAAGATTTCCAAGACCTTGAACACTTCAGAAGACACCAATAAGACTATTGTCCGAAATTTATACATTTATGGCGTAGCAGCAAATTTGCCTGGCTGTGAAAGAAAGTACAACATTTCTTCCAGAGGCCTTAGCAACTCATCAGGACAGTAAAAAAATAGGCCAGCAGAGTCCTGGGACAAAAATCTATGGAGTGACGAATCACAATTTAAAATGTTTGGCCAAATGGGTCTGCAGTTTGTCTGGCACAAAAAAGGACACCTATACAAGGACACCATTTTTCATTCAGTTCTAATAAAAATCAATGACAATCATGCACAACAAGGACAAGAAGTAAACCCCCTGTGCTGCATACCATACTAAACTGCAAACTACATTCAATACAGTACACCAAATAATGCTAATCACTTAAAACTGGATGAATAGACTACATTAAATTTTTTTTAAAAACCTACCTGAAAATGAAAGAAATAAATACCTGGACAGGTAGACAGGTAGAATTTCTTCTCCAGTTTTTTTGCTGCAGAAGATTCGGCACAGTGTCCCACAGGCCTCTGCTCGTCCAGACTCGTAATTTTCCGGAAACTCGTTGGCGTCAAACATGGGGTTTGACACCATGGTGTCAGTGGACATTTGAGAGCCTTTTCTCCTTAGTTCAACTCCAGCCTGAGTAGCAAGGGCTGAGAGAGGAACAAAGAAAAAGAGGGACAGCAGGAGGAAGAAAAAAATACATTAAAGTCACTGCTTCATGTGTTTAACATCAAGGTCGTAACAGGGATTACAGACAAAGAGATCTGCAGAATAAAGTGAATCTATTACATCTATATTTATAGCTATCTAATTTATTTTGCATTACAGGTAAGCTACCAATAAAGTTTGATCATTTATTAAGATTACAGAATACAGCATTTAACCACAAGTCCTGGTTCAGGTACATCTGAGTTACAGGAGGGGGAAGCAAATATTCAATCACTTTTGCTTTTTAACTTTTGTTTAGATATACAACCCCAATCAGAAAGAGTTGGGACAACATGGAAAATGCAATGTTTCTTACATTTACTTTGACTTTTATTTTATTGCAGACAGGATATTTCATGTTTTGTCTGGTCAACTTCATTTAATTTATTAATAAACATAACAATGCTTCTGGACATGGTTAACATAAGGCTTCTTTTTTGCACAGTAAAGTTTTAAGTGGCATTTGTGCATGTAACTCTGTATTGTAGTGCTTGACAAAGGTTTGCCAAAGTAATCCCTCACCCATGTGGTTATATCAGCTATTGTTGAGTGGCGGCTCTTGATGCTGTGCAGTCCGAGGGCTCAAAGATCATGGGCGTTCAGCTTAAGCTTGCGCTCTTGGCCTTTATGCACTGAAATTCCTTTAATCGTTTAATGATATTATGCACTGTAGAGGGAGAAATATGCAAATCCCTTCCAAACTTTCTTTGAGGTACATTGTTTTTAAACATTTTAATTGTTTTCTCATGCATATGTTGACAAACTGGAGATCCTCTGATCATCTTTGCTCATCAAAAACTTTCCTGGAAGCCGCTATTGTACCAAACCATGATTACCATCACCTGTTGAAATCACCTGTTTGGAATCACATCATTTAGTTTTTTCACCTCATAACTAGCCATAAATTGCCCCTGTACCACCTTTTTTTGGAATGTGTTGCAGGCCTGAAATACAGGAATGGAGGTATACTAACAAATGAAATTAAGTTGAGCAGATAAAACATGAAATATCTTGGGTTCAAACTGCCTGCAATCAAATAAAAGTCAAGTAAATGTAGGGAACACTGTGTTTTTATTTTATTTGCATTTTCCATACTGTCCCAACTGTTTTCTGATTTGGGGTTGTACTTTAATTGTATTATTTTAAAAAAAAATATTTGGAGGGGAAAAAAAATGAGTAACTTTGTGAAAATGTATGTAAAATAGTAAATGCAAACACGTTAATGTAAAAATAATAAAGGTCTTGAGCTTCTTGCACCTTGTTTTGTTAAGTTGTAGTGACTTTTGTAACAAACCATTAAAACATTTGTAGAAAAACAATTAGATAATCTGTAAGTAAAACATTCACGGAACTACAAATTGTTTTAGACAAAAAGAAAAAGAAAAAGAAAAGGACAGCTAAAAAGAGTTGCAGGATGACCTAACGGCAGCAGGAACAACAATAACTCAATAAAGAGGTACAGATACTGCGTTCATAGCCACAGTAAAGTATGGTGGTGGGAGCATCATTAAATGAAAGAAGTAACATCTCGAGATTGATTGGAGGGGACTTTAATCTTTTAAGCCAAGAAACTTAACAGATCAAAAAGGTGAACAACCCCAAACATAGTTAGAACTGGTTTCTGATTAAAGTAACACTTTGGTCTTCTGACTTAAGTCCAAAGACTTGAAGTGGATATATGCAATAAAAATATCTAAAATAACAAAAGAAAGTGGTTGAACACTTTTCCCCCCTCACTGTATTAAGTATAAAACTAAGATTTTATTAACTCTAGAGAATTGCTACTTTACGTAAATGTTACACTGTATGGCTTAATAATGTAAGGAAAAACTGTTTAAATATCAGACAAAAACACCAGTTAAAAAATATCACAGAACTCACTCCTGGTCAGCCTCCCCGTTATAAAGCACAGCAGTTCAAAGTTTGTATGGCAAATGTTTAAAAAAAACAGCACTGTTATTCAGCATTGCTACATCACACAATCAAAGGCACAATACAGCAGAACCAAACTGCACACACATCCACAACATGCAGAAATATCCATACAGAACTTAAAATAAATGTAACTGAAAATTCAGAAAACAGAAAAAAAACAAAAACGAAAAAGCTAAAAAATTAAAACACCAGGCGTAACCGAGGACAATGTTGGTTGTGTTTCTTTGGAGAAGAACGGTTAGTAGAGGTCCTTTAGGTGGATGACATGAGTGACAACTGGTTGTATGATGACAGGTTAAATGACATCCAAAAACTAGGATCAATCACAACAAACATTCTCAGCTCATCTCAGCCGATGCTTTGACCTGATTCTGTTTTTACCACTGAACAATTCTGAATATTTGTTGCATTTGATCCGATGACATTCGGGCAGCAGACTCCCGGGACCCCTAATACCAGAATCAAGCAGTGAATGTTCAAATCTCTTGCCCCAAGAAAACAATACTGCGACAACAAAACAATGTGACGGTGTCAAAGCAAAAGAAATAAAATCAAATAAAAAAAGAACCAACTGGTAAAGCTTGTGTTCCTACTTACAAGATTTATAAGAAAGAAGAATTTGGAAAAATGTTGCTGCAAGATAACAGAGATAAAATGGAAACAAATCAAAGAACAGCAGAAATAGAAAATCAGAAACTATGAATATCAAAGTGGATCTTTTGTTTTTAGTTTGTAATTTTATAAACCTAGAAAATAATGGAGCTAGATATTAAATACGGCATCTAGGACAAAATACTAACTTCCAGTTATTCATCATGCAGGAATAACAACTGAACTGTGAAGAAAACAAGCAAACATACGACGGACAGTTAGCCACAAATTTAACTGTCATTCAGCTCAGAGTACTGTTCTGTTCAGCTCATGAAATCTGACCCATAGCCTGGAACCTTTTTGAAGAATATGTACATAACTTATCTATTAAATACAAACTGCACAATGCTAATAAGAGTGTCAGTTTCACATATCCATAAATGGCAATTTTTTCTGTGTTTAATTTATTCTGTGATTTCCTTAATTTTTAGTACATTTAAATACATCTGAAAACACGTTCATGAAGACACTTCCATATTGGGAGTTGGATTTATTTTATAATGTTAAATCTAGTCACGTTCAGAATTTAACTGAAATGCAGTCCTCAGTAATAAATGACCACTACTATACAACACAACAACGACTATTCCCATTACTATTACTACTGTTACTACTACTTATTTATTTGGATTTTAATGTCATGTTTTACACTTTGGTTACATTCATGACAAAAACAGTAGTTACTCGTTACACCAGATTCATCAGTTCACAAGTTTAACGTCAAACACAGTCATGGACAATTTTGTATCTCCAATTCACCTCACTTGCATGTCTTTGGACTGTGGGAGGAAACCGGAGCAGTACCACCTGGAGATCGAACCCAGGACCTTCTTGCTCCGAGGCGACAGTGCCGCCCCTATTACTACCACTACAACTAATATTTAAACCAATCTTTAACAAAAAATTGGCTTAATGTTAATTCTAATCTAATGTAGACACTTATCATGAGAGTATATTTTTACCTAAAACATCAAGTATTATTCATATACAAGGAGCATCAAAGGACATGAATGAAGTAATACTGCAAATTAAATTTTTTCTGGTTTCTGTGGGGGTACAAAAACGTTGAAAATCCTGCTACAAAAGCTGATTCTGAAAACTTTATAATATTTTATAATAACCGCAGTATTAAAAGAACACCCTTGTAATGGCAAGAAAATAACTTATTTATTTACTGTTCTCATTCATGCATTTGTTTTGGCATCTTACTATCTGATTTGCTTATTGCTGCTCCCATTACTGTCAGGTCTCTTTTCAGTGGTTCAATCTTGAATGCTGACCTTATCTGACATAAACAAGGTCAGCAGTTTCTCAGATGTCTGTCTGGGTTCTTTTGTTGACGTTCGAGATAATACTTTTGGTTTTTATTTTGATAGGCTGGCCACTTGTGGAAGGATCCACCACTGTTTAAAGTTTCCTAAATTTGAAGACAATGGCTCCCACTGTGATTCACTAGAGCCTTTAAAATAGCATCAGTACTTGAAGGTTTTTACCTCTTCATAATTTCTTTTGATGATGCCATTGTGTGCTGCTTGTTGAGTGTATTACTTTGCAGGACGGGCCCTAGTTATGAGATGTTTAGATGTAGCAGGGCCTGGGAGTAATAACGTCCAGTATGTATGTATGTATGTATATACAGTGTATCACAAAAGTGAGTACACCCCTCACATTTCTGCAAATATTTCATTATATCTTTTCATGGGACAACACTATAGACATGAAACTTGGATATAACTTAGAGTAGTCAGTGTACAGCTTGTATAGCAGTGTAGATTTACTGTCTTCTGAAAATAACTCAACACACAGCCATTAATGTCTAAATAGCTGGCAACATAAGTGAGTACACCCCACAGTGAACATGTCCAAATTGTGCCCAAAGTGTCAATATTTTGTGTGACCACCATTATTATCCAGCACTGCCTTAACCCTCCTGGGCATGGAATTCACCAGAGCTGCACAGGTTGCTACTGGAATCCTCTTCCACTCCTCCATGATGACATCACGGAGCTGGTGGATGTTAGACACCTTGAACTCCTCCACCTTCCACTTGAGGATGCGCCACAGGTGCTCAATTGGGTTTAGTCCATCACCTTTACCTTCAGCTTCCTCAGCAAGGCAGTTGTCATCTTGGAGGTTGTGTTTGGGGTCGTTATCCTGTTGGAAAACTGCCATGAGGCCCAGTTTTTGAAGGGAGGGGATCATGCTCTGTTTCAGAATGTCACAGTACATGTTGGAATTCATGTTTCCCTCAATGAACTGCAGCTCCCCAGTGCCAGCAACACTCATGCAGCCCAAGACCATGATGCTACCACCACCATGCTTGACTGTAGGCAAGATACAGTTGTCTTGGTACTTCTCACCAGGGCGCCGCCACACATGCTGGACACCATCTGAGCCAAACAAGTTTATCTTGGTCTCGTCAGACCACAGGGCATTCCAGTAATCCATGTTCTTGGACTGCTTGTCTTCAGCAAACTGTTTGCGGGCTTTCTTGTGCGTCAGCTTCCTTCTGGGATGACGACCATGCAGACCGAGTTGATGCAGTGTGCGGCGTATGGTCTGAGCACTGACAGGCTGACCTCCCACGTCTTCAACCTCTGCAGCAATGCTGGCAGCACTCATGTGTCTATTTTTTAAAGCCAACCTCTGGATATGACGCCGAACACGTGGACTCAACTTCTTTGGTCGACCCTGGCGAAGCCTGTTCCGAGTGGAACCTGTCCTGGAAAACCGCTGTATGACCTTGGCCACCATGCTGTAGCTCAGTTTCAGGGTGTTAGCAATCTTCTTATAGCCCAGGCCATCTTTGTGGAGAGCAACAATTCTATTTCTCACATCCTCAGAGAGTTCTTTGCCATGAGGTGCCATGTTGAATATCCAGTGGCCAGTATGAGAGAATTGTACCCAAAACACCAAATTTAACAGCCCTGCTCCCCATTTACACCTGGGACCTTGACACATGACACCAGGGAGGGACAACGACACATTTGGGCACAATTTGGACATGTTCACTGTGGGGTGTACTCACTTATGTTGCCAGCTATTTAGACATTAATGGCTGTGTGTTGAGTTATTTTCAGAAGACAGTAAATCTACACTACTATACAAGCTGTACACTGACTACTCTAAGTTATATCCAAGTTTCATGTCTATAGTGTTGTCCCATGAAAAGATATAATGAAATATTTGCAGAAATGTGAGGGGTGTACTCACTTTTGTGATACACTGTATATATTTTTTTTAAAGGCCATGTGGCATTGCATAACTTCTTTAATATAATTACAATTTTTTTATTTAGGTTGATTTTGTGTTAAAATTAGGGACGTAACAATGCACCACAAGGCAGTTCAAAATCGGTGCACATGTGCCACAATTCAAATCGGCATTTCATGTCAAATGAATCAATATTCACTTTAAACAGCAGAGGGCACTGGCGCTATTCACCTAGCCTGGTTGACATCACTACACAGAGTTGTACGGGATTTTCCAGCCAAATTTATTTATGTAAAGATACTTTCTTTATTTTTCATGTATTTATTTAATGTGGGATTTGTTTTTAAATTTTATTTCAGTTATTTTTTACACAAAAAGGGAAATATGCAGCATTGTTTTGCATAGTTTGTACCTATAGTTGCATAGTTTGTTGTCTTCAATTTCATGTTGTTAAAAAAAAAAGTAAAAAATTGTATCGTGAACCCAGTATCGTGAATCATATTGCATCGTGGGTAGAGTGTTTCGTTACAACCCTAATTAACATTTAATTCAAAGATCTAAAACAAATATTATATTTGCGGCAAATTTATTTTTACAGCATTTTATTTTTACCTCATCAATAATGTAATAATATTTCATCAAGCACCAGTATATTCTGAGCTGATAAGTAATAGCACTTCTTTACTACCCTTATGTTACATACAGACTTCGAATGTGTACAATCTTGCAGGTAGGAATAGCCTATATCGTAAAAGAAGAACCAAAAACAAACAGCTTAAAAAATAATGAGAAAAGGAAAAACAAGACTGCAATAGATACTAAAAGTAAAAGAGGTCCAGGCTCAATCAACATCTTACCAGTCACACTGCTTTCTCTGCTGAGGCCTGAGTGGAGTTTGCAGTGAACGAGTGCAGCATCGAACAGCCACTGGCCAAAAAGGTTTAGCACGCTGTTCACCTTCGGCCTGGTGGGAGCGGGCAGGGGTCGAGGCTCTGAGCTGGTCTGGTTGGGACTGGACAAGGGCGAAGAGGAGGACGGCTGGTGGGTGACTTTGGGAGGACCAGTCTGGAAGGTCAAGCACTGAGTTACTTAAAGGAAGAGGCAGGCAAAGTAGCCAAATACTTAAAGTAAAAATAGTTTTAGAGTAAAAATGGCAAGAAATAAATTGACTTGATTATTCAGTAAAAATAATAAAATTGAAGTACTGGTGGTAAGATGAAAACTTCAAACAAATGCTTTAAGCTTGTATGAGATCATGTTAAAGGTAAACATCTAGTCTGTAGCAATCCATGCTTGGTAGACTGGGCTGCCAAATTTCTTTCATTGTTTTTAGGCTTTTCCCCTAATTTTCCTTCCTTCAAATTGCACCCTCCCTGCGCTGGCCGAGATAAGTCACAGACTATCAAGTGCTCCCTCTGGCACGCGTCAGTCATATGAAGAGTTCCATTGAGAGTCATATCGCATATGGAGAGTCAGAACGCGTTATTCCGTCAATCATCCACCTCTCATACAGACAGCTAGAGCAAGATCTTCCTGCTCCATCAACTGTGTCCAATGGCTTCCTGGCAGAGCTGGAATCTGAACTCACAGGATTGAGATCCGTGTGTTGGTGAGCTTGGGCATAACACTGCCTGAGTTCAGCCTTTAAATTGTTGTTGTTTTAAACAACCACAAACCACAATTAACTAAACATGCACAGAAATACTATATTATTACTATTACTTATTTCACAATAATGTTTATTTATAGTAGTACACCAACGAAAATTTACCTGAAGCTAGGAACTGCTGATTAAATAATAATGTCAGGAGTATTACCAGTTGTATATTAATAAGCATATTTAGCTGTAACAAACTGCTAGCTAATAACATTGGGGGCAAGTGGGTGGAGTCAAATGGAGCTTAGGATGGCTCTCTGTATGCAATACGGCTCTGTGTAGGAACCCAACACTGCCAGGTGATAAGAAGCAGCAACAAATTGATCCAGCTCTCCAAATTCACAATCGGGAATTGGAAATAACTAGACTGGGAAATAAAGGGGGAAAATCTAAGGGGGAAAAAACTGCATCCATACTTATATAGTAAGTGAGGGAGTTTACAGTTTCTACAGTGAGCATGTAAGTTCTTTTGAATATACCGTGGATGCTTTGCTGGTGGTCTTTGTAACTGCTGTGGGTCTATGTCTGCGGCTGTGAGGAGGCGTGGTGTTGGTGGTGGTGGGGAGTGGCGGCATGCTGAGCCGATTGACAGGAGTCGGTGGGGCACTGTCTGACCGGGGTCTGGATATACCTGCAGGGTTAAACAAAAAAAGAATTAAATTAAAACAATATAATAAAAACAAAGAAAACACTGACCACCCTAAAGACTCGTGTTTTATCCCTAATTGTGCCAAAATTAGAATACCACACCAGACAGAGTGCAGACCAGACCTGCACATATGTTCAGCCATTAAGCCCCAAGCATCATCATCTGCAAGCATCATCTGTACATATCAATTTAGCCTGTAATTGTGGACCACTTAAAACTTTAAAACAGTTCACCAACAAGCAACCCAAAACAAATGTCACATTTTTCATTATAGACAGCATTTAATTTTCTGCTAATGCATTCAAATAATTAAGACACACAGAATGCAAGTTCCCCCGCTTTAATATTTCCTTGTTTAAAACCTGGTGCAACAGAATGTATTTTTAAAACAAAATCAGTTCTATGCACATGCATGACGCTAAATAGTAAGCATTGATTGGGTAAGTATCGATAATCTAACATGGATTAAGCATAATACACACTGCTACAAAACCCTTCTCACCATAACAAGCAAAAAATAGAATAACAAAATCCAACCGGATGTGCAAACCATCATCTAGAACACACTGAAATAAGATTAGAGCACCATTCCCCTCCCAAGAGGCTCTATTTTCAAGTTCTTTGATTGTAGCTCTGCATGTCCTTCAAAGCTCTTAATATATAAAAACTGAGAAACAGCATTTTAACTAAGATGACAGTTTTATGCAAAAGTTTAGACACTTGTCATATTTGAATTCTTAATTGAAATGTAAGCAAATATCCTCTTTTTTGTTTTAATTCACAATTAAAGTGTATTTGCTGAATTTACATAATGAACAAAAAAGGCAAATAAACTTGTAGATTTCATGTAGATTTGTTTTCAGTTATTTTACACCCTCCTCCAATTCCAAACTTTTGCATCAAACTTGGCATTTATTTCCTATAAGTTTTGCAGCACGCTGATGATTTTCCTAAGTCTTGTGCATGCACCGTTTTAATCAGACTCCCATATGATTGGTCAGGAGCAGATTTAGGAAATACCATAAACTGGTAGCCTGTCTCGAAACACAGCAACACCTGGGGAAAAAAAGGATTAAATGAAAGTGTTTACAGACACAGAATCTTTATCTGAACTAGGAAGGTTCAGACAGCACACCAGAATAGCTTTTTATCATAATGACATATAGCAGTTATTGGAATTTAAGTGTGCATGTTCACCGTTAATCCGTTTTGTTTCGATAATAAGCAGGAGCATAAATAGAACTTGATAGAAAAAAGCTGTAGCATTGTGCACAATTTTGATTTATCTATACATTAAGTGAATCTTTTTATTTACTGTATTTTGTTTTAGTAGCTGGGGCAGAACAACTGTGTATTTGCATCCAAACATCAAGATGTTTTACCTCTCTATCCAGAAGCCCAGTAATAGTGTAATTAGTAATCGCATAAATGCACTTATTCTGATCCCTAGATTTCTATACAGCAGATATAAAAGCAATGATGTCATGTTATGTTCCAAAGCACATACTGCTGTGCAAAGTAATGTTAGAAAATCACCAGTTGTTGTTTTTTAGTAATGTAATCTCAGGACCAAAATGAAAACGGCCCAATCAAAGACAGCATTTTTTGCTGTTTGCTCATATAAAGACTAAAATACAAGGCTAATACATCAGTTATAAATAAACTGAACTGCCACTATATAAGGATCACCAGTAACTCTGCTAATACTCCAGAAGCAAAATACTTTTATTGATGCCTCTTAAATATTAAAAGTTAAACTACACACTATACCAATAACAACAACAATAATAAAAATAATCAGGTTTGTGTTTCTAATTGTACTTGGTTAGTTACTACTTGATTGGGTTGGTCAGCTTTAGAATACCTATAGAGGGAAGTCTGTCCCGAAAATACCTCCTAGACATTGTTGTTCCTGAGAAGAAAAAAACAGTTCCACTGACGCAGGGTAAAAAATACTACAGCCCACACAACATGAAAAGACAAACGTGATTCGTTCAGTAATTTGTAATTACACCTTCAGAGTAAACACCACCAATTAGCCTGAGAAGTAAAGCAACAGGCTTGGAGAACTAGGGAAGTGGAAAGTAAATAATATCCAGCTCAAAACGGTTTCCTGCTGATTGTATTAGTACAGGTTAGCATGCACACTACATTAAATTACAAGCTTTAAGAAGACATAAACATATAAGGTATGAATAAACAGAAGGTCTGATACATGCAGTTTTAGCACTCGTTTCTTGTTCTAGCGTTAGTCAAACCAGCCAGTGCAATCAAACAGCAATCATGTCAATAATCAGCAAACATGTGATTCAGTTTCTGTTTTAAAAGTGATCATTTGCTGACTAGGGTCCAATACACAGAGTCCTTAAAAAACAAACCGTCAAATCTACAAGTGATATAAAAAAATCCCTTAATGCCCAGATTTACATTGAGGGAGATAGATAAGAGGGTGCACTTTCTCTGAGTACCATAAGAGGGCAGAGTTTCATGCCTATCATTTTTCATAAAAACTGCCACACCTAGAGAGAAAAACAAGAACTCTGGCTGTGAGAAATACAATTATGACAAAATAACACTTGGCAATTGAAGCAAATCACAAAGCAAGTTCATAATGGTTCACGGCAATGAATGTAGTACAGAATACCAAGAAGATGTGGACAGGTTTATTAAAGTTGTTTTTGCATGTTTTAGCCATGCCAATCGCTATAAGTAGCTTTGACTTCTCCCAATTTACACAGACACACTTTCAGAATGGGGTGTCCAAGAAGCTCATGGTCAGCTGTCCACATCTTTTTTGGCCGTAGACCGCAACAGGTTTTCTGTAAGAGGCAGTTTGAACATATAACAAAAAGAAATGAATTTGCTAAATGCAAATCCATCTACTGCATCGAAACTGATCTTACCTAGGAAAGCATCAACCAGGCAGCTGATGCCCCTCATAGCTCTGAAAAAGATCTGAGGCAGCTGTTTGAGGCAGGGGTGCTGAATCACCACCTCCTGAGGCACTGTGTTCCCACCTAGCAGCTGCTCTTGGAACTTAGGAGTGGAGCTGACGATCACAGGGTTACTCAGATCCACTGGATTACTGAAGGTAAAAGAAGAAATAGAGGCATTTGTAGATTTCTTCAAACCGCACAGTCTGTATGATCACTTTGCTGAAGAAACAGTAAACAGACTACAGTGAGGTGTTTAAAAACTCCATCAGCATTGCTGTGTCTTATCCACTCATACCAGCACAACACACACTAACACACCACCACCATGTCACTGCGGTGCTGAGAATGATCCACCACCCATCCACCACCCACCTTCTATATGGTAAGTGGAGCTGATAAAAATGGACAGTGTGTGTAGAAACAAGGAGGTGGTTTTAATGTTATGGCTGATTATGTCTTTCAACAGGACAGTTTTCTTGTTGGACATTCAATTTCAAAAACAAATGATATTCCAAAGCTGTTCAGTAGGGCTGAGCTCAGGGGTATGTTAAATCACGCTTTTTTTGATGTCTTTGTAGACCTTGCTTTATGCATAGGGGCATAGTCAACTGGTGGTTGGTTAGTAGTTGTTGGTTGGTAGTTTTTGCAGTTTAGTCACTCTGGACAATCAAAATTATTTTGATACCTGATATCAAGTCAAATCATTTTCAGTTGGATACTACCTGAGACTATGCTTGTAGCGTAATCACAGAACTCAAAGCTTTTCCACAAAACTTTGTGTAGGAGTAAATGTTACACATTTGACTGGAGATATACTGAAGCAACATACCTGAGCATGTGGAGAAAGCGATACCAAGTCTGTGCTACACAGTCATTATCCATTTCAGCAGGTATAAGGTTTGCGTCCTCCTCTGGCACTTTAAACGGAGGGAAGGACGGCCCATAGGTAAACCTCAGTAACCTGCAAAGAGACAGACGCCAGAATATATGCATAGTACGCTGTGAGGGGCAGCATATAATTTGCGACAAACTCAGAGTTTTAGTATAAATTAGATCACCTTGCATTTAAAAACTGATGTAATTGTAATCTTCCCTTATCAAGTTGCTTATTTCCTTTTTAAACTATGTGCATTTTTTCACGTAGGCAAAAATAATATACAGTATAATATATATAATATATAAGAATACAATAATATATAAACAGTATGATGATGTGATAGGTGAAACACAGTTGCTGTCCTTGACACCTGGGTTTAATCCTCGCTGTTAGATACTGTCCAATAAACCACTGTAAGTATTTCAGAAATGCTAAGCCCTTTTAAATGTGTGTACATTTTTGCCATCACCTGCATCTAGAGCAGCGCACTGGCAGCTAAACCTGCCCATTCTTACAGTTCATGTTAAATAAAACTGCACCTGGAGGTGAGAGCAGCGATGACTTTACTCCACTGCTCCACCACAGGAGGGTGGTGTCTCCAGTTTGCCAGCATCTCTTTGGCCGTCTTCCAGTACGGTGGTGTAGGGAAACAGCGCGTACAGGCTAAAAACCAGACCTCGAACAGCACGCTGATCAGCTTCTCCGCCAGCTTCTCAGCTATGCCCCCTGCAGAGGCAAAGAAAGTGGGTTAGTAAACAGACTAACTGGATTAAAACGTTACTTACTTGAGTTTTATTAACACCTAATTTCATTTAAAGACCATATTTTATGATGTGTATATACACACACACAGCTACTTTTCACAATGTTTTTATTTCTGCTATTTCCTGTTTTGATTTGTTTAATCAAGAACCATGCTGGTTTCATATGCAATTTTTCGTTTGCACATTTTTGGTATTTAGCAGATTCATTTATCCAAAGCGACTTACAATACTGTGACAGTCTAAGCAATAGAGGTTTAAGGGCCTTGCTCAAGGGCCAAGCAGTGGCAGCCTGTTAGTAGTGGGGCTTGAACCAACAACCTTCTGATTACTCGTCCAGTACCTTAACTGCTTGGCTACAACTGCCCTACACTAAAACAAATGTCGTGACCTAAAACATTGTTTTTGGTTTAAACTGAAGGTCAACATAGAGAGAAAAATACTTATTTTCAAATGGTGCAGACAGGTTCTGCAACTGTTTTTAATAGGCTGCTGTGTCACAACATTGATGTGTAATTGTAAAAAAAAACAATCAGACTGAAAAAAATTAGTGAGGAATACCATGACTGCTAGTGCAGATTTGCAAGAGGACACAAAAACACGGACACAAAAACTCCTGATTCATTCTATTCACAGGCTATGTTTACATACAAAGATATACTGTAGATCTGACTGAGGAGTTTATATGTATACTCAACTCAACAATGCTCAACAAAACTTGGTACCTCACTTTTACCTACTGAAAAAGAAATGAGAGAAATATGTCATGTCTTGCAACATTTCAAGACACATTCATTTTGCAAGATAACCTTCGTCTCTTCTGTCATGTTGAATTTTGTAAACTTCTGCTATGATGCAAATTCACATGTGCAGAAAAAACTAATTGATAACACAGCTGAGATTTGAACCTGAAAGCTTAAGATCTCAATAGTGGTGAGCTAGCACATTGGACTGTGACACCCAGTCTACACTATTGTTACAGCTGCTTCTGTTCTGTCCCTTAACTTTTCCTGGGAGTTTCCTCTCAACCTAGTCTGAGTGTTTCACATCTAAAAACAACCTGACTGAAACATGACTGGTGGAGCAGGAGAACGTTGCCGTGGCTACTGACCTCCTACAGTAGGTGGGGCGAGCAGCGTGTCATTGATACGGAGCAGGAAGAGAAGCAGCACCTCCCACGTCTCTCTGGCCATGCAGGAAGAGTCACGGGCAAGTTTCTGCACCGCAGTCAGCACCTGCTGACACAGCTTGAAGTGCATAGGGCTGAAGTGCTCAGGTCTACGAGATTCACAGAACAAAGCAGATATTACACATCAAGTTATATGAATAGTCATGAAATCTAATACTGAAATTCCAATATTCAATAATCTGTTTCAACAATTTTCCCTGAATACAATTAAACAAGACTGTTTGAATTGAACTTATTGAAAGTATTTATGAGAGTTTAACTAGCTGACTTGTATTGTCTGTTTAAGGCAGGCTGATGAAGGCACAGTTCCAGCATTCGCATATTCAACACATCATTACCTTGGCAGGAACAGGTTGTACAGATGTTTGAGGATAGTTTGGACATAACGGTTGGGCTCTTTGATAATGGGTGGGGGAATGGAGTCTCGTGGTGTCACCAGTGCCATAATCCAGTCGGTGTAGACATCCACGCACAGCTTGACCGTATCTCCCTCCAGAGGCAGTGTGAGGCCATAACACAGTACCTCCATAGTCCATTTCACCTATAGAGAGCACAATGCAAAACTTTTGTTTAATTCTGGAGATGTAATAACAGACCTATTGGTATAACAACTAAAAATAACTTACACTCTACATAGAGCATTTAGAAAAGCTGTAAATTCTTGCAAAAGCTCATAGACTCCTAGTACAACTACCTGATAAAATTTAGTAATCAACAGTGTCATCAATATGCTTGCCCCAACACTTTTACATGCATTTTAGGTGTAATCATTCTGATTTAGCACAGCCGGATAACATTCCTGATGCAATCCACTTATTTTATCCAGACTTGGGACCAGCACTAAGAGCGCACTGACAAGAGCATCTCCCAATGCTGTTTAGTCAGGCTGTCACTCTACACTAAGTCAATAAACTAAAAGAGCACTTGTTAGAATGGCTACTGTAACACTAAACAGTCTGACAGAGAAGAGAGAGGCAATGTTACTGGATTAACAATAACCACTGTGTTATGACAAAAGGGTATTAATTAAGGAAATAAAAAAGGCACCCCTATTAAAAACAAGTCCTAATTCGAAGGACAGCCCAACAAAAATGCAGCCTCATGACCTGTTGTCTGAAAAGACTGAAGTGGAACTTTCTGGCTTGTGCTGTACATGTAAGATTAATTGTCAATGTAAAGTATAGTAATGGTAGCACCATGGTATAGAGATACTTTTCAGTAGCAGAGATTGGCAGTCTGGTCAGGATCGATGAAATAATAAATGGCTCTTTGATACTTGAGCACTTAATTGGAGGAATAGAACAGAATAGAATAGAATGCATTTATTTGTCATGTACACATATACATGTACAGAACAACAAAACTCTTTTTTCAAATATCCCAGCTTGTTTGATAAATAACTAAAATAACTGTCTGTCCAACATGAAATGTAGCACTATTTCTATTTATATTAGGGCCTTAAATAAATAGATTTAATAGCTGTTGAAGCTAATAGATTATAGATTCCCATTAAAAACCCTTCCTATGAAAAAAGCCTGATACACTAATTCATTTGGCATATGCTTGCACTTTCAAATGGAGTTTTGTGCTGTTAGTGGGCATGAGGCTTTGTGGAGAAGTATAGGGGAGAGATATATAACAATCAGATCCTACAAGAGAGAGGCCAAAGGAAATTCACAGGATATCCTTCAACTGTTATCAGGCTGCACAGAAGCCTGCAGGAACCACAAGTACAAAATACCACAGCAGCACGAGCAACCAGTCAAATTTTCACAGCACATTTCCAAGTCAAATCATGTAAATGCATGGCACAGATGTTCACCATGACAGAACACAAACTATGTTTAGCAAAACTGTGGTGCTATTGAGAAGTGACCACACAACTGCTTTTGAGAAAGAGTGCACAAATTGTCTATTACAATTTCTCTCTGGAAGGCTACTGCAACGTTGGCCAATATCCAAATTATATAGACATGAGCCCTTTCAGACAGTGAAGACAGGCCAGAAACCGATAGATTAAAAAAAACAAAAAACCCATAGTGACGAGTAAGTGAATTCATAACATCCCATATAGAGGTAACTTTTTGAGGTTAAAATAACATAAGGAGTCATCGTACCAAAGGTCAAAGTGGATCCAAAAACTAATTACACTCGTAACAATGTTTGTTTGCTCATTTGTTTTAATGCCATATTGTCATATTTATCATTTTTACAGCAGGAATCAGTGTTATATTCTAGTTTATTTGTTTTATATTATATATACGTTTTCAGTTTTCTATTATTAAGAAAATTGATGATAATTTCTGTTATCTGGTGTGAGAATTTCTTTTATATGTATTCTTTGGCTGCGTCGCATACTTAAACGGTACATACTAGATTTGAGGAAGTATACACTGCTCGGCCGGTAAAGCAGTAAGCTCTTTCAGTACGCAGTACAAGTGTGCAGTATGCACGCAACCTCATACGTACTACGTCCGCCATCTTACCAACGTCACGTGATGCATGACGTCTCATCGCCACAGTTATAACAATTTTAAAATCGGACAAAATTAGTTTTGTAGTTTGGACATTCGTTCAGGATGTGTTTTTTTAGTGATTGGTATGTGACAGTCTTCTCCTAGTATTGTGTTGGTGTGTCAATTTTGAATGGCGTATTCTACATCTAGTGTAGATAACTTGGTTTGTACCTTTTTCCATAATGTATTTTTGGTTTATTCCTGATATCAGGGTGAATCTCATGTAGTTTATTGTTTGTTTGTGTTTCATTGAAGTTGCTATTTATAAGGGGTTTCACTAGTAACAATGAATACGAAATATAAATATACCTGAAAGTAAAGCCAGTCCACTTTTATGTTGGAGCGGCAAGTTATACAGTCTTCGACATGGTTTCCCACTAAAATGCAACTAACATCTGATTAATTGATGTTCTATTAAAAAAAAAAAAAAAAATCAGTGACAGTTTGTGGAGAGGTTAAAGATTTTTTAAAGAAGTTTTATTATTACAATATATTACAGACATTTCCCAGACTCCATTGTGCTACTGTGTATATTACAGATTAAAGGCATTAAACAATTAAAAATGTCGTTAAAATGTGTTTATCATTTTATTAATCATTAATTTAATTTTTTGTGGTATGTTCTTGCAGCTTTTCTAAATCATGACTGTTGGTTGTGTTAGGCTGTGTTTTATCGATAAAATATACAGACTTGATATAAAACTCAGTGGTGTATTTAATACTTTCATGGGTCGCTTAATGGTTAACCATCGACTAACGGCAATTGCAATTACTCACTTTTGTGTTCTAAATAAAAATTAAATTTGATACGACTTTATTTATGCAGAAAGTTTGTTGAACGCAGCACCTAGTGGTTTCGGGCGTCTTTTTCATTTGTTTTGTGACCATTTTAAAAAGTTCTCTGTAACAAGTGTAGCAAAGCACAGAACCTTAATGATCCATGTTATTATTTTATGGTACTTTAAACATTAACAGATGGGCAATATGCTACTGCAAGGCATTTGGGAAGAGTGTGGAATAAGTGTAAAACACTAAAACCTCCAGTTTATTATACTACCTCCAGCTGAATCTCTGAAATGGCTTCGGTGACAAAATATGACCCCCTATTTCATCCTACCAAAGCTCTGACCCAACATAAAACGACTAAACATGACAATACCTCTTTAATCAGCAGAAATAAATAAGTGTTTACAGAGGCTACACACAGCTTTAATCCGAGGTCATATACAAAGACAGAGTTATATTGTAGCATATGCACGGTCTTAGCGTACCTCTTTATCAGTCTTCAGGTTGCACTCAGAGGCAGGAGCTCCTAGGCTGGCACCCAGCGGGCGTACCACTGCATTGGCAACATCACGGCCCACGGTGGACGGGTAGGAGTGCAGCACGCTAACGTGGCCCTGATCACTCTGCACCACCAGGTGCAAAGACCTCCACTCCGAGTACATGGCTGACACTTCTACTGCATCCGGCTGAGCTCTAATCACAGAGACAGAAGAATTAATCGAACATCGATCTGGTCTCCTGGCAGCTAAAAGATACAGTGGTCAAAAGACAAAAGTGAATGTCACTGGCTTAGAACACCAATTGGTGGTTAGGAATATAAAAGGTGGTGCCTGAAGCCAGCAGGAAAGGTACTTGAGGGATGTTGTGAGTAGACTGTTGTAAGTCACCAGTCAAGTTTAGACAAATCCTTAGTTAGCTCATTGCCCAAGTAAATAATTTAACAAGCTCACCCAGTATAAAGATCTGATTGCACACAAACATAATTAGCAAGCTTAAACATAATTTAACATAACAGGATAAACAGGTTCACTGCCCCAAATTGCACCATAACTGTCGTGCTGCTTCTGCACAAGCACCATGGTAACATCGTTGAGGCGTGGACTTTTGAGACAGTACCTGAGTTTTAGCACTGGGAATTTCAGTACTTGCTTATTTTTTGTGACACCAAAACAAACAAAAAAAAATCAACCAATGAGAGCAATTTTAAAGTGAAAATTTAAAAATGCCAGGAAAATCTAGTGTGAGGTGGATTCTTCTCTTCGGTTGATTGACAGGGAAAATAACTATTCTTTCCAGTAATTTCATTTCAGTGGAGCTGAGACTGCTCATGCTCATGTAATACATTAGTTTTATTGAGAGAAATCTGATGTTTTAGGCATAAACCCGTCATTTACATTGAAGCATTCAGGAACATATCACACTACAATACAACCCCAAATCATAAAAAGTTGGGACAGTATGGACAATGCGAATGAAAAAGAAACGCAGTGAGAGATCCTTGGTCTTTCATGGATACCGCTTTTGTTCCAAATTATAATTACAATCACCTGTTGACATCACCTATTTGAAGACACATAATGTTTTGAACTTTATTACTAGCCTTAAAACTAGCCTTAAAAATTAAACTTTTTTTGGAATGTGTCTCATGCCTAACATACAGGAATATGTGTATATTATCAAATTAAATGGATTGACCAGACAATACGTATAATATTTTGGGTTCATATGTTCTGTAATGAAATAAAAGTCAAACTAAATATAAGAAACACTGTTTTTATTATCTGCATTTTCCATACTGTCCCAACTTTTTCTTATTTGGGGCAGCACTGTTTTTCCCAACTGTTTTAAAGTTACACATGATTGTGATCTTTCTACAAATGGCTGTACAAATATCCACCAGGCAGGAATGTCTAAGAGGAAGAATAGATCTATAAACACAATGAAACTGCTGACGTTATCCATGACACGTCCAGACATTCTTATACTAATCTCCACACTGTTCATTGCAATAATCATGACCACTGTCTGTTTTTATAGCAACACACAGGCTACTTAGATTTACAAAATAGTTTGAATAGGATAGGATCAGTTTATGCTATAAACAGCTCCTTTATTTTGCTTCATATACCATTGCCTTTAGGAACAAGGGAAAACATAATTACAATATGTAGGTTTTATTATAAAACAGACCTAGGTATTCCTGTATAGCTGCTCTCATATTTTTAGGGGTCACCACAGAGGATAATTCTGGTCCACAAACCTGATTTAGCACAGTTTTGCTACATGACATTTGCCTGAGCAATATAAGACAGCAAAAACATTAGTACTCTTGGAGGCACTTTCACAAAATATGATTGGAATATTCCAATCACATTTTCCATTCTAGATAAAACACTGATACCATAGCTTTAAATCTTGGCCATACTAAATAAATAAAAAACCCATACTAAACTTCACACTTTGTATTGTATTTATATACGCCTTTTTGTCCAGCTCTAAACAAATGCTGTTGATGTGGGCGTCGGTCATAAAACAATGTGTATCCTTTATTCTACAGTTTTTAAAGGATAATATCTAAAAATAATATAAAACAAAAGTCTGTTGTCCCAGTTGTTGGGGCATGATCACATTGAGACTTTTATATTTAAGCTTGAAATAGTCTCCCTTAGTCTCCACCCAGTCCAAATGAGGTTTTCTGTGAACAACCACATTTTATGAAATAATTCATAGGGTTTTTGAGCTTTGAATTTCAATCATACTAAATGTGTCTTTTACCACAAGCTTTTACTGTCAAGTTCGAGGTTGCAATTGTTAGCTTTTTGCTGTTTAGGATTTACAACAGATACAGAGTAGAGCATGCATATTCTTCTCTAAGGGAAAAAAAAAGTGTTACAGTTACAGAATCTGCATAAAGAGGAAAGAGAAAAGATCCCACTACCCCATTTCAAAACCACAGGACCTGCTGCACAGGCAGCTGACACTAGACATTAAGTAAATGCCAGTCTTCAGCTTAATAGTGCAAAAGCAGAAAAAAAACAGTATAGCGAAAACAGTGAGTCCATTCATCTCTGCACGCTATCAGAGCAGAACCTAAGGGTGTGTTACGGTGGGTGTAAAATTAAAAATGTTTTCTATCGCTTATATGCTTTCGCTCTAGTCATGATTCGAGTCCAGCAACAAGCTGTATTATATAGCTATATATGATTCTGTGTGGTACAGTACTGCTACAGCATTAGAAAAAGAAGAGGAAAAAATAAAAACGTGAACTAATAAACGAAGGGAAACAAATGATCATAAAAGTCACATCCTCTTAAGACTTCAAGTAAATGCCAGTCTTCCGCTTAAAAGAGCAAAAGCAGATAAAAATAAGGGCAGTTGTAACCTAGTGGTTAAGGTACTGGACTAGTAATCAAACGGTTGTCAGTTCAAGCCCCACCATTGCAAGGTTGTTACTTTGCAAAAGCAACCCTTGAGCAACCCTCAATTGCTTAGATTGTATACTGTCACAACTGTAAGTCGCTTTGGATAAAAGCATCTCCTAAATGCCACAAATGTAAATGTAAGACCTCTTTGATAGGTGCTTGTGTACCCCCACAACCACCTACAGTAGCAGAAATCATTAAACTCTCAAGACTACCATGGCATGCATGTCCCTAATGTCCCTTACAAGTGGCTGTACACTTTGGATTTGAACTGTCTTCAATTTATTGATACAAATACACATAATACTGCAAATATAAAGATAAATATACAAAGGTTCCTCCAAACCCACGTGACTGGCTCCAGTGGCACCTCTCACCAGACATTAGGTAAATGACAACTACACACACCTTAAACAAATATTAGTGTAAATCGACTTATCCGAAAACACCAGACTCAGAAAAACTCAATATACCTGAGCAAAAAGGAATAAACACTCCAAGCACTGACTAAACACTGATACATGACATGAGTTATAACATAAGCTATGGAGCCAATGTTGTCTCAATATGAAGACAATGTATCATGATGTTAACTAGTCGTTATATCAATAACATTAGAAAGCTTACTTGATTAGGGAACTTGCATAAACACCACATCAGTGGAACTTCAGTAGCAAATAATAGGTAGCTTAAAAACCTGGATAGGACCAAACCCACATACCTGGAGAACAACCTAATCTGCCAAATAAGGACACCACCCAATCTGCCATTTATACTTACTAATAATGCAATTAAACATTCGGATTTCACCCAACCCTCGTGTAGGGGCAGTTGTAGCCTAGTGGTTAAGGTACTGGACTAGTAAGGTTGCTGGTTCAAGCCACACCACTGTCAGGTTGCCACTGATGGGCCCTTGAGAAAGGCCCTTAACCCTCAATTGCTTAGATAATATATACAGTCACAGTACTGTAAGTTGCTCTGAATAAAAGTGGATACACACATATGATCTGCTATTTAATGAATGCACAGAGCAACTGTCATTGCACATCCAAACCTTATTGATACACTTAAAACTTAACAATCACTTAAAACTCCAAACACAGCTGCACTTGCTAAACAGCTCTCTGATTATTTTGGTCACAGAACTATAATTAGATAAATGTTAAGCTATTAGATTAATCCTGCGTTAGGAGAGGAAATTCATACACATTAGCTTGGGCTGTTTGTTGTCGGATCCGACCGAATGACCAGACTAAACCATTTTAACTTCACACCGTTATATCTAAGATATTTTAACTGTCCAGAATTCATTCTAAATTCAGTTCTACTTCCAACATCAGCTTGTTTGTTTGAAATACGAGCACTTGGGTTGCTAGAATTAGCTTGTTAGCTAGCCACAGCGCTAACAGTACAGCTAGCAATGACTAACCGAGTTCCATTCATATTCACTGACAGTTCAAACTCCGGTTTGAGTTTCCAAACTACTCATTGTATCGACAGACACATGCACTTTTATTACAATATATCCATACACTGACATATTCGTGCTAATGAAATTACAGTTCTCTGTTTTTACTCTATTAGCATAGCTAGCCCGTGTCAAGTGAATGTTATTGTAGGCCGCAATGCGGGAGAGGATGACAGAAAAACACACCTCCCAGTCAACGCTACAAACAAGAACAACAAGACACCGACATTACCTGCTTTGGATGGCATAGCAAACATTGGCGTCTTTTTAACACACTTGGTTGGAGGAGAAGGAGAAAGTTGGCAGCATCTTTGTCAGTAGCTAGCTAGATAAGATCCATGGTTGTGCAGCGCTAGCGTCAGGATGCAGTACAGTACACAGACTAGAGGATCACCAGCAGATGGCGCTACACAGAGTATACAAGGCGGGAGGAGGAAGCTGCTCCAACTAACAACTCTAGGATGTGTTTCAAAAAACTCACTGTAACCTATACAAGTGCACTATGAAGGCTGTGAAGTAATGACGCGTGAAACCTATGTAGTGCACCTCTGTATAACTTACGATTAATATGTGATTCACGCAGGGTTTTCTCTCACAACCAGCATAACAGCAGCATTACAACGATAACAATAAAGAAATAAAACATTTTAATTGTTACTATTACATTTTCCCATGTAATCAAAGTTTTTCAACGTTGCACATATTGCCATGGATTATTTACTTTTCAAAACAAATCAGTACTTTGCACACATTTTGTTTTGTAGAGCTAATATGTTTCCTTTACTAAAAAACTACTTTAATTTAAAGTAAGGGCTGAGAGGTCGACCCATTTATAATTATTTATCCTCCTTCTTTAAGACCTGAGCCACCTTGGGCAGCTATTACAGCCCATAGTTTCTTTATTCATTTATTTTGACCAACAGCTTTATGCTATTTAGGGTCAAGATAGGTCTGGTGCAACATGGAAACATTGGGTGTAGAGCAGAAATCCTTCAACAGTCACCCAGTCATAAATCCAATTCTTGGAACATAGGAACAGATAACAGTAACATATATAATATTACTCACTTCCTTAACCGCTTATCCAATCAGGGTCGCTGGGGGGGGGACTTTTCAATGGGCACAATTAAGGCACACAGTAACACCCTGGACGGGATGCCGGTCCATCGCAGGGCAGACACTCATACACACACCCATTCACCTATAGGGCGATTTAGTGTCTCCAATTAACCTGACTGCATGTTTTTGGACTGTGGGAGAAAACCGAAGCTCCCGGAGGTAATCCATGCAGACTCAGGGAGAACATGCAAACTACGCACAGAAAGAACCCAGGACCTTCTTGCTGTGAGGAAACAGTGCTACCCACTTAGCCACCATGCCACCCTACAAGGAATATTAATCCTTTTTTAAAAATATATAATAAATTGTTTTTTTTTATTTTTCCTTTTTGTGCACATTATAGTTATTTTCAGATCTCTAATGCAATTACTCTCCCATTTGCCACACTTGGCATGAAGGGCTACAGACTAACATACGCATGAGTCGTACTGCTCCTTTTGTACGTTACGTTTTTAAATCAGTAATCCCACATTGATTTGTTATTTGCATTGCCAAGTGTACATGTACTGTAGCTAAATGGGCAAGAAACATGTGCATTAATGTTGATTAGTCAAACAAAAAAGCTACAGTAGTGAGAGAATACAAGCACCATATTTAGAAAACCACTACAAAAGATTTTATTAAGGCTGTGTCATAACATGTTTTCTGTTGCATTTGCTCACCACTCAGTGACATAAGGTAAGCCCGGTGGAAGCCTGAACCTGCAATGTTACAGGATTAAATCCATTGCTTTGGCTATAAAGCCACAAAATCAAAAAGATAAAAGAAAAACAATGAATAATGAATGAACAAAGTTATATGAGTAATAAAACGTAAAGTGCAAGAGTAGAGAAAACAGGTGACCATGCCTGCAGAAACACTAATCTCCATAATATCAACAGGTAACACAGAAAACTAGGAGATACAATGGAGAAAAATAAAAATAAAAAGAGATGGGTTACAGTGGGGCCATCTACTTAATCCACTAGCAAGTTACAACTTAACTCCCACCAGAGAACCAAGAGAGGGAAGCTCAGCAAAACTGCAGTGGCATAAAACACAAAAAACTGTGACACCACCACTGGATACAATTTACATTTTAGGCATTTAGCAGACGCTTTTATCCAAAGCGACTTACATTACAGTTACAGTATATTGTCTAAGCAATTGAGGGTTAAGGGCCTTGCTCAAGGGCCCAACAGTGGTAACCTGGCAGTGGTGGGCCTTGAACCAGCGGCCTTTGAATTACTAGTCCAGTACCTTAACCATTAGGGTACAACTGCCTCCTATCCAATTTGAGTTCAGGATTGACCTCCAGTGACCGTGGGGTGGCACGGTGGCTAGTGGGTAGCACTGTCACCTCACAGCAAGAAGGTCCTGGGTTCGTTCCACAGGTGGGCGGTCTGGGTCCTTTCTGTGTGGAGTTTGCATGTTCTCCCCGTGTCTGCATGGGTTTACTCCGGATGCTCCGGTTTCCTCCCACAGTCTAAAAACATGCATTGGAGGTGAATTGGAGATACTAAATTGTCCATGACTGTGTTCGATATAACATTATATGAACTGATAAACCTTGTGTAATGAGTAACTACCGTTCCTGTCATAAATGTAACCAAAGTGTAAAACATGACGTTAAAATCCTAATGAGCAAACAAATAATCCAGTGACCGCAACACCCAGGAATGCTAACAAAAAGCACAAGAAAGCTGCCATGCCCACTGGCTAAATTCCCGGAAAAGGAAACAATAGAACGCCTGCAAAAGGCCAGAGAGAAGCCAGGCAAGTTGTCACATCAGACCCTCAGCTATCAATATCAGCCAAATAAACCACAAAAGGGCCTACAATGGCACGTCAGGAGGGCATGTAAAGGATTTACAAGTATAAAAGTTTAAAAAATAAATTGACAGGGATGAAAAAGCGCTCACACACAAATATTGACTCATTTCTTTTAAAAAATGTTCTCTGTTCCTCAGGGCTAAACAGGACCCTCTAATAGACTAGCAAATTCAAATGCCCCCATACATTTGTAAAGGGATTTAAGTCAGTAGACTGGCAAAGCAAGCACCTTGTTAAACATCCCACTTTAAAACCTTAACCCTTGATATAGAGTTGCCACTGTGCGGCTACAAAAGTCTCTAGTCATCTGAGAATGAGCATGTGGAATTTGTCAGTGTGAATTTGTTTCCATTAAGTCGAAAATAATTGTGACCACAATGACAATGTAGGACCAGAATATTGCAATTCATTCCAAAGGTGTTCAGTAGAGTTGAGTTCATGGCTTTCTACTGCTACTGTTCCTCAACACTATTTATTTATTTATTTATTAGGATATTAATGTCATGTTTACACACTTTGGTTACATTCATGACAGAACAGTTAATTACTGGTTACACAAGATTAATCAGTTTACAAATTTAATGTCAAACACAGTCAAGAACAATTTTGTATCTCCAATTTACCTCACTTGCATGTCTTTGGAATGTGGGAGGAGTTCCTGGTGAAAACCCACCCAGACATGGGGAGAACATGCAAACTCCACACAGAAAGGACCCAGACCCCACACCTGGTGATCGAAACCAGGACCCACTGAGCCACTGTGCCGCCCTCCTCAACACTAACCCCACGAAAGTATACCACTGTGTCACAACACCTTTCCTATTAATCACACTTATTAATCATTTGGAAACTGAACTAATCGTTGAAGTTTTGCAAGTGAAACTTCCACTTGTCCATTCTTATTTGATAGTGTGCATTAAGTGTAAACAAAGTAGTTTAGCCTGGCTGGAGCACCATATGTGGTAGCCCTCAACTACAGGGAGTTTTAAAATTCAGCATGCAAAGGATGTGGGAAACAAATTAAAGACACTAGATCGACCACATCAGACTTCATAAGGCATCTGAAAACACACAACAGGTTTGTTTAGTTTATGCTAGACGTCATTCCAGCTATATATAAACATATATGAATTTTTTCCATCTCCTTACCATAAGCTTTCCCTGGCTTGATACAGTTACTATAACATGTTTATATGCAGGTTTTAAAAAGTCAGACACACCTACTGACTAAGTTCTCAAGTAAGAGATGTAACCAACAATCTTTTGTGTTCACTTTACAAAACAAAAATGATATTGCAAACAAAGATTGTCCAGTTTTTTTTGTGAGTAAAATTAGCCTAAAGCCTCATGACTTGACTTAGATTCTAGCCTAAAGACTCGTGACTTGACTTGTACTCTAGCCTAAAGACTTGTGACTTGACTTGTACTCTAGCCTAAAGACTTGTGACTTGACTTAGACTCTAGCCTAAAGACTCGTGACTTGACTTAGACTGTAGCCTAAAGACTCGTGACTTGTCTTGTGACTTGTGATCTCTGCTTCTGAGACCATGTAGTAGCATCACAGTAGCATGACAGTTTCTCATGCAATAGCATCTGAGGGCTCTAGGGTCAATCCGTTTTTGAACTTGTCCTATACATACTGAGATTTCTCCAGATTTGCTAAACTCTTTCATGATATTATGTACAGGAGATGGTGAAAGACTCAAATATTTGCAATCCTTCATTGATAAATGATTTCTTTGAAAATATTTGTCTAGGCACAAAGTGATGGGCCACCACTTGTTTGTTATGTTATGAGTAAATTAATCAAAATAATATTAAATAACAAAATAAAAACAAAAGTGCATTTTTAATGCCACCACACACAAAAAACATAATTCTCATTTTTAGCTTTACCTCATTACATGTGTTTATTTTTTTGTCTTGCATAGTTTGATGCATGTGAACAGTGGTGTAGTATGTAGTGTTGATGCCGCACTTCACCACGGACCTGGGTACCTGGGTTCAAACCTTGTCCTTGGTCAGTGTCCCTAAAAAGTTTGGGAATTAGGGGGATACTTTCAAACATTTGGTTTGCAAAAGGAAAATTACTTGCAGTTAATCTTAATTGTCTGTAGGGCTATAGGGCAGTCGTAGCCTAGTGGTTAAGGTACTGGACTAGGCCGCTCAGGTGGCGCAGCGGTAAAGTACGCTAGCTCACCAGAGTTGGGGTTTTGAATACATCGTATCGAATCTCAGCTCTGCCTTTCCGACTGGGCTGGGTGGCTGCATGAACAACGATTGGCTGTTGTTCAGGGTTAGAGGGTAAGAAAGTCAGATCATAGGTCCTCATAACTGGTGCAACTGCGGCCCCTGCTGGCTGACTGATGGCACCTGCACAGGGCTGAGGAATAATGCTGATGGGAGTGTGGCCCTCCGTACACAGCGTCCATTAGTGTATGAACTCGACTCGTGCAGGTGAAAAATGCACTATCTGTACTGACTGTGCATACCGGTTGCATGTCAGTTGAGAGGCGTCCTCAGTCAAGGGTCTTATCAGTATAGAGGACGCATTCAGGGTAATTGGACACGACTAGACTGGGGGATAAAAATTGGGGGAAAGAAGAAAAAAAAAAATATATATATATACTGTATATATATATATATATTAGGGCTGTCAAACGATTAAAAATTTTAATCGCGATTAATCTCAGAATTTCATATAGTTAATCGCGATTAATCAAATTAAAAAAAATCTTTGTAAATGTTATAGAAAACAAGGATTTTTAATGAAATGTTACAATTTAAATGGTGAACACATTTTATGATAAATGTACTTATGTTAAAAACTGCTGGGACAAGTAATACTATCCAGCAGAGACCCCTGACTTTGTATATATGTCAGATTGTAGGTTAAAATTTCTCCATCAGCAAACATTGTAGATCAACGGTGCTTTAGGTGGGATAAGGCGTAGTTATTGTAACAGACTTTTCTGTGGTTGTATCGTGACAATGGTTTGATGAACGTTTCTACACAAAGTGAGTGTGTTTTGACCCTTTGGGACTTCCATAGTTCATGGAATAGCATGCTTGACTAACGACTCTAGCTGTCCGCTATTCGGTACCGTAACAGAAAAAGTATTAAAAGTGTTCTGCTCCCGACAACTTGTGAATATACCGTGTATTTATTTCTTTATTAAGAAAGTGCATCACTACGACGCTCGGTTACATTTGAGAAACGCTGTCTTAATGAGAGATGCCGTGCACGGTCAAGTCTCAACAGGAACTACGGAAGACTCGCAGAGCCAAATAGAATTTGCGTTAACGGCACAATTTTTTTAAATCGCGTTAAATTGAGATTGCGTTAATGCGTTATTATCGCGTTAACTTTGACAGCCCTAATATATATATATATATATATACAGTGTATCACAAAAGTGAGTACACCCCTCACATTTCTGCAAATATTTCATTATATCTTTTCATGGGACAACACTATAGACATGAAACTTGGATATAACTTAGAGTAGTCAGTGTACAACTTGTATAGCAGTGTAGATTTACTGTCTTCTGAAAATAACTCAACACACAGCCATTAATGTCTAAATGGCTGGCAACATAAGTGAGTACACCCCACAGTGAACATGTCCAAATTGTGCCCAAAGTGTCAATATTTTGTGTGACCACCATTATTATCCAGCACTGCCTTAACCCTCCTGGGCATGGAATTCACTAGAGCTGCACAGGTTGCTACTGGAATCCTCTTCCACTCCTCCATGATGACATCACGGAGCTGGTGGATGTTAGACACCTTAAACTCCTCCACCTTCCACTTGAGGATGCGCCACAGGTGCTCAATTGGGTTTAGTCCATCACCTTTACCTTCAGCTTCCTCAGCAAGGCAGTTGTCATCTTGGAGGTTGTGTTTGGGGTCGTTATCCTGTTGGAAAACTGCCATGAGGCCCAGTTTTCGAAGGTAGGGGATCATGCTCTGTTTCAGAATGTCACAGTACATGTTGGAATTCATGTTTCCCTCAATGAACTGCAGCTCCCCAGTGCCAGCAACACTCATGCAGCCCAAGACCATGATGCTACCACCACCATGCTTGACTGTAGGCAAGATACAGTTGTCTTGGTACTTCTCACCAGGGCGCCGCCACACATGCTGGACACCATCTGAGCCAAACAAGTTTATCTTGGTCTCGTCAGACCACAGGGCATTCCAGTAATCCATGTTCTTGGACTGCTTGTCTTCAGCAAACTGTTTGCTGGCTTTCTTGTGCGTCAGCTTCCTTCTGGGATGACGACCATGCAGACCGAGTTGATGCAGTGTGCGGCGTATGGTCTGAGCACTGACAGGCTGACCTCCCACGTCTTCAACCTCTGCAGCAATGCTGGCAGCACTCATGTGTCTATTTTTTAAAGCCAACCTCTGGATATGACGCCGAACATGTGGACTCAACTTCTTTGGTCGACCCTGGCGAAGCCTGTTCCGAGTGGAACCTGTCCTGGAAAACCGCTGTATGACCTTGGCCACCATGCTGTAGCTCAGTTTCAGGGTGTTAGCAATCTTCTTATAGCCCAGGCCATCTTTGTGGAGAGCAACAATTCTATTTCTCACATCCTCAGAGAGTTCTTTGCCATGAGGTGCCATGTTGAATATCCAGTGGCCAGTATGAGAGAATTGTACCCAAAACACCAAATTTAACAGCCCTGCTCCCCATTTACACCTGGGACCTTGACACATGACACCAGGGAGGGACAACGACACATTTGGGCACAATTTGGACATGTTCACTGTGGGGTGTACTCACTTATGTTGCCAGCTATTTAGACATTAATGGCTTTGTGTTGAGTTATTTTCAGAAGACAGTAAATCTACACTGCTATACAAGCTGTACACTGACTACTCTAAGTTATATCCAAGTTTCATGTCTATAGTGTTGTCCCATGAAAAGATATAATCAAATATTTGCAAAAATGTGAGGGGTGTACTCACTTTTGTGATACACTGTATATATATATATATATATATATATATATATAAGGTACTGGACTAGTAATTGAAGGTTGCTGGTTAAAGCCCCACCACTGCCAGGTTGCCACTGTTGGGCCCTTGAGCAAGGCCCGTTAGCGGCTTTGGATAAAAGTGTCTGCTAAATGCTGAAAATGTACATGTAAATAAATGAATAGCCCTGCGATGGACTGTTGCCATGTCCAGGGTATACCCCCTTCCTTGCATTTAGTGTTTCTGAATGACACCGGACCCACCGGGACCTTGTTAGTAAAAAAAGAACAAACTTGTTGTTGTTCTGCCTAGTGTTATGGTGTTAGGAGCGTTTTGGTCACTAGATGGAGCCATATTCATACTGTATACAGTGTCAATTTGGGACACGGGAAAATGGTCAAAGCACCGAGTACACATCTTCAGTCTGTGCTGTATGAACAATATAAAAACATGAACAGTGGGGAAAAGTCTGATCTTTCTCAGTCTTTTTAATAAGTCTAATTACTCAGGCTTCTGTTTTTATCCAAATGACAGAGTTATCACTGGAAGTACTCTAATTTAGTAGATATTTAGTTGGCATACAGGTAGTAAGCTATAAATGAACCTGTCAGCAGAACAATTATTCTTCCTTCACACCTTAAACGTCGAACAGAAAGGCTTGATTACAATCTGATGATGAGCTTGTTCTTTTGCACACAAATCTGTCAAATCTTTCATTTTCCCCACTGCACATATTTGTGTGTTTTTTTTTGCTTTTAAGAAAGAAATGATTTGATGATCTGATACAACAGCTTGTGGTTTTATGTAGCACGGGCCAAAGACTGGTAAAAAAAACACACCCACACATTCACATAATAATGCCTTTTTTATAGACTTAGTAAAGGAAAAAATGAAGCAAGAACAGTTTATTGTGCAAAGGAGGAATCTTAACGACACTCGCTGATTGCTTAATAACACAAAGCTGATTGAAATAAATGACTGGAGAAACCTTAGTTCATATGCTGTCAGGAAAGATTTTGTTAATAAGGTCACTGCATATGAATACAAAGTTATTCTGGCTAATTACTACCATGGAACTTCCTACCATGTATCTTGCATGAAGTGGCCTCTTCCAGTATGTCCATATCCACAGGGCGTTAGGACATCAGTGAGTTATTTGATGATTAAATAAAAGTAATGTAAAGTGTCTGTGCTGGAGACTATTCCAGCTTTTCAATGGGCGCAAGGCACACAGTAACATTCTGGACGGGGAGCCAGTCCATCACAGGGCAAACACACATACACATACCCATTCACCTATAGGGCAATTCAGTGTCTCCAATCAACCTGACTGCATGTTTTTGGACTGTGGGAGGAAAAAGAAGCTCCCGGAGGAAACCCACACAGACATGGAGAGAACATGCAAACTCCACACAGAAAGGACTCGGACCACCCAAAATGCTAGGTCTTCTGTCTTAAACAAGTATTTAGGATGTGTATATGGTTTGAGAGTTAAAAATGTGTCTTTTAAAATCACCACAAAAAAGATCTAACTATGGCTAATTACTACCGTGGAAATTTTGTATCTTGAATAGAGTGGTCTTTTTCAGTATGTCCATATCCACAGGGCGTTAGGACATCAGTGAGTTATTTGACGATTAAATAAATGTAATGTAAAGTGTCTGTGTTAAAGCCTATCCCAGCTTTTCAATGGGCGCAAGGCACACAGTAACACATGTTTTTGGACTGTGGGAGGAAAACGCAGATCCCGCACAGACACGGGGAGAACATGCAAACTCCACACTGAAAGGACCCGGACCACCCAAAATGCTAGGTTTTCTGTCTTGAACAAGTATTTAGGATGTGTATATGGTTTGAGAGTTCAAAATCACCTCTAAAAGATCTAACTATGGCTAATTACTACCATGGAACTTTTGTATCTTGAACAGAGTGGCCTCTTTTAGGATGTACCTATCCACAGGGCATTAGGACATCAGTGAGTTATTTGACGATTAGATAAAAATAATGTGAATCGTCTGTGCTGTGACCTGAACAGTCAGAAAACCTATAAATAAATTGGACCAACATTCTATCAACCTCTACAATCATCAAAACACCAGTTAAGGGAATATCTTTAGGAGTAGTGGTGTTTCACCCCACCCTAACAGTTCCAAATGTGTGTAGCATCTATCCCATGGTGCACTGTACATGTCAGCCCAAGGTTCTCTAACACTACTGAAAGTGTTTATTTTGGTTAACCTATCATTGCATACCCCATACAACAGACATGCCAGGGTTTTTGTCTTAAACAAGTATTTAGGATGTGTATATGGTTTTAGAGTTAAAAATGAGCCTTTTTAAATCATCACAAAAAGATCTAACTATGGCTAATTACTACCATGGAAATTTTGGATCTTGAATGGAGTGGTCTCTTCCAGGATTTTCCATATCCACAGGCCATTAGGACATCAGTGAGTTATATAAAAATAATGCAAAGCAGCACAGATGAACATTTTATCATCTTCCACAATCATCAAAACATCAGTTAGGGGAATATCTTTAGGAGTAGTGGTGTTTCACCCCAACCTTACAGTTCCAAATGTGTGTAGAATCTATCCCATGGTGCACTATACATGTCAGCTCAAAGTTCTCTAACACTACTGAAAGAGTTTATTTTGGTTTTGCCCCCCATACAAGAGAAAAGCTTGGTTCTTTGTCTTAAACAAGTATTTAGGATGTGTATATGGTTTGAGAGTTTAAAATGTGCCTTTTTAATTCACCACAAAAATATCTAACTATGGCTAATTACTACCATGGAAATTTTGTATCTTGAACAGAGTGGTCTCTTTTAGAATGTACCTATCCATAGGACATTATAACATCAGTGAGTTATTTGACGATTAAATAAAAATAATGTGAATCGTCTGTGCTGTGACCTGCACAGTCAGAAATTCTATGAATAAATTGAATGAACATTTTATCATCTTCCACAATCATCAAAACACCAGTTAAGGGAATATCTTAAAGAGTGGTGGTGTTTCACCCCACCCTTACAGTTCAAAATGTGTGTAGAATATATCCCATGGTGCACTGTACATGTTGTCAGCTCAAGGTTCTCTAACACTACTGAAAGGGTTTATTTTGGTTTTTCCTATCATTGCATACCCCATACAACAGACACGCCAGGGTTTCAGTCTTAAACAAGTATGAGTTTAAAAAATGGACTGGACAATGCTCTGACTCACACACTGCTTTTAAATTGTGGGCAACAGCTCAGGCATCATTCTTCTCTGATTACACATACATTTACAGGAAAATGTGACATATTCTCATTTTCAGTGAGTGTTCGAGTTTATGAGTTTAGCCTGTAATGCCTTGTGATTGGACTGCTTCCCTGGTCCGTGGTGTATTACTTACTTGTGCATGGTGTCTCCAGGTGGAGCCCAATGTGACTCTGACCAAAACAAAGCTGTTAAATGAAAGAAATTTTGAATTGATTAATTATTCAGAAAAGGTCTGATATCATTTAACAGGTCGAACCTGAGATGCACTTATGTTTAGATTTGCAGGATTTTAAAAATGTCATGATAAAAATGTATTCAGTTTAAGCTTGGTTTTTATCCTGACCATTTAAAAGCCCAAGTTTATTTTTAAATCTCTTTCAGGTCATTGCATAATCCAACACCAGTTACACTACACAGTTAATAACTATCCTGATTGCTCCTGTAAATTTTTAACAGATTTTGTAATTCATTATTCATTAAGCTATCCAAAACATGAGGCAGCAAGTCAGCCCCAAACCATAATTCTTTCCTCAGCATGTTTTACAGTTGGTGTACAGCACTGTTTCTCCTCTTTTTAGTGTTCTGCATTTCTGCAAAGAGTAAATATTTTTCTTATATAATCCGCAAAACATGGTCTCAGTTTGTCCAGCAATCTGGAAGCATCATTTTTTGGACAGAAGATTTGATTTTGCCATTGCATAGTTCTGTAAACAAGGCAAACGTTATAGATATTATTTTCTGTTACACTTTGATGCTCTTGTCTACTCTTTCATTTAATTTAGCAATATTTTCTGCTCTTGCTGTGATGTTTTTCTGAAGATTTCAGGAAAAGTACTATCGGTACTGTTTTTTTTTTTTCATTTGTGGACTAATTGTCTTATTTTGCACTGATAAGCACCCAGGTCTTTAAAAATCATTTTTAAAATACATTTTCTCCCTTTCTCTCCCGATTTTTAGCGCAGTTTTACCCAATTGTGTTATGCTTCCACTCTACTGGTGCTGACCCCCACCCCTGATTGAGGAGAGCGAACTGACACACATCCCCTCAGATACGTGAGCAGTAGCCGACTGCATTTTTTTACCTGCACAAGGCGAGTTCATATGCGAATCAGCCCTGTGCACGGAGAGCCACACCCTGATCAGCATTATTCCTCTACTCTGTGCAGACACCATCAACCAGCCAGCAGAGGTCGTATTTGCATCAGTTATGAGGTCCCTATCCAGCTCCCCACCCTGTATGTACAACATGCAGATGGCAGAGCTGAGATTTGATACAATGTATTTGAAATCCCAGCTCTGGTGTGCTAGCATATTTTACCGCTGTGCCACCTGAGTGGCCATCTTTAGAAATAATGCATCTGTACAAACATTCTATGAGGGTTTTATTGTTACGAGGAAATGGCTTATATAAACAGATCTTTCCTCAAAGGGCAGGCTTAGACATACACCTCTCAGTCTTATTCCACTCATCAGAACACCTGAGTAATAAAGTCAATACTTTTTACACCCTGTATTGTAAATAATTAATTTATCTATTTAATAAAGTTATGAAAGGAAGAAAAATATCTGAATATTTAATATAGATGTTTGAAATGGGTTCACAAACTTTTTATCAGTGTACATCAATGTTTAAAGGAATTCAATTACATTTGGTTGTATTACCATATTACATACACATTTTTGGAAACTATAAATAAATGGCACCGTGGCCCTGGGTTAACTCTTTATTCAACAGCATGCAGAGGGTAGATCGACTCCTCTAAACCACTCCTAGGTGTGAAAGAGTGACTGATTGAGTGAATGAGAGATTGCAATTGCTTTGTGATTGATTGGCACCCTATGTTGTGTATTGCTACCTTGTGCCCAATGGTACTGGTAGGGCTTAGTGAACACAAATCATTTGTTTGAAATGTCCGACTTCTACCAAGTCCTTGTAAAACTTGTACTTGGCGAATAAAAAAATAAATCAGATGCCCAATTTTAGCTCCCGCCACCCTCACTAGGACTCCTGGTTCTGTAAACCAGCAGTATGCTTTATTTATTTCCAATAACCAGCCTGTGGAGCAGTGCTTGTCATTCTCTAATTACCCACGTCGTCTCAAAGCTTCTGTTGTTGTTTTCCGAGTGCTAAGAGGGTCAGGCATGACTTTTAGTGAGTACAGAGACAGTTAAAGCTCCGGAGGGCATGAATAATACAATACTACACTTGCTCAAAGAGAGAACGAAATGAAAACAAATGCATTTATGGTAAATGAAGAGAAAGAACTACAGTGTAGAGCTTTCTTCTCCCTACTGGATCAGAAGCACAGTAAAAGTAAAACAGGATCGGAAGCCTTAACCGCTGTTTACGACATAGCCTTTTTAAGATATAAATATGAATCATTTAAACTGGTTCTGAAGTTTTTATTCTATAAGACCCCCCCCCCCCCCCCCTTCCATGTTTGAAAAGCTTTTCTGGGACCCCCTTGACACGGGTTACGATTTAATTCTTATGCTTTTAGCAAGGTTTTGTATTCTTGCTCATCAGGAATTTGATAAATCCATGATTAAGGTATAAATCTTGGTATTTTTTGATTTCCTCATCTTGTTTTACTTTAGTGGGATCTACATATCACAATGCAGAATCCCAATCTTTCGTAGTCGCCGTCCGATGACCTTTGCACTTTTGTGGTGGACGAATCAAATATGTGTCCATTCTGAAAGACCCGACATATAAAATAGATCTATATGACATCACAAAAAAATCTCCTGTATACCAATAGCATATTGATTTTCCCGTCTTATCACACGTGATTCTTTTTTACTCCTTTCTTAAATGTAATGGGATTCACCATGTTCTTCAGTGGTCAGGACCCCCACAGGACCACCACAGAGCAGGTATCATTTAGGTGGTGAATCACTCTCAGCACTGCAGTGAAAATGACATGGTGGTGGTGTGTTAGTGTGTGTTGTGCTGGTATGAGTGGATCAGACACAGCAGTGCTGCTGGAGTTTTTAAATACTGTGCCCACTCACTGTCCACTCTATTATACACTCCTACCTAGTTGGTCCACCTTGTAGATGTAAAGTCAGAGACAATCGCTCATCTATTGCTGCTGTTTGAGTTGGTCATCTTCTAGACCTTCAGCAGTGGTAAAAGGATGCTGCCCATGGGGCGCTGTTGGCTGGATGTTTTTGGTTGGTGGACTATTCTCAGTCCAGCAGTGACAGTGAGGTGTTTAAAAACTCCATCAGCGCAGCTGTGTCTTATCCACTCATACCAGCACAACACACACTAACACACAACCACCATGTCAGTGTCAGTGCAGTGCTGAGAATGATCCACCCCCCAAATAATACCTACTCTGTGGCCATTGAAGAACAGGGTGAAAGCAGGCTAAAAAAGCATGCAGAGGAACAGATGGACTACAGTCAGTAATTGTAGAACTACAAAGTGCTTCTATATGGTAAGTGGAGCTGATAAAATGGACAGTGAGTGTAGAAACAAGGAGGTGGTTTTTAATGTTATGGCTGATCGGTGTATATCATATCATGCATTTTATTTGTTCATTTGCTGTATCATTCACCAGATAAAGACTTTATTTTAAGTAAAATCCAGCTCTGCAGAAAAGTTCAAAGTTTCAGAGTTATAAATATTATTATAGTTATTTTCTTTTGGGGTTGAATATTTTTTCAACATACTGTATTTGCAGCTGTATGAGGCCATGCAACACAAGTTAAAAGACAAAAAAGAACTTTTTACACCACCAAACTAGTAATCCATGCTGCTGTGAATATTTCTGACCCAGCATATTCTGTCATATTTAAGTTATCATAGAAAACTTACAACAGATTTAAAGAAAAGTAAGGAACTGAAAGTGTTTATCAGCACAGTAAATAAAACACTTTTTTTACACAGGTTAGCTTCATATGTGTGAGAATCAGGCATAACTCTATTATTATTGGCTTCTGAAATCTTGGTACTGAAAGTGTTAGTGGGAAGTGTGAAGCATGCACTGTTTGCATTTTACTCAGCAGCTAGTCAGACACGTGAAGACTGCAGGTTTTCAGCACTGAAACATTATGAAACTGCTTCATGTCGCCCACACCACCGCATGTTCTTTGTGTTTCTCTGTCTGACCTGTCATTAAAACCACCCATTTCTCACCAAACACCAACTTTTTATAATATCGCTCGCATCTTTTGCTCTCTTTTTTACTACAGCAAGCAGTTTTTTTCTTCTGCGACCACATTTAAATGTCACAGCAGCAGTGGAAACTGTCTGTGTGAGGATGGACCGTCCAAATGCATGTATCTGTCTCTGTTTTACAGAAATGAAACTTATCAAACCACCACAATGCAAAATGTAGTTATTAAAATAGTCATCTACAAAAATAGCTTCCCATTACAATACCTTGATGTTATGTTAAAGTGAGACTAGATGTATTTATCCATCCATCCATCCATTTATATGTATGTACATTTATATGTAAATATATATGTATATAGATAGACAGATATATATACAGTATATACTGATCAGCCATAGCATTAAAACCACCCCCTCGTTACTACACTCACTGTCCATTTTATCAGCTCCACTTACCATATAGAATCACTTTGTAGTTCTACAATTACTGACTGTAGTCCATCTACTTTTTTTAGGTGGTGGATCATTCTCAGCACTGCAGTGACAATGACATGGTGGTGGTGTGTTAGTGTGTGTTGTGCTGCGCTGCTGGAGTTTTTAAATACCGTGTCCACTCACTGTCCACTCTATTAGACACTCCTACCTAGTTGGTCCACCTTGTAGATGTAAAGTCAGAGACGATCGCTCATCTATTGCTGCTGTTTGAGTTGGTCATCTTCTAGACCTTCATCAGTGGTCACAGGACGCAGCCCACGGGGCGCTGTTGGCTGGATATATTTTTGGTTGGTGGACTATTCTCAGTCCAGCAGTGACAGTGAGGTGTTTAAAAACGCCATCAGCGCTGCTGTGTCTTATCCACTCATACCAGCACAACACATGGTAAACCTAAGAATAACAACCGATTTCAGAAGGGGGACAATCACATGATACACAGCAAAACGGCTTTTGCGCTGGTTGTGCCATTGTTTCCTATAGAGCATGGGTGTCCAATCTTTTCTTGTTGGGGGCCCAGATGGAGTAAAAAATACAGTCTTGTAATAAAACACATAAAAAATTTAATGGACTTACTTGATTATTAAGTTACACTTCCTTTATTTGAGTGATTAATTATTTTTGCCAGTCACTCACAAGTTTATAATTTTAATGGGAAGATTATTCTACTTCTTTAAATTAAACATACACACTTCCCTCTAAACTCAGGAACATTAACGTAGGCATAACTTAAATGTTTTGAGTTGGGGGAAAGAAGATGGGGAGGATTTAAGATGTGTTTAATGCAGTAGCGCCACCCAGAGTTCAAACAGTTCAAGCAGTTTTTTTTAAACCTGTTTAACAGCAGGCCAATTTTACTTCTAAAATACCTTGTGAGCTGTTTCAAAAATGGTAACAGGCTGCAAATGGTCCACGGGCCGTAGGATGGCAGTAATCTGATTGAACTTTGACCCAGTTTGCCCCTGACCTTTTCACAGTGCCTCCAATAAGACAAACTGCTTCATTTGACATGATACTGTAAAAGCGACTCAGACAGTAATGCTGATTCTCAGCGTATCTCAGTACCACAGGTACCACAACACAGTGAGGAAAAATACAGCTACACTTAGATACACATGGATGGTTTCAGAGTTTGCCAGTAATCTACAGTGAGCGCATTTTGATGACGTTTCACTGCACCACACAAGTCAAGTGCAAAGAAAAGTGGCAATCTGTGCCCAGCCTCGCAGTGAGCAAAGTGAAAAACACTTCTCATCTGAAAGTCCCTTAAGTGCTAACAAGCTTCGGACACCTCTCTTGAGGAATCTTCTGCCATTCTTCTCATGCAAAAGCTTCCAGCTCAGTGAGGTTTGATGGCTTTTGTGCTGCAACTGCTTTCTTCAAATTCCACCCAACGTTTTCTATATGATTTAAATCTAGAATAGAATAGAATACAATAGGTTTTATTGTCATTATATGGAACAAATAAGGAAATTACAGTCGCCAACCTGGATGCATAAAAAAGACATAGGACCAATACAAGAGACTGAGAGGGCCACTGCAGGAGATCTGGTTGAAAGTGTGCTTGGGATCAGAGTTTTATTAAAAAGTCATCTGCAATAAGGTTTAGGGTTATAATTCCTTTGTGTGTGTGTGTGTGTGTGTGGGGGGGGTGTATATATAAACTTTATACCAGTACACCAGGTACAACCATTTAGTGTTACATGTACATTGTGATATATATATATATATAAACTTCAGACCAGTACACCAGGTACAACCATTTAGTGTTACATGTACAGTACATTGTGATTGATTGGCCAGTGGCCTTACTTGTATGGTGGCACGGTGGCAAAGCTGGTTGAACGGCTGGCTCACAACAACGTGGTCCTTGGTTCTGGTCTAGTTTCTAGTCACTGTATGTGTCTAAAACTCATCTTTCCCCCACCTCTCAAAAACATGCAGAAGATGAACAGGTTATTATACAGTGTCCATGTCAGAATGTGAATATGGGTCATCCTACAATGAACTGGTGCCATGTACAGGGTGTGTTCATGCCTTACATCCAGTATTTTAGGGTGGTGTCCAAACTTATATGACTCAGGGAAAATTTACATTAACATTTTTGCCATTTAGCAGACGATTTTATTCAAAGCGACTTACAATTATCACTGAATACAATTCGAGCAATTGAGGGTTGAGGGCTTTGCTCAGGGGCCCAACAGTGACGACTTGGCGATGGTGGGTTTGAACTGGCAACCTTCTGATTACTAGTCAAGTACCTTAACCGCTGAGCAACCACTGCCCAATAAATACTAAAAAAAAAAATTAAATATACACCGACCAGCCATAACATTAAAACCACCTCCTTGTTTCTACACTCACTGTCCATTTTATCAGCTCCACTTACCATATAGAAGCACTTTGTAGCTCTACAATTACTGACTGTAGTCCATCTGTTTCTCTGCATGCTTTGTTAGCCCCCTTTCATGCTGTTCTTCAATGGTCAGGACTCTTCCAGGACCACCACAAAGCAGGTATTATGTAGGTGGTGGATCATTCTCAGCACTGCAGTGACACTGACATGGTGGTGGTGTGTTAGTGTGTGTTGTGCTGGTATGAGTGGATCAGAAACAGCAATGCTGATGGAGTTTTTTAAACACCTCACTGTCACAGCTGGACTGAGAATAGTCAACCAACCACAAATATCCAGCCAACAGCACTCCATGGGCAGCGTCCAGTGACCACTGATGATGGTCTAGAAGATGACCAACTCAAACAGCAGCAATAGATAAGCGACCGCCTCTGACTTTACATCTACAAGGTGGACCAACTAGGTAGGAGTGTCTAATAGAGTGGACATTGAGTGGACAAGGTATTCAAAAACTCCAGCAGCGTTGCTGTGTCCACTCATACCAGCACAGCACACACTAACAGACCACCACCATGTCAGTGTCACTGCAGTGCTGAGAATGATCCACCACCTAAATAATACCTGCTCTGTGGGGGTCCTGACCATTGAAGAACAGAGTGAAATCAGGCAAAAAAAGTATTTAGAGAAACAGATGGACTACAGTCAGTAATTGTAGAGTAAGTGGAACTGATAAAATGAACAGTGAGTGTAGAAACAAGGAGGTGGTTTAATGTTATGGCTGATCAGTGTGTATATGATATGAAAATATCAATAAACTATATGTTCCATCATGCAACACTTCATATAGAATATTTTTCACTGTTTCCTGTTTATAAACACACAGGTCAAGTCAAGATTTCTACAGAAGTGACAATAATTCTAAGAATATGTATCTCTCTCTTTCTCTCTCTCCCCCCCCCCCCCCCCCCCCTTCCCCCCACCTCATTTCAGGCAGCAGAAATCAGCAGCACATATAAACAGGGCCTGGCTGCTGAATAATGCATGGGGGATGTGTGTACCTCTATTCCACTCAGGCCTTCCCCCTTTCTCTGCAGTGTTGCAGCAACCTTCTCATTTTCTGTGACAATAAACGCGAGCTGGAGCTGAGACTGATGAAAAATAACATTGCTGCTGATATCTTTGCATCCTCTCTCACTTCTACTCTCCAGAATAACGAGTGATTGTAGTGTTTTAGTCGAAGGGGTTTTGCATGTCATACAAAAACAGGAGTTTGGTGTAATGGAAACACCTTTTGAGACAAAAACACAAATACAGTTTTGTGTGCTGGTATTGATTTTGTACTCTAGAGCAAATTTACTTATTGCAGCAGATGCTGGAGTGATGCAATATCATTGCTAATCTAGCTTTAGAGCAATGTTTTTTTTAAGGAAGAAAGACCTAGGGTCGACTTACCAGTGACAAGAAAAGATGATACAAAAACACTATACAACATTTCAGTGTGTTTTAAAGTTCTAACCAGTGTGACACATATAACATATTTAAATAAAGTATTTCAATATATGTCTAGTGTAAAATGTAGATTTATACACTGATCGGCCATAACATTAAAACCACCTTCTGGTTTTCTACACTCATTGTCCATTTTATCAGCTCCACTTACCATATAGAAGCACTTTGTAGTTCTACAATTACTGACTGTAGTCCATCTGTTTCTCTGCATGATTTGTTAGCCCCCTTTCATGCTGTTCTTGAATGGTCAGGACTCCCACAGGACCACCACAGAGTAGGTATTATTTAGGTGGTGGATCATTCTCAGCACTGCAGTGACACTGACATGGTGGTGGTGTGTTAGTGTGTGCTGTGCTGGTATGAGTGGATCAGACCCAGCAGCACTGCTGGAGTTTTTAAATACCGTGTCCACTCACTGTCCACTCTATTAGACACTCCTACCTACTTGGTCCCCCTTGTAGATGTAAAGTCAGAGACGATCGCTCATCTGTAGCTGCTGTTTGAGTTGGACATCTTCTAGACCTTTATAAGTGGTCACAGGACGCTGCCCACGGGGCGCTGTTGGATGGATATTTTTGGTTGGTGGACTATTCTGCAGTGTCACTGTAGTGCTGAGAATGATCCACCACCCAAATAATATCTACTCTGTAGTGGTCCTGGGAGAGTCCTGACCATTGAGTGACAGCATGAAAGTGTGCTAACAAAGCAATGCAGAGAAACAGATGGACTACAGTCAGTAATTGCAGAACTACAAAGTTCTTCTATATGGTAAGTGGAGCTGATAAAATGGGCAGTGAGTGTAGAAACAAGGAGGTGGTGTTAATGTTATGGTGTTTGGTGTATATTTTTATGTGTATTCCAAATTTGCCTCACTTGCATGTTTTTGGACTGTGGGAGGAAACCGGAGCTCCCGGAGGAAACCCACACAGACACGGGGAGAACATGCAAACTCCACACATAGAGGACCCAGACCGCCCCACCTGGGGATCGAATCCAGGACTTTCTTGCTGTGAGGCGACAGTGCTACCCACTGAGCCACCTTGCCACCCTTTTTCTAGGATAATGATGCAACATTTCAATGATGCGTTGTGTTACATAGTAGTGTGGCTCAACTACATTTCCAGGTATTGGGGTAGTCGTGTCATTTCTTTTGAATGAATAAACTTGAAGCACAAAAATCTCTTAGTTGCTGAGTTTATTATTTTATTTTATTCATAAACACAGAGGCTTGATTAAATCCAACTGTGAAATTATTTCTGGTTGGAAATTCTTTTCTCTCAACTCAGTGCAGGCTGTAACACTTGGCTTACTGTGGTAAAACTGAAGGTACACACACAAGGTTTATTTTCTAATTGATTATAACTACAGTTTATTTTGTAAATGATATTGGCTGTGCCTGAGGGTGGGTGGGTCAACAGGGTTTTGTATTGCTGCTGGTTATGCAAACTCTGCATGAGGGGTATATGAGTCACGGAGCAGCATAGCGTGTCTTTCCGTAAGCTATAGGATGGGGGTTGTACAAGCTGCTAGTACAAGAGGTTGTTAGTCAAGGATTTGGATACAACTAGACTTGTAAATAAAGTAAATAAATAATAAATAAATCATGAAAAAATTAACAAAGAAAATAACAGTGTAAACTCATAATAAAGAAAGCATTTATTGTAGTATAGTTATGATCAGTGAAGTTTTGGGGATATTAAGTAGGCTATTATGCCTCTTTCAGAAAGTCTCACAAAAGGTGCACTTTTACCCAGTACTACAGGCGGTTTATTCCCTGCCCCGTTTCCATGTTGTTTGACAGGCAGCTAAGAACCTCCTACTATTCTGATAAACAATAAAAGACCCGGGCTGTCTGGCCGCTTTTATACACATTTCTAAGAAAATCGGTTGCAGTTTGTAATAGGACAGGTTTAGCCATCATACATACATTAAAAATAGAAATAGCAATATTATTTTATTTACAAAAGAATGCCACTCTGACTTAAGTGCTATGGAGCTTTACTGGACGACAGATTAACAGCATGACATTGTTACTTACCTATACCTACTTTATACCTTTACTTTTTTAGCTTGCTACTTAAATTGTTTTCTTATTTAATGCTTAAAAGAAGGTCTGAATAATGTACATCAGCTATAGATTAACTGACAGACCTGCCCATACACAAAATTAAACTGTACCATCTTGTGCAATTAGCATGTAGACCCACACTTTGCTGAACTATTATCAATTATAAATATCAAGGTTTATTACTAATGTATTTTCAAGTGGTGTAACCAGCAAGTATAGCTTTTAAATCCGTAGAAACCCAGTTGCTCAAGAATTAGTTTAATAATGCCACATTCCACTTCCTACCACAGCAAACTAGTCTTGAATTAAAAGTCCACCTGATAGACGCTCATGATGAGCAGTGGAACACCCCTGTCCACAAGAAAGATTCTTCATAGCACATGTGCATTGACCCCAAATGGTAAATATTCTGATTTAGCACCTCTGTTAGGTGGGTCAAATAAAACGTACATATCACATAGACTTCCATCCTCCAAATAAGCCAATAACAATGTAAAACAGCTTGACTGTCCATGTGTTTCTGCAGCTTCTATTTGCTAGCATTCCTTCTTTTTGGTAAATCCAGACATTCTTGTCTTAGTATTAAAGTATGGGGTTTTCTCTCAACCTTGGCAAAGAAACCACTGTTCCATATACAGTACACTGTTCCATATTCTAGTAAAACTAGAACGGAGAAGTCGCCAGCTATAGTAACTATAGCCACTAAGGGGAAATTAGGATCTTTATGAAAACAATAAAGATAAACAAAAATCAAAATCAATTTACCATTAGCTCATATTCCTGCTTAGCTCATGCAAATAATATATTAATCACTTAAAAGACAGTTTTTTATTCTGTAGACTTTTTTCTGTCTGGAGATATTCATTAAAGCTCAGAGAACTCCTAATTAAATCTTATTGTATATAACACCATCTAGATAGATATCACATGCTGATTATGATACGTTAATAATGCCACATTTTACAGCATAAGCATAATGTGCTAACTAGAAACTAAAACTAACTTTGTTTAAAACTTTATGAAAAGTCATTAGAACATTTTTGCCTGCAGTGGAAGTTTACATAGTTCTCTTTTGTATTGTCCCTGAACCTAAAAGCCCATAAAGCATCATGAAAATGCTCCTCTTTTTATTTGCTCCACTCACAGTTGCCATCAGAGATAATAGGCTTACCAGTGCAATTACTGCTCTTTACCTTTAGAGGTAACCTTTAGAGGATGATTTCCAGACTGATTCATCCTTGCCTAATTTTAGCGTCCTGCTCCACACTCGATTGGCCTTGAAGTAGATAATTAAATAAAATATGACACAAGATGAAGGGAGGAATATGAAAAAGCTATAGGTTTTAAACTCTGGCTGTTTTTACTTAATCTTACAATGAAAAACTTCTGTAAAACATAACTGTGAGTTTGCTTATATAAATTTGGTTATGTCATGGTATAAAACAGGTGCTGGGATCCAAGGTTTGAAACCCCAGAGGTGCTGTAGGTCAGTCTGGCATCTACATACAGACAAGACTTAAGTGGCTATGTTTGGATTGCCATTATTGATTGGCATCCTGTTCGAGTTGCGTTACTGCAGTATACCCAGTGATTCCGGGAAAGCTGGACTCCTTGTGACCCTGACCAGGATGAAGCAGTGGTAAAAGGTGAAAATTAACATGAGTAATGTGAAACATTGAACTTAAAAACAGGATTTTAAATAGTCTGATGGTGGTAGATTAGTCACTGCAGCTTAAAAGTCACCTGTTTCAGTTTACATCAATGACTTGCCACAAACTGTCATTTCAGTGTGTGTGTGAAATGCCTCAGAAATATTTCGATTATTTCAGTGATATTATTTACCTTTACTCATGCTTATTATGAAAAAACATAGCCATAAATTAAATTGGGGGGACCAAATCTACCATGATTGGGAAGGGGGGCATTCTAAAACATTCTTGCTATATTAACAACTCATGGGAACACTGATGCATCCTAACATTACACAAAGCTATATTTTTATATCAGTAAATTGGGGGGAGGGGCATTTTGGGCATATCTGAATATTTAATGGAGACATGTCCCCCCCAATATACACTGATCAGCCATAACATTAAAACCACCTCCTTGTTTCTACACTCACTGTCCATTTTATCAGCTCCACTTACCATATAGAAGCACTTTGAAGTTCTACTTTTACTGACTGTAGTCCATGTGTTTCTCTGCATGCTTTGTTAGCCCCCTTTCACCCTGTTCTTCAATGGTCAGGACCCCCACAGGACCACTACAGAGCAGGTATTATTTAGGTGGTGGATCATTCTCAGCACTGCAGTGACACTGACATGGTGGTGGTGTGTTAGTGTGTGTTGTACTGGTATGAGTGGATCAGACACAGCAGCGCTGCTGGAGTTTTTTGTGTCCACTAACTGTCCACTCTATTAGACAATCCTAGTTGGTCCACCTTGTAGATATTAAGTCAGAAACGATTGCTCATCTGTTGCTGCTGTTTGAGTTGGTCGTCTTCTAGATCTTCATCAGTGGTCAAAGTACGCCGCCCATGGGGCACTGTTGGCTGGATATTTGGTTGGTGGACTATTCTCAGTCCAGCAGTGACAGTGAGGTGTTTAAAAACTCCATCAGCACTGCTGTTTCTTATCCACTCATACCAGCACAACACACACTAACACACCACCACCATGTCAGTGTCACTGCAGTGCTGAGATTGATCCACCACCCAAATAATACCTACTCTGTGGTGGTCCTGGGAGAGTCCTGACCATTGAAGAACAACATGAGAGGGGGCTAACAAAGCATGCAGAGAAACAGATGGACTACAGTCAGTAATTGTAGAACTACAAAGTGCTTCTATATGGTAAGTGGAGCTGATAAAATGGACAGTGAGTGTAGAAACAAGGAGGTGGTTTTATGTGGTCTTGTTATTATGAATACAGCATAGTTTTCCAACAGTTAACTAGCCGTTTGCTGTTTGCTAAAATTACCTACAAAAACTGTAATAACCTGCTATAAACATAACAACTTAGATACTGAAGATACCCTCTCATTTCTATCCATGACAAACAATTTAAAAGCAGTTATCTAACCATCCCTATTCAGCACAGTTATTTGCAGTTTAGGATGCAACCAAACTGATGGATGGACTGTTTTATTTGAGATGCTGCAGATTTTGCTCACAGCTCTCTGAAAGAGAAAATCTCTAAATGGCTTCTTATTTTTATCATGCATCAAGGCTGGGAAAGAATTTAAAACATAAACAAGCATTTCATGTCATGTTTTAAGCTCTCTATTTACTTTATGTGCTATTATGGCAAATCTGTGAAGTCATTGTTACAGTATTACACACTATTCTTAAATATTACTAATATTATTAGTCATTATTAAAAATAAGTGTTTGTGGTTTGGGATTTGGCCTAAGTAATCCACCTGATACAAAGCACAAAGTCAGTCTCATTTAAAAAGAGCTGATCTTTTAGCTAGCATTCTAACGGTTATAATCATTAACAATTAGCTGAATTGCATGTCGGCCTTGGAGTTTCTCTGGTCTGATATTCCAGTGTTCTGTTCATGCAGAGCATCTCCTCAATGATATGTTACTATAACAGTGGTACCTTGAAACTCAACATCAATTGGTTCTGGGAGTGGCATTGAGTTTAAAAGGCATTGAGTTTCAAGGTTTTTTCTCCGATAAAGATGTATGGGAAACCTGTTAATGCGTTCCATGATCCCGTGGACTTGCATATATATGAGGCTATAAAACAAATATAATATAAAACACAAATAAAAAGCTGATTCTTACAATTTTTTAAAAGTTTAAAAGTGAACCAGTGATGAAATTCCAGCTAAACACAGATACATGTGGAGCTTTCAGAGTGAATTTGACGGTTGTTGCACACAAATGTAGATTCGTCTCATATGCGCACTTTGATGACGTCTTACTGCACCGCTCAAGCTGGCGCCGAACAAAGCAGCTGTTTATTGTTAATTTAAAATTTTATAAATAAATACAACTAAACACGTTTAGTTTAAGGGTACAAATTTCTCAACAAAGGACATTGAGTTTTAAATATTTTGAGTTTAGGGGACGTCGAGTTACGAGGTTTCACTGTATTAATGGTCTATAGCTGGTGTTTGTGGTTTGGGATTTGGCCTGAGTAATCCACCTGATACAAAGCACAAAGTCAGTCTCATTTAAAAAGAGCTGATCTTTTAGCTAGCATTCTAACAGTTATAATTATTAAGTACTGTAATTAGCTGAATTACATGTCAGCCTTGGAGTTTCTCTGCTCTGATATTCCAGTGTTCTGTTCATGCAGAGCATAAAAGTCAATCTCCTCAATGATATGTTACTATTATTAGATACTGTATTTGCTTTTATCCAAACATAATAAGTCTCACTGTAGAACATAATTCTAAAAGGTATAGGGATCATCTTTTTTGAATCAAATATCAAATTAGCACTGGCGGTTCTCTTGCTCAGCAGTGGTATCCTTGGAGACATTCACCAGCGCTCCATGTTTGCTTCATTTAAAGATAATGGATTTTTCTGTGTCCTGTAGCTTGAGACATGGCTTTGTAACCCTTCAAAAGAGATGTCATTTAAATTACTTTTACGGCATTTAGCAGCCACTTTTATCCAAAGCAAATGAATACAATTTAGAAGCGGAGGGTTAAGGGCCTTGCTTAGGGGCCCAACAGCGATAATTTGGTGATCTTCTGATTACTAGTCCAGTAGCTTAACTACTGCCTGTATAGCTTCATGAAGCATTTTAAATAAGGAGTTTGTAACCAAATTAGGGTTTGAACGTAGCCTTTAAGGGACTGAAACTAATAAATTGTACAAAACCAATATCAGTGATCAGTAAAAAGTAACAAGGTAAAACTATTTTTTTTTCTTTTTCTCCATTTTTGTCCCCCAATTTTGTCTTCTAATCTAGTCGTATCCAATTACCCTGATTGTGTTACGCTTCACCTCTACCAATACTACCCTCCACTGCTGACCGAGGAGCTTCACAACTGACACACGCTCCATCCAACACATGTGCAGTACCTTTTCACCTGCACAAGGTGAGTTCATATGCAGATCAGCTGTGTGTATGGAGAGCCACACCCTGATCGCATTATTCATCTACTCTGCTCAGGCGCTATCAATCAGCCAGCAGTCAAAACTGCACCAGTTGTGAGGAACCCAGTCTGGCTTTTCCCACCCTATCCTTGTTCATGTAGGCACCCAGCATGGTGATAGTAGTGTAATGCTGGTGCCAATTGAATTATGCTTCCTCTCCACTGAAGCTGACCCCCACCCCGATTGAGGAGACCGAGACTGTCACACGCCCCCGCCTGCCCCCCAGACACGTGTACAGTAGCTGACTGCATCTTTTCACCTGCACGAGGCGAGTTCATATGCAGATCAGCTTTGTGCACAGAGAGACACACCCTGATCGCATTATTCATCGACTCTGTGCAGACGCCATCAATCAGCCAGCAGAGGTCGTACTTCGCTCAGTAATAAAGAGTCCCTATCCAGCTTTTCCTACCCTATGAACAACAAGCCAATCGTTGTTCATGTAGCCACCCAGCCCAGCCGGATGGCAGAGCTGAGTTTTGAACCGACGATTTCAAAATGTCAGCTCTGGTGTGCTAGTGTGTTTCACCGCTGTGCCACCTAAGGGGCATTGATTGACATATCTTTTGATTAAATATATATAAATATATATAAATATATATATATATATATATATATATATATATATATATATATATATATATATATATATATATATATATATATATATACAGTGTATCACAAAAGTGAGTACACCCCTCACATTTCTGCAGATATTTAAGTATATCTTTTCATGGGACAACACTGACAAAATGACACTTTGACACAATGAAAAGTAGTCTGTGTGCAGCTTATATAACAGTGTAAATTTATTCTTCCCTCAAAATAACTCAATATACAGCCATTAATGTCTTAACCACCGGCAACAAAAGTGAGTACACCCCTAAGAGACTACACCCCTAAATGTCCAAATTGAGCACTGCTTGTCATTTTCCCTCCAAAATGTCATGTGACTCGTTAGTGTTACTAGGTCTCAGGTGTGCATAGGGAGCAGGTGTGTTCAATTTAGTAGTACAGCTCTCACACTCTCTCATACTGGTCACTGAAAGTTCCAACATGGCACCTCATGGCAAAGAACTCTCTGAGGATCTTAAAAGACGAATTGTTGCGCTACATGAAGATGGCCAAGGCTACAAGAAGATTGCCAACACCCTGAAACTGAGCTGCAGCACAGTGGCCAAGATCATCCAGCGTTTTAAAAGAGCAGGGTCCACTCAGAACAGACCTCGCGTTGGTCGTCCAAAGAAGCTGAGTGCACGTGCTCAGCGTCACATCCAACTGCTGTCTTTGAAAGATAGGCGCAGGAGTGCTGTCAGCATTGCTGCAGAGATTGAAAAGGTGGGGGGTCAGCCTGTCAGTGCTCAGACCATACGCCGCACACTACATCAAATTGGTCTGCATGGCTGTCACCCCAGAAGGAAGCCTCTTCTGAAGTCTCTACACAAGAAACCCCACAAACAGTTTGCTGAAGACATGTCAACAAAGGACATGGATTACTGGAACCATGTCCTATGGTCTGATGAGACCAAGATTAATTTGTTTGGTTCAGATGGTCTCAAGCATGTGTGGCGGCAATCAGGTGAGGAGTACAAAGATAAGTGTGTCATGCCTATAGTCAAGCATGGTGGTGGGAATGCCATGGTCTGGGGCTGCATGGGTGCAGCAGGTGTTGGGGAGTTACATTTCATTGAGGGACACATGAACTCCAATATGTACTGTGAAATACTGAAGCAGAGCATGATCCCCTCCCTCCGGAAACTGGGTCGCAGGGCAGTGTTCCAGCATGATAATGACCCCAAACACACCTCTAAGACGACCACTGCTTTATTGAAGAGGCTGAGGGTAAAGGTGATGGACTGGCCAAGCATGTCTCCAGACCTAAACCCAATAGAACATCTTTGGGGCATCCTCAAGCGGAAGGTGGAGGAGCGCAAAGTCTCGAATATCCGCCAGCTCCGTGATGTCGTCATGGAGGAGTGGAAAAGCATTCCAGTGGCAACCTGTGAAGCTCTGGTAAACTCCATGCCCAGAAGAGTTAAGGCAGTTCTGGGAAATAATGGTGGCCACACAAAATATTGACACTTCAGGACCTTTCACTAAGGGGTGTACTCACTTTTGTTGCCGGTGGTTTAGACATTAATGGCTGTATATTGAGTTATTTTGAGGGAAGAATAAATTTACACTGTTATATAAGTTGCACACAGACTACTTTTCATTGTGTCAAAGTGTCATTTTGTCAGTGTTGTCCCATGAAAAGATATACTTAAATATCTGCAGAAATGTGAGGGGTGTACTCACTTTTGTGATACACTGTATATATATATGTATATATACTGTATGTATATATACTGTATGTATATATAAAAAAAATATAGATATGTATATATATATATATATATATATATATTTTTTTTTTTTTTAAACATACAACCTAAAACTTAAAATATGTGTTTCAGTTATTTATTTACAAAAAAAAAGTAGATAATAAAATTGTAAATCTGCTATACCACACAGTATGTGCTTCTTTTAGGTGTTTGTAAACTTTTGACTTCAGCTTTAGATATTTAAGTGTACGGTAAAACTGAAACTTGAATGTTGGTGAAACGTCAGTATGAAGAGTCAGTGTGACCTTTAAAAGGGAATGAAGTGTGCTTAAACATGTCAAGCTCAGTAACAGTCTCATACTCACAAAACTTCTGCCCTGTCCTAAACTTCACAGTTAATCAGCGTTACTTTCAAACCATTTCTACATTTCAGTGGAAAAACTCCAGTCTTTAAGTGCTTTAAAACCTCTCTGTGGTACAACACAGGAGGGTGAATATTAAAATCACATCCCACTACAGAATGCATTTACAGAATGTGTTTACAGAAAAATTTATGTTCTTTTTACAAGGGTTTTGCAAAAAATATTACAAAATGTTTTAATGAATGATTTAGCAGAATGTTTTATAAAATGTTTTAGAGCTTTTTTTAAAAACAAGTAAGAACAATTTTATAAAATTTGTTTTGCATAACAGTTACATGTACTTTGAATACGTTGTATCGAATTTCAGCTCTGCCAACAATTGTCTGTTGTTCAGGGACGGGATGAGCCGGGCCAGGGTTCCTCATAAATGGTGCAATTACGACCTCTGCTGGCTGGTTGATGGTGCCTGTGCAGAGTTGGGGAATGAGTTCCGAAGCTCCTCAGTCAGCAGTGTGTCATGGATTCAGCCCCTCTGTGCTCCTGGAGAGTGACTATGTGCCACGTCCCTCTCTCCGGGAGCACTCGCAGTCTAGAGACAACGCCCCCTTTTTTGATTGGTGATTGGTCCCCTGCTGGTCACCCTCTGGAATATAAGGAGGCAGCTGGGAAGGACTTATTGGAGACTATTTTGATTTCTTTTGATTAGCTTTGCCTGTACTTTAGTCATGTCAGTCTGGTTCCAAACTCTGGTTGGTTAGTTCATGCTTCTGTCTAGTTCATGCTTCTGTCTAGTCCATGCTCATGCCTGTTAGTCCATGCTCTTGTCTGTTAGTCCATGCTCTTGTCTGTTAGTTCATGCTCTTGTTAGAACTCCTCAGTTCGAAACTTGGTGTTGCCACTGGTTGGCTGGGTGCCATCTAGCGGGCATAATTGGCAGTCTGTGCAGAATGCATGGGTGAAAAAGGGTTGTTGAGGCGTGAGCAACAATATACCCACCTCGACTGCAATCAGGGATCCCCCAGCAGCGGAAGACAAATGGACTACACTAAATTTGGAGAAAATGCATAAATAAAAAGAAAAAAAAATTGTAGAAGCACAATTAATGGCTATGCACACCTTGATTTAGGCAGTTTATCCCATTCTTCATATCAGATACTGTCAAACACATTTGGCTCTTTCTTACCAGTCAGTTTTTGTAATAGGTGGACTCAGAATTGATTTTTAGACACATCTCAAAAATAATAAAAGTCAAGGGATACTTTCTGAATCCACTGTATATCTGTGTCTTAATATAGTGAATACTGAACATTTTAAAGTGAATATCTGCATTGAAAGTATATTAAATAACAAAAACAATAGTGTCTGAATGTGTTTGTTCAATGTTTTAATCTTTCTATGTACTAACGTTACAGGATTCATTACTAGATTTCCTACATGTAGAAAGTAAACATTAAAAAGTGTATATTTCTGTCAAGGTAAAATGTTTAGCAAAGCTAAACCAGAGAAAGGTAAGATTGTCAAAATATTGAACATGGAAATGTGTAGCCATGTTTTGACAAGGTGTGAACCAATTAACGTAAGACGAACCACAACTGCTTTATGTGACAAATATGCTGTCTAAAGTGTGGTTCATGTATAATTTTAGTATGCTCTTTTAATCCCTGTACCTTCCAGATATCAGTTAGTATATTAACATGTAAATAGATACAATACTACTATGATTTTATCTAGGCAATGGTAGCACAGGGTGGCACGGTGGCTCAGTGGGTAGCAGTGTCACCTCACAGCAAGAAGGTCCTGGGTTCGATCCCCAGGTGGGGCGGTCGGGGATAAGCTGTTAAGAAAGTGAGTGAGTGAGTCTAACTAAAGGGTTTGCCAGCTAGTCAGCTCTGGATTTCTGGGGACCCTTGTCACTATACACCGATCAGCCATAACATTAAAACCACCTCCTTGTTTCTACACACACTGTCCATTTTATCAGCTCCACTTACCATATAGGAGCACTTTGTGGTTCTACAATTACTGACTGTAGTCCATCTGTTTCTCTGCATACTGTTTTAGTCTGCTTTCACCCTGTTCTTCAATGGTCAGGACCACCACAGAGCAAGTATTATTTAGGTGGTGGATCATTCTCAGCACTGCAGTGACAATGACATGGTGGTGGTGTGTTAGTGTGTGTTGTGCTGGTATGAGTGGATCAGACACAGCAGCACTGTTGGAGTTTTTAAATACCATGTCCACTCACTGTCCACTCTATTAGACACTCCTTCCTAGGTGGTCCACCTTGTAGATGTAAAGTCAGAGACGATCGCTCATCTATTGCTGCTGTTTGAGTTGGTCATCTTCTAGACCTTCATCGGTGGTCACAGGACACTGCCTACGGGATACCTGAAGAACAGCATGAAAAGGGGCTAACAAAGCATGCAGAGAAACAGATGGACTGCAGTCAGTAATCGTAGAACTACAAAGTGCTTCTATATGGTAAGTGGAGCTGATAAAATGGACAGTGAGTGTAGAAACACGGAGGTGGTTTTAATGTTATGGCTGATCGGTGTATATGGCTGCATTTAGCAGCTAGAAACCTGAATCTGGCATGCTAATTGTTCTATTGCAGATCATACATCTAATTTATGATTTATTTATTATTTATTTGCTTTAAAAGCCAAAGATAGTTTAATATGTTTAATAGTTTATAATAGTACATAATTACGACTGTTAGTAATTTGCTTAGATTAAAACTATAAACAAACCTCTTAGAAAATTTGTCATGGTAACAAGAGTCTTAAAGAAGTAGGATCAAACTTTGTTTAAAAGTTCTCTCCCAAAAAATGCCTCCCAAAAAGGAAGTGGGGGAGGGGTGGGCACCAATTTGGCTGGGCTGTGCAAAACCAACCTCATATTATATGGTTTGGGACGGAGCCAGAAAATCAGTTGTGTGTAAATGAATTCCATCTGTTATAACTATGAATGTTAGCTTGCATGGCTTAAAAATCCCAGTTTGTAACAGCAGAAAATTATATGAGAGGGACATGGCCAAATGTAGCAAAGTAGTTTTTGTGTGGGTGCATTACAGAACCAGGGTCCTGAAGACCTGAGTTTAAACCTAACCTCTGGTCAGGGTGAAGAGATTGGTCAGTTTTTGTATATACACTGATCAGCCATAACATTAAAACCACATTGTTTCTACACTCACTGTTCATTTTATCAGCTCCACTTACCATATAGGAGCACTGTGTAGTTCTACAATTACTGACTGTAGTCCATCTGTTTCTCTGCATGCTTTGTTAGCCCCTTTAATGCTTTTCTTCAATAATTAAGACTCTCCCAGGACCACCACAGAGCAGGTATTATTTGGGTGGTGGATCATTCTCAGCTCTGCAGTGACACTGACATGGTGGTGGTGTTCTAGTGTGTGATGTGCTGGTATGAGTGGATAAGACACAGCAGCGCTGCTGGAGTTTTTAAACACCTCACTGTAACTGCTGGACTGAGAATAGTCCACCAACCAAAAATATCCAGCCAACAGTGCCCGTGGGCAGCGTCCTGTGACCACTGATGAAGGTCTAGAAGATGACCAACTCAAACAGCAGCAATAGATGAGCGATTGTCTCTGACTTTACATCTACAAGATGAACCAACTAGGTAGGAGTGTCTAATAGAGTGGACAGTGAGTGGACACAATATTTAAAAACTCCAGCAGCGCTGCTGTGTCTGATCCACTCATACCAGCACAACACACACTAACACACCACCACCATGTCAGTGTCACTGCAGTGCTGAGAATCATCCACCACCTAAATAATACCTGCTCTGTGGTGGTCCTGTGGGGGTCCTGACCATTGAAAGACAGCATGAAAGGGGGCTAACAAAGCATGCAGAGAAACAGATGGACTACAGTCAGTAATTGTAGAACTACAAAGTGCTTTCATATGGTAAGTGGAGCTGATAAAATGGACAGTGAGTGTAGAAACAAGGAGGTGGTTTTAATGTTATGGTTGATCAGTGTATATCCTAATTGGTGTTCACTGGGTATGTTTTAAGTAACTTGGTGTTTTATACATAAAAATTAAATAGTAAATTCTGTAGAACCATAGCATTTCTTATTACAATAAAAATTAAATACGTTAATAACTAAATACTTTTTTCAAATGTTCTTTTATTGTTTCTTATTCTCTTTTTTTTAACCATGCACAGTTTCTCTTTGTCACATTTTTTTTGCTTTGGTTGGTTCCAAATTCCTCACCATCTGTGGGTATGTGATACTTCTCTGCAGTACAATAGGCCTGGGAAGGAAGACAGTGTTTCACCTAATCCCCCAATTCATTCAGTTCTCACATAACATCATGCAAATAGGGCTGCTGTTTCAGGACCCACAATCCCGTTCCAACAGTATGCCTGAGTGGGGTGCGATACAACAAATTTATTATGCATGCGTTGCACTAAGCTTATGGTAATAAGGTATTAAAATAATGCTGGACATCATGACTCCTCTATATACTTTCTGTTTGAGATATTTTGTGTAAAATTCACTTGGCACTAAAGGAAACAGATTGTCAGGCAGATGAGGTAAAAAAAATCATATTTCTACATCAATGTTTAAGCATTCAGCTCTTTTTCAACACTTTTAATCCTGCATATTTTTAAGAGCATATGTGTCAGGTCTGAACACAATCAATTACCAGTACGGCCTTCTGTTAAATCAGTAAAGCGTTTGGGACGACGAAGCAACCACTTAACTTTGCCCAAGGTGAACGAGAACACATGAATTACAATCTTCACTTGGTTAGATGAGGCTTGTCATGCCTGAACTGGAAAACCTTGTTCTAGCAATTTCAGAGTCTTCACTGAATTGATCAGATATAAATAGGTTGCAGTCTGAACTGTTAAAAATGTTGTAGTGGGTCTTTTATTACCAGGATTTCTCAGAATAGTTTGAAAAATGCTTTATTTCTAAATACTGATGAGTAATACACTGGTTCATCAATTTCTCTACATACCTTTTTAACCTCCTTTCTCCTGTTTTTCAAAGGTAAGGACCCCCACAGGACCACCACAGAGTAGGTACTATTTAGGTGGTGGATCATTCTCAGCACTGCAGTGACAATGACATGGTGTTAGTGTGTGTTGTGCTGGTATGAGTGGCTCAGACAAAGCAGCACTGCTGCAGTTTTTAAGTACCACCTAAATAACACCTGCTCTGTAGTGGTCCTGGGAGAGTCCTGACCATTGAAGAACACCATGAAAGGGGGCTAACAAAGCATGCAGAGAAACAGATGGCCTACAGTCAGTAATTGTAGAACCACAAAGTGCTTCTATATGGTAAATGGAGCTGATAAAACAAAAAGGTGGTTTTAATGTTATGGCTGATCAGTGTATATACTTCTGATTAAATGGGCACAAATTCTCACAAACACATTTCAAAATCTTGTGATAAGCCTTTCTTGAAGAATGAGGTTTGAGATAGCTGCAAAGAGTGTAGGGGTTGAGACCAAATTCATAATAAATGGCCATGGGTTTGTAATGGGACATCCAACAAACTTAAGGTTAGGTCTCAGTCTCCATATTTTTTCCATCTCACAACAACTACTATATACAGTAATTTCTGCATTAAACACCAGATCAGATTCAAGAAAAAAGCCACAGAAAATTTTTTACTACCACTTTAATAATGCCCTACATGTGGCTTCGAGGGGAAAGCACAGTACTGTAATCATAGCAGAGTAATATGTAGGAGTTTATGGTCATACAGAGGTAGTGCGACTAAGAAATCATAACTGCTCCATGATTATGTAATTACTCTATTGTTTCTCACAAGCTCTTACTCGGTGGGCTACACTGTTAAAACAAAACTTTAGCTGGGCTTCGTCAGCATGTTTCTGTACCTATTTGGTGCCTAAGGTCACGTGTCTCACTAAAACGTTTTCCGTTTGCTCATAACAAGAGGGTTTTTTTTCAGTTATTTTGCAAATTACTTGTTCATGCCAACTCAGAGGACATAACATCCTCTACATTTTGGTGAATGTTAAATGAAAAAAGTCTGGTTAATCTGTTGCCAATATCAAGGAAAACATATTCTGTGTAAAGAAGAACTGGAGCTGGGGGTGAAGAGAGATTTCTGTTGGACAAGATTAGGAACCATTTCATAAAGAAAGACAACGCAGGTAGGATGTTTTGGAGACAAAATTTTTTTAAATGCATTTTCTCCCCTTTTTCTCCCCCTTTAGTGCGTCATGCTTCCTCTCCGCCTATGCCGATCCCTGCTCTGACAGAGGAGATCGAAGCTAACCCACGCCCCCTCCGACACGTGGGCAGCAAGCCGTATGCATCTTATCGCCCACACATTGAAGAGTGTTGTGCCACCTAGCGTTGTGTACGGAGAGACACACCCTAAGAGCACTCTTTCCTCATCTCTGTGTAGGCGCCTCTAATCAGCCAGCAGAGGTCGTAATTGCACCAGTCTGACAGAGAGAGATCCATTTTCGGCTTAGTCCCGCCCATCTGAACAACAGGCCAATCGTTGTTCATGTGGCCGCTCAGCCTCAGCCGGCAAGACAGAGCTGTGATTCGATACGATGTATTCGAGATCCCAGCTCCGGTTGCAGCGTGTGTTTTTACCGCTGCACTACCTGAGCGGCCGGAAACAACATTTTTGAGGGTACATTGAGATGGTGCAAAGTTGGGATGAGAGTTATTGCTAGAAGGATGCTGAGGATGGATCCACCAGGTAAGAAGAACAGATGTAGGCCAAAGTGAAGGTTTGATGATTGATTGAAGAAGGACTTACAGGTGGTGGTGTGACAGAAGGGGATGTGTAGGAAAGGTCAAGATGGAAACAAATGATCCACTGTGGCAACCCCTAACAGGTGTAGTCGAAAGAAGAACTACTATGACTTGCCTTTCCTCAATGTGCATAATTCTAAATGCGTTTACATCAATTTTACAACTACAGCATTTACCAGATACTGTTATACAAAGCAACAATGTAAAGCAATACTGTGCTGCTTTATCTTCATTGATTTGATGCTGATTTGATACCCTTATAGGATACTAGCATATATCATAGTATAGCATACTTGCCTTGGTCAAAGGTAAAATACTCCTACATATTTTGAAGGGGCAGTTACAACTGCAGAAAATTTTAAGTAAACAATCAAATACTTAATTTAAAAGTAGGAGTCAAAAGAAACTGTAAATTACTCTACAATGGTCTATTACACTAGCTACCACCACTGAGATCCAGGTTTAAATCTCAGTGGTGCTACCAGCCAGCAAGGTGTGTACACACAGTCAAGACTGGCTGTATCTCAGGGTGGATGATGGCCCAAGCCCTGCAATAAATTGGCCCTGTCCAGGGTCTTCCTTGGAATGAGTTTTCATTGTGAACGCTGGAAGTCCAGTCCATCCATCCATCCATCCATCCATCCATCCATCCATCTATCCATCCATCTATCATATGAGTGGGGAGTAGGTGGTAATTCCATTTATTAAATATAAAGATTTATTTAAAACCTATATCACCCTTGTAAAAAAAGTAATTACCCCCCTAAACCTCAAAACTGGTTGTGCCACCCTTGACAGTAACAACTGCAATTCAACCCTTTACGATAACTTGTGATTAATTTTTCACATCACTATTTCTTTGCAGTATTGTTTTAATTCTGCTGCATTGAAGGGTTAACAGCCTGTTTAAAATTTAGCTTGTAACCTCCTTTATGAGTCCCTAAACTAGCATAACATACATGTACCTTACACGTGAATGTAAACTTCTGACTTCAGCTTAAATTTTTGTGTGTTAAATGCCAAGTCCTATTTGAGAGAGTAAAAAAGTAGTTTAAAAAATCAATTGTAAAGCTAAATATACAAGCAAACAGATCAATAGATGCTGAAAGTGTGAAGGAGGAGAATGACACACAGATTCCACAAACAGTAGACAGCCTGTGTGATATTAGTGAATCTAAAAATAAAGCACATGATGACCTTGCTGTTACATACAGATAGGACATGTTCTTTTATAACTCTCTAAAATACACTGATCAGCTATAACATTAAAACCACGTCCTTGTTTCTACACTCGCTATCCATTTTATCAGCTCCACTTACCATATAGGAGCACTTTGTGGTTCTACAATTACTGACTGTAGTCCATATGTTTCTCTACATACTTTTAAACCTGCTTTCACCTTGTTCTTCAATGGTCAGGACCCCCACAGAGCAAGTATTATTTAGGTGGTGGATCATTCTCAGCACTGCAGTGACAATGACATGGTGGTGGTGTGTTAGTGTGTGTTGTGCTGGTATGAGTGGATCAGACACAGCAGCGCTGCTGGAATTTTTAAATACCATGTCCACTCTATTAGACACTCCTACCTAGTTGGTCCACCTTGTAGATGTAAAGTCAGAGACGATTGCTTATCTACTGCTGCTGTTTGAGTTGGTCATCTTCTAGACCTTCATTAGTGGTCACAGGATGCTGCCCATAGGGCGCTGTTGGCTGGATATTTTTGGTTGGTGGACTATTCTTAGTCCAGCAGTGACAGCAGCACTGCTGTGTCTTATCCACTCATACCAGCACAACACACACTAACACACCACCACCATGTCAGTGTCACTGCAGTGCTGAGAATGATCAACCACCTAAATAATACCTACTCTGTAGTGGTCCTTGGAGAGTCCTGACCATTGAAGAACAGCATGAAAGGGGGTAAACAAAGCATGCAGAGAAACAGATGGACTACAGTCAGTAACTGTAGAACTACATAGTGCTTCTATATGGTAAGTGGAGCTGATAAAATGGACAGTGAGTGTAGAAACATGGAGGTGGTTTTAATGTTATGGCTGATCGGTGTATATCTGTGTTTTTACATTTTGTAGATTTACTTTTATGCAACACATTTGTGTCTGTTTCTACACAGAATGGTTGTATTATGTGCTGTGGTTATATAGTTTACATCTCTCCATGGTTACCCTGAGCTTATGTGTGATGCTAGACTTTTATTCTGGTCATGTGCTACACACTAGGTTTTGTCAGTGTCATGACAATTAGGGAAAACCAACTAAATTATTATAATTATAAACACTGGACATTATACAGTAATTAAATGTGACTCAGGTTTGGCTTTTTTAATAATGGAAAATGTTTCATACCAAGCTTTTGAAAAATGGCAGTAATTTCCTGAGCAAATATCACCATGGTTAGTGTTTCAAACTCACCTATGCATCTCTCTCCCAGCAATCATCATGTTAGCATAATACAATAAATGGCCTGTCTGTATGCTAGCCTGTTTGCTGGCCATTAAGATAATGCCTGAAGTACCATAGATTTATAACACAGATCCTGGCATGGTTGGCATGGTACATTAATATTTCTCTGCTTTACTGCACACCGCTTTTATGAAGAATTTTATAAGACACCTTTAAATAAAATAAAAAAAACAACAGTCGCCTCAAACCATTTGGAGAATATTAAAACAATAAGCATGAGTAATTACAGTTTTATGTGCTGTCTAGCTAACTGTGGTTATATTGCATGTTACTAAATAATAAAGAAATTGTAAGTTACACAATAACAAGTTGCACCTTTCTAAAGGTATTGTCAAATGTCCCCATAAAGGTCCATAGAAACATGAAGGGTATTTTGTTCTGTATTTGGTAACCAAAAATGCACCTAAACACTTGCAATTGCTAAAATTGTTTAAATACTCATGATTTAAATTGCTCATTGTACCTCTTTGTTTTGGTTATCGATGCAGTTAAACACTTTTCATTGTTTCCAAAACTTACTGTAATGTAGATGCCCACTATGCCAACACTGGTGAGCAGGTGGGAGAAGAGAGTTAATGCTTGATGTCTTTCCCACTTGCTCCCTATGCTGGTGTTTGTTTTGGTGAACTCAGTCGGTAACTGTAGCTGCTTTTTGGTTTCTTTAGCTGCCACAGGCATCCTTCACTTCAGAGTTTTCTCATGGGTAACATGGCAGCTTTCCAAGTTCTTGAGTAGCTACTGGTTTTCTGAGCTCCCCTGTCTTGTTTCTCTGGTCAGTGTTAAAAGGTAGTGGTGGTATAGTTTATGTAGTTGCAACACACACCACCCTTCACTTTCAATTTTATCCATAGGTGGCAGAGCAGCTTCATGGCAGAGCAGCTTCTTACAAGGAGTCTTATGGAGAGCGTTTGGGTTGTAACTCATTGGTGGACTGAGTAGCTGGCACAGTTGCTCTCACTCAGGCACTCTTATTTTTTGTCTCTAGCCTGTCCTTTTGTTTCCAGTGTTTCCTGGTAATTAAGCTGCATGGAGTTCAGTGTTAAAGCCACTCTCATAATTTCTGTCTTTAGTCTGTCCCTTCGTTTTCAGTGTTTTCTGGCAATGAAACTGCATGAAGTTCAGTGTTAATGCCCTTATTATGTAGTCATCTGTGTTTTATCAAATTTTTTGGGTTGTAACTCATTGGTGGACTGAGTAGCTGGCACAGTTGCTCTCACCAAAGCGCTCTTTAGTTTTGTCTTTAGTCTGTCCCTTTGTTTCCAGGTAATTACGCTTCATGAAGTTCAGTGTTAAAGCCCATAATTATGTGGTCATCTGTCTTTCCTCACATTTTAGCTTTGATTTGGTTTTATTATTCTCTCAAGTTTTACTATTTGGTTCCTTTAGTTAATACTTTCCTTTTATTTGTTTCCTGGTTAAGTGTCCTGCAGTTGGGTCCATCACCAACAATATGTTTCCAAAGCAAATGCCTGGCAAACAGTTTGTAGTGTGCCAGCTTGTGCTGGATTCATTCGATTCATTGTTGGAGCATCTGGTGTTAGATAAACTTAAAAAGAAATTTTGCATTTTTACCCACTTTGCAATGTTATGCAAAGGTCACCTTTGTGTCATGGATAAAGTAATTCAGTCAGATGTATTTATATACACAGATGAGCCAAAATATTTGGACCACCTACCTTATATGCTGTAAAAACAGCTCTGACTCAAGAAATTGACTTCTCCACCAGCAACTTCTGTTCATCGAAGGTGGACCATCCTACAGTACATCTGGGTCCCATCTATTGTGCCAGCAAGCAATCCACATGATCTTGGGGTTTCATTGGACCAATCAACCTTTATCCATTGCTTCAATGTTTGGGCCCAATGCCTGTGTGCAATTAAAGGTGCTTTCAACGGTGGACAGAAGTTACCATGGGCACTTTAACTGACCTACAATTACACAGCCTCCATACACAGAAGGGTTTGATGCACTGTGTATTGTAGCACATTCACCTCATCATTAGTATTATGATCTGCAATTTGAACCACAATAGCTCTTTTGTTGATTCGTACCAGACACCATAGCCTTCATGTTCTCTGGCAGGGGTTTGTGCATTGTTTTACCTCAGACTTTTATCAGTGGGTACTTACCCACTGGGGTAAGCTGTGTTCACTCTTAGCTGTCTCAGAGATACTTCAGTCCTTAGTCCTCATTAACCACTCAGGTGTTTATGCTGATCATATCTGCTGCATTTAACACATAAACTACAAGTAACTATCATCAGCCCAACATTTCATATTCCCTTGTCCATGACATGCACAATTGTTTCAAACAGACTTGCATATTTTTGGGGGTGTTCCTAATGCTTTTGCTCATCAATGTATTATTTAAATGAAGTAGCAGATTTCTTTTAAATTAGCTAAATAAACTGTGTAGAATAGTCAACAAAGCATTTAATCCAGTGCTTAAAGTCAGAAAGCTATTATTTTGCCATTGCGCTTGCGCCCAATTCCCAGTAGTGGTAATTTAAACTCAATTTGCTGTCAGAATGGGTTAGAAACTACAACTGAAGGAGAGGATTTTGAATGTCAGCCTATCCATCCACCCCCCACTCCCACGCCTCTTCAAATAGAAACATGGTAAAAATGGCTAATATCGGCTTTTGCTAACCTATTTAACATAATTTCAGTGTCATACTGGAAAACTACTTCTGCGCCTGATCAGAAATATAAGCGTCTGAATGTTTGAAAGTTGTATCGCGTGCATTAGGTTTAAAAAAAACCTTAGATAATGGTACTGTAAAAGAGATGGCTAGCAATACTTCAGCAAGAAATTACAGAGAACGCTGGCCAACAATCAGAGCGTTCCTGACAGCACTATTAAACATAATTCCTAGTTCATTATTATTTGACAGTTCTAAAAATTGGCTTTTTTGAAAGGTTGAGGTATGTTTGGCGAATGTACTTAGTAGGATTACTCTCGTCACATTGCATATTTAATGAGTTTCATTTATAACTAGTAAATCACAGTAGACTTTCGTCATTAATAAACACGTCAGCATATATTTATTGATGGCACTGATTTGTAATAGTGTAAGAAAAGCAAAGTGAGAGAGCCGTGGGGGGGGGGGGGGGTATGCATCTCTAATTGAAGCAGTCACACATATTACTCACACTACGCCTGGGATTGACTGAACCCGCCACATAATAATTGGTCTTATTTCTTTAAATCTGTCATATTTACTTAGATTAAATCCTTACATTAATAATGTTTTCATGACTAACTAATGGCTTGCACTGTGCCAAGAATCATTTTCTTCCAAGACTAATCCAAATTGGTCCAATTAATCATGTGAAAGGTAATTAGCGCAGTCAAATGAGATGTGAAGGCTTGTTGGTGCTCCGGGGATTTGTCTTTTCTTTTCTCTGTCTCCTGATACAAATAAAAAAACGAGTCAGAGGTGGTGGTAGCTGGAAGCTCAGGCGTTTGTGCCGTAATACTAATGACTGCGCTTTTTTTGTGGCAAAGTGCATGGAAATGACAGCCATGTTCATCCACACTGCTGGCACATCAGCCAAAATTTAGATTTAGTAAACAATTTCATACTGGAATTAGAATGAAAAGAAGCGCAAAGGGGCAGACTGGGGGAAAGGATTGTACTTAATGTAGGATTTCTGTGTAAAAAACAAAGGTGGCATTAGTAATACAGTTTGTCAGTTTTTCTATTCATTAACCAATTTATTCTGGTCTACAGTAGACCCTTGAGTTACGAACGGTTTACCACACGAACATTTCGGGTTACGAGCGATCTTTTTCAACTTAACGTACGAACAAATTTCGGATTATGAACAGAAATTCGTGAAACACGTGACGTCACGAACAAGTTGACTCCAACTGTCTCTCTCTCCATATATATATTTTCTTTATATTTTATATTTTCTTCGTATTTTCTTTATATTTTATAAAATTCAATATTAAAATGTCCCCAAAAAATGTGCAGAGAAAGCATAGTGCTGAGAAAATTAACAAATCTATTACTTTTTGTTGTTGTATAATTACTCCTGCCAGTAGCTGTCACTGTGTATCAGACAGAGGGCACAGTGAGTGAGAGAGAAGAAGGAATTTGGCTCAGTAAAGTATTCTTTCTTTCATGCAGTTACACCTACAAAATACAACACTATTGAAATAAAGAAGGAAATAATAGAGAAATATGAGAGTTATTGTTGATTCTGGTAGATACATTTTATAAAAAAAGAAGGAAATGTATTATGGTGTATGGTACAGCACACGTACTGTGCTGAAATGTGATGTGTGTTTTATGCACAGTACAGTACTACTGTGTATTGTTGTTTATTATTGTTTATTACAGTGATGTCTATTCTATCATTTAAGATTTAAGGGAAAATGTACTTGTATTTATAACAAAAAATACCATTTAAGACATTAGAAAGGTTAGGTAAGGGGGTGGTTTGGGAGGTCTGGCACGGATCAATTCTATTTACATTATTTCTTATGAGAAAAATAGGTTTAACATACAACATTTTGACTTAAAAACAGCCCCTCGGAACCAATTAAATTCGTAAGTCAAGGGTCTACTGTACTTAGAAACCTACAGAGATACCACATGCTAACACACACACACACACACACACACACACACACACACACACACACATTTCACTCACTCACACTAGGGGCAATTTAGAACCCCCAATGCCCCTACTAACATGTCTTGGGAAATTGGAGTACCTCAGACAAACCTGACGTATTGGGAGAACTTCAAAAAATCTCCCAAAACAGTGACCATGGATACCACCCAGGTCTCCAGGTTTCAAGTTTGCTGTGCGACACCCACTTTACCACGATGATGCATGGTACTTTATTCATTCATCAAATTCATTACATTAATTTATTCATTGCTTTACTCTGATCATATGTGAAGTGCATCCAGATTCTATTTAGGAACACTTGTGTGCAAGGGAAACACAGGCTAAAAGTGATGTAAGTCTATTACCTGGCAAGCTGTAGCCTAGTGGTTAAGGTACTGGACTAGTAATTAAAGGTCGCTGGTTCAAGCCCCACACTGCCAGGTTACTGCTGTTGGGCCCTTGAGCAAGACCCTTAATCCTTAATTGCTTGGATAATGGCATCTGCAAAATGCCAAAAATGGGAATGTTGTATTACACTCACTCACCCAATCATCAGCAAAGCAGGAATACTAGTATTACCTGGACAAACACTAATCCAAAGTGTACACATTTTGGGGCAGTTTACCATAGCCTATCATATCTACCATCTGCACTTAGATTATGGAGAAATATAAAGCATGCCAAATTCTAGACACTCTTCTAGACAGACACCAGAGGTGAGAATCAAAACCATGTCCCCAGGACCCATGTTGCTGTGTCTTAACTCCTCTTCCTAGCTACTGGAGTATTTTTAGAGTATCTGAAGAAAACCCACATTGACATCTTGCCACAAAGACAATAACCAAGATTTAGGATAACACATAGAACTATAGAGCTGTCAACAGTATGTGCAGGGCCACTTCAGTTCAAGTTATTTTTTAAATACAGTGGTACGTTGTAACTCGACGTCCCCTAAATTCAAAATCTTTTGAAACTCTACATTCTTCGTCGAGAAATTTGTTACCTTAAACTCAACATTTACCTTAAACTCAACATGTTCTGCTTTTTTTTTTAAATTTATTTATTTAATTTCAAATAAACCATAAACAGCTGCTTTGTTCAGCGCTTGGCTTGAGCTGTGCAATAAAACGTCATCAAAGTGCGAATATCAGACGAATCTGCATTTGTGTGGAATAATCGTAAAATCCACTCTAAAAGCTCCACATGTATCTGTGTTTATCTGGATTTTCCACACTGTTTCACTTTTAAACTTGTGTTATAGCTCGAGAAATTGTAAGAATCAGCTTAGAGTCTAAAACTACGACGGCGTATTAGGGCCACTAAAGAAAATTTTTGTTTTATTTGTTCTGAGATTAAAGTCGATATTATTCTGAGATTAAAGTCGATATTATTCTGAGATTAAAGTCGATATTATTCTGAGATTAAAGTCGACATTATTCTGAGATTAAAGTTGAAATATTATGGCCAGAGAGTGTGCAGCCGTCACAGGTTTGTCAGTTCAGAGAAACTCGGGTCTCAGTACCTGGATCGGCACGCAGGCGCTGAGGGCAGCCTCCAATGCGCGTTACTGTGCTTATCCAATAACCCGCAATAACACGAGGCGGCTGCTATGGCCATATTATTTCGACTTTAATCTCAGAATAATATCGACTTTAATCTCAGAATAATTTCGACTTTAATCTCAGAATAATATCGACTTTAATCTCAGAATAATATCGACTTTAATCTCAGAATAATATCGACTTTAATCTCAGAACAAATAAAAAAAAAAAATTATTTAGTGGCGTCGTATAAAACACTTATTGTTAAAAAAAAAGCATAATGTGACTTTAATGTATTAAAAAAAAACAGCCAGTGCAAAAGCTATTTTGCCGCTTCTTATGTGAATGTGCCCTTACTGAAAGAAATACAGTATTCCAAGATCAAGCTTCTCCATGATTAAGAAGCATAAGGAAACAATAAAGAAGTAAAGATAAAGTGCAGGTTTTATTGTATTTTTTATTGATTTCAAATTTTTTTAATTGTATTTCAGTGTTTCTATATTATATTTGTGTTATTTTCAGTGTGTAAGTGTCAAAAACAACCCCATTATTTTACATTAGCATAAAATACTGTATATGCAGTTCTACGACCATGGAATGCATTGACAGGTTTCTCATACATCCTTATGGGAAAAAATACCTTAAAACCCACTCCCAGAACCAACTGACGTTGAGTTTCAAGGTACCACTGTATACAGTTTATTTATTGTTTGTTCATTATAACAGGTTATTTAAATAATAAACCAGACTACAAGTACATTAGGGTTGCAACTTTGATGGAAATGCACAAGAAGTCGAAGCTCTCCGAGGAAGGAAGTGCTTCAACCACAGAGGCATCTTTGGGCTCTGGGACAGTAAGGTCAGATGAAGTGTTGGAACCCCCCTTCCCCTGCTCTGTACAGGTGGTAAAGGGCTCAAATGTCACTGAAGCAACTGTCAAAACACTTCAAAGTGTTCTGGTTAACTCAGAGTTATTTTAAGCAGCTGCATGCTGCAACTGTGTACGTGCAAATTGGACAAGCTGCAGCATTTCTAAGCATCTCCGGAAACTGATGAAATCCAGTTAGCATGTAGAACTGTACATTTTATCAATTACTGCGGATGATTACTTAGAATGGCTTTACAAGGATTTAGATGTAACCAACACACAATGTGGTTTCCAAACAAATGATTTGCTGCATTATATATACACAGTAGGGGTCAAAAGTTTGAGCCCACTAGTGCACATGCTTCTATTTTGCATTTTTCTCAAACCTAATATAATGTTTTACATTACAAATCAAATCGATACATATAAAACCAACATAATTTGAATACAATGATTGTAAATTTATTGATTCATTTATTGTCTGTTTTACCACAGTTTTTATTCTACTCAGGGTTGTGGTGGGTACAATTCACTTGGTGAAAGGTAGGAACACCCCAGGCAGGTTTCAGTCCATCACAGGTCAAACACACACACAAACACACACATACCTAGGGCAATTTTAGTAGCTCCAGTTAACCTGACTGCATGTCTTTGTTTTGTGGGAGGAAACCCACATAGACACTGGGAGAACATACAAACTTCACAAAAAGACAAAAGACAAAAAAGACCTGAACTGCTCCACCTGGGAATCAATCCCAGGACCTTCTTGCTGACAGGTAACAGTGCTACCCACTGAGCCACAGTGCCACCCATGGTTGTAAATTTATTAACTTAAATGAGCTTCTGAAAAGTAGAAAGTCTGAATCATCTAAGCATGTCCTTTAATAAAGACGACAAACCTTTTATACAAAGCAATTGACATGGTCAATTTCCACAAATGTGCTGACTTGCTTTTCAGTGGTGCCAAATACTAAAACATTCTAAAAATGTTTTTTAAATGCATTTTCCAATTGCGATATGCTTCCTCTCTACTACTGGTGCTGACCCCCACCCCGATTGAAGAGAGCGAACTGACACACGCGCTTTCCAAACACGTGAGCACTACCCGACTGCATCTTTTCACCTGCATGAGGGCGAGTTCATATGTGGATCAGCCTTGTGCATGGAGAGCCACACCCTAATCAGCATTATTCTTCTACTCATTATTCCTCTACTACATCAGCCAGCAGAGGTCGTAATTGCATCAGTTATGAGGTCCCTATCCGGCTCCCTTCCCTGAATGAACAACAGCCAAACGTTGTTTATATAGTCGCCCAGCCGGATGGCAGAGCTGAGATTCGATACGATGTATTCGAAATCAGTGGTGCATTAGTGGCTATGCCTTCAACCAAAAAATGGAAAATGCATAGGAAGGTGACTATGTAAAAAAGTGATGTAATTTGTTTTAGAAATTTTAATAATTAACACTAGCGGGTCCCCACTATATAGCTGTTGTAGTTGAGCATTTGAATTTAAGCTTATTTTAAGATTCTACAATTTCAATCAATTACTGAGTAAATGTTTTATTCTTTTTTTGTCAACTACTTTTTCACTTTAAATGTACAAAAACATGTTTTACATGTGTACAGTAGTTGTACAGAATGTATTTATAAGCATAAACAATGACATGTTGACAATAACAAAACCTAACTGATGTAGAAAAAGGTTTTCGAGACCACAAATGAAAAACAATACTTATTAGTATGTTATTCTTATGCAAATTTCAGATGTGTATCGCTGTGCTTTTTTTAGAGAAGGAATCTTGTGTGGGATGTAGAAATCGACATGATTGTAATTTAGTTTAATGCTTATTGTTCTCTGTGTTGTTCTTGTTGATTTCAGGTCACTCTGCAACACTTTCTAGTGATTGTTGAATTCTTTCTTATGTTCTTTGTTAGTAATCTGAGAGTTTATTAAAAAACCTTGGATGTCACACCTGTCAGGGACAAATACTTGTAGTTCCACAAACATTTCAGGGTGTTCATCATGTTTCTTTGGGTTTATAACATTTTAGTTCAGATTTTATTAATCGTGTTCTTTACTATTACAATCTTCTCAACCAATGTTGAGAATGACAATGTTTTCTCTACTAAAATTACATACATACATTGATCAGCCATAACATTAAAACCACCTCCTTTTTTCTACACTCACTGTCTATTTTATCAGCTCCACTTACCATACAGAAGCACTTTGTAGTTCTACAATTACTGACTGTAGTCCATCTGTTTCTCTGCATGCTTTGTTAGCCCCCTTTCATGCTGTTCTTCAATGGTCAGAAATCTCCCAGGACCACTACAATGTAGGTATTATTTAGGTAGTGGGTCATTCTCAGCTCTGCAGTGTCACTGACATGGTTAGTGTGTGTTGTGCTGGTATGAGTGGATAAGACACAGCAATGCTAATGGAGTTCTTAAACACTTTACTGTCACTGCTGGACTGAGAATAGTCCACCAACCAAAAATATATCCAGCCAACAGCACCCTGTGGGCAGTGTCCTGTGACCACTGATGAAGGTCTAGAAGATGGCCAACTCAAACAGCAGCAATAGATGAGCGACCATCTCTGACTTTACATCTACAAGGTGGACCAACTAGGTAGGAGTGTATAATAGAGTGGACAGTGAGTGGACACGGTATTTAAAAAGTGATCCACTCATACCAGCACAACACACACTAACACACCACCATCATGTCAGTGTCACTGCAGGGCTGAGAATGATCCAACACCCAAATAATACCTGCTCTGTGGTGGTCCTGTGGGGGTCCTGACCATTAAAGAACAGGGTGAAAGCAGGCTAAGAAGGTATGTACAGAAATAGATGGACTACAGTCAGTTATTGTAGAACTACAAAGTGCTTCTATATGGTAAGTGGAGCTGATAAAATGGACAGTGAGTGTAGAAACACGGAGGTGGTTTTAATGTTATGGCTGATCAGTGTACGTATCATTTTTATTGTTATTATTATTATTATTATTATTATTTTTATTAAATGAAAAAAAAGTAGAATATTACTTTTTTCTTCTTTACTCTTTCCACTGTACATTTAAAATGTCACCAAACTGTATAACATGAAGAGTGAAGACAAAAAGCCATGCACTTTGCCTGACTGCCTTAAAATGACTATTTTTTAGGTACCATTAAACCTAAAATCACTTTAAATGGTTATCTTGAGTGGGATGGATAGGCGTGATTATATGGATTGTTTTTGGGTCGAATTAGTCATCACTAAAAAGTCACAGTTTTCCATCTGAACACAGATAATTCAAGCACTTTATAAAAAATGTGTCTTTTTAACTTAACATTTAATATATTCACATAAAGTATTGAAAAAACTCTGGTGGTGCCTGCAAACTTGTGTAAAGTCAGATGTAGTTTTAGCGAGTGTGGTTGCTTATTACGTGCCAATGTTGTAATATAGGTCTCTGAACCACAGTGGCATGAGCGATGGTTGGGACCTTTGCTAAAAGTGAACTGACAGTTTTGAGTGAATACATCTAGTGTATTTTTTTAGGTCATTTTGCTAAATGCATGCACACACACACACACACACACACACACAATGCTTTAATGCTAACACTCATTGATCGGATACTGGTGTGGTTTCATGCCAGTTTCCTCCTTTTAAACAATGATAAATACAAAAGCCTTAAAAGTGTCCAAGTAAATTAGTGTCTAGAATTATTGTTGGAACTTGGTTGAGGACAAATCCCCTAGCACTACAAATATGTCATTAGAATATACACTTACTGGCCGTTTTATTAAGAACAGCATTATTAATATAATAATACTGGGCAGGAATCACATTGTGCTTTCAGAACAGATGTTAAAAATATTAGGTTAAGGTTTTGGTCCATATTAACGTGATTGGATCGTGAATTGCTGCTAGTTTGTCAGCTGCACATTCATGCTGCAAGTACTCAGTTCTACCAAATTTCAAATGAGCTTTATTTTATCTGGGTCTGGTAACTGAATGGTCAGTGAAGTCCATTAAGCTTACTTACATTACACTGCCACCACCATGATTGGCTATTGGTATGATGTTCCTATAGTGAATTGTGGACAGATTTCATGGGACCCATATCTTCCAAAAAGTTCTACTTTAAGTCTAGAGAATATTATCCTGAAAGTTCTTTAGATGCCATCTAGATATTCTCTTTGGCAAATGCAAGACTAGCCTTTGTATTCTTTGTGGTCAGCAGTGGTTTGCACTTTGCAGTTCTCCTATGAATGCCCTTTTGTTGAGTGTTTTTTCTTTTTGTGGAATCATGTACATTGACCTTAACTAGGGCAAGTAAGGCCTGCAGGGTTTTTTGGTGACCTCCTGGATGATTCAATGATGCATTCATGGTAAACTTTAGTTAGGCTTGCCACTGCTGGGAAGATTCGCTGCTGTTTCAAGTGTTTGCCATTTGTGAATAATGCTCTCATTGTTATTCACTGGAGTCCCAGAGTTTTTGCAATGGCTTTGCAACCCTTTCCAGACTGGTAGATTCTAACTACCATTAGTTAAGACTTTGTTTTGAATCTGTATTTGGTATGTTGCATCATATACTAGATGTTTTCGAGATGTACTAGCCTGCGTGACATTGCCAGGCAGGTTCTATTTAAGTGGTTAACTAGTTGATTTGGTAGCTAAGGAGCATTTAGTTCACATAGGGCCAAGTAGAGCTGAACAGTATTTTCTTTTAATAAATAAAATCATTATTTAACAAAGTCTTACTTCTTGTGTAACATTAAAATAGTTTGATGATGAAATATAATTGTGACAAATATGAGAAAAATGAAGAAATTAGGAAGGGTTAAACACTGTACTGCTCCAGTCTGCATTATGAATGAGTTTATCTGAGGATACGTTTCATTTTTTCAGTCTTTATATACAGGTTGGTACAGATGTTATTTACCTTTATTTAGCAAAGCATCTGTTTATAATAGAAATTCATAAACTATGCATGAGGACAGTTTCATTTTAATTATTTCATACATCTGTTTGTATGCAAGTACTAATGAAGTCATTAGTGTTTTAGGATTTAAAACATGTACATTTACTTTTAGCACTGGAAGACAGCTGTAAACTGCACATTTTGGTTTATGTATTTTTAGTTCTCAATCTTCTTGGCCATAACATCAACTAGCATCTGTATTTTGTTGAATGATAACTGGAGTGTAATGGGTAATTGCCATGAGGTGAAACAAGACCAAAAGTGTCCTATTTAGTGTCCATTTCAGCAGTACAATCTGGCATCATGGTGAAAATGTTTAATTTGGTTGACCATTTTTTATAAATAATGCTTGGTACCATTGTCATGCTGAAATGGTAAGAAAAAAAAAAGTCAGTACACAAACTGCAGCCACAAATGAGGGGCGGGGAGGAGAGCATTTCATTGTATGTTGTAAGCATTGCAATTTCTCTGCACCAGAACTAGGAGTCTCAAACCATCAAAGAAAACAACAGACAATAATGCCTCCTCCACTATAGCATTTCTCTGACATCTGCCAAACACAGATTTGTCCATCAGGCTGCCAAATATGATTTGAAAGCAGGTAGCCAGTAACATACAATTGGAATAGTGTTAATGGCATAGGTAAGTGTACAATTAGACATGGTTAATACAGACAAATCATGTGCTCAGGTGTCTATTACACTAACCCACCACCTGAGTCTCAGCAGTGCCAACTGCCTACAGAAACAAGAGGCCATTTTTAGGTAAACAACAGGAAAACAAGAAGCAAAAAACTGATAACAATACACAGAGATAGTGGGAGAAGACAGACAGGTAGTCAAAACCGAATGTCAGCCAGCCATGTCAGACAGACAAACAAAGGAATACCAAACAAAACTAACAGAGAGGAAACGAAAAGGTCTCACCCTTGAGCTGGGACCCAGGAATAGCTTCATGTGTACATGGTAACATTGCCATTGAAACCATCAACATGAGAGCGAGACATATGCCTATGTGAGCTGAGCTGGGTCCCAGGTATGCTTATCAAGTGTTAACTTCATGTGTATATGTTAATATTGCCATTAAAACCACAACATGACGTGTCTAAATATTTTGCTATATTTCTCAAATGATAACAGGCAGTGTTTAGTAATGAAATTTATATGAGAATAAAGCATAAACCAGCTCTAGTCGTGTCCAATTACCCTGATTGCATCCTCTATACTTATTCGACCCTTCACCGCTGATTGAGGACGCCTCTCAACTGACATACACCACCTCCGGCACGTACAGTCAGTACAGACTGCATTTTTTACCTGCACAAGTCGAGTTCATACACTTGACGGGCACTGTGTATGGAGGGCCACACCCCCATCAGCATTATTCCTCAGCCCTGTGCAGGCGCCATCAGTCAGCCAGCAGGGGCCGCAGTTGCACCAGTTATGAGGACCAATGATCCGACTATCTTACCCTCTTACCCTGAACAACAGCCAATCGTGGTTTATGCAGCCGCCCAGCCCAGTCAGAAAGGCAGAGCAGAGATTCGATACGATGTATTCGAAACCCCAACTCTGGTGCGCTAGCGTACTTTACCGTTGCGCCACCTGAGCGGCTTTTAAGCATAAACCAGCTTTAAGTGTTGTAGCAAGTACATAGTTTTAGCTTTTAGATTTACAAAACAATCATCAAGCTTAAGGGTAAAATGACACATAATGCAACAGTTCTGTGTCCCTAATAATCACAATTAAAATCACTTTTAATAATATTCAATAATTGTCATTACCAATTATCCAATAGCTGTACATTACAAAGGAATTAAAGTGGTTTACTACCAGGCCTATGTAATTATCAGACTGCTGATTTTGAGCATTACATTTGCGTAACGTTTAAACCTTCAGCTCTTCCAGCAGTCCTCAGGTGACATGTTCTGTTCTTATTCACACTGTGAGCTCTAAGCAATGGAGGCAATTTAGCCAGAACTCACCAGTATTGATCAAGACCCAGTGAAATAAATAGGCTGCCAAGCTCTTATCACTCAGCGCTGACAGCATATGAGATGCTGGTCCTGCTCTCAGTAGCTCTGCTGTATCTCACTGAACTGATTTTACCATTAAAGTTCACTGTACATCACGCTCTGCTGCTCCAAATCTCAAACCCACTACATTTCTACAGGATATATAGACCCACGCCACATATGGATGTGCTTGGGCACAAGGCTAATAGTTCTACTTTTTTAAAGGCGTAGTTCAAGTGAACTTGCTCCCTTTTCAGAAACATACTCATTTTAAAATTATATATATAACACATATAACACATATAGTACTGTTTTACAAAAATGAATATAATATATATTGGCTGTATATAATTATTTCTTGTCTTTCTGTCCAAAAAAGACATTTTACAGAAACAAATTTATATACATATACAGTGTATCACGAAAGTGAGTACACCCCTCACATTTCTGCAAATATTTCATTATATCTTTTCATGGGACAACACTATAGACATGAAACTTGGATATAACTTAGAGTAGTCAGTGTACAACTTGTATAGCAGTGTAGATTTACTGTCTTCTGAAAATAACTCAACACACAGCCATTAATGTCTAAATAGCTGGCAACATAAGTGAGTACACCCCACAGTGAACATGTCCAAATTGTGCCCAAATGTGTCGTTGTCCCTCCCTGGTGTCATGTGTCAAGGTCCCAGGTGTAAATGGGGAGCAGGGCTGTTAAATTTGGTGTTTTGGGTACAATTCTCTCATACTGGCCACTGGATATTCAACATGGCACCTCATGGCAAAGAACTCTCTGAGGATGTGAGAAATAGAATTGTTGCTCTCCACAAAGATGGCCTGGGCTATAAGAAGATTGCTAACACCCTGAAACTGAGCTACAGCATGGTGGCCAAGGTCATACAGCGGTTTTCCAGGACAGGTTCCACTCGGAACAGGCTTCACCAGGGTCGACCAAAGAAGTTGAGTCCACGTGTTCGGCGTCATATCCAGAGGTTGGCTTTAAAAAATAGACACATGAGTGCTGCCAGCATTGCTGCAGAGGTTGAAGACGTGGGAGGTCAGCCTGTCAGTGCTCAGACCATACACCGCATACTGCATCAACTCGGTCTGCATGGTCGTCATCCCAGAAGGAAGCTGACGCACAAGAAAGCCCGCAAACAGTTTGCTGAAGACAAGCAGTCCAAGAACATGGATTACTGGAATGCCCTGTGGTCTGACGAGACCAAGATAAACTTGTTTGGCTCAGATGGTGTCCAGCATGTGTGGCGGCGCCCTGGTGAGAAGTACCAAGACAACTGTATCTTGCCTACAGTCAAGCATGGTGGTGGTAGCATCATGGTCTTGGGCTGCATGAGTGTTGCTGGCACTGGGGAGCTGCAGTTCATTGAGGGAAACATGAATTCCAACATGTACTGTGACATTCTGAAACAGAGCATGATCCCCTCCCTTCGAAAACTGGGCCTCATGGCAGTTTTCCAACAGGATAACGACCCCAAACACAACCTCCAAGATGACAACTGCCTTGCTGAGGAAGCTGAAGGTAAAGGTGATGGACTAAACCCAATTGAGCACCTGTGGCGCATCCTCAAGTGGAAGGTGGAGGAGTTTAAGGTGTCTAACATCCACCAGCTCCGTGATGTCATCACGGAGGAGTGGAAGAGGATTCCAGTAGCAACCTGTGCAGCTCTGGTGAATTCCATGCCCAGGAGGGTTAAGGCAGTGCTAATAATGGTGGTCACACAAAATATTGACACTTTAGGCACAATTTGGACATGTTCACTGTGGGGTGTACTCACTTATGTTGCCAGCTATTTAGACATTAATGGCTGTGTGTTGAGTTATTTTCAGAGGACAGTAAATCTACACTGCTATACAAGTTGTACACTGACTACTCTTAGTTATATCCAAGTTTCATGTCTATAGTGTTGTCCCATGAAAAGATATAATGAAATATTTGCAGAAATGTGAGGGGTGTACTCACTTTCGTGATACACTGTATATATATATATATATATATATATATACAGTATATATATATATATATATATATATATATAGTTTATACTATATATACTATATATACTGTATATATATATATATATATATATATATATATATATATATATATAGTTTATACTATATATACTGTATATATATATATATAGTCCCTTTGCTCAAGAAGGCTCATGTACAGGCCCGTCTGAAGTTTGCCAATGAACACCTGAATGATTCAGAGAAAGTTTGGGAGAATGTGATATGGTCAGATGAGACCAAAATTTAGCTCTTTGGCATCAACTCCACTCGCCGTGTTTGGAGGCAGAGAAATGCCCAGTGGGGATGGTGTTCTTGCGGTCATATCCAGCATTTCTCTGCTCTACATATATCATATATATATATATATATATATATATATATATATATATATATATATATATATATATATATATATATATATATATATATATATGATATATACAGTATATATATATATATATACATACTATATCATATACATGCATATATCAGATACACATATCATATACAGTACATGCATACATTATATAAACTTACTATATACATGCATTTATCAAATACACATATCATATACATGCATTTATCATCCACACATATCATATACATATATCATATACATGCATATATCATGTACACATATCATATACATGCATTTATCATCCACACATATCATATACATATATCATATACATGCATATATCATGTACACATATCATATACATGCACATATCATATACACTTATCATACACATGCATATATCATATACACATATCATATACGTGCATATATCATATACACATCAAATATATGCATCTATCATATACACATATCATATACATGCACATATCATATACATATATCATATACATGCATATATCATGTACATATATCATATACACATATCATATACATGCATATATCATATACATTTATCATTTACATGCATTTGTCATGTACATACATCATATACATGCATATATCATATACATGCATATATCATAAAGAAGAGTTGAATAACCCATCATACACTACATTACATGACCATAAATATGTGGACACCTGACATGATCATGTTGATCATATTTTAAAACCGTTGCCATCAAAATAGAATTGTTGATACTTTGCGGCTGTGACAGCCTTCACCTCTCAGGAAATGCTTTTAACAAGCTTTTTTAAACTGTTGCCAAAAAGTTGCTTGTAGAAGCATATAATTTATTTTATATAATTTATGCACCTGTTAACAATAGTGTGGTACCTAAGCATAATAAATACAGTAGAATTATTATTATCGTATTTTTATACTCATTTTATTCCTTTATTGAATTTTACTTGTGTTCATTTTTGATATCTAAATAGATTAATCTAGTCCATTTTGTGAACTGAATTGAATTTTGAGACTAAGGTCACTGCCATTAGTCACCTTTACCCTGGGAGTCTGTAATTAAGTTCTACAATTAAATCCAGTCAAGCATGGCTTAATATGTTTGAACCTTTTTTTAAAAATCCAGAATTAACTGTCACAGCAAAAAAAAAAAAGAAAGCACTCATCACACTGAGTTTATATTAGGATATCTTCTCTTCCTGTCTATCTTTCTCTATATATGTTTTTCTTTGTAATGATGAAGGAACATGATGGAAAATATGACAAGGCACAGGCTTGCTTAGATGTTAGCTACTACACCCACGTTCAGTAGAATATGTTCTAGATGTAGTAAGGTTCTTTTTTTTATTATAATGTGCTGTTTATGACATACTTTAAATGCAAAAATGCAGTAAAACAGAAACAAGCTTGCAAAAATTCATTAAATGTATATTTAATTGTAGGTATAAGAACAATTATTTAAATAAATTAGAAATTGTTTGATATTTTCTACATTAAAGGCAAAATCTAGCAAAATACACTACATGGCCAAGTTACACACAATATATAGTGTACTGAAAAACCCATCCAAATCTCCCTCAAATATAAATCTTATATAATTTATAAAACTGTAAATAAAGGACAGTGGTGGTTTAGCAGTTAAGTTGGATTGCATTCAGTATCAGCTTTAAATCATTTTAGATAAAAGTATCTGCTGAATGTGAAATACACATGCACAATACAATTTTGGTTAGTGGGTTTAGCTTTTTTATCCACATCTCTTGCTATTGTCTTCTTACAGTCAAACACTGAGTGACACAATCTTCACAGAAAATAAAACATTGGCAGAAAAATGTGTCATATTAAAGAGCACAATAACTTTCAGAATGTCATCTTTTCAGCAAATCAGTTGTCATCTGTCTGCCCTGCTGGAGCTGGTCGACGGCTGATGTTATAGTGAAACAGAAACATCCAGGAGCAACAGCAATGTGGGCTGCACACAGTGTATGGGAGTTGTGTAAAGCATCTGACCACTGGATTTTAAAGCAATTTTAACATACAGTGGTACCTTGTAACTCAACGTCCCCTAAACTCAAAATCGCTCTTCACTGAGAAATTTGTACCCTTAAACTCAACGTTTCCCTCAAATTCAACGTGTGTGCGGCTGCTGCTGTGCTCAGAGCTTGGCTTGAGCGGTGCGGTAAAACGTCATGCGAACATGAGATGAATTTGCATTTGTGTGGAATAACCATCAAATATACCCTGAAAGCTTCACATGTATCTGTGTTTATCTGGATTTTTCTCCTGTTTCACTTTTAGACTTGAAAATGTAAAAATCTGCTTTTCCAAGAGAGTCTGAAATGCTTATCTTTAAAAAGAAATAATGTAACTTAATGCATTAAAGGAACAACATAAAAACACTAAGCCTCTCTTAATTATTACTGCTTATTTGTTCTCTCCACTAATTAAGAAGACAATAAAGAAGTAAAGATAAAGTGCAGGTTTTATTGTATTTTTGACTTTATTGGATTTTTAACTGTTTTTTAATTGTATTTCAGTGTTTTATATTATATTTGTGTTATGTTCAGTGTATAAGTGTCAAAAACAACCCCATAATTTTACATTATCCTAAAATATAGTTCCACAGGACCATGGAACACATTAACAGGTTTCCCATACTGTACATCCTTATGGGAAAAAATACCTTAAAACTCAACACCTTTTAAACTCAACGCCATGTCCAGGACCAACTGACGTTGAGTTTCAAAGTACCACTGTATTCTGTATGTGCATTACTTTACTCTATAGGAGTTACCCCTCCCCCCATAGTTGCTATAACAGTCTTCACTCTTTTGGAAAGTCTTTTTCCTAAAACTACCCATTTAAGGTTCTGCCATAGCATCTTAATTGGGGTTTAGGTCAGGTCTTATATGCTAGTTAATGTTCACTTGTTTACTTTGTATTATTGTCATTTTGCATAACTTAATTCCACTTAAGCTTTAAATTAAGGACTGATAACAGATATTTTCCTTCAGGATTTTTTGTTAGAGAGGAGAGTTCATGGTTACCTCCTTAATGACAGGACCCAAAGTGTTAAAGCATCACATTACACAACCGACCAGTGTTTTACTATAGGTACAATGTTCTTATTGTGGAATGGTGTGTTGGTTTTAAACCAGATAATGGGACACATGTCTGAATTCTTTTTAAATGCAGAGCACTGCTAAAATGTTCAATTATTTTTAGATTAACAGATCTGGTTGTAAACAAGCCTGGGTGTTTAAAGTGTAATTTAATTCAATTATCTATTTTATTTGGTTATTTGATTAATTGGGGGGCAATTACTTAGTCATGCAGGACAAGTTGTTTAACAACTTATATTTGTTAAGATTAGGACATTGTTTACAGTAAAATTAAACTAAGAATACTGATGTAAACATACTGTTATCAGGCTTAAATTAAAGCTGGAAGAACCTGGTGGATTCAGTTTTTTCAGCTAATGGCCTGAGCTTTGATGAAAGCACTAAATCTTAACACTACTTTAGACAGCCTGTTCATTTCCGATCTAACATTTATCAGAAAACACAGCAGGATTTAAATGTGCTATTACTAAGAATTATGTTCCAGCATTAATAATCAATATTTAAATTGTAATAATCAATACACACATTTCATTCATCATCAGTAACTGCTTCATCCCAGTCATCTTTGCAGTGGGTCTAGCACCACCTAGGTACACTGTTCACTAGGCAGAAACACACCATGCACCAATTCCTGAACGGACATCACATGCCTTAGCTCACTCAGACCTAGGGTGAATTTAGAGCAGCCAATTCCACTACTGCATCTTTTGTGAAAGTAGAAACCCATGTGGACATGGGCAGAATGTCTAACACTCATTACAAACAGAGACTTGCAGTTAGGTTTGCATCACAGGAGCCTCAACTTTTCTAAAACCAGCAGAATCATACTGTGACTTTGTGTAGGACAAGGCACCTCTACAACTCACTTGTCTTTATATGTTCTTATATGTACTAAATAATTGATTAAAATGTTTAATTAAGACATACAGAAGTAAAAGTTTTAGGTTTTGAAAATCTTGTGAATGATCTATATTTATATGCAATTATAGGCAGTTTTTAATTCTATAGTTTTTCTCTATTCTTTTTTTGGAGTGACTTATGAATACAAATAAGACATTAATACTTCTACTTAACTACATTCTTAATGGGTTAGGCTGCATTTACATAATAAGAGTTTTGCATTTCATTTACCGGTACAGTGGCTTAGTGGGTAGCACTGTCACCTCACAGCACGAAGGTGAATCCAGGTCCTTTCTGTGTTGAGTTTGCATGTTCTCCCTGTGTCTGCCTGGGTTTCCTCCAAGAGCTCCGGTTCCTCCCACACTCCAAAGACATGCAAGTGAGGTGAATTGGAGATACAAAATTGTCCATGACTGTGTTTGACATTGAACTTGTGAACTGATGAATCTTGTGTAATGAGTAACTACCGTTTCTGTCATGAATGTAACCAAAGTGTAAAACATGACGTTAAAATCCTAATAAACAAACAAACAAACAAACATATCGTCGCTTACTTTGCTGCTAAAGTGTTTCTATGTCATCAGAACACCCTCACCAAGTGGCAGACTTAAACAGTTAACATTTTTAAAAAGCTCTTACTATGTGCATCATTTAGAGATTCAAGAAGACCCAGCAAAAAGTGGGTTTAGGAAACGTGGGTGGCTTTCTGTGGGTGACTTTAACCTTATTAAAGTGCTTTGAAGCCCAAATGAGCGATCTAATGATATTTTAGGCTGGACAAAAATGACATTCTATTATATATACAGTGTATCACAAAAGTGAGTACACCCCTCACATTTCTGCAAATATTTCATTATATCTTTTCGTGGGACAACACTATAGACATGAAACTTGGATATAACTTAGAGTAGTCAGTGTACAACTTGTATAGCAGTGTAGATTTACTGTCTTCTGAAAATAACTCAACACACAGCCATTAATGTCTAAATGGCTGGCAACATAAGTGAGTACACCCCACAGTGAACATGTCCAATGTCCATGTCAATATTTTGTGTGACCACCATTATTATCCAGCACTGCCTTAACCCTCCTGGGCATGGAGTTCACCAGAGCTGCACAGGTTGCTACTGGAATCCTCTTCCACTCCTCCATGATGACATCACGGAGCTGGTGGATGTTAGACACCTTGAACTCCTCCACCTTCCACTTGAGGATGCGCCACAGGTGCTCAATTGGGTTTAGTCCATCACCTTTACCTTCAGCTTCCTCAGCAAGGCAGTTGTCATCTTGGAGGTTGTGTTTAGGGTCGTTATCGTGTTGGAAAACTGCCATGAGGCCCAGTTTTAGAAGGGAGGGGATCATGCTCTGTTTCAGAATGTCACAGTACATGTTGGAATTCATGTTTCCCTCAATGAACTGCAGCTCCCCAGTGCCAGCAACACTCATGCAGCCCAAGACCATGATGCTACCACCACCATGCTTGACTGTAGGCAAGATACAGTTGTCTTGGTACTTCTCACCAGGGCGCCGCCACACATGCTGGACACCATCTGAGCCAAACAAGTTTATCTTGGTCTCGTCAGACCACAGGGCATTCCAGTAATCCATGTTCTTGGACTGCTTGTCTTCAGCAAACTGTTTGCGGGCTTTCTTGTGCGTCAGCTTCCTTCTGGGATGACGACCATGCAGACCGAGTTGATGCAGTGTGCGGCGTATGGTCTGAGCACTGACAGGCTGACCTCCCACGTCTTCAACCTCTGCAGCAATGCTGGCAGCACTCATGTGTCTATTTTTTAAAGCCAACCTCTGGATATGACGCCGAACACATGGACTCAACTTCTTTGGTCGACCCTGGCGAAGCCTGTTCCGAGTGGAACCTGTCCAGGAAAACCGCTGTATGACCTTGGCCACCATGCTGTAGCTCAGTTTCAGGGTGTTAGCAATCTTCTTATAGCCCAGGCCATCTTTGTGGAGAGCAACAATTCTATTTCTCACATCCTCAGAGAGTTCTTTGCCATGAGGTGCCATGTTGAATATCCAGTGGCCAGTATGAGAGAATTGTACCCAAAACACCAAATTTAACAGCCCTGCTCCCCATTTACACCTGGGACCTTGACACATGACACCAGGGAGGGACAACGACACATTTGGGCACAATTTGGACATGTTCACTGTGGGGTGTACTCACTTATGTTGCCAGCTATTTAGACATTAATGGCTGTGTGTTGAGTTATTTTCAGAAGACAGTAAATCTACACTACTATACAAGCTGTACACTGACTACTCTAAGTTATATCCAAGTTTCATGTCTATAGTGTTGTCCCATGAAAAGATATAATGAAATATTTGCAGAAATGTGAGGGGTGTACTCACTTTTGTGATACACTGTATATATATATATATATATACTGTATATATATATATATATATATATATACAGTATATGTGTGTGTGTGTGTGTGTGTGTGTGTGTATCATGACACTGTTTTAAAGCAGAATTAAACAATTCAAGATTTTATAAACCTGAAAATCAAAATTTTCTTCATGTCTCTATGTTGCGTCACTTTGTGTAATTATTTAATGATGATTTCTTTTAGCAGTTCATTGGTCTGCATATTTGATTTAGCACAGTTTTTACATTGGCTTCCCTTCCTGACACAACTATCCTATTAATCCAGACTTGGGACCAGCACAAAGGGTGCACTATGTCCCACCCCAATGACTGGGTTTATGTAACACCATGTGCCTTCTGAACCTGTGTATTTGTGAGCCTAGTATAGGATTCAAACCCCTCAAACTTAGACACTGCTGTACCCAGCTAAGTGGATTTTACCAATACACCACTTGAACTTATCAAGGTCAACACGTATATACAGTATATATATATATATATATATGTGATATAAACAATTTGTCTAATTTTTGGTGCTTTGAAAATGTCAGTGACAAATTGGGTTCAACTTTCAGAAAAAGTTCAGTCAAAAGCTGTAAAAACCGCATGGTAGCACATTAGCAAGCGCGTTAGCACTGGCCCATTTAATAGAAAACCAATGACACAGCTAATGCAAAGCAGGTTTACCACATATAATGTAAATGCAGACTTTATTGCTTGCATCTTTTGTCTAAAAGGTATTGTTACTTCTGCCCAAATATGAATATACTGTATATTTAATATAGTAATTTAAATACAGTAGGAAACCAGTGTATGGTGTATTACTGTCATTAATCCAGAATAAACTGCAGTTCATGTATCATAGTAATAAAGCATACTTAGTCTTACTCTTACATATAGCTACTTTCTGTGATGTTACAGTACTTCATCTGCACGTTTTGCCTGAAAAGATGATGTATAGTATAGTTTTACAGTGTATTGGTTTGAGAGAGGATTGTAACGTAACTTTCAGAGCAGCTTTCATTAGCCGTCTCTGGTTATCTATGTATCCACTATATATTCAGGCAGATATAAAGATCTTCCAGCTATCAGTTCATTTCAGCTGTCAAACATAATAAAACCAAATATACGACCTTACTCAAACAGTTAATTTACATATAGCACTAAAAGGTTTCCTGTACACTGTCTTTATATCTTCTGGGAGCATTATGTCCTTACAATAAAAATAAAATAAAAGCATGCTTTGATGCAGTCAAGTTCTACAGTCTAATGGTGCTTAGTGATGCAAAAAGCTCATACTATATAGCCCGCAATCAAGACAGAACAAGATCTATAGGAAACATATGGCGAAATAAATTCTACACAACACATCAGAGCTATTTTCCAGAGTACACGCTCTGTCATTCAATTTGAAGAAATGGAATTAAACTATCCGTTAGGGGAAAAAAAGCTGTGTCAAACCCAGAGCAAAACCCAGTGAATATCTCTAATAAACAAATGAAATGGCCTGCAGCCTGGTTTTTGAGCGAGCAGAGAGAAAAAGAGAGAGCAATCAGCAGTTATAAGAGGAAGTACTGCTCACTGCAAGTCATTTAATTAGAGCAGCAGCTTGTTTCACTTTCTCTAATGAAACACAAAAAGATCAGTGCAGCAGCGTGCATCAGTTTTATGCCGTTTTCATGGCCGAGCATGAAAACAAATCTAAATTAAATGAGAGATAATCAAAACACAAAGTAAAGCTGTCTCTCTCTCTCGCTCTCTCACCTTCTCTCTCTTTTTTCATTTCTCTCTTTTGCTCTGTCTTTCTGTCAGCCTTTTTTCTCCAGCAACCAGCCTAAAGTTTCAGCTTAAATAAGTCCCATCATCTCCATGACAACCGTTGTTCGGGTAACATGGAAACATATTAATGTAAAACCATGGCAACGTTTTCCAATTGAATTAAGCAGCACCTGTGCACATTACAGAAAGAGAAAGAGAGAGAGAGAGAGCGGGAGCGTACAGCCGGGCTGGCCTGTTAAAGCAGCTGTGTTCGCGCTGGCTTTAATTTCCATGTTTATTTTCCACCAAGTCAGACATTTTGTCGGCGGACCTGAGCGTTCATTGTACGCTTATAATAACAGACCCTGCACCTTATATTATATAACACATGAACAAAAGCATGGCTGCTTGTTCAGATCTACATGATACCATGACTAGTGTGAGCTTCTGGATCATTCTAACATCCTTATATTTACCCGAGGTTAAAACCAGCTAGATTTAGATATTGATATTGATTATGATTTAGATATGGTCATGATTTCCAAAGCAGGAAAACAGGAGAGAACATTGAGAGAGAAATATAAGGAGGCAAAATAGAGAAAAAAAGAAGGTGGGGGCTATGGAGGGGTATAAAATGAGAAGGCAAAGAGGGGGAGGGGTGGGCAGGGGTGGGGTGAAGCTGAGTGGTTGTCAAGTCTAGAGCAAAAAGCAAGAAAAGCGAATCATCTATACATTTGCTACAAAATGGGTTTCTGGCTTTTGGTTCATGTAGTGGTCACTAATGTAAGATATCAGAGATACATCTGTGTATCATTTAATATATCAGCACACAGAAAAAATGTCATTACTTTTTTTTGTTATTAGACAGAAGCTTAAATAAGGGGGAAAAAAACCCTGAATGTGCCAGAATAAATGTTAGGTCTACATACACCGATCAGGCATAACATTAAAACCACCTTTTTCTACACTCACTGTCCCTACACTCACTTTTATCAGCTCCACTTACCATATAGAAGCACTTTGTAGTTCTACAATTACCGACTGTAGTCAATCTGTTCCTCTACATACTTTGTTAGCCCCCTTTCATGCTGTTCTTTAGTGGTCAGGACCACCACAGGACCACTACAGACTAGGTATTATTTGGGTGGTGGATCATTCTCAGCACTGCAGTGACACTGACATGATGGTGGTGTGTTAGTGTGTGTTGTGCTGGTATGAGTGGATAAGACAGAAATGCTGATGGAGTTTTTAAACACCTCACTGTCCCTGCTGGACTGAGAATAGTCCAACCAAAAATATCCAGCCAACAGCGCCCCGTGGGGATCATCCTGTGACCACTGATGAAGGTCTAGAAGATGACCAACTCAAACAGCAGCAATAGATGAGCGATCGTCTCTGACTTTACATCTACAAGGTGGACAAACTAGGTAGGAGTGTGTTATAGAGTGGACAGTAAGTGGACACGGTATTTAAAAACTCTAGCTGCGCTGCTGTGTCTGATCCACCCATACCAGCACAACACACACTAACACACCACCACCATGTCATTGTCACTGCAGTGCTGAGAATGATCCAACACCTAAATAATACCTGCTCTGTGGTGGTCCATAATATTATTATTACTATTTTTTTTATTATATTTCATGCATTTTTCTCCCATTGTCTCCCAATTTAGTGTAGTCAATTTGTTTTCCGCTGCTGGTGATCCACGATTTATTGCAGGTGAGGAGGGTATATTGCTGCTCACGCGTCCTCCGACCTGCGCGCAGCCCTTAACGGAACACTTTTCCACCCATGCACTCTGCACAGACGCCTCTATCCACCAATCAGGGTCTTTACACAGAGTTGAAGACCCCATCCACATATTCCGGTCATCCCTCCCCGCAGGCTCTGCCAGTTATGCCTGCTAGATGGCGCTCAGTCGACCGGTGGCAGCGCCGTGTTTCAAACCGAGGAGTTCAGAATCTCGGCACTGGTGTGCTAGCGGAATATCCCGCTGCACCACCTGGGCACCTTATTGATATTAATATTAATATGTTCTTCAATTAACTTTGTGGACAATGTATTTGGGTGACGCAGCAGTAAATTACGCTAACCCACCACTGCTGAGATCCAGAGTTTGAGTCCCCAGCAGTGCTGTCAGACAGTCAGATGGCCATGGACCCGCAATGGATTGGCGCCCTGTCCGGGGTGTGTTACTGTGTTGTGCTCAGTGATTCTGAGACAACCAAACCCATTGTCACCCTGACCAGAATAAAGCGGTAGTAAGAACATGAAAATGAATCTGTCTCTGCAGATTTAATACTTTCCATTTAAAGGATTGAATAAGAAATGAAGAGCAACATTAACTGAAGGCAATTACTCACCTGTGTTATTAGCTTGCAGCCATCGGGGATTACTATAGAGCTAATTGCTAATTGAGTCATATGCTCTACCACAAGGGGCATTGCAAGCTGCAGAAGGCATTTTTAACACGCTCGCTACTCATTTGCACCTGTTTCAAATAAAGTGAAAAATACATCGTTCCCTTGGGGAAACAAGGAACTCTGGTCCAACCTTTATAAAATCCAGCTATGCCCAACGTCGTGCTAATCAGATGTTACATTTATGAAAACAAAGATCCATTTAAGGTCATGCTTTAGAAGCTGTAAAATTGTCATTTACTGTTGTAATTTAGATTTTTTGCATTTATAAAAAGTCTTAGTATCTGTAATGTAGAGCTAATAGATGGTCAGAGATATGAGGCACTGAAAAAGTATTCACCCCAAGCTTTTCAGATTCCTGACTTTACAAACAGATTTGCTTATTATTGTTGTTCACTCATTTATTGTCTGTTTTACCACCGCTTTATCCTCTTCACGGTTAAGGTGGGTCAAATTCACCAGGAGAAATGTAGGAAACACCCCGGACAGGTTGCCACACATGGTTGACAGGCATTGTCAACTTTCACCCTTTTTATATTGATAGTGCCAAACATTATGAATTTGTAGTCATGCTGCATTGATGTTTCAACTTTAAGTAGCCTATTGAATTCATCCTGATTAGTGTAACAGTGGATCAGGAGCCCATCCAAGAGAAATACACGATTCTGAACACTGTAAATAACCCAAAACCCAATAATCCCATTTACATTTCACATTGATCAAATGGTGAGAAGCAATGAAGCAAAGCAGTTTGTTGTCCAACATGTTCTCCAAATGTTCATGCTGGTTTTCTCTGGATGCTCTGGTTTTTTCCACCTTTCAAAAGGTGGCTGTTCAAACTACTCCTGGATACAATTAAGTATGTTTGTGATGTCTGAAAATAGACTGGTGTACAGCCAAAGTATATACAGCCAAGGAGAGGCTCTAGAATGAATAGAGTGCCTTTTATTTGTCATATATACATATACAGATGTACAGTACAATGAAACTCTTTTTTCGCATATCCCAGCTTGTTTGAAAGCATCGTATGGTGCCCCTGGAGCAGAGAGGGTTAAGGGCTTTGATCAAGGGCCCAACAGTGGCTGCATGGCAGAGCTGGGATTCAAACTCTCAACCTTTCAGTTAATAGCCCAAAGCTCTACCCACTAGGCTACCACTGTCCCATAAAGACAGACTAATCATTTATCTAAATAAAGCCGTTATTTATGCTGAATGAATGAAATCGTTTAAATAAATTGCCTAAAAAGAAGTGTTTATTTCCACAGAACAGGGCAGGTAGCTGAGCACTTTTGGTACTGGACTAGTAATCATAAGATTACCAATGAGTTACGAACGGTTTACCATACGAACAATTTCAGATTACGAACAGAAATTCGCGAAACACGTGGTGTCACAAACAAGTTCACTCCAACCGTCTCTCTTTCTCTCTCTCTATATACAGTATATATACAGTGAGCGAACATTTGGACAGCGGACAGGTGTTTTTCCGGTGTGTTCTTTATATTTTGTAAAATTCAATATTAAAATGTCCCCAAAGAATGTGCAAAGCAAGCGTAGTGCTGAGAAAATGAAAAAATCTCTATTTGTTGTGTTGTATAATTACTCCTGCCAGTAGCTGTCACTGTGTATCAGACAGAGGGGACAGTGAGTGAGAGAGAAGAAGGAAGTCGGCTCAGTAAAGTATTCTTTCTTTCGTGCAATTACACCTACAAAATACAACACTATTGAAATAAAGAAGGAAATAATAGAGAAATACGAAAGTTATTGTGTTTCTGGTAGATATATTTTATAAAAAAGTAGAAAATGTATTATGGTGTATGATACTGCACACGTACTGTACTGAAATGTGATGTATGTGTTTTATGTACTGTACTACTGTGTATTGTTGGTTATTATTGTTTATTACAGTGATGTCTATTCTATCATTTAAGATTTAAGGCAAAATGTACTTGTATTTATAACAAAAAAAGACCATTTAAGACATTAGAAAGGTTAGGTAAGGTGGTGGTTTGGGAGGTCTGGCACAGATTAATTCTATTTACACGATTTCTTATTGGAAAAATAAGTTTAACTAACGAACATTTTGACTGAACCAATTAAATTCGTAAATCAAGGGTCTACTGTATCTGATAAATGCTGTAAATGTAGAACTTGTCTATAGTCCTTTGGTTCATAAAAGCAACTATACCTGCTTAACATGGTTAAAAATATTTCAGTTCTCATGTATCTAAAAAAAGCGTGCTCCTGCCTTTTCAGCACTTAAAACATTAAAAAATATTTATCATGCTAAAGATTTAATACTGCCTTCACCTTGACTGCCACATAATTGCAGAATGTTATGTTCTTCGCTCTGAAAAATAACAGCCCTATCTTATGAATATTTATGATAAATATAGCTATTTGTGATAAATATTTAATAGGACCTCTTTCCGAGGACTCAGGCTTTGCACAGACCATACTGAGAGAGAGAGGCCTGTTTAGCTTTTTCAGTCATTAACTGACAAAACGATGGCAGACTATTTTGAATTAGAACTGATTGAATGTCAGAGATTCAGCTCACATACTTCAATCTGGTATTTAACACTACTTACAGGGTCTGTGCACAGCACGTGGCCTCAGCGTTTACTGAATGTAGGGGTGCTGCACACTGATTTATCAGGTATTACATTATAGAATAACTGATCAGAACCATCTGCTAATGCCAATCTATAACCCATAAACGCTGCACTATTAGGGAGGCTAGCGTGAATGAGTAAGTGAGTAATAGGTAAGGGAATGAGTATAGAAAAAGGTAAGAAAGATTACATATTAATAAAGATGGAAAGGATAGAAATGAAATGAGTAAGTAAATGAGTAAGATAGCGAGTAAGCATTTGTGTGTGTGTGTGTGTGTGTGTGTGTGTGTGTGTGTGTGTGTGTGTGTGTGTGTGTGTGTGAGTAAATGAAAAAGTAAGCAAGTTAGTTAGTGAGTGAGAGAATGTGTAAATAAATAAATGAATGTGATTGAGTCAGTGAGTGAGGGAGTGAGTGTGAGTGAATGATTAAATATTAATAAAGATAAATAAAAGAAGTAAATGGGTGAGAGAGTGAGTAAGCGAGTAAGTGTGAGTAAGTGAATAAGTAAACAAGTTAGTGAGTGAGAGAATGAGTAAATGAGTGAATGAATAAGTAAGTACGTGAGTAAGGGAGTAAGTGATTGAGTCAGTAAGTGAGTGAGAGTGAGTGAGTGAATGAGTGAGAGTGTGTGAGTGAATAAGTGAGAGTGAGTTAGTGAGTAAGCAAATAAGTGATTGAGTCAGTGAGTGAGCGAAAGAGTCAGTGAGCGATTAACTGAGTGAGTGAATGAATGAGTGAGAGTGAGTGAGTAAGCGATTAACTGACTGAGTGAGTGGGTAAATGAGTGAGTAAGAGATTTACTGAGTGAATGAGTAAGTCTGAGTGAGTGAGTAAATGAGTGAGTAGGAGATTTACTGAGTGAATGAGTGAATGAGTAAGTGAGAGTGAGTGAGTAAATGAATGAGAGTGAGTGAGTAAGCAATTAACTGAGTGAATAAGTGAGTGAGTTACTGAGTGAGAGAATGAGTAAATGAGTGAATGAATAAGTGAGTAAGCAAGTAAGTTAGTAAGACTGAGTAAGTGTTTGAGTTAGTGAGTAAGTAAGCAATTGAGTGAGTGAGTAAGTGAATAAATGAGTAAGAGATGAACTGAAAGAGTGAGTGAATGAGTGATTATCTGAGTGAGGAGGTAAATGAATGAGTGAGGGAGAACAGATGTTAATAGAAATATGCAGGATAAAGAGGAAATGCTGTAATACTGCGCTTAACATCCAGAGCAGAGAACTTATAATAAAAAAGCCATGTAACTCTTCAAAAATTCATGTAATAATAAAAGCTTTCAGTCCACGAGCCGCTCTGAATCTACAAGCAGTAGCCCTGTGTCTCTCTCCCTAACACTCTCTCATTTTGTCCTAGTCTCTCTCTCTAACTTTTTTCTCACACTTTCTTTCTGTCACTTTCTCTTTTTCTCTTTTAATTCAATTTAATACAATTTATATCAACTCAGTGGTGCTTTATTGGCATGACAACTATTCACACTTGTATTGCCAAAAATTAGATGGAGAAATTAACATGGTAAACAAAAGGTAAAATAGAAATTGATAAAATCATGTTTCAGAAAATACTAGGTAGGGATTTTACATAATATGTTACATAATAATAATAATAATAAGATGATGATGACAATATTAATACTACTGCTAATAAGAGTAATAACAATAACAATAATATCATAACTACAAAAGCAAAGTATTACTATTTCTACCTTCATTATTTATAATAATACAACCCCAAATCAGAAAAAGTTGGGACAGCATGAAAAATGCAAATAATATAATCCAGTCCAGTACCCGTATGCTCTTCTTCCGCAGCCATGCCTTTGTAATGTGTGCAGCATGTGGTTTTGCATTGTCTTGTTAAAAATGCATGGACGTCCCTGGAAAAGATGACGTCTTGAAGATATGTTGCTCTATGACCTCAATGTACTTTTCTGCATTAGTGCTGCCATCACAGAAGTGTAAATGACCTTGCCAAGGGCACTGACACAGCCCCATACCATGACAGACCCTGGCTTTTGGACTTGTTGCTGATAACAGTCTGGATGGTCCATTTCTTCCAAAAAAGACCTGGAATGCTGATTTATGTGACCACAATACAAGTTTTCACTGTGTGATGGTCCATCCTAGATGCCTCCGAGCCCAGAGAAGTCATGGTTAACATAAGGCGTGTTCAGCTTAAGTTTGCGCCCTTGGCCTTTACACACTGAAATTTCTCCCGATTTCTTGAATTGTTTAATGATATTATGCACTGTAGAGGGAGAAATATGCAAATCCCTTCCAATCTTTCTTTGAGGTTCATTGTTTGTAAACATTTCAATAATTTTCTCACACATTTGTTGACAAACTGGAGATCCTCTGATCATCTTTGCTTATCAAAGACTCAGCCTTTCCTGGATGCTGCTTTTGTACCAAACCATGATTACCATCACCTCTTTGAAATCACCTCATTTTTTAGTTTTTTCACCTCATTACTAGCCCTAAATTGCCCTCGTCCCAACTTTTTTTGGAATGTGTTGCAGGTCTGAAATGCAGGAATGGAGGTATATTAACAAATGAAATGAAGTTAAGCAGACAAAACATGAAATATCTTGGATTCAAACTGTCTGCAATCAAATAAAAGTCAAAGTAAATGTAAGGAACACTGTGTTTTTATTTTATTTGCATTTTCCATACTGTCCCAACTTTTTCTGATTTGGGTTTGTACTTTTCGTCTTTGGTCCGAAGCACACAGCATCTATTTTTTTCTAAAAAAAGACCTGGAATGCTGATTCATCTGACCACAATACACGTTATCACTGTGTGATGGTCCATCCTAGATGCCTCAGAGCCCAGAGAAGTTGATAAACTGGAGATCCCCTTGGCCATCTTTGCTCATCAAAGACTTAGCCTGTCCTGGATGCTGCTTTTGTACCAAACCATGATTACAATCACCTGTTGACATCACCTGTTTAAAATCGCATCATTATTTAGTTTTTTCACCTCATTACTAGCCCTAAATTGCCCCGTCCCAACTTTTTTTGGAATGTGTTGCAAATCTGAAATGCAAGAATGGAGTTTTATTAACTAATGAAATTAAGTTGAGCAGATAAAACATGAAATATCTTGGGTTCAAACTGTCTGCAACCAAATAAAAGTTAAAGTAAATGTAAGGAACACTGTGTTTTTATTTTATTTGCATTTTCCATATCGTGGGGTTGTATTTCTACCTTCATCATTTACAGTATAATAATAATAATAATAATTAATAATAATATTAATCGAACTGTAAGCATGTCTTCATGGGTCTGTATCTCTCATATCTGATATGGTCACTCACTGTCTCTCAGACTGCCAGCGTGCTAAACAGTATTAGTATCAGAATGTTTTAATTTTTGTTATTAATCACCATGGCTGTACACCAGCCTGTCTGCTCAGCGTTTAAAACATTATTTTTCTCACTTCTTTCCTCCGCGTACTTCCTGTGACTCAACCTCGCGGGAGGAAATGCCAGGCAGCTGTACCTCATTTTTTTTCAAGGTGAAAACATCACGTCTTCAAGTGCATCTCTTAGAACAAAAGCAGGAATCTGCTCTGACTGTTTTTGGTCTTGGTTTTTAAAATTCCTGTACAGCTAGTTAATTCACTTGGTGGGTGAGTGACAAGACTTGTTTAATCCTCTTCTTATTTCAGTGTGTCAGGAGCTTAAAGTAGCTACTTTACTAGATGATAAAAGTATGCAGATCACTTCCTCCCACATTCATCTAAAATAGCACTCAGGTGCAGGCTCATCAACCCTAAATGCACTGAAATACACTTTATGGACAAAAGTATGTGTACTCTCAATAATTAGATTTAGGTGTTTCTGCAACACCCATTGCTAACTGCTAAGCTTTTCCAAAAAAAGTACATACTGTACTTATGTTTATCCAATCATTTTTATTCATTCATTCATTAATTTATTAATTCATTTTCTTATCCGCTTATCCAATCACGGTCGCGGTGCTGGAGCCTATCCCAGCTTTTTCAATGGGTGCAAGGCACACAGTAACACCCTGGATGGGACGCCAGTCCATCGCAGGGCAGACACACATACACACACACACACACCCATTCACTTATAGGGTAATTCAGTGTCTACAATTAACCTGACTACTTATTTTTGGACTGTGGGAGGAAACCGGAGCTCCCGGAGAAAACCCACGCAGAAGACAGGGAGAACATGCAAACTCCGCACAGAAAGGACCCTGACCACCCCAGCTGGGGATCGAACCCAGGACCTTCTTGCTGTGAGGCAACAGTGCTACCCACCAAGCCACCATGCCGCCCTCCAATCATTTTTATTACCTGCTAAATGGTATGGTGCCATCCAGAACAGTGGGCACAAGACAGAAATACACAAAGCATTAAACACTCTACACCTAGGGGCAATTTTGAACAGCCAGTTTACCTTCTGTATGGTTTTAGAAAGTGAAAGGAAATAAAAGTAGCTAAGGGAAACCCATGCAGACATTGGGTCACTTTTCGGAACCTACATTACCTGCTACACCACCAGGCCACCATAAACAGTGATGTGAATCATTCAATATATAAATGGAAATAAAAATCATTACACAGATACAGTTCACAATTTCAGCACTACCATACATGTGTACAATGCAAAAGAAATATCCAGTAATATCATAGTTCTCAAAAACACTCTCATGTTTAGCAGATCTATGATTTAGCATTATTTTACTGCTAGGTGTTTATCGAATGAGAGCAGAGTTGAATGACTGTTTTTATGCCAACATAGGTCACGAGTAGTCCAAGCTCAAGGCTAAGATTTACCAAACACATGCCCTGCTGCATCAGGAACACTGTGATATGATAAACCTATCACTTCATATTCTTCTGCATGAACTGCTGTGACATTGTCAGCGTGTTATATAACTCAGAATTGCATTTCTGCAAATCAGGGCTCTATTAGAGGTGCTAAAACAAAGCTTTTGCTGTTTCACTGTTACAGCAGGTTCTAGGTAACACTACAGAATATGGAAAATAATATTAGTGTTTTTATTATTATTATTTTTTGTTTATAGCTTATAAGAGTGTATATTAGTGGACAATACAATGGTTGCAGCTTCCTAGAATGATGTTGGTTTGAGCAGAGAAAATCATCGGTGCACCCCTGCCCACCCTCCAGTACATAACAAGAACCAGAAAACGGGCAGAAAAAATAATCACAGACTCCTCACACCCTGGACACGAACTTTTTAACCTTTAACCTCGATTGCTGGAGCCTATCCCAGTTTTTCAATGGGCGCAAGGCACACAGAAACACCCTGGACGGGGTGCCAGTCCATCGCAGGGCAGACACAAATACATACACACACATACACACACCCATTCACCTATAGGGCAATTCAGTGTCTCCAATTAACCTGACTGCATGTTTTTAGACTGTGGGAGGAAACCGGAGCTCCCGGAGGAAACCCACAAAAACACGGGGAGAACATGCAAACTCGAGATACAAAATTGCCCTGGTTTTAAATGTGTGTGAGATAGACTGGTGACTTGTCCAGGGTGAGGAAGGACGACTGAGCTGAGTTAAACACGTGAGATTTTTGGTGAGAGAGCCATGTTTGCTATGACTATAAAATCAAGCTTTGTTTGTCAGAGTAATTAATTTATAGCTGAAACTTTCTGACCCGCTGTGGCAGCCTCTGTGAGGGGAATGATATTGTTAGAAATATGTTTCATATCTCATGAAGTCACAAAGGTAAAATTTATACACTGTAGCTTGACCAAGGCTGTACAGTATATATAAAATACTGTATGTGATCCAAATTGTTTTTGTTTCTTAGACTCTGCAGATTGTAAACTCTACTTTTAAATTATCAGACCTTTAAATAGTAAATTCAGCATGAAACGTTCAACCCCAAATCTGAAAAAAAAAGAGTTTCTTACATTTACTTAGGTTTTTATTTATTTTTATTTGTTAAAATGGTAAAACATTTACCCTTTTGTAATGTTGCCGTTCCTTCTCACAACACTTAAAAGATGTTTTGCACAAGCAGTGATAACACCAAGTAATAAAGTGGTTCAGGCCTGCACTATGTCTTAAGTTGTACAACAGTATGAGGTTGTTGTCTTAAAATTCTCCATTGGGAACAGGTCAAGACCGCAGGCAGGCCAGTCCAGTACCCGTACCCTCTTCTTCCGCAGCCATGCCTTTGTAATGTGTGCAGCATGTGGTTTTGCATTGTCTTGAAAAATACATGGATGTCTCTGGAAAAGATGACGTCTTGAAGGCAGCACATGTTGCTCTAAGATCTAAATGTACTTTTCTGCATTAATGCTGCCATCACAGAAGTGTAAATTAGCTATGCCAGGGGCACTGACACATCCACATATTATGACAGACCCTGCTAATAATCTGGATGATACTGGTCCTTGGTCCGGATCACATGGTGCCCATATTTTTAAAAAATGACCACAATAGATGTTTCCACTGTGTGATGGTCCATCACAGATGCCACTGAGCCTAGAGAACTTGACACCACTTCTGGACATGATTAACATAGGACTTTTTTACACAGTGAAATTCAAAGTGGCATTTGTGCGTGTAACTCCATATTGTAGTAATTGACGAAGGTTTGTCAAAGTACTTCTATGCCCATGTGGTTATATCAGCTTTTGATGAATGACAGTTCTTGATGCAGTACCGCCCTGTGAGATTAGAAATCACAGGTGTTTAGTTTAGTGGTCTTTACACACTGAAATTCCTCCAGATTCCTTGAATTGTTTAATGATATTATGCACTGTAGAGGGAGAAAATCCCTTTTAATCTTTCCTTGAGGAACATTGTTCTTTATTTAGTTAATTTTTTTTTAATATTTATTTTACCTCATTACTAACTCTAAATTGCTACTATGCCAACTTTTTTGGAATGTACTGTATTGCAGGTCTGAAATGCAGGAGTGGATTTATATTAACAAATGAAATAAAGCTGACTGACAACACATGAAATATCTCAGGTTCAAACTGTCTGCAATAAAATAAAAGTCAAAGTAAATGTAAGAAACTCTGTGTTTTCATTTGCATTTTCCATACTGTCCCCACATTTTCTGATTTGGGGTTGTAAAACATAATGCATTATCAGGTTGACAGGGTAACTAAACAAACCAGATGCTTGTGAGTTAAAAGTAACAATAAAGGGCTTTAATTAAGCAAACAGCAATCCAAAACTTAGCAACAAAAACAAGCCAAGGTCAAGTCCGGAACGAGCACAAGCCAAATTACAGGGAGTATCCAAAAGAGTAGTCAAAAACACAGAAGATAAATCAGTTACAAGATATAGCTCATGCAAACAAAACAAAAGGAGATCCTATAATCAGGGTCAGAAGTACAAACAGGTCATACATGGGATCGTAAACTACAAAGAAAACGCTTAGTACACAATAAGGAAACATTGGCAGTACTTTTTTCCAAAGAAGCCTGAGCCTAAATATTCTACTGTACTGACAAACGAATGGAAAACAGGTGAGAATCAGTATTCAGGTGAAACTGAATAAAGAAAAGGGTCCTGATTGGCTGTTGATTATGACAAAGGTACCATGTGACTAAATAACATGTTTTTTTATACAAAGCAACTTACAATTGTAAGCAGTTAAAGGTTAATAGTCTCAAGCTGTTTCCAAGCACTGGCAACAACCTTCTGATCGTCCAGTACCTTCACCACTGAGCTATCACTGCCCACTAATAAGGGCATCAATCCTTCACAGTGCTGTGTGGAACTACAAGAATGATTTATTTACAAATATGTGATCACAAAAAGCAGTGCTGCTCCCAATCTAGTCATATCCAATTACCTGATTGCATTACGCTTCCTCTCTACTGATTTTGACCTCCACTCGGAATGAGGAAAGCCCCCTCATTAACATGTGCCACTGATCTACAGCTCATCTGCAACAGCCATTCAGAAATGAAACCACATTGATCTACTTAAACTTTTAGCATTTAAAAAAAATCATCTACTACTGCCACAGCTAAAAACACTGTTTAAACACAATAAAAATCACTTTATAAATGATAAATCGCTCACCTGAGATAAAGAAAACCTATCTTGTCCTGGCTTGAAGATCTCTCACATCTTCAACGATTAATCCATTAGTGTTATGAAATAAAACAAACTACACCGTTTCTCATTTAGCCACAGATGTCCTCTTCAAAATCTAGCAGGGTTTAATAATCTAAAAATGTGACAGAACTTAAACGGAAAATTTCAACTCGGAATCAATTCTAATTGGTCCATCGCGTTTGATTGACATCCACATCTTCCAGTTGTAAACACTTTGGACGACACGCCTTAAAGCGAGATGTGTCACGTGAACAACAGCTCCAACGTAAGTGAAACCAAAAATACTGCTAAATGTTCTGTGTGTAAAAGTGAAAATAAAAACATTAGTTTTGCATAAGTGTGATGTTGTAGGTTCTGTATTTATTCCTTTAGAATATTTGTTTTACAGTCTGAGCATCGTTATTTAGATAGCTAGTTTAACCATGGTGCGTTGAGACATATATTATTACTGATTAGTTGTTTGAAAAGAGAAATGATGGTATCGGATTGGTATCGGTGTCGGCAGATACTCAATTTGCAGTATCGGTATCGGACATAAAAAAGTGGTATCGAGCCAGCCCTAGTTTGTACACTCTAAGAACAGACGTATATAGAAAATAGTAAGATTCACTCTAGTGGCCAGGCAGAAAAGTGATTTATTGAAATTTAGAGCAAAATATAAAATATGTAAATAAACATTTTCTGAAGCTTAACGTTCCCTGAAACAATCAACGTTTCCTGCAACTTCTAGTTCTTTGGTTTGATATTTAAAATGGCTTTGTTGTAAATAACACTTGAACTGTAATAGAAAGCACTGCTGATGTTGGTCCTTGAAGGTTAATATAGTTTTAGTATGTGACTGATGATTTGTAGCATCAGGAAGGTTTTTCTTTTAAGAAAAAAACTAAACAAGATGAGACATAGAAATCTAATTTTCCATCAATCCAATCTGAGATAGATATGCTTAATTTGATTGAATTCTAGTGAGTACCATCCATTCTGCCTTTAATAAAATTACAAATATCCCAATTCCTAGTTTCTGTGGCTTTTGAAGTGAGCTTATGAAAGAAATTCAGAGATGTTGACTAAAATGAAAGCATATAAATTGATGATTCATTATTTGAACAAAAAACATCAGGAGTAAATAGTCTTTCAGCAAAAAGCCTTACAAATAAAAGCACACAAACGCACTTAAACCAGACTTTTAGAACGGCTTTATTGTATAATAAATATATATTACTTGTAACACAGGGTCCCAATAACACTCTGTCCTATAAAAACAATAAAACAGTACACTTTAATGAAACTGAGGATTACCTATTAATCCCCACATGTTTATGGCTTTCTATTTCTTTTGCTTTAAAATAAAAGCTAAAGGATTATTTGTGCTGGATGGTGGGTTCTTTTCTCTGGCGCTCCCCTCTTCTGGTGACCTTTACTGTTTAATACTCCATGTTTGGTAAAGGTCAAGCTTGTTGTGGCTCCTCACTGTGGGTTTTGATGCACAATTGAAAATGCCGGGAGAAGTGCGGTGATGTATAAATATTTCCCTGACGCTGTCACAAACACACTAAAGGCCAAATAATCATGATAAGATTTATAGTTTTCTTCTAATGTGTTGCACACTGTCCTCTTACTTAATAGTTTATACACACTATACATAACTTACAGCAGATTTATATGTTAAAAAGAACATAAATATCCTAACCTGCATTATTTGTTAATAGTATTTAGTTAATATTTGGGCAGCACGGTGGCTGAGTGGGTAGCACTGTCGCCTCCGGGTTTCTTCCGGGTGCTCCGGTTTCCTCCCACAGTCCAGAAACATGCAGCCAGGCTAATTAAAGACACTGAATTGTCCTATAGGTACTTAGCCACTAGGATGCATAAACCAGTGCATTGTAGTGCCGGTCCCAAGCCCAGATAAATAGGGAGGGTTGTGTCAGGAAGGGCATCCGGCGTAAAAACTGTGCCAAATCAATAATGCGGATCACGATCCGCCGGCGACCCCTAATGGGAGCAGCCGAGGAAATAGATAATATTTAGTTAATATTTACTTTTTATTAGGAATTTACCATCATGTTTTACACACTTTGGATACATTCATGACAGAACAGGTAGTTACTCTATACACAAGATTCATCAGTTTAATGTCAAACACAGTCATGGACAATTTTGTATCTCCAATTCACCTCACTTGAATGTCTTTGGACTGTGGGAGGAATCTGAGCTCCTGGAAGAAACCCACACAGACATGAAGAGAACATGCAAACTCCACAAAGAAAGGACCCAGACCACTCCATCTGGGGATCGAACCCAGAACCTTTTTGCTGTGAGGTGACAATGCTACCCACTGAGCCACCATGCCGTCCCTATTTAGTTAATATTTTTTTAAATGAAAACAGATGACTGTAGTTACAAACACATTATATGGACCAAAATAACACAAGTATTACTGACCATCCGCCTCTATGGCTGAAACATATTACTGCAATAACCCCATAGAAGAACATTTTGTACTGATAGCTGTATTGTGACCAATTCCCTGTGCAATTAATGTAACACCTTTCTTAAGCCTAAAGTCACTTGAAAGTCCAGTAGAGGCCTGGCCTCTAAAAGCTCGTGCTCACAGCTATGGTTCTTTTTTATAGCCAGTGTTGGCATTGGTACAAAGCTTCAGCTCTAATAGCGCTCTAGTGCTGAGCTGCAGAGCATCACATGGAGCGATCACAGGTACGCCACAGAACCGAAAGCTCCGGCACCAGGTGCAGGAACTGAGAACCAAGTGTGAACCCTCTTTGCCTGAAAAATAGCAGCAAAAGCACCCCGAGGCAGCAGTCTGCAGAACAAAACACCCTCCAACAAAAAAATAAAGAAGAAAAACATTTGATTGTCACTTATCTGACACAGATAGACTAGGTTAGGAAAACAAAACAAGCCAAACAAATGTAGAAATCTAGTTGGCTTAAATTTTTAGGTGAAAATTTAAACTATCATTTTGGTAGCCAGAAAACTACTGAAATATCTCAGCTGTCCAAAAAAAAGGAAATTCCCATTTCAAAACTGGTACAAAAAACTGCATTTTTTTAATAAACTAATATCATACATAATAAATATTCATAAGAAGCATTAAAATTAAATGTAATTGAACAAAGAAATTGGAATATTGACATGAAATATTGTTTCATTTTATTTCCATAAGCTATTCTATTCTTACATTTGCTCTGCCTTATCTTCTCTATTTTCATTTTATTTGATTTTCTTTAACTGCTGTATCCTGGTTAGGGTTAGGGGGGTGGGGCAAAGCAGAAATACCCTGGACAGAGCAAAAATCCACTGCAGGGTTTCAGCCAGGACCCTCAGACATAGCCAATCATGTCTGTGTTGACACCCAGATCTAAGCTGTAGTGGGCTGGTTTGATAGACTGCTGCACTACCCTAGTGCCTAGCATATAATTTGGTCGGGGTGTCTTTGGCCATGCAGTTTAGTTACTAAAAACTAAAACAACAACTATTTTAGTAAACCAGACAAACAGACACTAGAAACCTCACTTTTTAAAACTGGGGCAAATAAAATAAATTAGGACTAATTTATTGTTAGGGCAGCATGATGGCTCAGTGGGTAGCACTGTTGCCTCACAGCAAGAAGGTCCTGGTTTGATCCCCAGGCGGGGCAGTCCGAGTCCTTTCTGTGTGGAGTTTGCGTGTTCTCCCCGGGGCCGTGTGGCTTTCCTTCAGGAGCTCCGGTTTCCTCCCACAGTCCAAAAACATGCAGCCAGGTTAATTGGAGACACTGAATTGCCCTATAGGTGAATGTGTGTGTGTATGGACTGGCGCCCCGTTCAGGGTGTTACTGTGTGCCTTGTGCCCATTGAAAAGCTGGGATAGGCTCCAACATCCCCCCCACGACCCTAACTGTATAAGCGGTTATGAAAGTCAGTGCGTGAGTAATTTATTGTTTTACTGTTTCATATTCAGCCATATATGATAAATCCATTGTTGTTTCAATAATTCATTTTTCTTAAAATTAGATATAACTTGACAACTATAAACCTAGAACTAAAATGACTGACAGCAAAACTGAAACTAAGTTATAAAACTGGAGAAATAGAAAGAAAAAACTGCAACCTAAGTAGAAACCAAACCACATTAAACATGCGGACGCAACTCTAAAATAGAAGCTAAAATAATATAAATTAAAAAAGAATTAAAACATTAAAAGTTAGACTTAAAACTAAGTTTAGAAGGAGTTAATGTAAACATTATAATAGTAAAAAAATAATAAATATATAAATTATTTAACCATTTACATTAACAAAAATGGTTCACAAATACAAAAATAGTAAAAATAAAATAAATAATTAAAAAACATTCAACACAAGTAGAGAAAATTACAATTAACATAGCTGTAATATAATAAAATAAATGTTATTATTTATTATATTACTTTTAACCTTTTAGGAACAATGACCTTTCTACATTTCAATAAACGGTTATCCCCATCCTATATAGGTCATATAAACCTGCTGCACATGTGAAAGCCATTTGAATTATTATCAATAAAAAAATAATAAAATTTGTCCTTGCTGGGATTGTTTTGGTTGCGGTTTATTACCCATGGCTTTGTCTCATGGCTTTACTCTACATTTAGTTAGCAGTGTTCTTTACCTTTGCTGGTGCTGTTTAAAGGACCCTGTGTAGATTTAAGGTTAAGTTTAGACATCAATCACATATAAGCAAACTAAAACCGGTTCTTTACAATAATTTAATTTTTTTTTGGGTCTGGTGTCCCTGGATTCTTTTTTTGCGATAACACACCCCACGCCAGTGCATCTCGGCCATCCCCCCTCAGACACAGCAAATCACGTATGACACCTGACTGACCAATAGCATTTTTGGGGGATTCAAATCCTGTATCCCAGAGGTAGCACAACTTATCGCTGTGCCACCCATGTGCTTCCATAGAAGGATATTGTTAATAAGAAAATCAACATTAAAACCACCTCCTGGTTTCTACACACACTGTCCATTTTATCAGCTCCACTTACCATATAGGAGCACTTTGTAGTTCTACAATTACTGACTGTAGTCCATCTGTTTCTCTACATACCTTTTTAGCCTGCTTTCACCCTGTTTTTCAATGATCAGGACCCCCACAGGACCACTACAGAGCAGGTATTATTTAGGTGGTGGATGATTCTCAACACTGCAGTGACAATGACATGGTGGTGGTGTGTTAGTGTGTGTTGTGCTGGTATGATTGGATCAGACACAGCAGCACTGCTGGAGTTTTTAAATACCGTGTCCACTTACTGTCCACTCTATTAGACACTCCTACCTAGTTGGTCCACCTTGTAGATGTAAAGTCAGAGACGATCGCTCATCTATTGCTGCTGTTTGAGTTGGTCATCTTCTAGACCTTCATCAGTGGTCACAGGATGCTGCCCACGGGGCGCTGTTGGCTGGATATTTTTGGTTGGTGGACTATTTTCAGTCCAGCAGTGACAGTGATGTGTTTAAAAACTCCAGCAGTGCTGCTGTGTCTGATCCAATCATACCAGCACAACACACACTAACACACCACCACCATGTCATTTTCACTGCAGTGCTGAGAATGATCCATCACCCAAATAATACCTGCTCTGTAGTGGTCCTGGGAGAGTCCTGACCATTGAAGAACAGGGTGAAAGCAGGCTAACAAAGTATGTAAAGTATGTAAACAGATGGACTACAGTCAGTAAACATGAATGGATTTATAGTTTACCCATTGGTTAACAGTGGTAAAGAAAGGGAGGTCAGAAAAAGTATGCACTTCAACAGAAGAAGCATCTGTATAAAAGTTGTAATATAGACACTAATGGATGAATATAAGTTGAACAGCTTACTACACATAGCTACTGTAACTTAATTAAACTTTGAAGAAGTCCATAGATATCATTTATGTGTGTATACATTGTTTGGCCCTCTCTGTATATAGAGGTATAACAACTAATTAATTATCATTGTGTATAAGCAATAAAGATTTCTTTGACGCATAATATTGAAACGTAGAATTAGCAAAATATGTGTGTAATGCAAAATTGTAATGCAAATGGCCTCAAGAGAACTTAAAAGAATCCATTTGCCTTTGATTAATCTACTTGAATGGGATTAAAAGCACTTTATATAAGAGCATAAGAACTATTTCGTTTTTAATAGTAAGCAAAAGTGCTTTTGTGGTGCATTTATGGTGGATGGACGGTTCAAGGTTGCTCTTTGATAGACCTAGCATAAGTGTGTTTAATTAACTTCAAATTCTCTTCTGGCAAACATTAAATTATGGAGCTGATTCTGGCTTTGATTAAATTTATATAGAAATACTGAAATTACGACTAATAAATGGCAGGTCGTACAAATAAAAAGCCTGTAGCTCTTCAGAACATTAACCAGTAATCTTAGTGGTAATAAACACTGTATTAAAGAAGTTTTCATTATTCAGTAAAGGCTAAAAAAATCCTTCTTTTGTATTTGGTTGTGCCACTTTTTGCACCTTTTACACACAGCAGTCTTTAAAATACAGCAGCTGATGTCAAAAGAGTACATACACTTGTTAAAGACATATACAGTATATATACACCAATCAGGCATAACATTATGACCACCTTCCTAATATTGTGTTGGTCCCACTTTTGCTGCCAAAACAGCCCTGACCCATCAAGGCATGGAGTCTGACACCTTTCTATCAGAACCAGCATTAACCTCTTCAGCAATTTGAGCTACAGTAGCTCGTCTGTTAGATGCCTTCGCTCCCCACGTGCATCAATGAGCCTTGGATGCCCATGACCCTTGGACCACTTTTGATAGATACTGACCACTGCAGACCTGGAACACCCCACAAGAGCTGCAGTTTTGGAGATGCTCTGACCCAGTCGTCTAACCAACACAATTTTTCCCTTTTCAAACTTCAAACTCAAATTCTTACAGTTGCCCATTTTTCCTGCTTCTAACACATCAACTTTGAGGATAAAATGTTCACTTTCTGCCAAATATATCCCACCCACTAACAGGTGCCGTGATAAAGAGATAATCAGTGTTATTCACTTCACCTGTAAGTGGTCATAATGTTATGCCTAGTTGGTGTATATATATATATATATATATATATATATATATATATATACTGTATATAATAATTATAAATTATACTCAACTTTAATTAGAAATTAATAAACTTATGGATTCTCTGAACACACAATCTAATACACTTAAAAAAATTATAAATATACTTATAGCAGCTTGATTTATGGATCACACTGTCCAGGGTCAAGCAAGCTTTACACTGTCATGGCCTTAAAGGCTGTCATGCAGAAAAGAAGAATGAATAACCCTACCCTAATATAACCCTACTATATATACATTTTAATAATTTAGTTACAGGAAACTAATGATGCCAGAAAAAAATACTATATTATATGATTCATTTATTTACATTTACTTGTAAGCATTTAATGAATGTAACAGATTTTTGCAGCTTTTACATATTTTATTTTAATTTACATGGAAACAGATATCAGTATTTTACATCTAATTCAATAGATTTTGACCAGTTGTTTGCTTTAACATACTGCTGTCAATATCGATCATTAAAAATGTATCAAAGGCAAGAGTTATATTTAAGTATATTTAAGTTTAAAAAAAATAATAATTTGAAGTGCATTTTATAAAACATCGGCACTTTTCTAAAAATATATTGTGACAAGGTTTATTGTACAATGCTTTTACTTACTTCATACCTTGCGTCTTTTCTCCTTGTCCTCTCTGGTTTGAACATAATGACTATTTGTGTAAAAGCATATTGTTAAACCACAGATGTCAGTGCAGAGGCATTAAACAGGCTTGTGAAGAGTAGATTCATCAGTTCTTACTTCTCCAGTATAAAAACTCTAAATCTTTCAACCTTAATCCCTCTCTCTCTCTCTCTCTCTCTCTCTCTCTCTCTCTCTCTCTCTCTCTCTCTCTCTCTCTCTCTCTATCTATCTTTCTCTCACTCTATTTTCTGAGTTACACAACCTGCAGAAATGGACTTACTGGTTAGCTGCTGCTTTTCTGTGGCATCTGCAAGAAATATAGACAATAACTAAAGAAATAAGGGACAGAGATGCAATGAAAAGAATATGTACATTTTATTTAACAGGGACTTTCACTTTCAGCCATCTGAATCAGCCACTTCATTCTCAGGTTGACGGAGCAAAGTGGATAAAAGGCAAATGTAAAATGGCAGCGAACCTAACGATAACTAAACTCTTAGTCATTTTTATTGGCTTTGAGTGAAAACAGTTTTTGAGGGAACACACAACACTTTGGCGAGGAGAGTGAACTCTTTTTGATTTTTAAATGTCACACTCATTAGCAATAAGGCAGCAGTTGCATTATTATTAACAATGCAAAGCATTTGATTTTTTAAAAGTGAGAATACAGAAGTGATTGTGAGCGCCATGTCTTTCAATTTGAATTTTCATTTTAGTTTCATAAACAATACTCAAACTTTCCTCAGACAAAAATAGCAGATCCAAAATGATTTAATGTTTTTATACTTAAAGTTATGACTGGAGCAGTATGGACACCCAGGGCTTATATTTAAAGCTTAGAATGTATTTTTTTTATTTTTTGCCATAGTACCCATTTCAACAATTACTCACATTTGTTATAGTGTAATATTTTTAATTTTACAGAATAAAATCTGTTATAAATTATGTGTATATCAGCACTGATATGTTTATTTTTTATTAATATTTATTTAATACTTAATATTTACATATATCAACAGGATCCTCATTCATATTTAATCATGACCATAAGTTTGTCCAATATTCTGGGGTCATTTGAAATGTAACAGTATAAACACAACAATATTTATATTTAAATAAAGTTTAACCATTATGTATGATTAAAGCAACCCAGGACCTTCTAGCTGTGAGGCGACAATGCTACCCACGGTGCCGCCCTGTAAACATACAGTAACTTTTAATTTAATTTCTGCAGCACATACAAGTTATGTACTGTAGAATGCTGACAATTTTGAAACATAGGTTATGTTTTCCTGATTGGCTTCAAGAGAAATATTAAAGTAAGGCTCATATACAAACAAGGATAGCTCTAGATTACAGAGAGTAACATAAGACCAGAAGCAAACCTAGATGAAGCAGTGAGACACCAACACCACCTTCTTGCTGCTTTATAATATGATCTATCATTTCACAGAATGTTTGTTTGTTTGTTTATTGGGATTTTAACCTCATGTTTTACACTTTTGGTTACATGCATGACAGGACAGGACAGGTTACACAAGGTTCATCAGTTCACAATGTTATATTACAGTCATGAACAATTTAGTATCTCCAATTTACCTCACTTGCATGTCTTTGGACTGTGACAGGAAACCGGAGCACCCGGAGGAATCCCACGTGGACACGGGGAGAACATGCAAACTCCACATGCAAGGACCTGGACCACCCCACCTGGGGACTTAGCCCCCACCTGCTACCCACTTAGCCACCGTGCCGCCCCAATATTTATACTTAAATAAAGTTTAACCATTATGTATGATTAAAGCAACTATATGCAAAACAAACATGTTCACCAATTTCACATACCAGAAAGGAGAGGATTGTAAAAAAAAAAACAAGCTCGCCCTATGGTCAAAAACACTAAATCAAAGTGACATAAATTGAAGACACAGCCCAACTTCCAGACAAGTAATAAAAATCAAATGAAAATCAACAGGATATTTATTAAAATACTTAAAAATTACAAGGCTTTTGTCAAGGTTCTACATTACAAATTAAAACATTAAACAATAAATAAACATAAACAATAATTTTCAATTTAATTTCTGCAACACATTAAAAACTTATAACAGGTGAAATATAAAAGTTGGGAATTTTGTAGAATGCTGACAAGTTTTGGATCGTAGGTGAGGTTATCATCATTGAATACATTAAAGAAAGGCTCATATACAAACAAGCATAGCTCCAGATTACAGAGAAGCAAACCTAGATGAAGCAGTAAAACACCAACACCACCTTCTTGCTGCTTTATAATATGATCTATCATTTCACAAAATGATGATGATGGAAATAACAATACATTTAAATGTACAATAGCACAAAACAGGGGAATGTACCAGAAGTGAAAGCCAGTCATTCAATTAATTCAGAAATGAATCAGCCTTTTACAAATAAAACCAAAACTTCACTTTTCTTCACTAACCCACTTGATCAAGAGTTCCTACAGACAAGACCATCCAAGCACAGTTCTGTCAGTAACTGCAGTGATCACTTGTGCATGCCGTATTTCACAGATGCTTTTATATTTATATGTTGTGGATTTGTTTTTAAGAGGATTTGATTACCATTTTCATCCATCATTCATCACGTTTTTCAAAAATGTATCAAAAGTCTAAACTAAACCCTCTTTTGCACAAAACTATTCAGACCATCCAGCTTTCTCTTGATCATATTCCAGTTGTTCAAAGATGTTCAAATCTGGAGATGACAGACGGGGTGTTGATCTGGTGGTCCTCCATCCATACCTCTGTTGACTTATCTGTGACATACAGTATTGTTCTACTGGAGAAACCAATCCTCAAAGTATGGAAAGGAAGCCAGTTTTCTTCCAGTATAACCTTGCACATGGCTTGATTTATGAGTCTTTCACAAATACAAAACTGCCTGATTTCATCCTTGCTATAGCATCTAACCATTAGAAGACATTGGAAGGTGTCAGAGAAGATTAGTTTATTCCAGCCATCTACAGTCCAATCCTTATGGACTAACATTATTGCTTTTTATTGATGAAGACACAACTTTAGCTCTACCACTATGAGCCTGTATTGAACCGTTCTTGCAATGCACCTTACCCCAGCTGCCATTTGCCTTTATTTTTGTAGGTGTACTTGATGTCTTCTTATGATTGTTGAGTGACATTAGAATGAGCTGGAAGTTACCTTGTTCAGTGGAAAGTCATTTTTTTGTCTGTAGCTACAGTCTGTAACTTTGTTTTTATTACTATTTGCAAATTTACCTTGTTTTTATGAACCACCATCTTTGAAACTTTGAATATAATGTATCACTTGGCCAGACTTGTTAGAATTGGACATTTTATTCCTTACTCAAAATATTTCGTTTCCATTTATTTGGCAGGTTAAAAGTTATTTTTAGTTACTTTTGGGGTACTACTAGTAAGCTTTCTGCCACCCAGCTGATCCTCTTGCAAGCATAGAGTAAGGATTACAGTGTTTTTATACTCTCACTTGTTAAATAAGATATACTTTAGGTGATTATTTAATCAGTGCTTCACCTTGTCTTCAAGTCTTCTTGTGCAGGACAGTCCAACAGAGTCAGCACTCTAACTAATAGCCTAACAGCTAGTTTATGGGTAGAGTTCAATTTTTAGGGACTCAGATACCTAAAAGCAGTGTGGGAGAAGAATGAGTTCATGCTCTATATTGTGACCTACTCAGTCTCTTGAGCTTAATCAAACTAAGCTCCTCAGCGATGAATAGAATCATCAGTATGTAAGCTGTGTTTTCTCTTACACAGCTCCACAAATCTCTGGAGAGTTCTGCAAAAATATTCAAGAATAGTTTTACTTTTATATGTTAAGCTGGTGCAAACAAAACAAAACAAAACAAAACATCTTATATAAATGTAAATAAAATATACAAGTTTGATGAAACTTTAAGCAGGCAATCTAAGGCATAGTAATAATGTAGGAAAGTAATAACATCTAAACCAGTGATTATTTTATGTTGAAGTGCATTGTTTTTCCTTAAAATAATTTATTAATAAGTACATTTATCTTAGTGTTGTATGGCATTTAAGAAGCAATTAAATATAGCAAAATAAAATCATCTCAATTAATACATTCAAATTTAAATATAGGTCTGCATTAAACAAATGTATACATAGTAATTATAAACATTATATGCTAATTATTAAGACTATACACCGATCAGCCATAACATTAAAACCACCTCCATGTTTCTATACTCACTGTCCATTTTATCAGCTCCACTTACCATATAGAAGCACTTGGTTGGTGGTGGATCATTCTCAGCACTGCAGTGACACTGACATGGTGGTGGTGTGTTAGTGTGTGTTGTGCTGGTATGAGTGGATCAGACTCAGAAACGCTGATGGAGTTTTTAAACACCTCATTGTCACTGCTGGACTGAGAATAGTCCACCAACCAAAAATACCCTGCCAGCAGCACCCCATGGGCAGCATCCTGTGACCACTGATGAAGGTCTAGAAGATGACCAACTCAAACAGCAACAATAGATGAGTGATTGTCTCTGACTTTACATCTACAAGGGGGACCAACTAGGTATGAGTGTCTAATAGAGTGGACAGTGAGTGGACACTGTATTTAAAAACTCCAGCAGTGCTGCTGTGTCTGATCCACTCATACCAGCACAACACACACTAACACACCAACACCATGTCAGTGTCACTGCAGTGCTGATGATCCACCACCTAAATAATACCTACTCTGTAGTGGTCCTGTGGGGGTCCTGACCATTGAAGAACAGGGTGAAAGGAGCTTAAAAAAGAATGTAGAGAAAGAGATTAACTACAGTCAGTAATTGTAATTGTAAAACTACAAAGTGCTTCTATATAGTAAAATGAGCTGATAAAATGGACAGTGAGTGTAGAAACAAGGAGGTGGTTTTAATGTTATGGGTGATCAGTGTATACAACATGGTATTTCATGATATGTTTGAGTCAGTGGCGGCTGCTGGTCTTTCAAAGAGGGGAAGCTCATTGTCGGCTTACATCATAAAATTTGTCAATTTATTTATACATAAATTCTGCCCTCCGTTCCTTTTCAAGAAAATGGCCTGTGATCCTGTCGTACAAGTAGGCGTCTTTTCCAGGGACTTGACCAGTGTCCTGAAACAAATACCATGAGTGTGTTTTATTTACACAATGAACAATGGAAATGGTCAAGTAATTTCACCAAGCAAATACCAAGAAATGGGTTGCAGTTTGTCTTTTGACTTCACTCGCAAAATCCGCGATGGGACTGAAGCTCCCAGTGATTAAGTGAGGTGTAGATCTCAAAATAGCTGTCAATCAAAACGGGATTCAGCCTTTCGACTGATCCTCCAATCATCTTGCAGAAGCTCAGCGTCCCACAGCTCCATTCACCCACAGAGACGCTCAGCGTCCGGGGGCGGGACAAAATTGTGGCATTTATCCAATGACCGGCGAGTTTCGAAGCAATGAAAAAAACTTTTCCATGCAGTCCCATTGAAGTGAATAGACGATCAGCTTCTACGGGCAAATGCATTGATGCTACGAGAGTTAACAAAATCGAGTCAGTCGATTTGTGATAAGTAGCTGATTGTGAACGAACTCGTCTTCGAGATGAACGTGTTCTAACGCATTTGTAGTCAATGAAATGTTAACACAACTGTACATATTTGGCCATTTAATGTTTGACATTTTAGGGGAAGCTGAGCTTCCCTTGCAGTCTTAGAGAAATCGCCACTGGTTTGAGTTAGGAGGAGCATTGTGGAATGGCTAAATCAGGCTGAAATTAGGCTCTTTACCACATCAAGAGCATGTAAACTGTACTCAGATTTGGTTCAACTTCACCAAATCTGCCAAGTAGCGTGGTCTACATAGCTGTGCTGTATGTATTTTTTTACCAGGCAGATTTTGTCATGTCTTCTGAAAAAGTCCCGTTTAGGAAAAGAGAAGAGCTTCACATGTCAGATTATAACATTTACATCGCATAGGGCAGTGGGAGCTCAGCATTTGAGGTACTGGACTAGTAATCAGATGGTTGCCAGTGTAAGCCCCTCCACCCCCATGTTTCCACAGTTGGACCTTTGAGCAAGACCCTTATATCTCAATTGTGCAAATTGTATTTAGTCATAAATGTAAGTTGCTTTGGATAAAAGTGTCTGCTAAATGCCATAAATGTAAAACTGTATGAATGCTTTTTATTAACAAGATTATGTAAATTACACTGATGTAAATTATGTGAGGCATTTTACTTTCAGCTCCCACCACTAAATAAAGTTCTGTCATTAAAAGTAAATAGCATCTTCTTATTTTTCTGCTTTTACTTAAGAACAAATGTAAAAACTAGTCCACAAATTAACATCCACAACAATGTAACTCTAATAGAGCAAAATATGCTGGATTTCTGGTGCATTGAGGGAGCAAGACAAGCATACAGAAGCAAGCTGTGGTTAAAGGGTGGGAGCAGAGAGAGAATGAGAATAGCTGCATTAATCTAAAAAAATGTCTCATTATTGTCGTTTTAATTATTTTGGAAAGTTTTAGTGTCCCCTAATGTAGTCTGTTTCCTTTCATTGAAAATATAAAAGGGAAAAGCTTCATTTGTTCTTTTAATTGGCTATGTGTTGGAGTGATTAAGGCTGACTAAAGCTGGGCTGTAATTGGTTTCAGTTTGCTGTTGCATAGCGGCCCATTCACTATTGTAAACACTTTTAAAAAATCTCATCTTTTTTTTTTTTTCTTTTTGTTTAATACAGACGGGCGAGGCACTATACATTCCAATACCATGATGATATAGTACCCCGGTGTTTGTTAAATGCTCTCACATGAAAATACCTGCAACATGTAAATCATGCTGACATATACATGCATGACAACACATACAATTTCTACATCTTTATAGGCTGTTGCTTTTGTGGATTGACTCCACATGCCTATGAAGTATTCCATCTGTGACTGTTGTTACTTGGGTTCCCACCCCAGGACCCTATCCCACACACACACACACACACAAAGCTTTGGACAAATTTAAGATACCTCTCAAGATTTTCCTTAAATCAGCATCTCTACATACATTATATGGCAAACATCCCATTCCAATGTCTGTTGAATCCAGAACAGGCACACCTCATTCTACTCAAAGAGGTCCTGAATAAATAATAACCTTTACCAAATCTTGTTTAACGAGAAAACGTATTAAAAACAGTGCTGTGGTTTTTACCACCCTCTTGCAATTGAACTAGCTGGGTGGCAAAACAGAGCTATTAGCACATTAAACGTAACTAAAATGAAAAACACAAAAAACTATTGACTATGCCAAAATAGTGAAAACTAAACGTTTTAAGTGAGGAAAAGAAGGGTTTAATTCTGGCTTTACTGGCATTAGGTTGATTCTTTAAAAAAAATAAAAGATGGTGGTTTAGAGGCCTGCAGAAGACAAAAAAAACTCTCTACAGCCTTGGATTGCAAACTCATTTGATTGTCAGAATATTGGTCAGAAGAAAATGACCAAATAGATGGCCAGTTGTTACTATAATTCAGATTACCACTTCTTTACAACTGTGGTAAGATGAAAAGCACACAACACATCAAATCTTGAGGCCGCTAGATTACAACAGCAGTAAACAGGTCTGGTTTGACTCCTAACGGAGACCTACAAAAAGAATTATAAATGGCACTAAAATGCACAGCTAAAATAGTATAAAACTGAAGTTGCGCAAAACTAAAAGAAATCTCTTCATCAATGAGTATATTTTAGTATTTAGTGAAGTCATCTTAATTGGGAACTCGAGTGGTGCACTAGTATAGTACACTAGCCCACAACTGCTGAGGCCCACAATCCAGGGTTCTGAATTTCGCTCAGCAGTAAGGCCATCTTCTTTCATGAGTCCAATAACACCTGATCATCTTATATAGAATATAGAATAGAATGTCATTTATACATATACAGACGTAAAGTACAACAACATTCATTCTTCGCATATCCCAGCTTGTTTGGAAGCAGGGGTGAGAGTGCAGTCAGCCATCGTACGGCACCCCTCAAGCAAAGAGGGTTAGGGGCCTTGCTCAAGGGCCCAACAGTGGCTGCATGGCAGAGCTGGGATTCAAACTCTCAACCTTTCAGTTGATAGCCCAAAGCTCTACCCACTAGGCTACCACTGTCCACATCTTATGGTTAGATGGAGACCTGGAGACCCATTTTGAAGTTTTGGTGGAGGAATAGTGATGATCTGCATGCTGCTTCAGCAAGACTTATCTTTGTGAGAGACACATGAATCAAGCAAAATACAAGTTAGCCTGAAATTCAAGTTTGCTTTCTTCTGTTCTGACAATGTTCCTCAACTCTGAGGATTGATGTTGTGGCAGGACAATGCTTCATGCCATACAGCCAGGTTGATCAAGGTGTGGATGGAGAACCACCATGTCATGGTGAATCTTCAGACCAAATTCCCATTAAAACCCTCTGGAATGTGATCAGGAGGAAGACGGATGGTAATAAGTCATCAAACAAAGATGAGCTGCTTAAATGTTCGCACCAGGAGTGGCATCAGCACTGTGAACCCAACAGCAATGATTTGAAATCAGGGTTTGTTCCACTAAATACTGATTTATGAATTCTTCCTAAATTAGAACATGAGTAATGTTGTTTTTTTTAATCAAATAAATTTCCTTTTATTATTTAAAGTCAGAAAACACTGCATCATTTTTATTTTTTGCTTTAAATGACAATATAATTATTTCAAATTGGGAGAATTCAACTCAACCCATAACTATAAAAAGTAAAACCAGTGAAAGTGATAAATCTGCATTGGTTTCTTAATTCACCCCACTGACACACACACACACACAGACACACACACAGAGACACACACACAAGCATATTTCATAACAAGCAGCTTGACACACAGACTGTCCTGGAGAGAATACAAGTATCCGACTGTGATGACTCTGGCAGCTTACTTACACTCACACAAATACACACTGCACACAAATCCAACAGAAATAAACAGAGCTGAGCAAAAAGTATTCATGACTGGATACTAAATAGAGAACAGATATTTTAAAACACAAAATTAGTACTTACTTTAAAAGAGAAAGACTGTAAAAAAAATTTGTTTTCACTAAAAACATCTTTAAAAAATAAATAAATACGATGGATCTTCAAAAAGTTTCCGCACTTTTATATTGTGGTTGGAAACTGTGAAGGCGGGAGATGTAGTAATTGGTCGTGTCGGATTTTATGCCATCTAATTTCCACCTTTTTGGACCACTCAAAGAAGCTTTAAGGGGAAGAAGATTTGCATGTGATGATGATTTGAAAGCAGCGGTGCATCAGTGACTACAAGCTCAACCACAAACATTTTTTGCTGATGGCATTAAAAAGTTGGTAATACACTGGAAAAAAATGCATTGAAAGGTGACAATGTAGAAAAGTGATGTAATTTGTTTTTAAAATTCTTAATAAATAGAGTTTTAATAAAGTGCGGAAACTTTTTGAAGAACCCTCGTAATAACAGTTACCAAGGGTAGTCCTAAAACTATTAACTGCGTGTTATGTATTTACACCTGTCACATATCCAGCATGTCTATGCTTCAGGAGTTTGTGATTGGTCCCCTGCTAATCACCCACAAGTATATAAGAGGGCAGCTGTGGGTCCAACAGGGGGGACTACTTTGGTATGAATTTGACTCTGTCATGTCGGTTTGGTTTGCCTTTGGTTTGTCATGTTCATGTTTAGAAGTCTCGTCTTGTATTAGTCTTGTTCATGTTTAGCTGTACTAGTGTTAGCTTAGCTTAGGGTTTAGGTTCATGTTTCATGTAGTTGTAGCTTAGTGGTTAAGATACTGGACTAGTAATCAGAGGTACTGGACTAGTAATAAGAAGGTTGAACTAGTAATCAGAAGGTTGGACTAGTAATCAGAAGGTTAGACTAGTAATCAGAGGTACTGGACTAGTAATCAGAAGGTTGGACTAGTAATCAGAGGTACTGGACTAGTAATCAGAAGGTTGGACTAGTAATCAGAGGTACTGGACTAGTAATCAGAAGGTTGGACTAGTAATCAGAGGTACTGGACTAGTAATCAAAAGGTTGCCAGTTCAAGCCCCAACCACCATCAAGACCCACCCCCCCACCACCATCAGGTTGCCACTGTTGGGCCCTTGAGCAAAGCCCTTAACCCTCACTCGCTAAGACTGTATACTGTCACAGTACTGTAAGTCGTTTTGAATAAAGGCGTCCGCTAAATGACGTAAATGTAAATGTACGTTTAGATTAGACTAGCCGTTAGCTTAGTTTATGTGTATTTAGCTTAGCAGTTAGCTTAGCAGTTAGCATCGTTTGTGTGTACCTTTGTCTTGTATTTTGTTATTATTAAATCTTTGTAAAACATCTCTGCGTGTGTGTCTGCCAAAAAACTAAGCTTTAAGTTTAATTTGAAGTAGTTCTGTTCTGGGCAAAATTTTTCTCAAAGTGATGGAAAAGACCATTGTCAAATTGTAGAAAGCATAGTTGCAGTCATTGCTGCTAGAGCTGGTGCAAAAGGCAATTACTTATTTTACAAGGGTAATATGGTGGTTGGATGTTTTTTCCTTGGATTGCTGCCCTTTCCATTGTATTCCTGGCTTGCGTGCAGTTCCGGCTGCACCCCTGATCACAATGAATCGGTTGTTGTAATACATATGCAACAATAACATATGCATTAAAAAAAAAGAATACGAGTACCACATACAAGCACTAAAGTTCGAATCTACATCAAAATGGTGCACATGTGACTTGAAACTTTGACTGTCTTATGATTGTTGTTGCACAGACAGACTGGTTTGAGTATGCCCGAAACCACAGCTCTCCTAAGATTTCCATGAACATCAGTCCCCTAGTACACTAAATCGTGAAAGAAAACACATGAAGTACATGAAGGCAGTTTTGCAAGAAAAAACACCTTGTTAATGAGAATGGTCAGAAAAGAATGACCAAACAGATTTGAGCTGGCAACATGTTACTGCAACTCAAATTACATCTCTTTAAAACTGGTAGCTAAAAAAAGCATGTCAGAACACACAACACTTTAAATCTTGAAATCGCTGGATTACAACAACAGAAGTCTCCTAATGGGTCCACATAGAACAGGGCATGGGCTCACCAAAACGTTGTATGGTCTGATGAACCTCGATTTCTGCTGCCTGTAGAGGGTAAGGTCTGTATTTGGCATAAACATATACACTCATCAACATTAAAACCACCTACTTGTTTCTACACTCACTGTCCATTTTATCAGCTCCACTTACCATATAGAAGCACTTTGTAGTTCTACAACTACTGACTGTAGTCCATCTGTTTCTCTACATACTTTTTTTATCCTGCTTTCACCCTGTTTTTGAATGGTCAGGACAGGAGCCCCCACAGGAGCACCACAGAGCAGGTATTATTTGGGTGGTGGATCATTCTCAGCATTGCAGTGACAATGACATGGTGGTGGTGTGTTAGTGTGTGTTGTGCTGGTATGAGTAAATCAGACACAGCAGCACTGTTGGAGTCTTTAAGTACCGTGTCCACTCACCGTTCACTTTATTAGACACTCCTACCTTGTTGGTCCACCTTATAGATGTAAAGTCAGAGATGATCACTCATATATTGCTGCTGTTTGAGTTGGTCATCTTCTTGGTCATCATATTTTTGGTTGGTGGACTATTCTCAGTCCAGCAGTCACAGTGAGGTGTTTAAAAACTCCATCAGCATTGTTGTGTCTTATCCCTTCATACCAGCACAACACACACTAACACACCACCACCATGTCAGTGTGACTGCAGTGCTGAGAATGATCCACTACCCAAATAATACATACTTCTTAGTGGTCCTGGGAGAGTTGAAGGACAGCATGAAAGGGGGCTAACAAAGCATGCAGAAAAACAGATGGACTACAGTCAGTAATTGTAGAACTACAAAGTGCTTTTATATGGTAAGTGGAGCTGATAAAATGTACAGTGTGTGTAGAAACAAGGAGGTGGTTTTAATGTAGTGGCTGATCGGTGTATATTCACATTTCAAGCTAGTGATTTAGCAGACTTTTTTAATCCAAAGCGTGGATTAAATACAATTGTGACCGTATGCATTGCAAGAAATTGAAGGTTAAGAGCCTTGCTCAAGGGCACAACAGTGGCAAACCAGGCAGATGTTGGGACTGAACCAGCAAACTTGTGATTACTAGTCTTGTAACTACCACAGCTTTTATTAACACACTATGAGCTCCCATAATACCAATCATGCATTGTTTGAATTGTTTCCCCCTACTTGTATTCTAGTATTGTGCAACACAAACACTGAATGGGGGCTCATATTTACCACACTAGGGAGTGGTTCACTCTGGTATTCATGCTAAGCCTTGTAAACACAAATACACATATTTCACTCAAACATATCCCACACTTTTCTAAATCCTTGACTAAATTAACAGGCTGAGTGATTGATTGGTGAAATAAAATACCTCTCAAGCTATTGCAAGGCCATTAGGCATGTGTCCAAAACCCCACCCTATAATCTGCAAAGTGCACTATTTAAAAAAGGGTTTTTATTGCAACCCTGCAATGTACTTTGAATGTTCATTGAAGCTATATACAATATAATGACTGTACAAAATACCTATAATGTAATTTGTACTCATTTGATGGTGATATGAAGAAGGGCACAGGACATCTGTACTGTACACGTAGATCACTTTGGTTCACCTGTCTGAACATTTAATGGATGTCTTCAATCTGCTTAATCTATTAATGGCATACAATGAGTGAAGCACATTTTAAGCCCTTTTCACATTACGTTTATCTGTCTTTCCCTCTTTTTCTTTTTAATAGAAGACTCACACAAAATAGAGTGGACAATGAGTGGACACGGTATTTATAAACTCCAGCAGCGCTGCTGTGTCTGATCCACTCATACCAGCACAACACACACTAACACACCACCACCATGTCACTGCAGTGCTGAGAATGATCCACCACCCAAATAATACCTGCTCTGTGGTGGTCCTGACCATTGAAAAACAGCTTGAAAGGGGGCTAACAAAACATGCAGAGAAACTGATGGACTACAGTCAGTAATTGTAGAAATACAAAGTGCTTCTATATGGTAAGTGGAGCTGATAAAATGGACAGTGAGTGTAGAAACAAGGAGGTGGTTTTAATGTTATGGCTTATCAGTGTATACAAATAGCATATTAAGAATACATTTCATATTAATTAAGTATTATAACATTGTGTTTTCAATGTTAATAGTCATTCTTATGACAGCTGTCATTACTGATACATAGATTATGTTGTGTGCCTATAACCTGACATCTCAATATACACAAATGAGCCAAAACATTATGACCTCTCACGAGTCCACACGACCTCAAAAGGTGTCCAATGGTATCTGATATACAGATGTTACCAGCTGGTCTTTCGACTCCTGTATGTTGTGAGGTGAATTGTCATGAAGTGCAGGCAAATAATACACACTCATCTCATCACCAGTATTAAATAGTTTTCAATTTGAGCCACAGTTGCCTTGACCTCACAGCCTTCACGTCCTCAGTAAATCTTGGGCACTCAACAACCTGCTGGTGGTTCGTGGCTTATTCTTCCTAGGATTTCTCTTGGTTGGTACTGTGGGCACCTGTTGCTTTAAGCTGTAAGCATTCATCTTCAAGGTCAGTATTATTTTTTATTAACATGCTGTGAAAAAATCTACTCAGCTACTAACAGAATATCAGTATTAAATCAGTAACAGTTTGCATGCTTTTAAAAGGTAACTAGCATACCCAGGCTTCTCTTGGACATTAACCAAAGGCAAGTTTTAATCCCTGGTTCCCACAACTCCAACTCCCCACATGCATCAATGAGCCTTGTCCACCCATGACCCTGTCGCTGGTTTACCACTGTTCCTTCCTTGGACCACTTTTCATACATACTGACCGCTGCAGACCGGGAACACCCCACAAGAGCTGCAGTTTTGGAGATGCTCTGACCCAGTCGTCTAGCCATCACAATTTGGTCCTTGTCAAACTCGCTCAAATCAATATTATTTTTGGTTAACATGCTGGGAAAAAATCTACTCAGCTACTAACAGAATATTTGTATTAAATCAGTATCAGATACTGGCTGATGCACTATCAAAAATGTAAAAATAGAATTAGAGTATACTTTATTTATACCCCTCTTTAACATGTCTGAGATATTTATGCTGTAATAAAAATAATCAAACTATTTGCATGCTTTTAAAAGGTAACTAGCATACCCAGGCTTCTCTTGGACATTAACCAAAGGCTAGTTTTAAACTCCGGTTCTATTTATATATATTTTATAGTATTAGTTATCAGAACTGCACTGGTGTCATGGGGTTGATTTCAATGGCTCTTAGTAGACTGGGAGCCCAATAAGACCCAAGGGACCAAAACATGTCCAGGAAAATGAGACTTGTCTGGGGCAGGAGATCAAGTGCATTAACCTATTAGTGGCCCCAGAATATCTGCTGGAACCCCTGCAGGCATTCATTTATCTTCAGTAAACATTTTATCCTAACCTGACTAGGTAGTAAGATCCAGAGTCTATCTCAAGATCACAAGGGTACAAGGTAAAAAAAAACACCCTAAACAATGGCAATCGCATGGCAAGGCAGCACACACTTACTGACTTACTTATTCACAGCTCAATTGTTGAAGACAATGTTGAGTACAAAATTGAGACGAGTAGATTCTAGTCTTGGACTCAAGGTCTGAGTCATTGTATTTTTTGTCCAAGATTTTTTGAATTTGTTTTGTCATTGATTTCCTAGGATATTGATTTTGATTTTTCAAGATGAGCTTCAGTTTTGTCATTGGTTTTATTTATTTTTTTGTTTATTCACACTATAATCACCCATTGTACAACTTGAATGGTTTGTAAACCCCCAAAAATTACAAACAATATATATATATACAGTGGGGGACATAAGTATTTGATCCCCTGCTGATTTTGTAAGTTTACCCTCTTACAAAGACTTGAACAGTCTATAATTTTTATGGAAGGTTTATTTTAACAGAGAGAGACAGAATATCAACAAAAAATCCAGAAAAAAAACATTAAATAAAAGTTATAAATTAATTTGTATTTAATTAAGGGAAATAAGTATTTGATCCCCTACCAACCAGCAAGAATTCTGACCCCCACAGACCGGTTATGTGCCCATGAGGCACACAAATTAGTCCTGTCCCTGTATAAAAGACTCCTGTCACAGAATCAGTTTCTTCCGTTCAAATCTCTCGACCACCATGGGCAAGACCAAAGAGCTATCAAAGGACGTCAGGGACAAGATTGTAGACCTGCACAAGGCTGGAATGGGCTACAAGACCATCAGCAAGAAGCTTGGTGAGAAAGAGACCACTGTTGGTGCGATAATTCGAAAATGGAAGAAATACAAGATCACAGTCAATCACCCTCACTCTGGAGCTCCATGCAAGATCTCACCTGGTGGGGTAAGAATGATTCTGAGAAAGGTGAGGTCAGTCCAGAATTACACGGGAGGAGCTTGTCAATGATCTCAAGGGAGCTGGGAGCAGAGAAATGCTGGATATGACCCCAAGAACACCATCCCCACCGGGCATTTCTTTGCCTCCAAACACGGCGAGTGGAGTTGATGCCAAAGAGCTAAATTTTGGTCTCATCTGACCATATCACATTCTCCCAAGCTTTCTCTGAATCATTCAGGTGTTCATTGGCAAACTTCAGACGGGCCTGTACATGAGCCTTCTTGAGCAAAGGGACTTTGCTGGCACTGCAGGATCTCAATCCATTACGGCGAAGTGTGTTACTAATGGTTTTCTTGGTGACTGTGCTCCCAGCTCCCTTGAGATCATTGACAAGCTCCTCCCGTGTAATTCTGGACTGACCTCACCTTTCTCAGAATCATTCTTACCCCACCAGGTGAGATCTTGCATGGAGCTCCAGAGCGAGGGTGATTGACTGTGATCTTGTATTTCTTCCATTTTCGAATTATCGCACCAACAGTGGTCTCTTTCTCACCAAGCTTCTTGCTGATGGTCTTGTAGCCCATTCCAGCCTTGTGCAGGTCTACAATCTTGTCCCTGACGTCCTTTGATAGCTCTTTGGTCTTGCCCATGGTGGTCGAGAGATTTGAACGGAAGAAACTGATTCTGTGACAGGAGTCTTTTATACAGGGACAGGACTAATTTGTGTGCCTCATGGGCACATAACCGGTCTGTGGGGGTCAGAATTCTTGCTGGTTGGTAGGGGATCAAATACTTATTTCCCTTAATTAAATACAAATTAATTTATAACTTTTATTTAATGTTCTTTTTCTGGATTTTTTGTTGATATTCTGTCTCTCTCTGTTAAAATAAACCTTCCATAAAAATTATAGACTGTTCAAGTCTTTGTAAGGGGGTAAACTTACAAAATCAGCAGGGGATCAAATACTTATTTCCCCCACTGTATATATATACTGTATATACAGTATATACACACACACACACATATATACAGTATATATATACTGATCAGCCATAACATTAAAATTACCTTCTTGTTTCTACACTCACTGTCCATTTTATCAGCTCCACTTACCATATAGAAGCACTTTGTAGTTCTACAATTACTGACTGTAGTCCATCAGTTTCTCTGCATGCTTTGTTAGCTGTTCTTCAATGGTCAGGAATCTCCCAGGACCACTACAGAGCAGGTATTATTTGGGTGGTGGATTATTCTCAGCACTGCACTGACACTGACATGGTGGTGGTGTGTTAGTGTGTGTTGTGCTGGAATGAGTGGATAAGACACAGCAGCGCTGCTGAAGTTTTTAAACACCTCACTGTCACTGCTGGACTGACAATAGTCCACCAACCAAAAATATCCAGCCAACAGTGCCCCATGGGCAGCGTCCTATGACCACTGCTGAAGGTCTAGAAGATGACTGACTCAAACAGCAGCAATAGATGAGCGATCGTCTCTGACTTTACATCTACAAGGTGAACCAACTAGGTAGGAGTGTCTAATAGAGTAGACAGTGAGTGGACACGGTATTGAAAAACTCCAGCAGCGCTGCTGTGTCTGATCCACTCATACCAGCACAACACACACTAACACACCACCACCATGTCATTGTCACTGCAGTGCTGAGAATGATCCACCACCCAAATTATACCTGCTCTGTAGTGGTCCCTTGAGGTCCTGACCATTGAAGAACAGCATGAAAAGAGGCTAACAAAGCATGTAGAGAAACAGATGGACTACAGTCAGTAATTGTAGAAATACAAAGTGCTTGTATATGGTAAGTGGAGCTGATAAAATGAACAGTGAGTGTAGAAACAAGGAGGTGGTTTTAATGTTATGGTTGATCGGTGTAGATTTCTGCACAGAACCTTTTTAATATTTCTCAACCCAAACTCTTACCTTTTTTATTCATTTTACAGATAACACTGTCATGTCAAAGCTTCGATTTATTAAAGCATGATAGTTTTATCCAAACCATTACTGATAAAAATCCAGAGAAAATTGCCCCAATGATATATAACTGTATCGGTTTAGAGGGTAAGAACTTAACTATATTGCACATTCTTCCTTTTGCATCAATAAATCATTAACCTCATAGGTTATGACACTACATTACATATTGGGCACGAGTCAGTTCTCTTCCTGTATGATACTGCCAAAGCGCCATTGTTTCAGATTCTTCAGGCTTTTGCATAAGTGGTTTTGAGGGAGAATAATGCAACATTTCAAAGCTCTGGCATTAAACAGCATTTCTGTTCTTACAAAATATCTAAACACAAATGTTCCTTTTAGGAGTGTAGCTATGAAGTAAGTTAGTTATGTGTGTGTGTATACCCCTATAAGGGACTGGCGCTCTGTCAAGTGTTCCACATTTCACTATTTTCCTAAATCAGAGAATACTGTGTAATACCAGAGATTACAGAGAAAACACATCATAGTTAAAACATCCTCATCTTTAAAAACATTAATTAGAACACTAGACCAGTTTACAGACAGTAATATTACTGATCCAGTCTGTCTGGTATTTTTCTTATAAATTGTTTAGAGGAAAATAATGAGTTTTTTTTAAAGCCCTAGCATTAAACAGCCTTTTTTTGATGTTTCAAATTAGCCAAAGGCAGCTGTTTCCCTTCGAGAGTGTAGATTTGAGTGAGTGAATGTGTAAGTGCATATGTGAAAGGTCTCTCTAGGCTCTGGCATTAAACAGCTTTTGTGATTGTAGATAAAAGCATATGTGTAAATGAATATGTGTGTATTCCTGTCATAAAAAATAAATCAGTTAATAAACGTATGAATAAATAATGTGTACAGAAATAAGTAACATTCTTCTTAAGACTTGATCTTGACTTCATCCTGGTTTTGCAGCTGCTCTTACTTGCACTTTTTATGCATGGTCCTGAACTGGTCTTGGAATGAATGAATGAATGAAGTGTAAAACATTTTGAAAGAAAAACAAACAAGTTGTATCCTTCTCAGGGCTTGGGCGTAATCTCTGATCTGTCTTGAGAATGAATGAATGAATGAATATTGTGTAAAAACACCTTGGAAAAAATAATTTGCATATATTTACTAGGGCTTGGCCTTTGTCTTGACTTGGTCCTGTTTTTATCTGGATTTTCTATGTGTGGTACTGGACTGGTCTTAGAATGAATGAATGAACGAATGAATGAACGAATGAATGAATGAATGAATGAATGAAGACATTTCAATGAATTCAAGTTGTATTACTTTTTAGGGCTTGTCCCTAATCTGGACCTGGTTCAGCACTTATTTGGTCTTGATCTTGACCTGGCCCTGACTGTATGTGCAAGGTTACTAGACTTGTCTTAGAATGAATGAGTGAATGAATGAATATTGTGTCAAAACATTGTGGGAAAAATCATTTGCATACTCATTAAGGCTTGGTCATGATCCTGACCTGGTCCTGCTTTTATTTGGACTCTCTGTGTGTGGTTATGGACTGGTCATTGAATGAACAGATGAATTAATGAATGACAACATTTTAAAGAATTTAAGCTGGGCTTGGGCTTAATCTGTACCTGGTTCAGCACTTATTTGCACTCTCTGTTTCTGAATTTTATAACATTCTTGTTATGGCTTGGTCTTGATCTTGACCTGGCCCTGACTGTTTGTGCAAGGTTACTAGACTTGTCTTAGAATGAATGAATGAATAAATGAATGAACAAAGTGTTAAAAAAACAAAACAAGTTGTATTCTCCTTAGGGCTTGGGCATAATCTCTGACTTGTCTTGGAATGAATGAATGGATGAATGAATGAATGAATGAATGAATGTGTAAAAACATTGTGAGGAAAAAAAATTTGCATACTCATTATGGCTTGGTTGGCTTGGTCTTGATCTGGTCTTGCTTTTGGGCTCTCTTTTTGTGGTACTGGACTGGCCTTAGAATGAATGAATGAATGAATGAATGAATGAAGTGTAAAACATTTTGAAAAAAAAAGTTGTATCTTAGGACTTGAGCTTAATCTCAAACTGGTCTTGGAATGGATAAATGAATGAATGAATGAATGAATATTGTGTAAAAAAAAACCTTGGAAAAAATCATTTGCATATATTTATTAGGGCTTGGCCTTTGTCTTGACTTGGTCCTGGTTTTATTTGGACTTTCTATGTGTGGTACTGGACTGGTCTTAGAATGAATGAATGAGTGTAAAACACTGAAAAAAAAACCAAGTTGTATCTTAGGACTTGAGCTTAATCTCAAACTGGTCTTGGAATGAATAAATGAATGAATGAATGAATGCATGAATAAATGAATGAATGAATGAATGAATTAATTAATTAATATTGTGTAAAAACACCTTGGAAAAAAATCATTTGCATATATTTATTAGGGCTTGGCCTTTGTCTTGACTTGGTCCTGGTTTTATTTGGACTTTCTGTGTGTGGTACTAGACTGGTCTTAGAATGAACGAGTGAATGAATGAATAAATGAACCAAAGTGTAAAACTTTGTGGGAAAAATCATTTGCATACTCAGTAGGGCTTGGTCTTGATCTTGACCCGGTCCTGCTTTTATTTGGACTCACTATATATGGTATTGGACTGGTCTTAAAATGAGTGGATGGATGAATGAATGAATGAAAACATTTTAAAGAATTCAAGTTGTATTTCTTTTTCTGGCTTGGGCTTCATCTGGACCTGGTTCAGCCCTTATTTGTACTGTATTTTATAACATTCTTGTTATGGCTTGGTCTTGATCTTGACCTGGCCCTGACTGTTTGTGCAAGGGTACTAGACTTGTCTTAGAATGAATGAATGAATGAATGAATGAATTGATTAATTGATTTGACCTGGTCCTGCTTTTATTTGAACTCTTTATGCCCGGCACTGGGCTGGTCTTGGAGTCCTGTTTCCACCCCTCACCCCCAGTTATCCATTCCTTTTCCCGACGGCAGAGGTCGCCTGGAGTTTGGCGCATAGCGGGAACGGGAACGCATGGACGCACAGCCAATACCACTACCGCTACTGCTGCTACCAGTGCTACTGCTACCAGAGATACTGCTACCGCTACATCTGCACCAGTACTGCCGATTTACACACTCTGTTACAGAGAACTCAAACCCAGCTCCATCACTGCACATTTAAAAGCGCCATTACACCATCACTGCCCCCATGACTGCTGTTTTAGCGGGACTCTTGTAAAGTAAACTTTTTTTGCACTCGCGCTGGTTTGGTGAGAGCTGACAAAGCAGTCAATACACCATCCTGATCAGGCATCACCCAGTCACACAGTCATACAGTCAGTGCATGAACGAATTAGTCTTAAAACCGCGAACGGATGTGAGGAGAAGAGCGCTGGAGACTCAACCCTGCTGCTGGGGCTTTTTTTGTTCGGGTTAACAATAGAGCAAACGCGCGCGAGAGAGAGAGTAAGGGAGAGAGAGATACAGAGTGAGCGAGGGAGAGAGAGTGAGAGAGATACAGAGTGAGAGAGAGAGAGAGAGAGAGAGACTCGCGGCAGCAGAAGCGCTGGTGAACCTGTTTTCATGCCTTCAGTGGAGCGAAGCGGGCGATGGATGTGAGATTTTATCCTGTACCCCCTTCCAGCGTGGGCTCCTGCACGTTACCCCCGGACTCCAGTCTCGCCTCTCTGGACTATTACCACTGCAACAAGGTAATTACCCCCGAGCAAGCACCATGCTCCGCTTATTTTACACACCGGCTTTTACTTTCTATCGTTTTCTTTCCCAAAAGCGCAATGCATGTGCGTCCACTCCACTCCGAAGTTGGAAAGCTGTCCTGTTCTATTCTATTGTTGTTGTCAGTCTGTAGATATCGATTGTCTCAGCTGCACGGGTTAAACGCATGGGTCCGGGATGAGTGTTGAAACTGTAAACTTCAACTTGAGCACGAACCGGGGATAGTGAAGCAGATGGAGAGCGCTCGCTTCTCTCGATTGGCTAATTGCTGGCACAACAAAAACAAGAACGCGTGGCGGAATTGGACGGCGCGTCCAGTTCCAGAACTTCCACAAGTGCATGGCTTTTATAACCATGTTGGACAGTTTGGAATTGGAAGTGCGTTGATAGCCAAACAACTTTCCAGCAGTATGACCATAGGGGACTTACATTTAGAAAAAAGCTCCATGTGCAATTCAATAACTTAAACGTAGGAGTTCTCAGGGTTCTGTACAGAAGGGTGGCACCATGCTCTTGATTCAAATGTGCACATTAATTTGCACACAAAGTATAATGCATTATCAAAATTGCATTTTCATTTAGTTCATGTGGTTGTCCTTACTGTTCTGCATTTGCACCAAGGTGCTCATTCCAGATTACCAATGCTCCTATATAGCATTGGTTGATGTGTATTTTATGTTTGGTTGTAAATGATTATCCTAAACTTATATTACTGTTTGTTTTTTTGTTTTTTTTATAATTTAGTGTTATATATATATATATGTTACATAAATAATTTGCAAATTTGCACATGGCACTATTGCACTATTTACAGCAGCACAACAATAATGTATATTATATATTTACATTTACATTTTCAGCATTTAGCAGACGCTCTTATCCAGAGCGACTTACAGAATATATATCTGCTATACTTGAACACTACTTTATATATTCTCATTCATTAAGCCACTTTTATCCACCTTTCATTACTCATTATAATTATATACTAGTCTATACTCTATACAATCAGCATTACCTGTTTAATATGCTTTAACTTGTGTCTCCTCATTTCACTTATCTGGTCACTTTAACTGTATTATATGTGAATGATCTCATCTCTATCTTGCACTTCTGGTTAAATGCTACTGCATTTTATTGGCTTTGTACTTGTTCTGTGAATCTAATCTAATGCACAAGAATCAGATATTGGACGACAAACCTTTTGTCATTTCATCATACCATGTACATTGGCAATAAAGCTATTCTGTTCTGTTCTTTTTTTTAATTCAAATTAAGTACATATTGTTTTTAGGAAGAACTTTGTTATTTATTACAAAGTCTAAATCAACCTTAAACATTTGGAAAACATCTAAAGTGTTTGCAGGTAACATGTTCTTGCATTGAATTGCCTTTCTTATGCGAGTGTCTTGCATTCTATTCTATTTTATTTAAAGAAAGTAAATTAATTTCATTGACAGGGTTTGGAAGTGTCTTTTTAAAAGGTTTGAATTGAATAGCAAAAGATTATTTAAAATAATTCGTATGTAGATTTGCTTAGACTTAAACTTTAAAAAGCTTGTGTTTATTCTTTTTATTCTATGTGAAGCAAGTAAACTAAGAGCAACCCTTTTAATGTAAATTTGATTTTATTCTTTGATTATTACAGCATTAAATTTAGTGCAGTCTTTTTCAGTGACTGGGAAATTAGAAATGGTTTCGACTAAACGTTAGGGGAAATTTACCAGAAATTGATGTGCTGAATGTGTTTATTGATTTATAAACCATAGGCATAATTTATATACATATGCTTATTATTATTATTGTTCAATCCTTTGTGGACTGGACCCAGTTATGTTAATATCTTAGAGCCTGTATCGTTCATGTGGAAATGACTGACGTTTGAGATGAGTACTTTCAATGCGACTTTTTAATTAGGTAAAACGGCAAACCTTTTAGTAAAAAAATACTTAGAATTTTAATCATAAGCAAAAAAAATTCACAGATTTGTTAACTCACATTTTTCTAGGATTGTTGTCGAGTAAGTGTAAACACTGCACTGCATTTGTTTAGCGAATGTAGCAGCCTGGGCTTGTATGCATTAGTTTTGCATACTGCTTGGTAACGCTAGTCAAATAGTACACGGAGTGTTTAATGCTTTAATAACTCACTATTTACTTATAAATTATGAATTTTTTTGGAAGCTGTTTCTTGTTGATACTTCTGTATCCCTGTAAACGGCGCTGCGGTGACGTAGTCGCACCTCCACGTGCTTCACAGTCCGGCTATTAATTACGGCGCTGGCTAATTATTATCTAATCGAATCGGTCACTTGCGCCAGAATAACCAGAGCGAAAGATGTTCAGGTTTAACACCAGAACCAGTCCGATCACTGCAGTTAATCGATTTATTTAACTGGACTTACTCTGTCTGGACTGGAGAACTTTGTATCGGTTATTACAGGGACAACCAAACTGAATCGATACCGGTATCGGTTCTCACGTGCATGCGGACCATGTGCAGCAGTAAAATGCGCGAGCTAATATCTAATATCCTCTAATATCATGTTTCACACACTTCGGTTACATTCATCACAGAAAGTGTAGTTACTCATTACACGAGATTCATTAGTCCTCAAGCTTTAACTCAATTCACCTCACTTGCATGTCTTTGGACTGTGTGAGAAAACCGGAGCTCCCGGAGGAAACCCACACATACACGGGGAGAACATGCAAACTCCACACAGAAAGGACCCTGATCGAACCCAGGTCCCTCTTGCTGTGAGGCGACAGATGCGTGCAAAGTGTGGATGACCGCAAAGCCCATCAAGCTAAACACCACACGCATCTTTTAATCGGATGCTGCTGACTAGGGTGCAATTACTTTTTAAACCCATTTTTAAATGACTTCGCTTTTGCAGCGTTCCCAGGCGCACTGCATTAAAGCTGCCGTATGCAACATTCGATGTAAAAAATAAGGCAGAAGCATTTAAAACACTTTAAAACACAAAATGGTGATCACGGTGGTGCAGCTGGGATATTGTGGGTGCACAGCAACATGAGCCCTGGGGACATGGGTTTGATCCTCACCCCCAGGTCATTCTCTGTAAGGAGAGAATGTGTTTCAGGAATAGAAATCAGCATAATGGTTTTTATTATGGGTCCCATAAGCCATATGAGCCACCCAGTGATTTAGAATGATTTAATTATATATTTTCTAAATCAACCTTATAGTCACTTTTACAAACATGTACACCATGCACGACCTATCCTGCAAACCCATTACATGAGTAATATTTAAACACAAAACTTGAAATAATTTACTTAATTTAAATGTGGACATTTCCATATGGACTACATTTACTACATTAAACAATTGCATTTTTCAGCTTTGTTGTGTACTCATGTAAATCAAGTAAATCCGATACTGTAGTTTCGTTAGGTTCGTATTACAGTGAATGCACCTGCCATTTATCTTGGACTAATTTTGCTTCTGTTTACAACCAAAACACCTCTATTTAAGCTGCGCTGGTTTGAATGTACCATGTTTAGTAGCATGCTGGTGCATTTGTCTTTTTGTTTAAAACAATTAAATTCATTTAACCATTTTAAGTAATTTAACAGATTTGTTTCTGTGGGTATAGGTTGCATTAGAAATTAATGTTTGGCAGTTTTTTTAATCCTGGAAGCTGTACAACATGTTTTCTGCAACCTTTTTTAAGTAGGAATGTCCTAATTCCATTTTTTCTATCATTAATGCAATGCTTTAACAGATCTTTAGAGTACTGACTGATAGTGATGATAAATTGATGTTGTTTTCACAGTAACCAAACAGCCTTACTGTATGTTGTCTATGCAAAATGCCAAAGGTGTAAAATCTGTATGCTTTTAGGATCATTTGAAGCATACATAATACGTATTGATAATCTGTTCCCTTGTCATGAGAACTAACTCAAGATTTTTAGCTTTTCATTTTCTATTCTCTTAAAACAATTAAGTATTTTAATTAATGAGGTACAGTAAAACACTTGTCTCAACCACCACATTTGAGTGCACTCCACTTGATTGATTTGCCACAATTAATTTGAATTAAAAAAATTATAAAATTGTTATTTTTATCTTTAAAACAATGTTGTGTTGATGTCTTTGGTTCGTCATAGTGATCCACAGCTTGTGGAGTTAAATGTCAAGGTTGGGCACTAATGGAATATTCAGATTACTAAAATTACACACTTCTAATGAGTCACTGATATATGGTGAAAAAGTTGAGAAGTTTATCACTTTCAGGTGAATGCTTTTTAAATGTTAATAGTGTTTGCTCACAGCGCAGCACTTTCCTACAGTGCTCCAGATTTGGTTGCCAGGTGCAACATTTTGGTATGCTCGTGCCTACTATTTGCTACTGCTTGTTTTTTATTATTATTTAAATATATACATATATATTTTTGCCCAGGGTTTGGTGTTTTGCATATAGTAGCTAAATTTGTATATAGATTTGAAAACATACATGTCACATCGGTTGGTCTCTTCTCTCAGACTTGTCATGTTTCCATTCTGTACTGTAGATATGAGTAGATATATGATTATAAATGTATTATGCTTTGCATTAGGAGACTTCTCTACTCATTCTTATAGCTATTTTCTTATTTATGACTATATTTGTCATATCAGACCAGTCAAACAACATAGCACTGTGTGATTAAATACTATTTTTCTTATTTAGTTTGCTTTTGGGCTGGTTTAAATTATAAATCTTGCCTCCAAAATGTTGAACAGCCTTTTCAATCATAAGCACTTCATCCCACGCTGAGAATGACAAATCACCAAAAGCAAATTGCTTTCATTTAAAAAAAAAGGTCCGGTTTCACAGGAAAACACTGGGTGCAAGGCAGGAATATGTCGCCAATCAATCGCAGGGCTTCGCCATCCTAGTAGACATCGACAATCATGTCTGTGTGGAGGCTTTGCTGGCTGATAGCACCACTGAGATTGTGACCTGGATCTCAGCCCATTGTGCTACCTGAGCATCTTTTATCTTTAAGTTAATCTATTTTTATTATACTGTTAATCTGTTTTTTTAAATCTAACAAATATAATAATTAAACACTGCTGTCTGCTGTTTCCATTAATTTGGGAAACGCTGTAGTAAAAGCCCAGTTGTATTTAAAAGGACATAAATACGTCAATGCCTATTGACCAAAGTACAATGTGTCCTACTGGATTCACCAGAGCTACTGTCAATAACACTGAGCAACAAGGTGACTTTACATGTTTTCCCAAAATGTATTTTGAATATGTTGCAATCTTAATGCATTTTAAATTGAATGTGTTTAGTATTCTGTCCTTGCGCGATGGTCAGTAAATGCACATCCAATTTAGAGTCTGAATCATGCTCTGAACATTTGTTCAAATTCACTGCCACAAAGCAGTTATATTTAGCTTCCCTGAGCCATGACAAATAAAATCGAGTGCAGCAGATGGAATCCTAGATAAAGGTGAACAATAAATAGAAAATGACTGCAAACATCATAAGACCGACGTATAAGCAAACTAATACTGGAGACTAAATAGATGGACGGCTTAATGTATTATGAATCATATTGCTTCACTTCGGTATGTGGGACTGCTCTTAAGCCTCCCATCTCTGTAAGTAACTCATAATTTGGTGAGGTGTGTTTATAGAAGTGTGTCACAGAGTTTAGCTTGTGGCTTGGAACATATGGAAAAGATCAGCCAGCCAGCCAGCCTGAGGGTACTGTATACCGTCTGCATATACAGAAAAATGATATTTTTTAAGTGGACATTATGCAGCAGATTTGAAGGGACACGTCTGTTCTGTCCACCACAATGGGCTCTTTTATACAGGCCTGCTTCAATAAAGTAAATGTTCGAATGTAGCTGGGATGCCATGCATCCTATAAGAGACCGCATGTACGTAATTAACTATCGAGACATGCAATGGTGTTCTGTGGCATACCTTGAACCGGAAATGGTTCTGAAAACTAGGCCAACCATGATGGGTGGCTCTCATTTCCTGTCGCTAACACGTTAATGCACTAGCTGCTGTGTTTTTACAGCTACAGATGAACTCACTTACTTACTGTAGAAATATTAGCACTGGTTACTTACTGAACAGGAAACCTAGTGCAAGAAGGAGCAAGCTGGAATCTTATTTGATACAAAAAGATATCATGAGTCATGATAGTGGCAACGGTTTCAGAAAGGTGTGAATGTTCCAGCATGACTGTGCTCATGTGCACACAGCCAGGTCCATTAAGACGTAGTTTTAATCAGGAGAACTGACCACAACTGTATTGAACACATTTAAAATTATGAGACAGATTTACTTGTCCAACATCAGTACTTAACTTCACAAATGCTTTTTTGGCTGGATTAAAATAAATACTTCTATAATACTAATAATTTACTTTATATGTTTGTTTTAAGAAACAATGGCAAAGTCTGCTGGGTCCAAAATATACATACCAGCAAAATACCTTTCAGCGTAAGGTGACCTTGGCAAGAAAACACTTTTTCCATTTTTTAATAAGTAAGGTCAAATGAACCCTACCCACAGTGAAGTCACCAGCTTAAGGTGTATTAACATTCTACACCAGCATGTTTGAAGAAAACTCTCTAAAACGTCTAATAAAACCTAAACCTGTAACAAAAAAATTACAGAAATTTGTGTTCCAGTCATTCAGTCAGAACTGAGGACAAAAGAACAGCTGCAGTAATCTTAGAAATCTAAAAACCATCATGACAAACACACCCCATGTTTAAAGTAGTGGTTGCAAGTTTTTAACAATAACTTTAGCTGAGTAAATGATCTTTGGTAAATAAATTGTTTAGATGGTTGTTATAGGAACTTCATAACAGCGGCTGGAAAAATTTGCATCTGACTGGGTGTGGAATAACCGTCATCAGAGAAAAGAACAGATACAAAATTACAAAAATGACATTGTGTGGTCTTCAAAAGAGGCCATGAATAAGGATTCAAGGACTGTAGTTGCTGGAAAAAGATTGTGAAGATAAAAGATTGTGAAGATATATATATGATTATTAATATGATTATATTGTGTATATTGACTGCACCCATATTAAGTATAGCCACAGTGGATCATTCTGGTCTTTATACCTGAATTTGCACAGTTTTTATTCTGAATGATCTTCCTCTCACAACAATTCACTTTGAAAGTGCACTAGGCTGTTCAACTATCCCTCCCCCACCTCCCTTTTTAGCACCAAGAAGCTAAAAAGAATAAGTGTGACCAAATATGAATAGGGTTGCTAAGTATGACATGTATGATGTGATAGTGTCATTAATAAAGATTTCAGTTAATGATTTTACAAACCATATACAGTAATGAAAGTTTTTCTGTATGTTTGTTTAGAAATATATTTTACTTGGGTGACACAGTGATGCAGCAGGTAGCGTGTGGAATAACTGGGTGTGGAATAATTACATTGAATGAGGATGAATAAGGATTGAAGGACTGTAGTTGCAGGAAAAAGATTGTGAACCCCCAAGCGCTTGGATCTTTTGTATTAATTATTCATTTAATTTAATTAATGTGGAATAAAGATCTTCATTTAGTGTAACATAATACTAAGGAAACACATTTTTTCTTAACTAACTTAATATATATATATATACATATATATATGATTATTATTATGATTATATATTTTTTAAGTACAGCCACAGCAGATAATTCTGGTCTTTATACCCAGATTTGCACAGTTTTTATGCAGAATGATCTTCCAGACACAACCTCCTTGTTTAATTTGGGCTTAGGAGTGCCACTTAGAATGCGCTTGGCGGTTCAGCTCCCTCCCCCACCCCCTTTTTTAGCACTAAGAAGCTAAAAAGAATAAGTGGGACCAAATATGAATAGAGTTGTTAGTAAGTATGACCTGTATGATGTGATAGTGTCATTAATAAAGATTTTTATTCATGATTTCACAAACGATATACAATAATGAAGGTTTTCCTGTATATTTGTTTAGAAATTAATTTTTACTTGAATGACACAGTTATGAAGCAGGTAGTGAGGGTGCTACAGAGAATTATGGGGCTTGGAACCTAAATGTACATATTTTAACAATTACTTTGTGTGAGGAATTTGGCATGTACTTTAGTGTCTAGTGTCCAGTGTCTAGTGTAGTCTTCAACAAAACTCTTCACTAAATGTAGGTAAATTTAGGCTGGTTAATGTCCAGAGTTTCCAGGTGACACCTGACCCACCATGAGTCTGAATAGGATAAAACAGCAACTAAAACTCATTTTAATGTCATGAACAGAGCACAATACAAACACTTGAGGTGCTTTTATCTGATTAAATTGCTGCTATACTGTGCACAGCCTAAATCTCATTTCCTTTATAAGAAAAATGACCAACACAGCATTACAGAACAATCAAATACAGTCAGTCAGGAAATGATCAAATGGTTCAAGTTTGACAAGTGTTAAAGTCTATTGTATGTCATGTTTCCTGTCACATGATCTATATGGCCCAAGTCTATTTTAGGCTGTCCAAAGTCCACAGAAATGTGTGTAATGGTCTTAAAATGACTCATTTGTGTATATACAAACATCAAACCATTGCATGAATAATATCTAGCATAATGGTGAAGCAGTGCTGCATAGTTTTTATTACCAGGTTTGATCCCAGCCTGTGTTTACTGTTTTGAAGGTTTTACCTGTGTCAACCTTGGGCTGCTTGCTTGTACTTTAGTTTCCTCACACATCCACAGAACTTCTCATTGGGTGAATGAGTGAAGGAGTTTGTGATGCCCTACAATAATGTGTTTAATGAGCTACACCATAAGGACAAAATGACATGAACCACCTTCCAAATTAGTAAGCTTGGGAATTTCAACCAGACCCATTGCTCACAACCAATAATGTCAAATAAAATATATGCTTACTTATTGACATAAATGCAGCAACAATTCGGGAAGGGCCTTTCCAGGCTGTTCCAGTATTACTGTGCTCACTTTCCATTGCAGTCCATTAAAGCATAAATGGCAAGGTCCATAAATGGGAACTCCACTGGCATGCACATGGCCTGGACCTCGACCACATTAAACACCTTCAGGATGAATTAGAATGTCAAGAAGCCATGCCTTTTTGTCTTCTTGGCTTTATTGTGTGTACTCTTGGTGTGTGTATATGTAGACTGTACTCAGTACATTAAGGCACATACTGCAAAATCAGCGCTCACAAATCCTTAAACCCATTTTCTGTAGAGCTATTCTCATTTCTCTCTCTCTCTCTCTCTCTCTCTCTCTCTCTCTCTCTCTCTCTCTCTCTCTCATGTGTGGGTGTATTGTCAGTTAAGCATACTCTCTTTGCATCCCTTCAGTAAAGGCCATCTCTTCATAAATGCATGTTTTGTTCAGAGAATATTTGCTGAATGCATTAGGATTTGTGTGTAGCCTCGGGCCTGTTCGCTTCACGAAAATATGAAGTTGGATGGTTTATGAGAACTCCCCCCTACCCACACCCCTCCCCCCTCCCCTCTCCTCTTCACTCCCCACTGCTAACCTGATTGTAAAGGATCGAAATGCACTAGAATACAAACATTCAAATTAAATGAGACAAATCAGACAAACATAGCTGGAATGTAATCAGCCCTGCCAAGTTCAGCAGTGTCCACACAAGCCGTAGAACATACTGAACCACTTTGGGTCATTACTGAGGATATTTAAAACACAGACTGGCAGTACAAAAGCTTTTTAAACATCACAGTAAACAGTCGAACATGAAACCTATTTAAACATATAAAATAGCATATTATGGAATGTAGGAAAACAGTACCATATGTAAAATATAAGGTTTTGTTTCATGTTACGTCGAACATAAATAGCAGACGTTATTAAACAGCCACATACTAAAGGGTTTCTGTCTAATTGCATACCTCTGTCCAACTGTCAAAACTGAATTTAAAGCACATGTCCCAGCTTCTCCTATTGACATAAAGTTACACCAAACTTTAAATAACAGCACAAAACCTTTTACCCTGTTTTTAGTCTGTTGGGTGGCTGCAGGGATCCTCGGATTACAAGAAATACAATTTGAGTCTTTTCAATGCTACCTCAATTATAATTCAAGGCCAATTTGTATCATGTTATTCATGTTGGTGGTTGGACAGAAACTATTGACTTTCAGTCGTAATGCAAAACAACTGCTCATTACAGTTTAATCACATACACATGCATACCTCTTAAGACTCTTAAGTATGTCTGTGGGAATCTGTGCCTTTTAGTCAAAAGAGCATTTTTATGGCTGGGCACTGATGTTGGTCAAGAAAGCCTTAACTGGTGTTCCAGTTCATTCCAAAGCTGATAAGTGGGACTGAGGTCAAGGCTCTTTACAGGCCACTGGACTTTCTTAAACTAAGCTTTTCTTCATGTCTTTAAAGACCCTGCTTTGTGCACAGGGGCACAGCCATGGCGGAACTCAGAAGAGTCAGACCTAAACTGTTACTGCAAAGTTAGAAGCAGATAATTCCTTTATATAATTGATTTATTACACCCGTTAGCAAAAATTAGAAAGGGTTTCTCAAAACGTTTGTCCATATAATGTATGTGGCCACCCATACATTCATAGTTTCATAGTTCAGGTGTTTTAGAAGGGCATATAGAGGGCAATTGGACGCGCTAAAAGGGAGAAAAAGGAGAGAAAATGCATAAAAATGAATGGAACAGGGGGAAAAATTACTTTACGACAATTACTTTACAGATCTGAGTTCTTCTAACAGAATGCATACAACACATCTAATATTTGGTAATATGTCCTGTAACTGTTTTGACCCTGATCAGCCACTTTAATATGGGCATTGACAAGCTTTCGACACAGCTCTCAGTAGCATTGTTTTTCTGGTACATACATGACTTTCTTGGAACTAAAAACATATTCTTGGTAATGCTGAGGTCAGAACTTTGGAAAGATCATTACAAAAGCATAATTTTAGCCTGATGTTTTCATCTCAAACCAATTTTAATGTATGCTTTGAGTTATAGTTTTGCTGAAGCACTCAGTTTTAAACAAGGTTCAAGAATTTTTAATGTAATCATCTTGGCAGCAAAGCAGACCAAGAGTACAGTCATAGCACACTATGCTTGACAGTAGGTACATCAATGCTGGGTGTGAATACCTCAATTTTTTCTCTTCCAAACATACAGTATCGCTAGTCATTGTGGCCGAATGATTCATTCTAATCACAAAACCCACCACTAGTAGGCTTTATCTATGTGATTAGTGCTAAACTTCGAGTTTTAATGAGCTGCTTTCAGAGCAGGGGCTTCTTTCATGCACGTGTACATGACAGTCTAATGCTCATTTGAACATAGACATTGACATCGGTGTATTTCAATCCCGAATGGGAAATCCCTAATGAGGCCATGCCTCAAGTTAATTGACATTATACAACCGAATTCAAGAATTGAAAGTCTGCTAGGACATACATTAAAACCTTAAAAATGAAGACTGTTAAGGATTCACTGGCATTCTGGTCTGATTAAAAGGTCAGTATGTGGGTGAGAATGGTGGGCTGACTGATATCCACCTGATGACTTCAAAAGAACTTGATTCATTAATGGATAGACTAAGGCTCCATTAGCAAAAACAGCACTTTATTAGCACAATAAAGTAAAATTTTGATTTCAAAATTAAATAATGGCGACCTAAAATGATTCCCTTCAAATTTGTAGACTTGATAACAGCAAAAATGTTTATGCTGATTATTTTTCTAATAGGTTTGCATTAATAAATATGTAATGTAAAATACAGGGTTGTGTCAATGCTAATAAATTCACACTTTGAAAAGAGATGTGTTAAAATCACGTGTGTGTGTGTGTGTGTGTGTGTTTAGCATCTCTTATAGTAAATGTTTCCTGCTTCTTAATAAAAACAGTATTTTAGGTACACAGGGTGTTATTAAGGCTTAAAATCACTGTATAAACAAACCAAACATCAAACTTTACAAAATGTAGTTACAACTTAAACATTGTTCTTGTTATTTTAAATTTGTACATGATATTTACAACCAGATATTGACTTATGAACTGCCAGAGGTCTTCCAGAAGAATGAAATTTAAGTCCATTCCATTCCACACATTCACTGGTGATCATAAAAGCTACCTCAGACTGACCACAGCTAATCAATTGGTTCTTAGTAGTATCTTATTCACATCATACATTAATCATTACTCCTCTAAAATAAGAATGCATTTATTTTTACCACCTGCTTTTTAGTGGTCAGATTTGCGGTGGGTCCAGCACCACAGCACCGCTTGGAAACACTGGCCATGTTGTAGGAACAGACTGTCAATTCATTCACCCCTCACAGCTACCTAGTGGCACTTTGGAGTAGTCAATCCACACACTGTGTGTTTTCGAGCCGGAGGAAACCCACTTAGACACTGAGAAAACATGCAATACTTCTTAAAGGATCAAACAGCAAGGGTTCAGGCAGCCTGGGTTAGATCCTTGCTTCTGGTCACTGTCTTGCCTTCTTTGGTGTGTGTGGTTTCATTCAGGTCTGTTGGTTTCCTTACCAGTCAAGGTGTCAGTCCATTGCAGGGCAACACATTTACACATTCAGTCACACTTAGCGGAAATCAACTGATTTAGCACAGCCAATCCAGCCAGCATTGATCGCCTGCATGTGATAACCAATAACAATAAAGTGCAGCTACTAATCTGATGCATATACAGCTATTGGTTTCTCCTTGAACTGCACAGTACATACTATGGGTCTGTTCGAAAACTTAGTGCCTACATAGGCAGCTGCCTAAATAGAGAGGATTCTAATAAGTCATCGACTTATAAGACAGCTTATTCGGACGCACGACAGCGATTACAGCGATTCCATCAGTTTCCGCTTACTAAGCTAACACAGTTAGCCTCATGCCATTCAAACCAATGGGATAAGGTGGCCCAATGTGCTAGCATGTCAACTAACATCTCAATCTGTGTACCAAAAATGGTTAATAAACCGGTTAAATTCACTGACAAGCTCGCATTTGCAAATAAATGTCACTTGTTTATACAAATAAAAAATCAGTTATAATATATTTACGTTTGAAAAGAACTTGTTGCGTTCATTGCATTTGTCCGCCACATTTGTAATTTTTTAGTGAGAAAACTTGTGCCTCACTGAATGCTGGGATTGCCTTCACTATTAAGGCAGCATTGGATGCTCCCTTATTCTTCAGTCAAAATTTTAAATTGTTTAAATTTAAGGTACCTTACTAGGCAGCATTTTAAGGCATCTAAGAATTCAAACAGCCCTCTTCTCATAAATGCTGTCTATGTAGAGACTTACTAGGTTTTCGAACACACTCTATATAGTGTGCCAAAATATCATTGACTCTATTGGTGATGTAGGGTAATTTAACATATAGTATAGTAAAGCACTTTGCTATTTGGCATGCAAGTATTCTGAATAGAGGAAGACAATGCAAAGTTTATATTGGTATACAAAGCATAATTGGTAGATGTCAAAAATGACATCTTTGTCTATGTGGTTTACATACAGAGGTGGAAATAATGCACCAATATTGCTTATCAACCAATAAAACTTTATTTTTGTTCTGGTTTTCCAGTCTGTTCTAAACTTTTCTGAATGTATTCTGTTTGTTTTTTTCCTCGCGTGTTGCTAATTAAACAATTATTCTTAATGAATTTTTCACGAAACCACCCACAAGCACATGATAGACAGACATCTGTTATATTTCACAGGGCAATTTGTACTCTCTACTCTTTTTTTGGATTTGTGAATTCAATGTGGGGACGTCGTGGAGTTTTTGGCATCTGATCATCGCAGAGGAATGTATAAATACACACTGCATATTGGGAAATGTCTTGTTTCTGACTCGCATGTTCCACTGCGTGTCTGTGTAATTGTGTGTAAGTGTTTTCAGTGTGTTCACACAGCTACTACACCCTGGGGCGAGATCTATGGAGCATTACAATCAATGGAAACAAGCCCCAGGTGTACAATTGTACTGATTTAATGTCGGTATGCAATGTTTACTTGTACACACAAACTTACTCAGTTTTTATACTCTTGCTTGCTTTGTGTAAGCTAGAAATGAACAAACAGACTAAAATGTTTCTATTTTATTCTGACCAGCATAAGCTTCAGTATTTTTCAATTTGCTTAACATCCAGGTGATGTTATGTGTTCCTTATAACCCTGAATATACTGACTGAAAGGCAGAGCGACCAACACTGGGCCATTCATTTATTTATTATTTCTGCTGAGTAGAGAAAAGCGTGCTTTGCTCATCAAGCAAAAAGCTAAACCATGCATATCATAAAGCCATGAATGCATTATGGGATAAAATGCCAGGCATAAAAAGATCAGCTCAATAGGAATATTTACGACTTTAAAATGACAGTAATCAAACTGCTCTGTGTGAATGAAAATGGCTCGGTTGGCACCAAGAATGACAGATAAGATCTTAAAAGTACTTAAAAATCTCCATTTCATTGTCAATGACATGTTTGTTTTTTATAGGACCAAATAACACCCTTTATATATGTAGACAGCATTTAGCTTCTAAATGAGTTGTAAACCACATACAGTGCAACAGTGCAGTTTAAGGGAAATGCAAAATGTAACTTGTGTCTGGTGAGACCTTTAGCATATTGTGCACTTTACACCCTTGTATGAGTCAGAGTCAGAGCCATGTACTAGTCTGGGTTAGTCCACACTGGTGTGAGATGTGGGGGCTCTGTGTCGACCTTACAGTTTATAAAAAACCAGAGTGTCCACACTATTGATTTTTTTTTATTCACTGCAGCCGGCTGACTAATAAATCAATTCCGGATGACGTTCTTTGTTTAATCGCGTGGCCCAAATCAGGAAGTAATAAGGCATGATTAATAAAGCTCAAACTATCTGAGCATCTAAAAAATCACATAAAAAACATCGTGTTGGCTTGTCTATTGCCAGAATTGCAGAACGTACACAAATCTGCCTTTTTTTTATTTATTTTTAATGTTGCTGTGTACTTTTCAGTGTACTTTTCTTATTTCTTTATACACTTCTATATATACAGTTCTATACAATTTGTACAATGTTTTTCATTATTAATCTTTTGTAAGAAAATTATACTCATAATTAATTCAATAATTTAAATAGACAGTTTTATTTAACCAATTATTTTCTGTGTTAGAACTACAGGTTTTTCTGTGTGACCTGCAGACCAGTGGTTCCCATACTTACAGCTAAAAAGTCCTATAGACAGACAGATAGATAGATATCACGTGTATGTTATTATGTCTGTGTACATAGTACTATATACATAATAGTAATAGTAATAATAATAATAATAAGCATATGAATAAAAATTAGATTAGTTAGGTATGTATTATAATAATATTATAAAGTAAAATTATACTCATAATTAATTCATTGATTCAAATAGACAGTTTTATTTATCAAATTATTTTCTAACTGTATTAGAACTGTATTTTTATAACTGTATAACTGTATAATTTTCTAACTGTATTAGAACTACAGGTTTGTTTGTGTGACTTGTACACCAGTGGTTGACATAGCTAAAAATTATACTGTTTTATGGTCAGCACTCCCCTACGATGGATGGATGGATGGATGGATGGATGGATGGATAGACGGATAGATAGATAGACAGATAGACAGTACAGGTACAAGGTAACGAAATACAGTTAGCATCTACCAGAAGTGTAAATAGTGCCATTGTGCAAAAAACAGAATAATAGTAAACATATAAATTTATGATTAAAATATAACTATAACTATAGCTATTTATATGTATGGTATTATGTCTATGTACATGTATTATAATAATAACAGTAATAATAAAGATACAACTGTAACTATAACTGTATAAAGGTATACATATATGGGTAAATAATTGTGCAGATGTATATATGTATGACAGTTGTGTACAGTGCAAATGATCAACAATAAATAATAACCATGTTCATGGCACAACTAACATTCTTCGTGTTTATAACAATAATAATAATAAGAAAAACATAAATAATACTAATACTACTGCTACTACCACTAGTAATAATAATAGCAATAGTTCTAACAACAATAACAATGCTAATAATAATATTAAAAATAACAGTAACAATAACAATAATACACATACACATTAAATGTGTACATTTGTACAGGACTGCCCATATAGATGGACATCTCTTTCACTTTAAGAAAAGCTGCTTTATGACACATTTGTGACGAAGTGGCGAGGCTCGACCCATACTTTCTCATAAAGGGCTCGCCCAGGTTTTCTTTGATGTTAAAAGCTTTTTTTGCGACCCCACTACAACCTTATTCCCCACACAAGAGCTTTTTTTACAAGACTGTGTATTTCTCAAAATGTTTGCCTAATCTTTTTCTTATTTAGAGTTTGGCATTTTTAAACCAATTGTATTACTATTGCTTGCACGTAAACCAGCACATGTAGATAAACATTACATTTATCAGTCATATCAGCAGGGTAAAGATTATAATTTGATGTCGCTGATATTGTCAACTTGTTGATAGGAATACAAACTCAATAAAAGGTATGAAAAATCCATAAGTACGATTTTTCTGCAGAGAACGTCATATTAATGATTGACAACTAAGGAACTAGGTTTATTCAAAATGCTCCTTGTAAACAAAATGTTGATTGCATCACCTTTTTTGGGGTGGGGGTGCATTTTAAAATTGCCCCTCCTCCAACTTCATAAAAACATAATGGCAACATTTCTACCTCCGAGTTACAATTACTCTTCCTCGTTCACCATCTCCAAACCAGTCAAGGAAGGCTTTACACTATTCACTAGAGAGCCATAATGTGTATGTATAGCCACTATGCCCCATGTGTTCCTCCATCAGCCAGTGCCCAGACCAGACAGTAGAAGACACTGTTGCAGCGCTAATAAGAAGAAACCCTATTCAAACCTTCCTCCCACAGACATGACTAATTGCGTCATGCGCTCAGCCAAGCTGGTAGCCCCACTAAGCCTTAAACTGGGGTCGTGATCTAGCGTAATTTGAGTGTTGTGTCCCTGTTTTAGCATCTGTAGAATGTGTCAACGGCTTTAATCTAAAGATGTGTACAGTGGTACTGGGAGTAACTTTGAGTTTTAAAGGCGTCGAGTTTTAAGGTATTTTTTTCCATAAGGATGTATGGGAAACCTGTTAATGAGTTCCATGGTTCCGTTTTAGGCTTGCACTGAAAATAACACAATTATTATATAAAAAACAGTTGAAAAACAGGTAAATACAATAAAACCTGCACTTTATTCTTTATTGTTTCCTTACGCTTCCTAATCGTGGAGATGCTTGATCTTAGAATACCGTATTCCATTTAGTAAAGGCACATTCACATGTGAAGCAGCAAAATAGCTTTTGCGCAGGCTGTGCCGATACACAAAGCTTAACATGACTTATTGCACTAAAACAAGCAAGGAATTTCATTAGTGGAGAGAACTTATGAGCAGTAATTATTAAGATAAGTTTAGTGTTCCTGTGTCATTCTTTTAATACATTGTCACGTTAAGCTTTGACTCACGTTAAGACTCGAAAAAAAGCTGATCCTTACAATTTCTCAGAACCTCGAGCTGTAACAGAAGTTTAAAAGTGAAACAGTGAGGAAAATCCAGATAAACACAGATACATGTGGACGCTTTCAGGGTAATTTGACAGTTAGTCCACACAAAAGCAGAATTGTCTCTTATGAAAAAAAATGCTGAACATGTTGAGTTTAAGGTAAACATTGAGTTTAAGGGTACAAATTTCTTGACAAAGGGTGTTGAGTTTCAAAGATTTTGAGTTTAGGGGACGTTGAGTTACAAGGTACCACTATATATTAAATAAAAAAAATGAAGCTGATTAGAATAAAGCAGTATTTATTAAGGATAAACACACGTATTCACCATTAATAGTGTGCAGTCACATATTTTTATTCATGTATCTGAGAAATAAAACATACAAATAAATGATCATGAACAGTATAAGAAGAGACGAATTATATTTATGCACTTAGAAATCTAGTGCCAGTAGCTACTGTTTTGTGAAGACCTGTCAGTAGCAGCAGGAGTGCTAGCCTAGCGGTGCGCTAATTGGCCTTGGCAGAAAGACAGAGTTGGAGCTCTTGTGAGAGAGGCCTCGGATTTGAATGGCTGCTGGCTGGATGCTGAATAGCAAGCTGATTCACTAATGCACACTGTAAATAATAATGATGGCCATCCACGGGGACTTCTGTTAAAACAGCTGAAATAGCAGAGGTAAAAAAAATGTATTTGTCTGTAGAGATGCCAAGGTCTGCTGAAAAAGGATCTTACAGCTCATAATGTAGAATAGTAGCTCCAGGTGCTGCGAGATAAAATGCTTGTGTGTAATTAGAATATTCTATTGTTTGATAAACAGCGATGTAAAAGTGGCTTTATTTGAATATTAGATTACATACTTGTGGTGTATTTGCTGAAATTAACACAAGACACAGGAACATTTTCTTTCCTTATACAGTAGACCCTTGACTAAGGAATTTAGTTGGTTCTGAAAAGGGCTGTTCTTAAGTCAAAATGTTTGTTAGTTAAACCTTTTTTTCCCATAAGAAATCATGTAAATAGAATTAATCTGGGCCAGACCTCCCAAACCACCCCCTTACCTAACCTTTCTAATGTCTTAAATGGTCTTTTTTGTTATAAATACAAGTACAATTTCCCTTAAATCTTCAATTATAGAATAGACATTACTGTAGTAAACAATAATAAACAATAATACACAGTAGTACAGTACATAAAACACATACATCACATTTCAGTACAGTACATGTGCTGTACCGTACACCATAATACATTTCCTTCTTTTTTATAAAATGTATCTACCAAAACATATTTCTCTATTATTTCCCTCTTTATTTCAATAGTGTTGTATTTTGTAGGTGTAACTGCACGAAAGAAAGAACACTTTACTGAGCCGAATTCCTTCTTCTCTCTCACTCACTGCCCCCTCTGTCTTATACACAGTGACAGCTACTGGCAGGAGTAATTGTAATTTATTTTGATGCATTGTTTGTGTTGCCTGGGTTGTGGTACAAATCATTGACAAAATGTGAGTGGCTTGAAAAAAAGTTTGAAAAACCCTGACCTAGACCACAGCTACTTCTGTTTTTTCACCAGATATGAAGTACACCCTGCTTTTATCTGTATATTGCTTAGATTGTGTAAATATTGTATGTAGTGTATTGTCTGTAAATTATACAGGCGTTCTTCAAAAAGTTTCCGCACTTTTTTAAACTCTATTTATTAAGAATTCCAAAAACAAATGTCATCAGCCAAAAATATTTTTGGTTGAGCGTGTAGCCACTGATATACCACTGCTTTCACATCATCATCACATGAAAATCTTCTTCCCCTTAAAGCTTCTTTGAGGGGTCCAAATAAGTGGAAATCAGGTGGCGCTAAATCTGGACTATAAGCTCTCAGACAAGACCAATTACTACTCCTCCCACCCTCAAATATAAAAGTGTGGAAACTTTTTGAAGATCCATCGTATGTACATTGTCTGTACATTGCTTACACACTAGAGGGACACCAATGGCCAGAACCAAATTCCTTGTGTGTGTCAACATACTTGGCCAGTAAATCAAAGTAAAGGTAAAATAGCACCAGGTAAAATTGCTTGACACAGTTTGGAGCAATACTATTTTTATTTTAATAAAATATTTTTTAAATAATAATATAAATCACCCACAAAAAGACCTGTATTAGTTCAGGTCCCCTTCATGTTTTACGGCACTTTGATCAGTCCTTGATGTGGGCCTGCATTTCCTACCCGTCCATATTACATCGACAGCGGTGCGCCATGGCGCCCTAACACACCCCCACCCACTTCAGGAAGTGGTGGTGGGTTCAGCAGTAGCTACCACCCCCCATCGCATCATATTTCTCCTGCACCTCATTATGTCCACGGGGGGAGGGTGACCGACGGCGGGCGAGGGAGTGGTTTTTCTGGGGTGCATAATTTTTTAAGAGCCTGCGATGTCAATCAGCGAGCTGGAAACCTAAAGGATATTGGTAGGAGGGCGGGGCCGAAATTTTCTGGGACACATTATTTTTCAGCAGACTATAATGTCAATCAGTGGAGTGGAAACCCAAAATGAGCCCTGCCACCAGATGTTGCCGCACTCCGACTGTTACTTGAAAGACAGAGGTTTATTGTTCTAGTCCACCCAGCATGGTTCAAAATTCAGGAGCCATAAACTGCTGACTGATGTCTCGTCTCTCTGTGGACATATAAAACCCTTAACTGTTTTGCCCCTCGGGAGAATCATATGCAAAGCTGTTGAAGCAGACGTGTTTCTGTTTTATATTATTGCTGGATTTTCAGAATTGGTACAAGAAATATCAGCCAGGAGAAATGGATGGTGCTGTTGATTCAAAATGGCGCATTGCACATCAGAAGTTTTACTGCGTCTTGGTTTCCGTTACAGGCAGAACCATTGTTTTGTAGCCTTTAGTACGTTTTGCTCCTTTTCTTGTGTAAGTTAGAAATAGGAAATATCTTTGTGGCAGCAGAGCCTCAACCAAACAGGATGGCATCGCACAGTTAGCACAGTTTCTTTGTCACCCACGTGTGTGTGGTTTTCAGTATTGCACTTTCTGGTCAGGAAGTGTTTTTACCCTTGCACAAGTGTGTTTGTGTGTGTGCCGAATTACGTGATGAAAATACCTTGAACCAGGTGTATGAAGCCTGTCTGGATTCAGGATGGACATGGATGTTGACTTAGTACCATATAACAAGGTTTCTAATGGCCTTCCTATGATTTACAGCTCTGGCTGTTTAACGCTTTTAATCTTCCAGTTGGTCCAGGTCTCCTACACCAGGTCTGTGGCTTTAGGCTTTAGGGGAAATGAATAGAAGTATTTACCCTGATCAGCCATAACATTAAAACCACCTCCTTGTTTCTACACTCACTGTCCATTTTATCAGCTCCACTTACCGTATAGAAGCACTTTGTAGTTCTACAATTACTTACCGTAGTCCATCTGTTTCTCTGCATGCTTTGTTAGCCCCCTTTCATTCTATTCTTCAATGGTCAGGACTCTCCCAGGACCACCACAGAGCAGGTATTATTTGGGTGGTGGATCATTCTCAGCACTGCACTGACACTGACATGGTGGTGGTGTGTTAGTGTGTGTTGTACTGGTATGAGTGGATCAGACACAGCAGCACTGAGTTTTTAAAAGCCTCACTGTCACTGCTGGACTGAGAACAGTCCACCAACCAAAAACATCCAGCCAACAGCGCCCTGTGGGAAGCGTCCCATGACCACCGATGAAGGTCTAGAAGATGACCAACTCAAACAGCAGCAATAGATGAGCGATCATCTCTGACTTTACATCTACAAGGTGGACCAACCAGGTAGGAGAGTGAACAGTGAGTGGACACTGTATTTAAAAACTCCATCAGCGCTGCTGTGTCAGATCCACTCATACCAACACAACACACACTAACACACCACCACAATGTCATTGTCACTGCAGTGCTGAGAATCATCCACCACCCAAATAATACCTAGTCTGTAGTGGTCCTGTGGGGGTCCTGACCATTGAAGGACAGGGTGAAAGCAGGTTTAAAAAGTATGCAGAGAAACAGATGGACTACAGTCAGTAATTGTAGAACTACAAAGTGCTCCTATATGGTAAGTGGAGCTGATAAAATGGACAGTGTGTGCAGAAACAAGGAGGTGGTTTTAATGTTATGGCTGATTGGTGTAAATAAGTGTCTAATTTAAACAATGTAAATGTGACCTTGGATTTAATAATGAAATGTTTTTTTTAACTAGTTTTTCTTAATGAATCAGTAGGAAATAAGTGGTTCTAACAACTACTAAATGATTATTTAATTAATGATGGTTAAATAATGCTAATACACATTCAAATGTAATTATAATTCACATTTAAAATGTGTGACTTATTAGATATGAATATTTTGCATTAAAAATATGCATTCGGCTGAAAATATGAAAAATCATGACCATCTGTCATGTTTAGTCTCAAGAAAAATTCACAGCTCAACTCATCAGTTGTTAGACATAACACCCAGCATTCAAACCAACAAATCACTGTTTGCTAGATGCTAGTCACAAGAACTGCAAGTTGTTGTTTGGCTTCATTAGCAGGGCTATCAGATTACAGCCATGTAAGCAAATGCTACGTCGTGGTGTTTTTTTTTTGTTTGGAACTTGAAGTTACATCTGAATGACTTCTGAGTTACATATACACTATTAAGTCATACAACATGAAATTAAAAATCACACCAAATTCTGTATCCCCTTTCCAATTACTGTACCCATATCTCTCCCACCCATCCCTTACTGTACCCATATCTCTCCCACCCATCATTAACTACAACATGTACTACAATGCATGTCAAGGAGAACAATTATGTAATCGACCTCTACAGTATTTTTTCAAAAATCATTTTATTTCTTTAAAACATTTCTGTATTTCCGTAGAGCAGTGGTAGCTCAGTTGTTAAGGTACTTACTGGACTAGTAATGAAAAGGTTGCCAGTTCAAACCCTTAGGTTGCCACCGTTGGACTCCTAAACAAGGCCATAACTATTAGTTGCTTGAATTGTATTCAGTTATAATACAATTTAAGATCTACAGTCGCTTTAGATAAAAGTGGCTGCTAAATGCCACAAATGTACATCCTTAAAGTGGCTGGTTTATACGAGAGATCTTCAAAAAGTTTCCACACTTTTATATTTTAGTTGGAAATGGTAAGGGCGGGAGGAGTAGTAATTGGTCGTGTCTGAGAGACCAAGAAAGAGCTTATAGTCTGGATTTTGCGCCACCTGATTACCACCTTCTTGGACTGCTCAAAGAAGCTTTAAGAGGATGAAGATTTTCATGTGACGATGATGTGAAAGCAGTGGTGCTTCAGTGACTATGCGCTCAACCAAAAACATTTTTTGCTGATGGCATTAAAAACCTGGTGCATCAGTAGGTGACTGTAGAAAAGTGATTTAATTTGTTTTTGAAATTCTTAATAAATAGAGTTAAAAAAGTGAGGAAACTTTTTGAAGAACCCTCCTGTAATGCATGTCAAGGAGAACAATTACGCAACCTCTACAGTATTTTGTCAAAAATTATTTTATTCTGTATTTTTGTAGGGCAGTGGTACATCAGTGGTTAATGTACTTAATTGACTAATAATGAAAAGGTTGCCTGTTCAAGCCCTCAGGTTGCCACTGTTGGGCCCCTGAGCAAAGCCCTTAACTATGAATTGCTTGAATTGTATTTAGTCACAATATAAAGTCGCTTTAGATAAAAGTGTCTAAATGCCATGAATATACATCCTTATAGTGGCTGATTTATACATAGGTTGCCTTTGCCAACCTGATTTAGTCACTCTGTTAGTATTAGTATTTGCAAATCTAGAACCACCTAGGGTTTGCTACTAAGTCTGTATTTCTTGATGTTAAAATCATGTCCAGTATATTGTTGCAAACTCTAAACATCCCAGGGAAATCAAACAAGGTAACCATTTTATAAAGATGCTTCACTCAATTCTTCATATCATTAATGAGTCCAAACTAAACCTGTTAACATTAATAACAAACCAACCCAATTGACCAGTACTGTTAGGTGACCATGTCATCTAAGTACTATTTCACTTGCTGTGTGAACAGATTCAAGTACTTCATATTATTCATCAGCAGCATCTGTCTTTAGATTCCCTTGGGCTGTGTCTCAATCCACAAACACTACATAGTGTAGTAATGGCACCATTGGTGGTGTACTAATTATGCCCACATTGGATTATACACATATGGGAGTATGTGGTTTCAGACACAGAATGGTGGTTTAAAAACTGCTAGACCGTTACTGCCTATTTCTGTGCATAGGCTATTTCATTCATCATTACAAATGTCAATGTTTTTTTAAAGGTGTAATTAGATTTTACACTGGAACATATTTGAAGCCAGAAATCATTTCTTCCACATGAAATGAAATTTGCTGCTAGAAAGAAAATGAGTCTCTTCATCCTCAGATCTAATTGGTTACTTTCATGATACTATAATTCACATTTGCATAAAGTAAAATCCACCCTCAGCTTTGTCACATTGCTTACGCACATTACTTGTCACGCCCTTACTACATTTCTAGCAGTCACTGTTCCATGTTTTTGTTATGAGGTTGTCCTTTCAGCATTATATTTACATAGATACACTGGATTTAACTAGCTAATGTATTACTAAACTAACTAATCATATTTTGGTTATTTTTATTGACATTAACAGCATTTAATAGACACTTTAATCCAAAGCGACTTATGACTGAACATGATTTTGAGCAATTGAGGGTTAAGGGCTTTGCTCAGGGTCCCAACAGTGGCAACTTGGCAGTGGTGGAGCTTGTACCGGCAACCTTCTGATTACTGGTCCAGTACTTTAACCACTGAGCTATCACTGCCCACTGGTTATATTGTAGTGTTTACATACATTTACATCAGCATTTAGCAGACACTTTTATTCAAAGTGACTTACAGTTATGACTGAACATGACTTTGAGCAATTGAGGGTTAAGGGCCTTGCTCAGGGGCCCAACAGTGGCAACTTGGCAGTGGTGGACTCACTTGGCAGTGGTGGGGCTTGAACCGGCAACCTTCTGATTACTAGTCCAGTACCTTAACCACTGAGCTACCACTGCCCATGTTTACATTTGTTTGCCGTATTAAGTCCATAAATAGGAGAGAAAAAAATCATTGTTGGATTTTGGCTGCTTACATGAACCCTTCCAGAAATGAGTTAAATCATTTGATTCAATCATACCAAAAATATTGATTAATATGACATCTGAATGAAATTTCCCATCAGTCATTTGTGTGACTGTTTCTACATAATGTACTTTCCCAATAAAATAAAGTACATTAATATGAGCATTTACAAAAAATTAAAAAAAAAATTAAATAATAATAAATAAAATAATAAAAATAATTAAAAAACTTAAGCACTACATTACCTTTACCACAAAAAACTCATGACTTGTTTTCTTCTTGGCAAATGATTGGTGTTCTTGTTGTGCTGTTTTGATGAGGGACTTTTTAAAGGAAGCGTTACATAAATACAATGAAACTGCTTGTCTTATTTTTAGCCCACCCGCTTCAATGCAGACCTTTCTCATCTGTGGCTTTTCAGTGAGACCCACAAACTTTTATTTCAAGCTTTTAAACTTTGCTTGTTCATATAGCTTTGTTTGGTGTGCTTTTATTTTTTATTTAATAGTTTATTTTCTGAAACTCAGTTGAAACCTTTTGTCAGAATGAAAACCTTGTAACCTCTAAGCAAAATGCAATTTTACACCATGGAAAAAGAACAGATTGTTTTTTTCTCTCTGTTGTACAACTCAGCACTGAATTTATAACAGAGCCATTTATAGCAGATGTATTCATTTGCTGATTACAGCTTAACACACTGATAAATAATGAACCTTTAGAAATACATTATGTAAAACCTATTATACATCACGACTCTGACTCACTAACAACCCAAAAAAGAGTACGAATTTGTGAATTTGTGGAAGCAGTGAAATACATTGTGTGTATACTTAGCGAGCATGTTGCTAACAGTGCTAACTATATTAGCGATAAATGTAAAACAAAAGGATGCACATAAAGGATGCCAAAATATGATTTGTTTTGTGGGTTTTGGATGTACATTGTTCTCTATAAACATGATACGTTCTGAAAATGATTTTAAATAGCCAGTACCAACTGGAGTAAAGCATAATTATTGTGAAGAAATTCCCTAAAAACTATTTTTTAGTAACCACTGAGCTACCACTGAGCTACCACACCTAGTTATCATCATTTGTTCTGGAACAAATCTGTTTATTTCTTGGTCACGTGCTGCCATTAGCAAATTAGCCAGTAAGAGTTTTTAGAGTGGTGAGTCATACAATATTTGCGACTTGCGTCATTGTTTCGGATTTATTGCAGTCGAAAAAAAGCATCTCTAGTCAAGGAAGCCAAAATATTTGCAGAGTTTTATTGTTCCACTAAGTAAACCCAATTAAATTAGAAGCCAATGCTAGCTAATCAAGTCAGGCATGATACTGAACACAACAGATACATTTTAATACTTAAAGGCAGATCAGACATGTAAAATACATGTTAGTGGGATGCTGCAGGATGTGGCATAAACTAAAATATCTCCATTTCAGTACAGAAAATGTGGACAGCATGGAAAAAACTAATCGGGTAAAACGTTCTTATAGTCCTTCTCAACAAAATGCAGCCTTTGTTCAAATGGTGCATTAGATTTAATGTTTGTTAAAACACATAAATTGATAGCTCTTTTTATTTTGCATACTTTAGTAGAAATTACTTGTCTTGTACACTGATCAGCCACCTCTTTGTTTTTACACTCACTGCACTACACTCCATTTTATCAGCTTCACTTACCACATAGAAGCACTTTGTAGTTCCACAATTACTGACTGTAGTCCATCTGTTTCTCTGCATGCTTTGTTAGCCCCCTTTCATGCTGTTCTTCAATGGTCAGGACCACTACAGAGCAGGTATTTCTTGGGATAAGACACAGCAGTGCTGATGGAGTTTATAAACACCTCACTGTCACTGCTGGACTGAGAATAGTCCACCAACCAAAAATATTCAGCCAACAGCACCCCATGAGCAGCATCCTGCGACTCCTGATGAAGATCTAGAAATAGATGAGTGATCATCACTGACTTTACATCTACAAGGAGGACCAACTAGATAGGAGTGTCTAATAGTGTGGACAGTGAGTGAACACAGTATTTAAAAACTCTAGCAGTGCTGCTATGTCTGATCCACTCAGACCAGCACAACACTCACTAACACACCACCACCATGTCAGTGTCACTGCAGTTCTGAGAATGATCCACCACCTAAATAATACATCCTGTGGGGGTCCTGACCATTGAAGAACAGTGTGAAAGCAGGTTAAAAAAAGTATGTAGAGAAATAGATGGACTACAGTCAGTAATTGTAGAACTACGAAGTGCTCCTATATGGTCAGTGGAGCTGATAAAATGGACAGTGAGTGTAGAAATGGTTTTAATGTTATGGCTGATCAGTGTAAATTCAAGGCAAACCTTTTAAATATCGTGACCAGCCCTTCTTTTTTTAAAATACGTAATATTTGTCAAGCTTGTTTTATATGTTTAAGCCGTTAGTAAATCTGAGACTCTGTGTTTTAACTGCTTAAAAGCAAAGCAGATATTTTTATCTACTTCTTTGCAGCAGGCATATGCTTGCCTGCAAGTAAATTATCCCATTTATAATGGTAGTTATGTAACACAGATGTTCCCTATTGAAAACTCTAGTAAAAATATTTGTTTAGTTTAATGAAAAATGTGCATTAGCTCCATGAATGGAATGTGTATGCTTACTGTACTAACACTGTGGGTTTTGGAACCTTAGCTTTGGGCTTTAAGGTTTAAGTTTTATTGCTCTCAGTGATAAATCATGTGTATGAGGCATTTTAATTCCATAGAGCTAGCATAAAATAATTTAATGTAGCATCAGCATAAAGTATTTACTGGCCGTGGCGGTGTGGTGAAAATATTTTGGTAGTTCTTTACAGTTATTTAGCATAACAGAACATACTCAAGGTGTGAAAAAGATCATCCTCTTTTATCAGGAAATGAAATGTCGACGAGAGGAAACTGAGCTTATAGAAACAGATTTTAAAGAGGTCTGACTATATGTTATGTGGTAAAGTTTGACATGGCCTGGAAGTCGCTGATATTGTGCTATATATCTGCTCTGATGACCAGAAAATTTAAATGGAAAAAATGTAAGCGATGTGAAAACTGGTTTATTTGTTTAATGCTTAGCTTGACCCACAGTAGAGCTTTGTGCTAAGCTAAAACGAAATGCTAATGCAAAAGCAACCACAGAGTTTGCAAGCTCAGCTGAACTGTGACCAACAACTCTCTCCAACTGGGTTTTGAGGTACACATACAGGCCCATGTGGTTTAAAATAGCTTTTTCTCTAATACACAACATGATCAATAGTATATAGACACCTAAATATTACATCTGTATGCGCTTATATTAAACCATGGGCATTAATGCTCCATTATGGACACTTTTTTTATTGGTGTTTTGCCTATGGCATCTAAATATATAAATTTTTGGGAATTGGTGGGTCAAACTTTCATCGTTTTTTTTTTTTTCTTTAATCAGAATGTTTTAGGTCAGCCAGGATTTACACCTCAAACTGCATCACTTGACCATTGCATAATTGTGCTTAACTCTGCCTACCTAAATGACTTTTTGCTGCTGTAACAACCTTTTATATTTTGGAAAGACTTTGCACTAGATTTTGAAACACAACTGCATTGATTTAGTTCTACAGGGTGTCCCTAAAGTCTGGACACGTAGGCAAGATGCATATTTTCATTACATTTTAATCAGTAACATCTTCAATGCGTTTTCCACTATTTGTGATGCAATGTGTATGTGTGTGTATTTTAGTAAATGTATACTTAGTTATAGTTAGTAATATTTCCTATGTGTTCACACGTGTTAAGACTTGTATTTACCATTTATTTAGCCACAGTAGCTAAATTGGGTTAGATTTTGTTGTTGGATATGTCCTGCTTTGCAGTTGGTGTCTCAATTAGTCTTCATTGTTTCTGAAGTTGTGGTCAGGTTGTTGATCTATGCAGGCCAGTTAAATTCTTCCATGTCAAAATGAGTAAACCATTTCTTTATGGACATTACTTTGTGCATACAGAACAACTCATTGTTTCTGTATAGAGATTGCATGGTTGTACGCTTTTTCACACGTGTGAAATGAGTGGGGCTGAATACAAGGGGTAGTGACACTCATCTAGTTTATCAGTCTCAACGAAACATGAAGCAAATTGTGAGTTTACATATGTATGACATTTCTGAGAAATGGATGGATGTCTATTTGGATTCCATTGGCTGAGCGAGTATATATGGGATAAATAAACAGAGTGAGTGAGTGGTATGGATGGAGGGGGGAATGCAGTGTACGGCCTTGTGTGAAACAGAGAGAGAAAGAGAGAGAGAGAGCCCAAGCTGGGCTGGGCAAACACAGGCAGTTGTCTTAGCTTCCTATGGCATGTCCTGAGCAAACAGTGGCAGAGTTGACTGGCTTTAAGCCCAGCTTAGGATAGCCCTGGGGCCACAGCCCCCCGGGCCGTCTTTCTCTCTCTCTCTTTCTTTTTCTCTCTCTCTCGCACACCACACACAGACAATAGATGTATATCCACTATAAGAACACTTAACCATGAGGTTTTTGGACATACCACTTTTAAATCCATGGTCATTAATATGAAGGAACCCCCTCCTTTTTTGTAACTACAGATGCCGTGGTAGTAATAGATTTTGTAACAAATTACTTTTGTAGAGAAGTGTCAGAAAAAGCTGCTGGTGTTATATATGTCTGCTTGGTGTTAGATCATATTAGAACAACACATCTGGTTTCACAAACTCAGTTGGAGTGTCTCTCAGCTGCCATGAATTCTCATTGTCTTACATGGAATTTATATCTCAAACAAATCAGATTTCTGATAATCAGACCCGTTTCATATTACAGTCTACCACAGGCCACCTTTTGTCCACGATGTCTGTGTAGATGCCCGACCAGCTGATAGCACAGCTGATGTTTAAACCTGGATCTCAGAGACTGTGTGCCACCCAGACTGCTATGCTATTAGACACTCCTACCTAGTTGGTCCACCTTGTAGATGTAAAGTCAAAGACGATCGCTCATCTGTTGCTGCTTTTTGAGTTGGTGATCTTCTAGACCTTCATCAGTGGTCACAGGATGCTGCCTACAGGAATATTTTTGGTTGGTGGACTATTCTCAGTCCAGCAGTGACAGTGAGGTGTTTAAAAACTCCATCAGCGCTGCTGTGTTTGATCCACTCATACCAGCACAACACACACTAACACACCACCACCATGTCAGTGTCACTGCTGTGCTGAGAATGATCCACCACCTAAATAATACCTACTCTGTAGTGGTCCAGCATGAAAGGGGGCTAACAAAGTATGCAGAGAAACAGATGGACTACAGTCGGTAATTGTAGAACTACAAAGTGCTCCTATATGGTAAGTGGAGCTGATAAAATGGACAATGTGTGTAGAAACAAGGAGGTGGTTTTAATGTTATGGCTGATCGGTATATATATATATATATATACTGTATATACTGTATATATTGTAATAAAACATTGTAAACAATACTGATATAAATCTGTCATGTATTACAGCAGATTTCGGTTACAAGATTTCTCAACTCACGTTTTTTGGTTTTTACTGCAGCAGATGCTGGTTGCTCATGATAGAAATGAAAATCCCCTTTTTACAGTGGCGTATGGTTTATATGATGATAACAATGTTTACTGATGATTGGTCTAGCAATGTGTGAACTTTGAGATGTACAGGGGACCCTCCCAGCCACATTCATAACACCTTGTATTTCCTGGAACCTGACAACCAGTTTGCATAATACTGAATACACTGTCATACATGTATTTAGCTGAACAAATTCAATGCCAATATGTCAATCAATCTGGACCCAACGTCTCCCCTATATGTAAATTTTGTAATTGTATTACAGAATCGAATTCTAAAATCAGAAAGATAATAAACGGTATTTACTAGAAGGCAAATAAAGTGTACTTAGTATATAAGCAGATATACCTGGCAACCCTGTTTGGAGCCCTGCATAAAAAACAGCCACTGTGAGTTTTCTATTTGCTCACCTCTGCTCACATGCTCTGATAACCCTGTACCATTATTCACTAGACATGTGATCCACATGAATTTCAACATGCACTTATTAGTGTGTGTGTGTGATTAAACTTTTTTTTTTTTTTTTGGACCACATTTTAGACATTTCTAGTGTCAAAACAATTCCCACTTGCCACTCGTCTGAGAAAACAAGGGCTAATAAATGCCTCCTCTGAGACACATGGATTTAGCCACCTCTTATGCAATGTCACTGGGCAGATCAACATGCCTGGAGGACAACATTTGTCACCCTCTTCAAATCACATGAGCTCACAGACGCACCGGTATTGGCTGTCATTGTACGATTAATAGCGGAGACAGCAATGCTGTGCTGTTCCGTCCATGCCCAGAGTGGAGTCATTTAGCTTTTAGGTTCTGACCAGAAACAGCTTGTGGTATCGTTTTTTAAAGGAGTTTGAAAGTACACTGATCAGCCATAACATTAAAACCACCTCCTTGTTTTTACACTCACTGTCCATTTTATCAGCTCCTTTTACGATAGAGAAGCACTTCAAAGTTCTACAACTACTGACTGTAGTCCATCTGTTTCTCTACATACTGTTTTAACCTGTTTTCACCCTGTTCTTTAATGGTCAGGACTCTTCCAGGACCACTACAGAGCAGGTATTATTTGGGTGGTGGATCATTCTCAGCACTGCAGTGACACTGACATGGTGGTGGTGTGTGAGTGTGTGTTGTGCTGGTATGAGTGGATCAGACACAGCAGCGCTGCTGGAGTTTTTAAATATCGTGTCCACTCACTGTCCACTCTATTAGACACTCCTACCTAGTTGGTTCACCTTGTAGATGTAAAGTCAGAGATGATCGCTCATCTATTGCTACTGTTTGAGTCTGTCATCTTCTAGACCTTCATCAGTGGTCACAGGACGCTGCCCACAGGGCACTGTTGGCTGGATATTTTTGGTTGGTTGACTATTTTCAGTCCAGCAGTAACAGTAAGTTGTTTAAAAACTCCAGCAGCACTGCTGTATCTTATCCACTCATACCAGCACAACACACACCACCACCATGTCAGTGTCACGCTGAGAATGATCCACCACCCAAATAATACCTGCTCTGTGGTGGTCCTGGGAGAGTCCTGACTATTGAAGAACAGCATGAAAGGGGCTAACAAAGCATGCAGAGAAACAGATGGACTACAGTCAGTAATTGTAGAACTACAAAGTGCTTCTATACGGTAAGTGGAGCTGATAAAATGGACGGTGAGTGTAGAAACAAGGAGGTGGTTTTAATGTTATGGCTGATCAGTGTATATATGACAAATTAAGCCATTCCTCTTCTTTAACTTTAAATGTTAATAAGTTTCTAGACTTTGTCTCAGGATTTTAACAGCTCTAAAATAAGTGTGTAGCTTTATTAAAAAACCATGTTTCCCTTATGTTACAATCCCATTGACGCAGGAAAGCTCTGAGTGTGTTTCAGTGTGTGTAGTGTGTGTGTAGTGTGTGTAGTGAGTATGTACCGGTGTGGAATGTGATGTGTTGCTGCAGCAGAGATAATGTACGATCACACTGCAAACAGAGAGCTCTCTCATTCCAGCTCTCTCCTAATCACTCCTAATCTTTGACACAAAGACACTGGAATCTGCTCTCTCTCTCTCTCTATCTCTCTCTCTCTCTCTCTTTCTCTCTCTCGCTCTCTCTCTCTCTCTCTCTCTCTTTCTGTCTCACTTTCTGTCTCACTTTCTGTCTGTCTCTTTTTCGCTGTGTGTGTGTCTGTGTGTGTGTGTGTGTGTGAATACTTGATGTCACAGCTACATGTAGGCTGCACTTGGTAATCACATACAGCATGGAGGAACTATGGCAAAAGAACTGACAGCTGTCTTTATCAGACACCGTGCATGCTGGGAAAGCCATTTAGTACAGTTTCACTCAATTGCCCGCTAGATGTGCTTTTTAGCAGCGAAGAAAGGTGCGTGGGAAGACGCTTTCCTGTGATTGGCACAGTGCAGTTAGTGCTGCAAGTTGTTTTGATGTTACAAAGGTGATTTGCTACAGTTTAGGTGTCTTTAAGCTAAAAAAAGTCACAATCATGAAATTTAGGCTGACAGTTTATTGTCAGACAAATACTCACGGTGAAGCGTTTTTGTCTGCTTTATTCTACTGTTTTAGCACAAATGTTATAAAATAAGACTTTTTGAGGGTGAATGTGTAACAAACTTTGATTAGCAGTTTTTGCTCCAGTTTGCTTTTAGTATTTTAAAAACAGTGGAACCACAGTTGTGGGTTTTGGTTGCTATAAATACATGTTATCTAACAGCAGCTCAAAAATTACAGCTGTAAGTAAAGGTGCATTAAAACACGCTAAAACACGCAGCTGTCTTAGTCTCAAACTGCATACGTGTTGTTATCATTTTTATTTTATAATTTATTATTTTAACTTTCTCTTTAATTCAGTGTGCACTCAGATATCAGGGGGGTTTCAGGGTGGTTTCATTTACTTTAAACATTTTATACGTTTACTGAATTTGTTTCAGTTTTAGTTTTACCAAAAGTTTTGCTGTCTTTTTTTTAGTTTTGGTTTTTGATTTAGTTTAAAATGATTTCTTACTGTTTGGTGCAGAAGTGATCATGCTTTTTCACTTGCTGCCCCCAGGCTGTGGAATAGTTTATTTTCTTAAAATGAGAACGGTCTTAACCGCTGATGGGTTTAAATCTTTCCTTAAGGCGGATCTTTTTTCCTTTACCCACGACTTTTCATGTGTTACTTTTCATAAGGTTTTATATATATATAAATTGTGAATGAATAAAGAATATATATACATATATTATACATTTTTTTATTAACCTCTTTACCTCTGATTGTGGCAGGCACGAACACTCTGGACAGGGTGCCAGTCCATTACAGGGCTTCGGCCACCCCCTCAGTCATGTTTATCATGTTTATCAACGATAGCACTGTCAAGATTGCAGCTCAGGTATCACTGGTAGATCATTAACAAGCTCCTCCCGTGTAATTCTGGACTGACCTCACCTTTCTCAGAATCATTCTTACCCCACGAGGTGAGATCTTGCATGGAGCTCCGGAGTGAGGGCGATTGACTGTGATCTTGTATTTCTTCCATTTTCGAATTATCGCACCAACAGTGGTCTCTTTCTCACCAAGCGTCTTGCTGATGGTCTTGTAGCCCATTCCAGCCTTGTGCAGGTCTACAATCTTGTCCCTGACGTCCTTTGATAGCTCTTTGGTCTTGCCCATGGTGGTCGAAAGATTTGAACAGAAGAAACTGATTCTGTGACAGGAGTCTTTTATACAGGGACAGGACTAATTTGTGTGCCTCATGGGCACATAACCGGTCTGTGGGGGTCAGAATTCTTGCTGGTTGGTAGGGGATCAAATACTTATTTCCCTTAATTAAATACAAATTAATTTATAACTTTTATTTAATGTTTTTTTCTGGATTTTTTGTTGATATGCTGTCTCTCTCTGTTAAAATAAACCTTCCATAAAAATTATAGACTGTTCAAGTCTTTGTAAGGGGGTAAACTTACAAAATCAGCAGGGGATCAAATACTTATTTCCCCCACTGTATATATATATATATATATATATATTCCGCTACTGGGGATCCCTAATATTTTGCAGTCAAGGCGGGTATATTGCTGCTCACGCCTCCTCTGACCGCGCGCGCAGCTCTTAACAGAACCCTTTTCCCCCATGCACTCTGCACAGGCGCCTCTATCCGACAGTCAGGGTCCTTACACAGTGTTTGAAGACCTCGCCCACATATTCCGGTCATACTTCCCTGCAGGCACTGCCAATTATGCCCACTAGATGGCGCCCAGCCGACCGGTGGCAATGCCGGGGAGTTCAGAATCTCAGTGCTGCTGTGCTAGCAGAATATCCCGCTGCGCCATTTGGGCGTCACTATTTTATTTTTGTTTTCATTTTTGTTTTTTTGACACAGAGCTTTACTCTAAATTAGAAGTTAAATTATTTTTATTCATCCTATAAAATATTAAACCTTAATATATTTTTTATGTCTGCTTACCTGTTTCTATAAGAATTAAAGTGGCTGTGCTTTACTACATTGATTTACTATACATATTTAGGCAGTTGCAGTTGGAATGTGTTCCTAATCATTTGTTTTAATTGCATAAATAAATTATTATAAAATTATTGTGAAGACCTATATAATATAAAAAGTTACGTTTATAATAATATTTACATTAATCATGTTGAAGAACATTAACCCAGTTCAGTCTATGCGAGAATTGCAGAATTTATGTAATAAACTAGATATAATGTCGGTCATTTTAATAGTGACTGTAGCATATCTTAAATGACAGATCAGCTGTTGGTCCGACTGCGCGACAGAAAAGGACTTACTGGTATTGTATATAGTCTGAGCACAACTCCCAGAGGCATATGGTTTTATGTCTGCCTTGCAAATGATCTCTGAGTGTGAGTGGGTGTGGGTGGGTGGTTGGGCGTGTGTAGTTTGCATGAACTGACTAAGTAGCATAATTGGCTGCAGACTTTAGGGAGGAAACCCCACGTCTCTACTGTGGCATCTTTAGTTATTTTTCATTCTGATAAATTGTAGCTGATGTCAAGGCTTCTCTTCACTGTAAACATAAACTCGCTCATTCAGTCTGTCTCATACGATTAAATCTCGGTTGATCTAGCGTTATAAAAAGACTTCTCTCAATAATAGCTCACACAGATTTCACCCCCCGTCAGTGATTTGGTCCGATCCACCTAGATTCCAATCGGGCCAGCGTTCGTTACTGTATATTCAGAGCCGTTCGCTGCAGTACACTCCTCCTGCACTCTGTTCTGTAATTATACCCAAAACCACTGCAATTCGTTTGGTAAAAAAACCCTTTGCTGTTTCTCTTTTGCACTGCCTTGTTTTTTCCTACCAGCCAGCATGCTCACCAACCTCTGACCCTCATCAAAACAAGATAAAATGTTTGTTTTTCCAAGTGCGGTTACAGTGCTCAGCAGCACAGGGTAAACTTCAAATTAGAGGTGCCAGGAGAAAGTAGTGCCACTGCAGCAGAAATCTGGTTCCACCCTGGGTCCTGTCTTGCATACACTCTAAAAAGTCATTCGGATGGCCTTTAGCCCATACTTAAATATATGCACTGTTGTATGATAAAAAAAAATCTATTTACATAATGCTACCAGATTTTTTTACTTGCAGTTGTTGTTTTATTGAGTTCTGATAATGCACAAATTATAAGTGTTGTTTCAACACACTATAATGACTTACCTGAACTTAACTTACAGCTTCTAGCAACTTAAATACATGTATTGTACAACTTAATTTTCTCAATACAGTAGACCCTTGACTTACGAATTTAATTGGTTCCAAAGGGCTGTTCTTAAGTCAAAATGTTCGTATGTTAAACCTATTCTTCCCATAAGAAATCATGTAAATAGAATTAATCTGTGCCAGACCTCCCAAACCACCCCCTTATCTAACCTTTCTAATGTCTTAAATGGTCTTTTTTGTTATAAATACAAGTACATTTTCCCTTAAATCTTAAATGATAGAATAGACATCACTGTAATAAACAATAATAAACAACAATACACAGTAGTACAGTACATAAAACACATACATCACATTTCATACACCATAATACATCACATACACCATAATACATTTCCTTCTTTTTTTATAAAATGTATCTACCAGAAACAGCAATAACTCTCATATTTCTCTATTATTTCCTTCTTTATTTCAGTAGTGTTGTATTGTATAGGTGTAATTGCACGAAAGAAAGAATACTTTACTCAGCGGACTTTCTTCTTCTCTCTCACTCACTGCCCCCTCTGTCTGATACACTGTGACAGCTACTGGCAGGAGTAATTATACAACAACAAATGTAATGTTTCTCAGCTCTGCGCTCTCTCTGCACCTTATTTGGGGACATTTTAATATTGAAAACACAGAAAAAAACACCGTCCGCTATCCGAATGTTTGCTCACTGTATATATGTAGAGAGAGAGACGCTCGGAGTCAACTTGTTCGTGACGTCACGTGTTTCGCGAATTTCGGTTCGTAATCTGTTAAGTTTTAACATCGTTAAGTTGAAAAAGATCGTTCGTAACCTGAAATATTCGTATGGTAAACCGTTCGTAACTCAAGGGTCGAGTGTAGTTTGAATTCGCCTCACCCACACTAACAAATTCAAATTCAAGTTCTCAAGGCACAAACCTTCTTGATTTTGGACAGTTCACAAAAATTGGAGCACGTTTTTATAAGCAAGACAAGTGTTCTATTTTTTGCAAACATTTTTATGACCCACACAGCCAGGTATTTTGCTTTGTGATGGATTACCTCTGCCCGCTTTGCTGCTATGTTGAAGACAGGTTTGTAGGCAAGCAGTAATTAGGTAGCTAGCTAGGCTGCTTTTCTCAAGTCTGCCATAGACTGTTTTATAACCGCTACAATCATTTTATAAAAGTGATGTTTTTTCATAGTTTTTATTGTTACCCACTTGGAATGTTGAAGTAGATGCGTTCTGTGACTGTTTCATATTAAATGAGTCACTAATCACCCAGTCTTGGTAATAATTCATGTTCCCATGTTCTTGTATCATTGTTTAAATTGTTTTACATTCAGAAGAATCAAGGCGGCATGGTGGCTAAGTGGGTAGCACTGTTGCCTCACAGCAAGAAGGTCCTGGGTTCGATCCACAGATGGGGCGGTCCGAGTCCTTTCTGTGTTGAGTTTGCATGTTCTCCCCGTGTCTGTGTGGGTTTTCTCCGGGTGCTCCGGTTTCCTCCCACAGTCCAAAGACATGCAAGTGAGGTGAATTGGAGATACTAATTGTTCGATATAATCTTGTGACTTGATGAATCTTGTGTAATGAGTAACTATCGTTCCTGTCATGAATGTAACCAAAGTGTAAAACATGACATTAAAATCCTAATAAACAAACAAACAAACAGAGGCTCGTAAGTGTTTTGTAATGGTGTACAGTAGGCCAAATATTTAAGTTTCTTTCTTTTTTATGCTTTGAGTACAATGTGATGTGAAATCACAGAGCAGAATAAAGGTAGCCGTATTTTCTAATGCCATATTGTCATTACTTTGTTGTCTTTATTCAGAAAGACTGACATTACTGAGACAGAAGCACGACCTGGGTGAAAAAAGATTCAGTGCAGTGCTAGGAGCTAGTCAACAAACATGTAAATTAATGTTAGAGATATTAGGCTACAGGATGTTGGATCAACATAATTCTATGAGCAGTTGTCATAACTTAAAAAGACCAATGCAAAATGTTGCCTTAATTTTTTTTGTTGACCCAATGTTTTATTTTTTTGAGTGTATCAGTGTTGTAAAAGTAGGCATATTTTAACACGTTCTGGTCTACTTTTAATGAGACTTTAATCACCAAAGCCAATTAAACAGCTCTTTATTATTTTATTTAGGTCCTTTTAGGATCTGTTGAGGCTTTCCTGTTGACGGCTCAGATTAGGGAACAAAACGGGAAGCGTGTAATGCAGTAGAGACGCAGCATTGGCAAAATGAGCCAGTCTGAGCTCGAATTGGGGGGAAACCACAGCACCTATGGCAGGGTTTATGTCGGGCTGGATGCCCTGTACAGTTTCCATGTCCAAACTGGCAGCCTGCCAGAGCGCATGCATCCATTTTATATAGTGAGTGAGTGAGTGAGTGAAGGAGAGAGATGGAGTTTATTTTTAAAAGATGGCTGCAGGGGGAAAAGCACAGCTGAATATTTGTTTTCCCTGTTTAGATTTTAAATGAGTTTTCGGGTTGAGTTAGTCTCCATCCCATGTTGATATTTTCAAGGTAAAGAGCCTGGACTTTGTAATCTTTTCTCTGTTTATTATTTTTTTTCCTTTGTTGTATTATTGATGGACGGCTGCATAATGAACTCTTAATGAGACTTTCTGCCTGCCAGTGCACTTAGAAATACTGGAAATACTGAAGCGACTCGGTGAAAATAATGATTTTACGCGGAGAACGTTATTTACAACCAAGCTCGAAACCTTTACCCTTATTATGTACATGACCAGTTTACATTTCTCAGTGTTGTTTAGCTTTCACTGCTTTGTACTGACACAAATATCAATTTCCTCTGCATAAATATTTCAGGTAAGAGAAAAGTAACAAGTAGGAACGTAAATAATCCAACATTTTGAATTCTCTACTTAAATACATTCTGTAATTGTCTCTCAACAACTCTCATTTTATCCTGCATTTAATAGTGATTTCAGTCTGTTTATTGCTTGATATATGTGTAAATATACACTGATCAGCCATAACATTAAAACCACCTCCTTGTTTCTACACACACTGTCCACTTTATCAGCTCCATTTACCATATAGAAGCACTTAGTAGTTCTACAATTACTTACTGTAGTCCATCTGTTTTGCCCCACAGAACCACCACAGAGCAGGTATTATTTAAGTGGTGGATCATTCTCGGCACTGCAGTGACAATGACATGGTGGTGGTGTGTTAGTGTGTGTTGTGCTGGTATGAGTGGATCAGACACAGCAATGAGCACTGACCAAGTTAAGCAAGAACCTTAAACAAGAAGACCTGACTCACAATACACATTCTAATTCATCCCGAAGGGGTTTAATAGGATTGAAGTCTGGGCTTTGTGCATATCATCAGAGTTTCTCTGCATCAAACATGCAAGCCATGTTGTTTTGAGGTTTGCTTGGTGCCGAAGGGTACAGCGGTGCTAGACCATCCCTAAACTGTTGCCAGAAGCTGTTAAAAGCATATATGTTATTTTATATACCTAATTGTTACATTTTTACTACTTATTACAAACTGAAATATTGACTGCACGACAAAACATAAATGTAATTTTAAATAATTATTTACTTCATAAAAGTGTGGTTTATTTATTACAAACTGAAATATTAAATGAACGACAAAACAAATATAATTTAAAATAATTATTTAATTTATAAAACTGGTTTAATTATTGCACACTAAAATAGTAAATGAATAACAACACAAATATAATTTAAAAAAATTATTTAATTTATAAAACTGGTTTAATTATTGCACACTGAAATATTAAATGCATGACAAAACATAAATATAATTTTAAATAATTATTTAGTTTATAAAGCTGTGGTTTAATTATTATAAATGGAAATGCTGAATGCACAGAACAGAAATATAATTTGAAATATTAAACACAAAATCTTGGATGTTGTTTACGTCTGTAGAAGAGCACTTGGTAAATGAAGCTATCCCACTATTGCTGGGATCCAGGGTTTTAAATTTCTAGCGCAGCCAATCAGGCGTCTACATACAGACATGATTGGCTGTGTCTGAGGAGGGGGGATGGCTGAGGTTACGCAATAGATTGGCGCCCTGTTTGGGGTGTGTTACTGCATTGTGCCCAGAATCATACAAAAAACATAAAATAAAATCTATAGAGGGTTCATTTTACATAAAAGTTTATGAATGTAGTTGGTCACATGGTACACATTTGCATGGTATATTGTTTCACCGGTGCTATACAAAAATATCACAGAAACGAATGTGTTGTTCTTTTTTCTGTCTTGCTTTTTAGTTGGTTAAAAAATTTAATAAAAAACTACTTCAGGCCAATCCCTGTTAGAGGCACTGCTGTAATACCAAGGGCACTATGACTACATTCAGCAAGACCTCAGGAATTTAAAGAGCAAAGCGCTGCAGGCTCAGATCCGAACAAGAAGGCGCTCTGATCTTTTAGCAAAGAGTTGTGAAAGACAGGCCTCTACTTTAGAGGTCCCTTTGGTCTCGGCCTTTCCCTTTTATTCCACAACCATTTAATAAAAAATAATATAATATATTGATATAGTTACATTTATCAGGGGCTAAAATAAATTGTGAGCTCGATCAGACACATAAAACTGACACTATTTGTGCTCTCTCTGACCTTGAGTATTCACAAACCCCCAGATATCTTGGTGAAAAGGGGTTGTTGATTTACAATTACAGTATCAGCCTTTATTCATCTATAAAATATCTCAGCATAACTGCAGTGATTTGGTTTGATCTATCCATGAAAACATTATGGCCTGGCATGCCGTCTGCATTCCAGTTGATCTTAAACAAGTAGGATGAAAGAGATAAATGTTTCCAAAACTAGTCCAGTTCTGTCACACCAAGCACATACAGCAAATGCCGCTCTATTTAGAAGTTTGGCATGTTTTCCTCATGTCTCTGTGTTTACTTTAAGGACTCTGGGTGCTTGATTTTGTCCCCTCATAAATCTGTATGATGCTCTGAGGTGGATTGGCATCCTAAAGCCCATTGTTTGTATGTAGACTCTAGACCCTCAGTGTTAACCTAGTGGGTAGAGCTTTGGGCTGTTAATCTAAAGGTTAAAGGTTTGAATCCAGGCTCTGCCATGCAGCCACTGTCGGGCTCTTGTGCGTGGCCCTTAACCCTCTTAGCTCCAGAGGCAACTTACAATTGCTGACCCTGCTCTCTGACCCTAGCTTTCAAATAAGCTTCGATATGCAGAAAAATGTGGTTTCTGAAGATGTCCTTACAGGAGCAGCCGTAACAGGGAAGATTTTATTAGGATTTTAATGTCATGTTTTACACTTTGGTTACATTCATGACAGAACAGGTAATTACTCGTTACTCCAATTCACCTCACTTGCACAACTCAGACACTGGGAGAACATGCAAACTCCACACAGAAATGACCAGACCGCCAGGACCCAGCCCACCCCACCTGGGGATCGAACTCAAGACCTTCTTGCTGTGAGGTGACGGTGCTATCCACTGAGCCACCATGCCGCCTTAGCAGGGAAGAAGTTTGAATAGCTGACATATTGGAAAGATGGCACACCCTGTCACAGTGCAACACTGAAAGTGATCGCCACTCAGGCGGTGCAGCGGTAAAATACGCTAGCACACCAGAGCTGGGTTTTCGAATACATCGGCTGGGCTGGGCGGCTGCATGGTTAGCGGCAAACCAGATCATGGGTCCTCATAACTGGTGCAATTACGACCCCTGCTGGCTGATTGATGGCGCCTGCACAGGGCTGAGGAATGATGCTGATCAGGGTGTGGCTCTCCGTGCACAGTGTTGATCGGTATATATGAACTTGACTTGTGCAGGTGAAAAATGCAGTCTGTACTGAGCACGTGTCGGAGGGGGCGTGTGTCAGTTGAGAAGCGTCCTCAGTCAGCGGTGGAGGGTTGAATCAGTGGAGGATGCAAGCAGGGTAATTGGACACGACTAGATTAGGGGAGAAAATAAATTATTGAAAGTAATAAAGCACTTGAGTATGATGTTTGGTTTATGGATATTACATAGCTGCTGATTTTGTTCATGTTTCTAAGAAATATTTATAACAACAGGCATGCGGTTTCAACAATGTAGATGGAATTTTATGTAAGAAGGCATCAAATAAGGACCTGATTGGGTCACGGGAGTCAAACTTAAGGACAAAGCACAGCCATAAAGAACTAATTCTAGTTACCGGTTGAGAGCTTTCTCTCAGACTTATTTTCCGACAGTAATAGCATTCCTGTGTACTTGTCCTGTCAAATCAGCTGCAGCTTTTTTCAAGCTATTTCTGTAATGGTCTATGTTTAGTTCAGACACTTTATAAAGCCTGCTGAGAGCTACTGAAGCTACAGAAGAAAGCCAGCGCTCACTCTAGGTAAAACAACGCAGTGTTTTGATTCATCAGTCATTTTTACATTTACATTTACATGACGCCCAAATTACTAATATTTTTTGTGCAGAGATTTGTTTAGCTGCCTGATTAAGAATACTAAGTTTCCACACCTTGTACAGAACACACATGGAATGTTTTAATAGGGTAAATGTAAACCTGGGCAGCTTCAGCTATGCAGCAACACATTTTTCTTTTTTATTTATGCATTTTTCCCCATTTTCTCCCAATTTAGTGTAGTCAATTTGTCTTCCGCTGCTGGGGGATCCCTCATTGCAGTCAAGGTGGGTATATTGCTTCTCGCGCCTCCTCTAACCCATACGCAGCCCCTATGCACTCTGCACAGACGCCTTTCTATCAGGGTCCTTACACAGCATTTGAAGACCCCACCCACATAGTCCGGTCATTCCACCCTAACAGAACTGTGTCTGCTGCAGGCACTGCCAGTTATGCTTGCTAGATGGCGCCCAGCCGACTGGTGTCAACGCCGAGGAGTTCAGAATCTCGGCGCTGGTGTGCTAGCGGAATATCTCGTTACGCCACCTGGGCGCCTGCAGCAACACAATTAACATCATGGATATAAATGATGAATTATAGGCATTGCCACCCATGCCAAATAAATTCAAGCCAATGACGTGAGCAGGAAATATAATGTGACTTACCACCAGCTGTAAATGCCAGGTAACTCAAAAATGTAGACCATTTTGAATACTACATTGTTTAGTCACTAGACCTAGTCAGCTTCACCGGATCAGCTGGAGACCACTCCTGTGGCACAGAGCCCAGGGTCAGCCATGATAGCCGAGCAGATTTGTAGACACAGCCCTCAGATTAATAGCCCGGAGCGCTAATCACTGAGCCACTACATCAAATGTTGACAGTGCAACCAATGAGACTGACAGACAGGTAAATCTCTCCCTTCTAGTAAATATATCTATTATTTTGCACTCTGTGGCACAGCGGTCTATTCAGGTAGCTCACGATAACTGAGATCTGGTCCTATCGGCCGATCGGGCATCTAGACAGACATGATCGGTTGTTCTTGAGGGGGAAGGATGGCCGAAACCTAAAAGATTGGTGCCTTGTCCAGGGTATTCCTGCCTCGTCCCCAGTGTTTATTGCTGGAATCAGACACAGCAATGCTGATGGAGGTTTTAAATACCGTGTCCACTCACTGTCCACTCTATTAGACACTCCTACCTAGTTGGTCCACCTTATAGATGTAAAGTCAGAGACGATTGCTCATCTATTTTTGGACACAGCGCTGCTGTGTCTGATCCATTCATACCAGCACAACACACACTAACACACCACCACCATGTCAGTGTCACTGCAGTGCTGAGAATGATCCACCACCTAAATAATACCTACTCTGTAGTGGTCCTGTGGGGGTCCTGACCATTGATGAACAGGGTGAAAGCAGGCCCAAAAGGTATGTAGAGCAATAGATGGACTACAGTCAGTAATTGTAGAACTACAAAGTGCTTCTATATGGTAAGTGGAGCTGATAAAATGGACAGTGAGTGTAGAAACAAGGAGGTGGTTTTAATGTTATGGCTGATCGGTGTATATGACATCACAAGAAATCTCCTATATGATAATAGTCTATTGATTTTTCCGCCCCATCAGAAGTGATTCTTTTTACTCTTCCCAATTAATGGGGGCTCACTGAATCCTCCAGGGTGAAAACCACTGCTTTATGGAGCTGTACTTAAATAATATCATTCTTTACTCAGACTCCACTAGCCAATTCATCCTGGTCAGTATCAGAGTGTATTTTGCCATTTTAAAAGCCATTTTTTCTTGCTCTCTTACACCAAGGGACAGTTTAGAGTTTCTTCATGTTTTTAAAAGGTGGAAGAATCCAGAGGTTACAACTTATGTGAAAAAACAAACCCAGGTACCTAGGAGTCACACAGCACCCACTCTAACAAATGCTCCATCATGCCGCATTAAATAGAAAATAGAGATCAGTTATGTCAACAGTGCTATTATTACATTAAAGTTTAATATAAAATCTAATGTGATGCACTAAATGAGATATTGATATCACATTGTCATATCGGCCTGTCCTCAGTCTTTTCCTCCCAACATTTGACAGTGAGACCACTCTGCCTCACAAAGCTTATTTCTCTTCATAATCGTGCTTTGGGTGTATTTCTGTGTGAAATCTATACTTCGTCTTAATCCAGCAACCATCTGGAATAGCATGTTAAATCAGACATCAAAGATTCTCCGAGCTGCTGTTTTGCCCAGAGAATGTAGTAAACGTTCTTCCTTTGGCGCTTCGCCTGCGTTGCTTACGATTGTTTGAAGAAAGACAGGGAGAGAGAAATATATAGAACAAAAAAAAGAGAGAGAGACTAGCTAAAGTGGTGTATGTTTGCCATGGCCTGCGGGCAAGTGTGGGGTGATGCTTTCATGTGCCTGGAACACGGAACGAGACAAACACTGAAACATTTACCAGCTCTTTGTACATCTTGGCATTGTCATTTCTGGCCAGTGTGTACAAGCATTACTGTGGAGATATGAGAAGAAGTGACAAATGGAGGAAAAATGGAACTAGAGAACAACATACTGACAGGTTTCAGCTTGTGAGTGAGTGAGTGAGAGAGTGAGTGCGCGAGCGAGTGAGTGAGTAAGTGAGAGAGAATATGGCTGTAGCTCTGGGATTAGAAGTGGAACAGCTGGTATATAAAGCCAGAAAACAAAAACCTCCAACAAGCCCCTCAGGTTTATCATTTACTCATATAGCTAAACAGTACACACACACACACAAATAGTATAGCACTCATAAAATACCATACAACATGCTTACATATGCACATTCATAACCAGCTATTGTCACACCACACACACAAGCTATATATATACAGTATATATGCTGGAGTTTTTAAATACCATGTCCACTCACTGTCCACTCTATTAGACACTCCTACCTAGTTGGTCCACCTTGTAGATGTAAAGTCAAAGACGATTGCTCATCTATTGCTGATGTTTGAGTTGGTCATCTTCTAGACCTTTATCATTGGTCACAGGACGCTACCCACAGGGCGCTGTTGGCTGGATAATTTTGGTTGGTGGACTATTCTCAGTTCAGCAGTGACAGTGGGGTGTTTAAAAACTCCATCAGCGCTGCTGTGTCTGATCCACTCATACCAGCACAACACACACTAACACAGCACCACCATGTCAGTGTCACTGCAGTGCTGAGAATAATCCACCACCCAAATAATACATATATATATATATATATATATATATATAATATAATAGTATAATATAATAATTAAAATATAATAATACAATAATACACATAAGTATACATATATATATATATTAACAAATATTGTGTTTAAACAAATTTTGATATATTTTTAACACAATATTTTTTTTAAACACAATAAAATTATTTATTTATGTATTTATTTATTGTAAATATATACACAATATAGATTTCCACCATAATCATTAGGACAGTGGTAGCTTAGTGGGTAGAGCTTTGGGCTTCGGTTCAAATCCAGCCTCTGCTATGCAGCCACTGTTGGGCCCTTGAGTGGCGCCCTTAACCCTGTCTGCTTCAGGGGTGCAGTACAAAAACTGACCCTGCGCTCTGACCCCAGCTTCCAAACAAACTGGGTTATGCAAAAAAAAAGCATTTTATTGTACTATACATGTGTGTATGGATATATGACAAATAAAGTCATTTTTCCTTCAAGTAATGTCATTCAGTGTCATTCATTCATTTATTCATTCATCTATATAAAGTGAACACTTCTTTCTGCTCAAGGGTCCAACTTGCAATCCTAGGCATGAGACTGGGCATGAATACACCTTTGAAAATCATCCATGCGTTTAGGTCATCACACTCAGCTACTCATTCACACTTAGCAACAATTGAAAGAAGTCTGTTCTGTAGGTCTTTTGGAAGGTCAGAAAAAACAGATGTTGCTGTGTGACATGAACACTACTTCTCTGAGTGATTTAATGGTCCAGTATAAATATTACGAAATGGCAGAGATACATTAAAAATTGTAATTATTAGCTCACTTGCAGGAGGTGGATTGGCTACTCGAGACTGGCTCTAGGAGTGAGTGGATGAATGAGTGATATAACTGACTTGCACCTAGTGTTTCTACTGCAGCACCCCGTGCCCTCGTATAATCTCACACTCAAGAACTACTCGACAGAAGATGTATTAGATTTAGCTGGGTGACTTCTTACAAAATACACACACAAACACTCACACACACACACACACACACACACAAACAGGAGGAAGGAACCAGGGCAGGATGGTACATGTGTTTGAGCTGATTATGACTTTCTCTGTATTTTGGAATGAGTACAATGCTTGTTTATTCACTGCATCATTCAACCCTGATGACCCCGTGAGTCATGACCACCTCTCGAACCATAAGTGCACATCATTTTATACCACATGAATTAAAATACAGCATTAAATAGCCCTTTGTAAACAAACATTTTCATTTTTGACAACAGGATATACTGTATATACAGTGCAGTGAGTGAAAGATTCAGCTCTTGTGTTTGAGCTCTAAGTTTGAATCTCACAGTGCTACCGACCTGTCCGGGCACCTTACAGACACAATGGGCCATGTCCAAGAACGGGGTGTTAATATTGGATTTTCATATATACTGTATATACTGTATATATACAGTATATACAGTATATATATATATATATGTGTGTGTGTGTGTGTGTGTGTGTGTGTGTGTGTGTGTGTGTATATATATGTATTTATGTATGTGTATAAAATATTCATTCTCATGTTTTACCACGCTTTATCCTGGTCAGGGTCATGGTGGGTCCCCTTTTTCTGAATAATGGCGCAATGCAGTATTCAGTCATTTATTCTTTATCCTGGTTATGGCTGTGGTGGGTATGATTCATCAGATGATAGGTAGGAAACACCTTGGACCAGTTGTCAGTCCAAACACACACACATACACAGGGCAATTTCTAGTAGCTCCAGTTAACCTGGCTGCATGTCTTTCTTTATATATATGCATTTTCTCCCCTTTTTTCTCCCTCTTTTAGCACATCCAATGGCTCATTTGCATCATGCTTCCTCTCTGTCTATGCCAATCTCTGCTCTGATCAAGGAGATCGAAGCTAACCCACGCTCCCTCCGTCACGTGAGCAGCAAGCCGCATGCATCTTATCACCCACACATTGACGGGTGTTGCGCCACCTAGCGTTGTGTACGGAGGGACACACCCTAAGAGCACTCTTTCCTCATCTCTGTGTAGGCACCTCTAATCAGCCAGCAGAGGTCGTAACCGAACCATTCTGACAGAGAGAGATCCATATCCGGCTTTAGTCCTGCCAATCGTTGTTCATGTAGTCGCTCAGCCCAAGCCGGCAAGGCAGAGCTGAGATTCGATACGATGTATTCGAGATCTTAGCTTTGGTGAACAGAGTGTTTTACCGCTGCGCCACCTGAGCGGCTACCTGGCTGCATGTCTTTGGGCTTGTGGCAGGAAAACGAAACACCATGAGGAAACCTACACAGACACTGGGAGAACATGCAAACTTTACCTTGAAAGACTAGGAACTGAACCCACACCCTCCTATATATGTGTGTGTGTGTGTATATATACAGTATATACACACATACATTTTGTAACCTTACAATTTTGTAATAGCTAGTAGCAACAACTGGCTATACCATAAGCCACCACACTGTTTTCCAGTGGACTCACCCCGTCTCATTCCTGCTCTGGATAAAGTGCTTAATGAAAATGTACATGTGAATGATTTTTAAACCATGTAAATGTGTGACAACCTGTCCAGATAATGACCCATATAAATTACTGTGAAGGATTTTGCTCAAACACACACACACACACACACACACACACACACACACACCTCTTTCAATATGCATATCAGTTGATTTGAGATCCTCAGTATTTGTAGTGGCAGCTGAACTAAGCCCTGTCGCCTCGCTGGCAGGAACAGCAGCTCTCTCACGATCCTCCAGTTAATCTTCTGTGATTAAGTATGCTAATGTCTGAATCATTTATGGGAGTCTACACATTCTGTTTTATTAAGCAAATTAATTACTAAGAAAATGAAACTGGGTGTAGAATCATGTGCACAAAAATCTGACAACATTGACAATATGATGCCAGACAGAATGCCTTTTAAATTATAAGCATGACATCTTCTTATAAGCAGAATATCCAAGTGAATCGTAATATCCTCTATCCTTAGCTCTTATTCTAATTTCTCACCTCAGACTTAAACCGGTGACCTGTTGGCTCTTGATGTGGGACCTTTACTAAACCACTTCCTGGCCCTATCAGTAACACCGGACTAAATTCAAATGTACACTAGGCTTTTAGCCCATATCTCCCCTGAGTGTATCACACTTATCAATGCCTCTAAAGTTCCTCCCCCAAATGAATAACACATGTTCTACGGCAACTGACAAGGGTCGTCAGAGCTTATTCAGCTGATCAGTAATCCACTGCTTGAAATACAGCCCTGAGCTGACATTTAATATGGCCTCCGATGGCGAGCTGGATGCTTAGCCTTGATTCTGTGCTCTTACACAATGTCCAATCTGTTCCACCTGCCGTCATATTGTCTGCTTTTCACTCTGACCTTTCGCTCGGCCACGCAGAAGCCCAGTCGAGTACACAGACAATGTTTCGCACTAATAAAATTGGTTACAAGGCCTCAAGACCAAAATAACTCCCCATTTTGCCAAAAGTTCAGATTTAAGAGTGATGTTTTACTTTGATTGGCTGGTAAGTGGCTCTGTTGTTTATCTGGCACAATCTACAAATCCACCCATGAGTCTGGAGGGTGGTTGCTTTTATTTGCTAGATGTTTGCCAGTTTCCTAGACAGTGGATTCTCACTTACTGACCCCTAACTAACCCCAGAGAACAATAAATCAGTTCTGCCAAACCTTCACACTGCTTGCGTTGCATTGTATGTGCACATACAATTTTCAAACCCTCAAACTGAATAACAGCACAATAACCATTGTATGAACATTGCTGACATTTCAACAAAGACCCATGATTGCCAAGTTATAAACAGTCATATGAAAAGTGTGTATGCAGTCACTTGGGAGGATTAATATTAAATTCATTGTTTTGATTGTTTATCTTTTGTAAACTTGAGAGTGCCATTCTCTGAGTGATTTATTGGTCCAGTATAAATGATATAACAGGGATAAATTAAAAATTGTAATTAATAGCTCACTTGCAGAAGCTTACCTGAGAACACATTTACAGCATTTAGCAGATGCTTTCTTAACTTCCTTCAAGGTTAATGAAGTATATATCTAATGTCTGTCTGTCCGTCCGTCCGTCTGTCCATCTACAGCTATCTATCTGGCAATTGTGGGGCTTAAATTTACATTAACAGCATTTAGCAGATGCTTCCTTAACTTCCTTCAAGATTATTGAAGTATCTATCTATCTATCTATCTATCTATCTATCTATCTATCTATCTATCTATCTATCTATCTATCTATCTATCTATCTATCTATCTATCTATCCATCCATCCATCCATCCATCCATCCATCCATCCATCCATCCATCCATCCATCCACCCACCCACCCACCCACCCATCCATCCACCCACCCATCCACCCACCCATCCACCCATCCATCCATCTATTTATCCATCCATCCATCTATTTATTTATCCATCCATCCATCCATCCATCCATCCATCTATCCATCTATCTATCCATTCATCCATCCATCCATCCATCTATTTATCCATCTATTTATCCATCAGTCCGTCCGTCCGTCCGTCCATCCATCCATCCATCTATCTATCTGGCAATTGTGGGACAGCAACCTTTCCATCAAAAATCTGGTGCCTTATACAAGGCTTATTAGCTGTTACTCATTCGGCATTTACATTTAAACTGATTATTTGAATATCCAGCTTGTTACACAAATTACATTTAAATACAAAACATGGTGTTTTATTCACTGGGCAAGACTTAAATCTATTTCTGGCCCTAAGCAAACCACCCCCTCTTCAACCTTTCCATCTCAGACATAGCCATTTCTCTGTGTATGTGTATTCCCGACTGGGCTATAGCACCACTGGGATTTAAACCTTGGATCCCAGAGTTATTGGGAGAGCGTAATTTACTGATACTGATACTTTGGTTTCGCAATGGCATTATATTGTATCCTATGTAGTGAGCATATGTAGGTAACTTGAAGCAATTTGGGATACAGCTTCAATTACAAATATTCCTGAATTCAAGGGAACATCAGTGACTGTGTTTTGCTAATTTTACCAGTTTTGAATTTTAATAACCTAATTGAGAATTTAATGGAAGATTTGTTGCTTTGCTTTACTACATCTGTGGCAATTTAAAGCAGCAAATCCACCTTTTGCATGTTTGAAGAGGTGGAAAGAAACTATGCATCAAAAACTAGATGAAAAATCAGGTTTGAACCCTGGTCACTAGAACCTTGCCACCATTCATCATTAAAAGTTTGTTATTCAGGGATTCTAAAGAACAAGATGAATAATTGCGAGGCTGTTTTTCAGTGTGTCATTTTTGTTCACTGTGTTTAAAAGATTATGCAGATGAAGTATTTTGAAATATCAACAGTATTAATCATTTCTGCAGCGACGACACCCACGTTGGACCCAGCGTCCAGCAACATACAATTTGCCATCATTCCATCGACGACAGCTCTGTTTATATGGTGGAATTTTGCATGACATATATTATGCTTCTAGCTTTAGGAATTTTGCTATTAATTATACTTCTTCACCTAGTCAAGGTCATGATGGGATCAAACCCAGGAATTCAACTTAATTTTCTTTTCAATATAAACAAGCATCAGTGGAGCTCGGGTGGTGCAGCAGTAAATTACACTAGCCCACTACCGCTTGGATCCAGGATTTGAATCCCCAGCACGGTGTCACTGTACAACATGATTGCCTATAGCCCTCAGGCCATGTATGTGCAAACCTATTGTATTTTGAACCTGCATTTTAGATTTAATGCTAAAATCATATTTACATTTGCTATATTTATCAGACACTTTTATTCAAAGCGACTTACAATTATAAGTGAATAGAATTCAAGCAATTGCCTTGCACCGCGGGCCAACAGAGGCAACTTGGCGATGGTGGTAAAACATTAATGATAAAACACATGTACTAGGAAAAAAAAAAGAATAACAATAAATAATTCTTAATTAGATTATTACATATTAACTGGTAAAATTAGGTAAACACAGTTACTGACGTTCCCTTGAATTCAGGAATATTTTTAATTGAAGCTGTATCCCAAATTGCTTCAAGTTTTATACATATGTGCACTACACAGGATACAATATAATACTATTGTGAACTAAAGTAGCGGTAAATTACGCTATCCCACTACCTGATTGGCTATAGACCTCATTTAGGATTGGCATCTTGTCCACTCACTCACTCACTCACTTTCTTAATCGCTTATCCAATTAGGGTTGCGGGGGGGTGCTGGAGCCTATCCCAGCTTTTCAATGGGCGCAAGGCACACAGAAACACCCTGGATTTAAGATCTTTTTTAATTTCTTATTGCCGGCTTTCAGAAAGCAGGTGACGCTGCAATAAACTGATAGCAAATAAAGTACAAGGCCTATAAAAGTTGGCTCAAATTCAACACTATATTTCTACATTCTACAGTACATTGGTCAATTTAAGTATGTATGTATTTTCCTTTATTTGTTTTCTTTAAGGTCAGCTCTTTTATTACTGCATTGTTTATATGTTTAGTGTGAGTATGTGTGTGTGTGTGTATAGGAAAAAATCCAGCTATTAATATCTGGTTGAGTTTCCAGGACCATTTTGGATCAGTTGGTTCTGTTGGTGTCCCAATTTTAATTGTATAATGATCTTTATAAATAATTATGTCATGTAAAATGTGGATAGTTTAATTTAATCCCTTCTGATTTAATCTTAGTTCAGTCAGAACATGTTTAATATTTACTGCTAAACATCTTGTCTTGTGTTTGGGGGCGTCGATTGTTTTGTGTTAAAAATTGAATATGCACCCTGTTTAACTGTATTTAAGTACTAAACATGATGTTTTATTCAATTTCATTTCATTTTTATGTTTTACTACTGCTTTATTTTGATCCGGGTTTCCCCAAATCACCAGGCAATACATACAGTTTGTTTGTTTATTTATAAGGATTTTTAATGTCATGCTTTACACTTTGGTTACATTCATGACAGAAACGGTAGTTGCTCATTACACAAGATTCAGCAGTTCACAAGGTTATACTAAACACAGTCTTGGACAATTTAGTGTCTCCAATTCACCTCACTTGCATGTTTTTGGACTGTGGGAGGAAACCAGAGCTCCCGGAGGAAACCCACGTGGACACAGGGAGAACATGCAAACTCCGCACAGAAAAGGACCCTTAGCCACTGTGCCGCCCCCAATACATACAGTAAAGCAAACCATCCTTGTTTTATTTTGAATCTACAAAAAGTTCATTTGCTAACACAGATCTTGATGCCCCTCTTTTTTAATCCATGGTACAAATCTACTGTTCATACTGAACTGCTGTTGGTTTCTATCTAAATTTGTTTTGGTGGTCAGTGCTCTGATTCATGTCCCAGTGTAAATGTGTATGTAGGCTTTGTAGTTCTGAGCAGATCCTATATCTGAAGGGGGTTACGATATTTCTTACAGGGCGGCACGGTGGCTAAGTGGGTAGCACTGTCGCCTCACAGCAAGAAGGTCCCGAGTTCAATCCCCAGGTGGGGCAGTCCGGTCCTTTCTGTGTGGAGTTTGCATGTTCTTCCTGTCTGCGTGGGTTTACTCCGGGTGCTCCGGTTTCCTCCCACAGTCCAAAGACATGTAAGTGACACTAAATTGTCCATGACTGTGTTCGATATATCCTTGAGAACTGATGAATCTTGTGTAATGAGTAACTACCGTTCCTGTCATGAATGTAACCAAAGTGTAAAACATGACGTTAAAATCCTAATAAACAAACAAACAAACATCCCTTACGACTTTAAGTGTGTTTGTACATTAGGTTTTGGGTTTTATTGAAGATTTTGTCATGTGTACCTCTAGAGGGAGTGAATGTGGCCTGTTTACTAGAACACCTCTGTTTGTGATTGTGTTTCTCATAGCAGAACAAATCTGCTAAAAAAATATCTATATAAATCTGCTTACATTAAAACACACCACTTTGCATTTTGTATAGTTAAAGTTTTAGGCAGGGCAGTTTAAAAAAGTTCTCTCCACATTCTTGGACTAATAAAATATCATGTTTAGGACAATATTTGGTCTCCGTGGCAGCCTGGGTTTGGTCAACATAATCACTACATTCCATGTTTGTGGCATGTGACGCAGCAAGTACAGTGGGTTCTGCACGACAGCTTGAGTTCTGGAGACCTGGATTTGATCCTTATATTTTGTCACTGTCTGTGAGCAGCTTTGCATGTCAGAAACATCATGAAGGTGGATTGGCTACTCTAAATATTATAGGTAAGAGTAAGGAAACGAGGAAAGGTTTGAGTGTGTGGTGCAACCTAATGGGCTGGCAAGCTATCAAGTGTGTACTACTGTGAGTGACGCCGGACCCACTGCTAGCTTGATCAGAGTGCTTGCTTTCTTGCTGCTCTACTTACATTTAGCAACTTACTTTTATCCAAAGCGACTTACAGTACTGTGAGAGTATACTGTCTAAGCGCTCGAGGGTTGAGGGCCTTGCTCAAGGGCCCAACAGTGGCAGCCTGGCAGTGGTGGGGGTCGAACCAGTAACCTTTTGATTACTAGTCCAGTACTTTAACCGCTAGGCTACAACTGCCCTGCTCATAAGTAGCAAATCCAGGTGTTCAGTTTCAAATACATGTGTTCAGTCTCTCATCTCTCATGTGTAGCTAGATGGTTTTATGCATGTGTGTGTGTGTATGTGTGTGTGTGTGTGTGTGTGTGTGTGTGTGTGTGTGTGTGTGTGTCCTTTAGTGGGTGGGTGTTTGTAAGTGTTCTGACTCGCTCCTTAATGGGTCACCCAGCCTGCACATACAATGACCCCACTGTTCAGCCCTTTATTACTACTCACCAGGTGGCTGTTTGGCAAAGCCATGGCCGAATAACACACACACACACACCCACACCACACACACACACATGATGTCTGCTCTAAGCATCTCAAATAAAATCGGAACCATGCATTTTTTTATGATTCAATCTCTTTTTTAATAACCACTTTATTATAATTGTGGTTGGTCTAGCACCACCCAGAATTATGACATCACAGGGCAACACTCACATTTATGAACCCACTTACATCTAAGAACAACTTGAGTCTGTATCCTGCCTTACCCTGCATTTTTGTGAAGTGTGAGATCAGGGTATCTAAAGGAAACCTACACAATTAAAATAACACATGAGGCAGGAATTGTACTGAGGTTGTTGTTTGAAACCCATGCTGTCCTACTGCAACTTTGCAAAGAGGTTTTAATTTAAACAACAGCTTGCTTTTGAGGAAGTTCTACTTCTGCTTGGCATATTAATATCTTTGACACATTTTTGAACTGTTGCAACATTGTTCTCCACCTATATTAGTTCTAATGTTGTTCTTTAGATCTTCAGCACTTAGCAGATGCCTTTATCCAAGGCAACCTACAGTACTGGGACAGTATACAGTCTAAGCAATTGATGGTTATGAGCCTTGCTCAAGGGCCCAACAGTGGCAACCTGGCAGTGGTGGGGGTTGAACCAGTGACCTACAGCTGTATGGATCCAAGGTTTCATCTTCAGTTTATGGGGTTCTTTGGCTATGTTTAATAGTAATTCCCCACTATTTAAAAAATCAAACTCAAAAGAAGCTTTATTGGCATGACAAATAAGGATATTCGTATTGCCAAAGCTCAGTTACAGAGAAAAGAAAAATAACAATAAGAACAAATATTAAACAGAACTCAGATGAATAAAAATAAAATGGAATAAAATAATAATAAAAACAGTGCAAATAGTAACAATAAAAATGGTAACATTGACAGTAATGAGGTAGTAATAAGAATCAAATACCGGTATAAAATAAAATAAAAAATAATATAAAATAAAATAAAAAATAATATAAAAATAAAATAAAAAATAATATAAAATAAAATAAAATAAATTTATTTCGGCCATATTGAAATCAGCCATAAGACAGTTCAATATAATGTATATAATATATTTCCATTACATTAAAGATACTTTAATAACGTATTACCTGGGCCAAATGTTGTACTAACTGTACCATTAAACTTTTACATACATTTAACTGTTTCAGACTGCACACAGCGCAGAGGAGAGCCAATTCTTCTTTAATATTGATCCAACTATTTTAAATACACTTGGTAATAAATAGTGTGTGGTTTGAGACACAGCTCTGTTCGTCCTGCTTGCTGAAACGTCTCTCCTCAGTGTCTCTCCTCAGTGTGCTTATTCCCAAAGCATTTTCTCCCCTTTTCTCCCAATTTAGCGTAGTCAATTAGTCTTCCGCTGCTGGGGGATCCCTGATTGCAGTCGAGGTGGGTATATTGCAGCTCACGCCTCCTCCGACCCACGCAGCCCTTAGCGGAACCCTTTTTCACCTATGCCATCTGCACAGGTGCCTCTTTATCTGCCAATCAGGGTCCTTACACAGCATTTAAAGACCCCACCCCAGAGTCCGGTCATCCCGCCCTAGCAGAACCGTGTCTGCTGCAGGCACTTCCGATTATGCCCGCTAGATGGCGCCCAGTCGACCAGTGGCAACGGCAAGTTTTGAACCGAGGAGTTCAGAATCTCGGCGCTGGTGTGCTAGTGGAAAATCCCGCTGTGCCACCTGGGCGCCCCAAAATCATTTTTTTGATGAATTATTTCCTGCACCCTGTAAAACAGTCCTCAGCTGGTCTAATCCACGCTCTGCATCTACCCTCAACTCAAACAGTATTTTGTCAGTAACACAGAATGCTTATTTTTTTATTTCCTAAAAGGCCAGCATTGATTTGCTCTTGATGCTCTTGCATAGCGTGAGACACCTCATCGTTGAGCCATCACGTAGCGCGTACAGTCATAAACTGTGATTCCGAAATGACAATCACATACGACTCTGTGTTGTGCACACTAGGCTTGAATTGGAATCAGCTCTTCTGTTATAGAAAAGGATAGATTGTGATTTTTTTTGGAGCAAATCAAATCACAGTAGCGTGACAAGGCAGGATTTTCTTCTGCCAGGCAAACCATTTACTGTCTTCATGATGAACACTGGCAAACAGTTTTATGCCGTTCGGTTCCACAATGTCGCTGCACCACATCCCGGCGTCCGAACTCAGAATGACTGGAATTGAGCTAAATTAAAGTGGACAGAGGTCGCAAATAGGGAGAAAAATCCATGCATGTCCTAGATCTGGGTCAGCTTTCCGTGTGTACGCATACATGAACACGTGAATGTCGGTCAGACAGAGAGGTCTCGTTGTTATTCTGTACTGAGCTAATGATTTGAAATTTGCTTTCTTTCTACCACTCAAATTATTTTTCTGGTTGAAATTGCTTTGCGGTACAAAATACGCTAATGCAATCCGCTCTAATGCATGTAGTGAAAATCTGTGTCAGTCGTGTGTGAGAGTGAGTGAGTTATGGGATGATTATGTAGCTAAAAGCTGCCATGTTGAAGAGCTAGTCACGTGAAAGCGTGCTCACATGGCTTGGTGCAGCACAAGTCCATTAACATGAAGAGACTAGTGGAGAAAAAACCCTTTCAGATACAGAGATAATACTCTCTCTCTCTCTCTCTCTCTCTCTCTCTCTCTCTCTCTCTCTCTTCACATCTCACTCTCAATTTTTCCTCTCTTCACATGCAGATACTTTCTCCTGCTGAAATGCAAACACACAATTTCAGGGTTGACAGTTTTTAATAAATATTATTATTTCACAAAAAATGAATCCTATTTTTGATTAGGATCAAACCAAGGTCTGCAGGATTTGTTGCTGTGTGCAATCCACACTCCCAGCTTTTCTCTTTATATTAGCAAAATGACCATTGCAGAGTCTCTAATCCAATCCAAGAATACTTAGTCTGGGTAAAAGCACACGTGACTCATATGGTCACATCAACTACTATAGCAAACCTCAAGCTTTAGCTGTGGTCAGACATGCCCATGCCATCACCTCAATCTCAACTTGCAACAACATTATCACAGTCCTTCTTCTTTTTCACCAGTGTTCATCATGAAGAGAGTAAAAGAAGAAAATCCTGCCTTGTCACACTACTTTGATGTGATTTGCTCCAAAAAATCACAATCTATTCTTTTTTATAACAGAAGGGCTGATTCCAATTCAATCCTATTTTTGATAAGGATCAAACCCAGGTCTGCAGGATCCGTTGCTGTGTGCCACCCACACCTCCAGCTTATGCCCAACAGCACTTTCCTCTATACATTAGCAAAATGACCATTGCAGAGTCTCCAATCCAATCCAAGCATACTTAGTGCAGGTAAAAGCACACGTGACTCATATGGTCACATCAACTACTATAGCAAACCTCAAGCTTTAGCTGTGGTCAGACATGCCCATGCCATCACCTCGATCTCAACTTCCAACAACATTATCACAGTCCTTCTCCTTTTTCACCAGTGTTCATCATGAAGAGAGTAAAAGAAGAAAATCCTGCCTTGTCACGCTACTGTGATTTGATTTGCTCCAAACAAAATCACAATCTATTCTTTTTTATAACAGAAGGGCTGATTCCAATTCAATCCTATTTTTGATAAGGATCAAACCCAGGTCTGCAGGATCCGTTGCTGTGTGCCACCCACACCTCCAGCTCATGCCCAACAGCACTTTTCTTTTTTTATTATGAGCAAAATGACAATTGCGGAGTCTCAAATCCAAGCATACTTAGTGCTGGTAAAAGCACACGTGACTCATATGGTCACATCAACTACTATAGCAAACCTCAAGCTTTAGCTGTGGTCAGACATGCCCATGCCATCACCTCTATCTCAACTTCCACAGTTCTTCTTCTCCTTTTTTGCCAGTGTTCATCATGAAGACAGAAAATGGTTTACCTGGCAGAAGAAAATCCTGCCTTGTCACGCTACTGTGATTTGATTTGCTCCAAACAAAATCACAATCTATTCTTTTTTATAACAGAAGGGCTGATTCCAATTCAATCCTATTTTTGATAAGGATCAAACCCAGGTCTGTAGGATCTGTTGCTGTGTGCCACCCACACCTCCAGCTCATGCCCAACAGCACTTTCCTCTATACATTAGCAAAATGACCATTGCACAGTCTCCAATCCAATCCAAGCATACTTAGTGCTGGTAAAAGCACACGTGACTCATATGGTCACATCAACTACTATAGCAAACCTTAAGCTTTAGCTGTGGTCAGACATGCCCATGCCATCACCTCGATCTCAACTTCCAACAACATTATCACAGTCCTTCTCCTTTTTCACTTGCCGACGTCGCCACAAATGGACCCTGACGAGCCCAAATGGCGGTGTGATTTTACCGAATTGGTTTCCAGAATGAGGAAGCTTCGTCGAGGCCTGAGAGTGCGTTAACTCATTTCTCTATTCACTGAGCGCGGTTCAGAATGTAGTGCGCTATAGCTGAAAATGCATTAGTTAGCCTACTGGGAGTGTTAAATGGCGAGTGCTGCATGTGCGCTGTCAGTGAACTGGCATCATTAAGGAGTGGATGTTTTCTTTAGCGTGATTACTCTGAAGGGGTTTGGTTAGTACAGCGAAGGCACTCTGAGCAGGAGTGATGTTCAGATTTAAATAACGTTCAGATTTTTGTTTGTAGAAACATGTGGTATTCAGAAAAACCTCAGGAGAGATTTGTGTTTTAGCAGCACTAGAAGCCTGCATGGCATTTAGTTGGTAAATGTGCTAGCTGTAGCACAAGTGAAAAATTAAAAGTATGCATCCAAAGGGACATTTTCAGACTACAGATAAATATTTCATTATTTAATTTTTGTAATACTTGAATATATACTGTTGGATCGCACCACACAGGCCAGCCTTCATTCCCCACATGCATCAGTGAGCCTTGACCACTTTTGATAAATACTGACCACCACAGACCGGCAACACCCCACAAGAGCTGCAGTTTTGGAGATGCTCTGACCCAGTCGTCTAGCCATCACAATTTGGCCCTTGTCAAACTCGCATGAGGCTAACTGTGTAAGCTTCTATCTGTGTAAGCTGTCTAAGTAGTGCATTTAAATAATCAGCCTAGTGTTTAAGGTACTGGACTAGTAATCAAAAGGTTGATGGTTCACGCCCCACCACCGCCAGGCTGCTTCTGTTGGACTCTTGAGCAAGGCCCTCAACCAATCAGATTGTATACTGTCACAGTACTGTAAGTTGCTTTGGATAAAGGCGTCTGCTAAATATGTTTAAAAATGTCTGTAAGGTCGATCAATGTCTTATTAGAATTCTCTACTTAGGCAGCTCACTAGGTCTTCAGACAGACCTCATGACTCCCAGCACACCACTATGACCCTTTTACTCAGTCTTTCTTTCTTTGTTATTGTGTTATCCATAAATCAGTTCTTTTCCCATACTACCAAACTTATACCTAGGCGTGACCACTTCTCAGTAATCGTATCCCATCTTATAGACCACAGTTATTGGAATTCTGTGGAAAAGCCGCTTGTACGAATCGTATTCCTCTGATCCCTTTACCTCCATGCACAAAGGTAACAGTAGCAAGGCACAGGTTATTCCCCTATCAAAGCCCAGTGTTGAGGAGGTATGTCAATGGCAGGAAGTGTGTGTGTGTTGAAGGAAAAGGCTGCCTCGGGTATTGGTAAAGGCAGGGGGTAAAAATAGGGCATTGGGCAAGTAGGCAGGAAACCAGCAAACTGTGGCCTCATAGAGGAATGTCTTCTGCAGCCCAGAGATAAGAGTTTTAACTCTCACCACTTCGTTCATACACATTAACAAACTAACACACACACACACACACACACACACTTAGCACATCACACATACGCACGCTCACACAAACACACTTTGTACTGGATCTAAATGCCACCATTACAGCTGTGGAAGTGCTGCTGTATAAAAGCTCTTAGCTTAAATACCTCCCGCGAGCTGTAATGAGCTGGTCTTCAAATCCACTCTCTGTCTTTCTGGACGTTACAAACCTCACACAATTGTTCTTTTTAGTACGTTTTAGACCACTAATGTAGGTTTTGATGACTGTAAGATGTGGGAATAGGAATATATTGCGATAGATTCATGCATAGTTGAGGTTGGCAACTTTTTGCCTCAGTTTCTATAGATTTTAAAAACACATTGCCTCTAAGAAAGCCAAATAATTTGGTACTGGGAGGCGCGGTGGCTCGGTATGTATCACTGTCGCCTCGCAGCAAGTAGGTCCTGGGTTCGATTCCCAGCCCCATCTGCGTGGCTTTCCTCCGGGTTCTCTGGTTTCCTCCTACAGTCCAAAGTCATGCAGTCAGGTTAATTGGAGATACTAAAAAGTCCACCTAGGTATGAGTGTGTGTGAGTCAGAAGTTAGTTCACCCTAAGGATCGGGTCCCTCGACACAAACAGAGTACCTCACAGCATGTAGTGTATGCTGTGAGGTGCCAGGAGGATTGCCTGGAACTGTACATTGGGGAAACTAAACAACCACTGGCTAAACAAATGGCCCAACATAGAAGAAGATCGACTTATTCTGACCAGGACTCCATGAGTTACATCCACCTGCAAGCCAGTGGGCACTCATTTAATGATGAAGATGTGCAGATCCTTGACAAGGAAGAATGCTGGTTTGAACGGGGAGTCAAAGAGGCCATCTATGTGGAGAGGGAACGATCATCACTCAACCGGGGGGAGGCGGGCAAAGAGTACATCTCTGACCATCTTAAAATACCCCAATCATATGTGAAAGGCTCACATGGCCATTGTAATTAATGGTCATTGTGATTTGCATATGGACCTGATCACCGGTTTCATTGTTATGCTACATTCATATTGCAGATATTCATCACCAGCTCAGGCTGAAGAAGTCACTTGGATGAGTGACGGAACGTATCTCTATATCAAAAATTGTGTGAGTGTGTTTGCCCTGTGATGGACAGGCGACCTGTTTGGGGTGTTTCCTGCATTTTGCCCAATGATTTGGACCCACCGCAACCCTGAATAGGATAAAGCGGTGGTAAAACAGACAGTGAATTGATAAATAATCAGTTAAGCGGTTTACACTAACTTGCAAGCCAGCGGCCTGTCATTTAATGCTGAAGTTGTCAACGAAGAACGCTGGTTTGAACGGGGAGTCAAAGATGCCATCTATGTGAAGAGGGAAAGACCATCCCTGAACCTAGGGGGGGCCTGAGAGTACATCTCTCACCATCTTACAATACCTAAATCATATGTGAAAGGCACACATGGCCATTGTAATTAATGGTCATTGTGATTTGCATATGGACCTGATCACCGGTTTCATTGTTATGCTACTTGGATACTTGGATGAGTGACAAAACGTATCTCTGCATCAAAAATTGTGTGAGTGTGTTTGCCCTGTGATGGACAGGAGACCTGCTTGGGGTGTTTCCTGCATTTTGGCCAATGATTCGGACCCACCACAAGCCTGAATAGGATGAACCGGCGGTAAAACAGACAGTGAATTAATGAATAATCATTTAATTACTTGTTTTGAGTTCTAATTTGTACCTGCAGCATAAGTTAAATCGATCATCATTACAAGCAAGAAGGTCCTGGGTACGATCCCCAGGTGGAGCGGCCCGGGTCCTTTCTCTGTGGAGTTTGCATGTTCTCCCCGTGTCTGTATGGGTTTCCTACGGGAGCTCCGGTTTCCTCCCACAGTCCAAAGACGTGCAAGTGAGGTGAATTGGAGACACTAAATTGTCCATGACTGTGTTTGATATTAAACTTGTGAACTGATTAATGTTGTGTAATGAGTAACTACCTGTTCTGTCATGAATGTAACCAAAGTGTAAAACATGACGTTAAAATTCTAATAAACAAACAAACATGGGTATCTGTTACAAAGTCAACAGATACCCATAAACAGAACCTAATCCTTATTACTGTGTTTAATAAAGGCTGTAAGTGTGTTAGTACAGTAGAAACATTGGTAGCTTGGTGGTTAAACTGAGCTGATCTGGATCTAATAAAGAAACGTGGTGCTGGAGGACTTGTTTAGACATCCGTCTCCTTCTCTATCCATGGATGCTTCTCCTTCTCTCGTTTTGCAACTGTCTACTCACCCCCTTTTCTCACTTCTGTTTGTTAAATCATCAGTCCACCTTTTTTTATTCCTTCCATCTTTCCAGTCTTGTATTCCCCCCTCTCTCCCCATAGGCCCAGTGGCATGCCATTACTGGGCTAATGAGAGCTGTCCACAGGCAGAGAGCAAGGACACCCGACACACACTAACCAACACTGACACACTCATTATACAACTGGCACCCGGAGAGCCAGGGACTCCCTCTCTTACCTCTCTTCTCTCTGCACATGCTCTCATCCGGCGTCCTTACCTTTCTTGCCTTGTCCTTCTGTTCCTCCCACGGAACATCTACAGCTAACAGAGAAGAAAATCCCACTGTGATTTGTAAACCTCAATCAAAGGTGATGTCTGGGTTTCTCAATGTCCTGAAGCACAGTTTAGCGACAAGATGTTTCATGTGGTTCTTATTGAAATAGAAAGTGTACAGCATATTAAGAGACATGGCTCTTCATGACCTAGTCCAGGATCTTTCAAACCCTGGGTCGTGACCCTTGAGTCGCAAGAGAAAAATAATAATAATTAAGTAAACTAATTTTAACAGGCACATAAACACAAAATGAACTTGCACACAAACACATCTTGTGGAGGCTTTACATAAAATCTTGTAAACCACAGTGGAACTAGATTGCAACCCTTTTATTAATTAATTATATTTAGTTGTTGTTTCATTTTGATGCATTGTTTGTGTTGCCTGGGTCACTGTAAAATCATGGACAAAATGTGGGTCACTTGACATAGTTCACACTGTCCCAACTTCATTTAAAAACTCACTTAAACAGTATAATTGCAGCCACTCAGGTGGCGCAGCGGTAAAATACGCTAGCACACCACAGCTGGGATCACCCACATAGTCCGGTCATCCCGCCCTAGCAGAACCTGCTGCAGGCACTGCCAATTATGCCTGCTAGCTGTTGCCCAGCCGACCGGTAGTTTCTAACCGAGGGGATCAGAATCTCTGCGCTGGTGTGCTAGCGGAATATCCTGCTGCGCCACCTGGGCACTGTACCACTGTAGCTCTGTACTTCGTAGTACTTTGTGCCGTGATGCCAAAGTACCTTTATTTATATGGACACAGATACATTATCAGCTGTAGTCAGTCATAATTATTATTGAGGGATTTGAAGGCCAACACAAAGAAAAATGACATGAATGTTCTGTAGCACTAAATTTATAACCTCAGTTGCTACATGTGTGTTATTAATCCAGTATATCCTTAGAGAACTCTTAATAAAGTTATAGAAAAACTAAGTTTTAAACTAGTTTTTGTGTTTCTTGATGCATACTCAATAATCCAGGAACACAAATCCACAAAGTTTAATCAGTTCACCTGGACACAAGTTTGATGTACAGATACGTTTCGCCACTCATCCAAGTGACTTCTGCAGTCTGAGCTGGTGGTGAATACCCCAACCTGTAATTAATGGTCATTGTGATTTGCATATGGACCTGATCATAGGTTTCATTGTTATGCAATGAGCGGTGATCAGTCGTTATGCAAATCAACAGCATATAAGGTTGGGGTATTCACCACCAGCTCAGACTGAAGAAGTCATTTGGATGAGTGGCGAAACGTATCTCTACAACAAACTTGTGTCCAGATGAACTGATTCAACTTTGTGGATAGTTTTTGTGTTGGACAAAGTGATAAATGGTGTATTCAATCATTTTGTCACGGAACAACAAGAGTTAATTGTTGAGTTAACTCAACAGTTGAGTTAAGAGCAAATTGTTTGAAATCCCAAAACCTAAGCTTGTATACTTTAGCCGTCTTTGCTCCACACACAGGGGCAAAAAACAATCGCATTACATGTGTGTGTGTGTGTGTGTGTTTAGCATGGACTTCCCCCTCTGCGGTCTGAAAAGTAAACATAACATTACTGGCTAATTAGGCTGCCTGATATCCCTGGCCAATCAGCATGCGGTATGGTTGCCACAGTGAACAAATAGGGAAGGAGGGAGCAGTAAAAGAGTGCAGGAAAGGATATGGAGAAAGAAAAAAACCCAAAAAACAATAGAGCCGGGCAGCGCGCCAAGAAAACAAGCAGAAACGGATGCCATATTACTGTAGCTTATCGCTGGCGTGAAGGAGGTATTAGCCAGGCCAAAGTGATGTGTGCATTCTGAACTTTAAGTGCTTTCCTTTTGACTTCTCTCCATGGTGAAATGCCTCGACAATGTCCAGCTGGTCCTGGTTCTGCTTTTATGGCGTTCCTAACATAAGGAAATTCCCTGCCAGTCAATAAAAGTTAATTTTTGTACAGAAAAGTTGACGCAAACTTGAAAAAAAGTGTTTCGTATGTTTGCTAAGTTTTGGAATACGGCCATGTTAGTGTAACTGGGTTTTATGGCAGGTGTGGGCACCTGGTTACAGGGTTTCAGTTTTAACTGTGTAAAACACACACACACACACACACACACGCACACACGCTTTGGCTGTTTACTGTGTGTTCAGCCAGTGATGCGAGACCCCAGAGAGCAGCTGGATGGGTTAAGTTACCTGAAATGTAAGTCCTCTCATGTTGTATCATTTACACCCATCTAGCATTAATGGAGTGTGTGTGAGCAAGAGTGTGTGTATGCCATGTCCATGTGTGTGTGTGTGTGTATGTGTGTAACATTCCGTTCAGATTAGTAGAATAGACATGCATGCTTAAGTCTTTACCAATGAATGGAATCTTAAGCATTGCCCCGGTTCCCCCTGTTCCTCATTTCGGTCAGATAAAGACCCTTTTATAGTCCCTGCATTGTATCTAACACACAGACACACCATTCGCTAACTCTGTGTGTGTGTGTGTGTGTGTGTGGGGAGGGGGGGTCGACTTTGTCTATGTGTTTATGACATGGTAATAGGATAGAAATATGTGGTTGGCTACATTGTACAGTTGCTGTTTTTATGATCCATTGCTAAATTATTACTTAGAAAACATTGGTTAATCTTTATAATATTAAAAGATAAATACATTCTGTCTTAGCTTCTAACAAACAAGTAATTTTACTTGTTAAATGGGGCTTGAATCGGCAACCTTCTGATTACTAATCCAGTATCATAACCACTAGTCTACAGCTTCCCTATATATATACTGTATGTTTGAGTGCTACAGCCTGTATTGCCTTGTTCTGTCTATGTGTATTCTCTTGTTCTCTGAACGTCAATAGAATATACAATAGAAATACACCGATGAGGCATAACATTATGACCACCTTCCTACTGTTGTGTTGGTCCCCCTTTTGCTGCCAAAACAGCCCTGCAACTGTGATTCACTGTGTATTCTGACACCTTTCTATCAGAACCAGCATTAACTTCTTCAGCAATTTGAACTACAGTAGCTCGTGGGAACACCCCACAAGAGCTGCAGTTTTGGAGATGCTCTGACCCAGTCGTCTAGCCGTCACAATTTGGCCCTTGTCAAACTCGCTCAAATCCTTACACTTTTTCCTGCTTCTAACACATCGAGTTTGAGGATAAAATGTTCACTTGCTGCCTAATATATCCCACCCACTACAACAGGTGCCGTGATGAAGATGTATATATGTATGTAAAACAGGATTAAACTAACATAATACAGAAAAATATATAAAAATAACCTAAGGCAGCATTAATAATAAAATAAGAAACTAAGACTAACTAAAACTAACTACTAAAACTAAACTAAACTAAATTACTAAAACTAAAAAACGAAACCTAATTACTAACTACCTAGATCTCAACCGAGTTCCATAGTCTTGGATACTTTAATGGCCTCTGTGGTCCCCAGATCAGAATCCAAAAGAACAGCACTGATATGCACTAGAACATGAGCTTTGCAGCTGATGCAATCATGTCAACATGGACCAAAATCTCAAAGCAGTGTTTCCAAAACATTGTGAAATCCGTGCCAGCTGAGCCTGTTCTGAAAGCAACAGGGGGTATTTTATAGTACACTGTTCCTTATTTAAATAATTCTATATATTATGGAACCTTCCCCCAGTCCCAAGTCACACTCACTTTTCAGTCCTTCCTTGTGTTGTGCATGGAAGTACAGAACCAAACAAACTCTGCTAAACAAACACTTTAAATAACCAACAGACCCTCATTTAGTAGTTGTAACAGTAGTACTAATATTTTCTTTAACCACTGTTTAGACTTGAGAAAGTACACAACATCTTCTTATTTGCCCATACTTCTGCATTTGCATATGAGGTTAGTCTTGCACTTGGAGAGTTCTTCTGTACAGGCGTCTCAGGCTACTATCCTGGGTCCTTACGCAGCGTTGAAGACACCATCACTTATTAGTGTGGCCTTTTCCCAGCCAGCAGACTAGTGGCCAATTTTGACTGCTGCAGTCACTGCCAGTTGTGCCTGCTAGGGGCGCCCAGCTGACAGGTAGCAGAGCTGAGATTTGAACCTGTGAAGTCTGGAATCCCAGAGCTGGTGTGCCAGCAAAATACCCCACTGGATATTACACTCATAAACAATTTTGTTCCACTTTTAACCCTTGTTCTGTTGACATTGACTTTACTGTCTTGTTCTTACACCAAAATAACCAAACAAATTAACCAAATAAACCAGATAGGGGGAGAGTGTGGGTGTGAGAGTCATCTGTGCCCTCAACACCAAATGGAAATTAAACATATGAAAATCTATTCAACATGTATTCATGTATTCTGGCAGGGGTCACAAGTGTATAAATTCGGAGGTGATTTGGAGCTCAGGGACTCCCCCCTCCAAAAACAAACAAACAAAAAAAACGTGAGGGTTAAAGATAGCTGATGCGGGGTACAGTATAAATCATAATTGTATCTACTATACTTTGTGTTCCTGATATTTTCAGTTCCATAGCAAACACACACAAATGAGCAGCTTTTGTGTTTGCACAGACCACAGAACCTTAGCAGGCACTTTCAGTATTGCACAAGCAGTTTATCATTTATATTGTGTGGCACAAACTGCTGACGTTCACCAACAAAATAAAGTGTGAATCATCTCCTTAGCACGGTGACACAGTGTTCCCACACTGCTCTGAACATCCAGCTGATTGGGACTGGAGATGAGGTGCGAGTTGGTGTGGTTAAGGTCAGCGGAATAGGTGTCACATACAGTTAAACACACTCAGATTACAGTAAATCTCTGGTCGTAGCGACTCGTAGAAAATCATTTCACGTTTAGAGAACATTTCTGAGGCAGAAATGCTTGTGCGCATTAGTTAGTTAATTAATTTTGCCTTTGCCAGTTCATTGGCTCATCAGTTTTGATCAGAGTCGAAATGTTTTGATGAAATTTATGAAAACATTTTAGCTCTCCATTAACACACACTTACATTTGCATTAGTCATCTCTGCACCGCTTTGAGTGCTATTATTAAATTAGCTTATAATGTGCTTTATAGACTAGAAATGTTTTAATAACTGGTTGGTAATGCCAAACGTTCACTTTTGATGATCATGCTGTCCTAAAATAAATTTGCGTCAAATAGGTAGAAAAAAGAAAACGAATATTAAGGATGTAACTCGCTGCAGGCGGTTTTGGAATAAAAAACATGCAAAACTTTTGAACTAAAAAAATAAATCACAGCTTGTTGGCTTTTCAGTCCACACAGGTGATACGTGGCATGTCATTAGAACACACAAAGGACAAAAAAAGAGCGGAGATTAAATACAAACAGGTACAAAAAGAGCAGGTGTCCCATTCTGCATCCCAACCCTCTTATTCTTTTCTAAATGATCCCTTCCTGCTCTTATTGACTCCCAAACCCAAAACCACGCCCTACCTTCCAGAATCCTAGTATGACAGCTGAATCCAAACATACAGTATACATGCACATGTGAATTATTAATACTGTAGTCAAATATTAAACCACTGGAATCATTTCCTTGTTGCTGATATGTTGATGAGCCAAAACATTAGAACCACCTGCCTAATATGCTCTCAGAACATCTTCGACTCCCTACAAGACCTGGACTGAAGGAGTCATGTTGTTGTTCAACTTCAGATCAAGGAGTTGTTCAAAAATGCAAAACTTTGTTGTTCAAGGAGTCATGTTGTTGTTCAACTTCAGGTCAAGGAGTTGTTCAAGGAGTCATGTTGTTTAAGGAGTCATGGTGTTGTTCAACTTCAGATCAAGGAGTTGTTCAAGGAGTCATGTTTGGTGAGTCATGGTGTTATTCAACATCAGGTCAAGGAGTTGTTCAAGGAGTCATGTGGTTGTTCAACTTCAGGTCAAGGAGTTGTTCAAGGAGTCATGTTGTTGTTCAACTTCAGGTCAAGGAGTTGTTCAAGGAGTCATGTTGTTCAACTACAGGTTAAAGAGTTGTTCAAAGAGTCATGTGGTTGTTCATTAACAGCAGGTCTTATAACTTCTGTACATTGCAAGAGGTCAAGGAGTTGTTTAAGGAGTCATGTTGTTCAACTTCAAATCAAGGAGTTGTTCAAAAATGCAAAACTTTGTTGTTCAAGGAGTCATGTTGTTCAACTTCAGATCAATGAGTTGTTCAAGGAGTCATGTTGTTCAATGAGTCATGGTGTTGTTCAACTTCAGATCAAGGAGTTGTTTAAGGAGTCATGTTGTTGTTCAACTTCAGGTCAAGGAGTTGTTTCAAGAGTCATGTGGTTTTTCATTAACAGCAGCTCTTTTAACTTCTGTACGTTGCAAGAGGTCAAGGAGTTGTTTAAGGAGTCATGTTGTTGTTCATTAACAGCAGCTATTTTAACTTCTGTACGTTGCAAGAGGTCAAGGAGTTGTTTAAGGAGTCATGTTGTTCAACTTCAGATCAAGTAGTTCAAATATGCAAAACTTTGTTGTTCAAGGAGTCATGTTGTTTTTCAACTTCAGGTCAATGAGTTGTTCAAGGAGTCATGTTGTTCAAGGAGTCATGGTGTTGTTCAACTTCAGATCAAGGAGTTGTTTAAGGATTCATGTTGTTGTTCAACTTCAGGTCAAGGAGTTGTTCAAGGAGTCATGTTGTTATTCAATTTAAGATCAAGGGGGATCATTACTACACCACCTTTCTGGTGCTATCTCTTTACATCCTCTGGCATCAGTAAATCTTGGCCAGCTAACAACTTGTTGGCGGTTTGTGGTTTCACCCTTCTTAGACCACTGTTGGTGGCTACTCACCATGGCTGCCACTCAGCTGTTAGGCTGTAATAATTTGACCCCCCATCAAAGTCAATACCTGGTCAGTCAACGTGTACTATGAACTACAATAAATACAACGTTAAATATAACCCTGACCGTGACATGCACAACTCTTACATAATAGGTGTTTTCAAGCACAGTTTTGGAGGTGGTCCTAAGTAATAGTGAGAGTGATAGTGTTGGATTGGCGCCCTGTCCGTGTGTACTGATTCTGGTAAATCTGGACCCACCGTGATCCTAACTAGAATAAAGCAATGGTAAAACATAAAAATATTAACATATAAGTGCCTATTGATCTTTATTATACAAAGTTTGCTTTACTTAAAGGGTAGACTGAGGTGCCAGAGACTATAAAAGTGACCTGTATTAGAATTTAAAATGTCAGATTGGTAGCTCAGTGGGTAAGAAACAGGACTATTATTCAGAAAGTCACTGGTTTCAGCCCCAAAACCTAAAACCAAGACCCCTAAACCTCAGTTGCTTTGATTGTAAGTCCCTTTCGATAAAGTTGTCCACCTAATGCTGTAAATGTAAGCATATGAAGTAAAGCATCAGATTTGGGTTACTTTTACTTGCAGTATGAACCTTCGACATCTGGTCTGATGAGGGGTTAAGTGACTCAACCTTTACCTCCAAAATAAATTAAACTGGAACTGTCAAAAGTTTAGAAAACACCTAATGCACCTAACAGACTTTCTACAGAACACTAATTATGTTTAACTCAGAGAAATTTTGGACATTTTTTCCACAGCATGGCTGTGATTCAGTCCAGAAACAGATGGTTGTGTGTAGATTGCTTTAACATTTTTGGCTGCTCGTTCCCTCCTTTGTGCAGCGTGAGTCATGCAAATGGGAGATTATTTAAATACATGTTATTACTGTAGAAGCAATAATCCCTGAAAAAAATGAGAGAAACTGAAAGCAGGGCTGAACTGATGAAAGCACCGTCTCTGCTTAATTTACCTCTCAACCGTCGAGGACTGGAGTTGTCTTGCCAAGCTTTTTTAACAGATTGAAATGTTTTATTAGAACGGTAATTCTGTCCAACAAATAGAGCCACCTGTTTTGTGTGCACACAATTTATCTAATGCACACATGAATCATTTTATACCTTTTACACACAAACAAGGGTGGCTAAGTGGGTAGCACTGTTGCCTCACAGCAAGAAGGTCCTGGGTTCGATCCCCAGGTGGGGCGATCTGGGTCCTTTCTGTGTGGAGTTTGCATGTTCTCCCCGTGTCTGCGTGGGTTTACTCCGAGTGCTCCGGTTTCCTCCCACAGTCCAAAAAAAACATGCAAGTGAGGTGAATTGGAGATACTAAATTGTCCATGACTGTGTTTGATATAACCTTGTGAACTGATGAAACTTGTGTGAAGATAAACTACCGTTTCCTGTCATGAATGTAACCAAAGTGTAAAACATGACGTTAAAATCCTAATAAACAAACAAACAAACAAACACACAAACAAACTCTAGTGAGGGGAAATGGCTGTCTTACTGAATCAAATGCATCTGATTCGCCATCTAGCGGAGATAATTGGCAGTGCCTGCAGCAGACACATTTCTGCTAGGGCGGGATGACCAGACTATGTGGGTGGGGTCTTCACACGCTGTGTAAGGACCCTGATTAGCAGACAGAGAGGCACCTGTGCAAAGTGCATAGGTAAAAAGGGTTCCGCTAAGGGCTGCGTGGGTCGGAGGAGGCGTGAGCAGCAATATACCCACCTTGACTGCAATCAGACACACGCGAGACAGATGCCCATTTTTCCTGCATCTAACACATCAACTTTGAGGATAAAGTGTTCACTTGCTGCCTAATATATCCCACCTACTAACAGATTCTGTGATGAAGAGATAATCAGTGTTATTCACTTCACATGTAAGTGGTTATAATGTTATGCCTGCTTTTTTTCCACAGACTTTTTAACTATGGCATATTCATGCAGGGCAGCACGAGAGAGGTTGCAGTGGGTAGCACTTGGGACCTCACAGCAAGAAGAGGGTTTCAATTTCCTGTTGTAGCGATCTGTCCTGTTCTGTGTGAGTTGCATGGTTCTCCCTTGGGTCCGTGTGGTTTCCTCCCAATGTCCGAAGACTGTGTGTTAGTGTTTCCCCTGTGATGGAGTGGCGACCTGTCCAGGGTGTTTCCTGCCTTTCGCCCAATGAATAGCACCCACCACTACCCTGAACTGGATATTATCATTATTAACAATGAATTAATGTGTTGTGGGTGGCACGGTGGCTCAGTGGGGAGCACTGTCGCCTCACAGCAAGAAGGTCCTGGGTTTGATCCCCAGGCGGGGTGGTCCGGGTACTTTCTGTGTGGAGTTTGCATGTTCTCCCTGTGTCTGCGTGGGTTTCCTCCGGAAGCTCCGGTTTCCTCCAACAGTCCAAAAACATGCAGTCAGGTTAATTGGAGACACTGAATTACCCTATAGCTGAATGGGTGTGTGTGTCTGCCTGACTGGCAACCCGTCCAGGGTGTTACAGGGTTTAAGCTGGGATAGCCCCCAAAAGCCCCCCCCCCCCCCCCCCCTTCCCCGTGACCCTAACTGGATAAGCGGATGAGAAAATGAATGAATGAATTAATAATTAGTTTTCTACTGGCCACTACAGATTAAAGTAAATATAAAAAATCATGTAACCTATAACTTAATATTCATTCTGATTAATTAATTTGATTCTGTTTATTACATTTGCCAAACACCTGGACCTGGACCTAGCCAAATAGTTTATATGGCAGTTTAGCGGGTGAGTATAAACAGAGGACATCTGGCATCTGGAACGGACCAACAGAAGGCCTACGTGGCTCAAATTGCAGATCATTTTAATACTTGTGAGTGGCAGGCCAGTCAAAGTGCGCATGCTAACCCCTGTCCACATGTGGAGTTCATGTCTCAGCAGGTCAGAGCTGTTTTGGCAGCTCATTAGGCGAGTGGTCCTAATGTTTTGGCTCGTCAGTGTAGTCCTGTAGATAAAGTGTGTTGTTCTGATCTCAAGCTGGTTTACACTCGGAGTACTGAATCATTAACAGATTTTTTTTTTCCTGAAGGCAGACAGACACAAAGAGAGTGAGACAGATGTGCGAGTCGAAAAAGCTTTCAGTGCAATCATTCGTTTATTCCAGATCATTACTAACAAGCTCTACATCGCCACCATTCTCAGAGCCGGAAGCCTGATTCTTGGAAAAGAATTGTTTGTGCTTGTGTGTGTGTGTGTGTGTGTAAAACAAAAAGGCCATATTACCCTGTTAAGATAAACTGCTCTGAGTCACAGAGTTAACTCTCAGGACCCACCTCACAAAGCAGGATTTAATGTTAGCTAGATAAATTTAAGCTTAGTTTCATCTAAGCCTGGAATTTTTGGCTCACAACAGCCAATCAATTACAGGCTGCATCGCCATGGTAACTTAACCTGCACATCTAGTCGCTCCAGAGGATCACAGCTTGTAAACATCTGTCTGACAAATCAGTGTCATGGTGCCACTGTTTAGGTGCACAGATGGACCAGGCTTCGACCTTAGCATCTGTCTCTGAAGTCTCTGATGACTTTGGCATGTTCTCCCGTGTCCATGTAGTGTTCTCCGGGTACTTTGACCTCTTCTTATCTTTTCCCACCCCAAAACATGTTCAGATTTTACCCAGAGTCTGTCCCCATGTGAGTGACTCACTTTACATTTATTTATTCTTTTATTATTATTGGCTTTATCCTGGTCAGGGTCGCAGTGGATCTGGTGCCAATATTAGGCTCTAGGCAGAAATACATAGGGTGCTAATTCTTTGAAAGGAAACTCTCACTCACTGACTCACTGATTCATTCACTCACTCAGTGACTCATTCATTCATTCATTCATTCACTCACTGACTCACTCATTCTGTCACTTGTTCTGTTACTTACTCACTTATTTACTCTCACTCACTTTCATTCACTTACTCACTCATACATTCACTCACTCATTCACTCACTCATTCTTTCATGTACTCATTCACTCGCTCATTCTCTCACTCACTGATTCGCTCATTTAATCACTCACTCACTTGCTCATTCTCTCACTCATTGTCACTTATTCACTCACTCACTCACTCACTCATGCACTCATTTATTCACTCGCTCATTCTCTCACTTACTCGCTCACTGACACTCATTTATTCACTCGCTCATTCTCTCACTCACTTGCTCACTGACTCACTCATTTATTCACTCACTTGCTCATTTTCTCACTGTCACTCACTTGCTCACTCACTGACTCATTCATGCACTCACTTATTTACTCTCACTCACTCGTTCATTCACTTACTCACTCACTCATTCTCTCATTTACTTAATCACTCACTCATTCTCTCACCCACTCATTTACTCACTTATTAGCTCACTCACTTATTCTCTCTCACTTATTTATTCTCTCACTCACTCACTCGTTCACTCACTAATTTTCTCACTCATTCTGTCACTCACTCATTCTTGTACATACTCACTCATTCACTCACTCACTTCTTTATTCACTTACTCATTTACTCTCACTCACTCACTGACTCACTCATTTACTTACTCACTCACTCATTCTCTCACTCACTTTCTCATTCATTCTGTCACTGTCACTTTTTCACTCATTCTGTCACTCATTTACTCACTCACTCACTCACTCACTCATTCTCTCACTCACTCTCATTTATTCTGTCACTCAGTCACTTATTCACTCATTCTGTCACTCATTCTGTCACTCATTTACTCAATCACTCACTCACTCATTCTCCTGCTTACTCACTATTTCACTCACTCAGTAATTCTCTTACTCAATCACTCACTTGATTTAAATAGATGTGATCTGTGCTTTACGTGATTGGCTATTCATGGTAAACATTATGTTTTCATGTGCATGAGCACAGGAAGTGCAAATCTGGGTTAAAGGTTAACTTCTGTTATGAGGCCACAGTTGAATTTTTTTTTTCACGTTTGCTGAGGAGGAACTTCGTGAGCAGCCCAGTGTACGTTAAACCTGCTCTATTATTGGTTAGACTGGGTGTGTGTGTGTGCTGCTGTTAAAACTTTGTACCTAAGCTCTAACTGCACTGTAAACAGCTCCAGGTCCCTCCAGACCACATTTTATGGATATGTAACCCTGGGTTACTGGTTCGTTCCTATGGCAACGCCCATCAGAAATGCATTTGTGGATCCAAATTCTATGAGCAATGACCTGTGCTTTTGTTTGTATGTCTATGTGTGTGTGCGAGTGTGTGTGTGTGTGTGTGTGTGTGTGTGTTGGGGGGGGGAGGGTTTGGGGGGGGCTCTTCAGAAACAGCAGTATTGAATTGCAGGTGCACTGTTTAGTAGCCCCCCTCCTCCACACCCAGCTCCCTCGTTCTCTGTGTTATCTTAATTAGAACCCGCTGACACAAACACACACACACACACACACACACACACACACACACACACTTACACACACTAACACACACTGTGAGCAGCTGAAATGCAATTTTCTTCATTTGCATAATGAGGATTCTCAGCCTGGGAAAAAGATGGTAAGAGAGAGAGAGAGAGAGAGAGACAGAGAGAGAGAGAGAGAGAGAGAGAGAGAGAGAGAGAGAGAATGAGCATGTGAGTGAATGACTAAGTGAATGAATGAGTGAGTGAGAGAGATAAAAGGACTTTCAGTTGCAGATGTTTTGTTGGTACATCAATAGACTCTTAAATATCCTTTTGCAGATTATTCCATGGCACAGCTGGTAAAGTGGGTGTGCACAGCAACATGGGTCCTAAGGACTTGGGTTTGATTCTTACCTCTGGACACTGTCTATAAGGACTTTTGCATGTTCCTCTTGTGGCCATGTTGAATTGGCTGCTTTATATTGCTTGTGTGTGTGTAACTGAGTAAATGCCTGGCTGTGTTGCCCTGCAGTAAATTGGATGCCCTGTTCAGAATGTATTTCTGTATTCCTGTGTGTGTGTGTGTGTGCAGGCTGAGTCATGGTTCCACTAGAAAAGGTGGACAGCCATCACAATTCCTGTTTATATATATATATATATATATATATATATATATATATATATATATATATATATATATATATATATATACTGATCAGCCATAACATTAAAATCACCTCCTTGTTTCTACACTCACTGTCCATTTTATCAGCTCCACTTACCATATAGAAGCACTTTGTAGTTCTACAACTACTGACTGTAGTTTCTCTGCATGCTTTGTTAGCCTGCTTTCACCCTGTTCTTCAATGGTCAGGACCCCCACAGGACCACCATAGAGTAGGTATTATTTAGGTGGTGGATTCTCAGCACTGCAGTGACACTGACATGGTGGTGGTGTGTTAGTGAGTGTTGTGCTGGTATAAGTGGATCGGACACAGCAGCGCTGTGTACAACGAGCAGTTGTAGCCTAGAGGTTAAGGTGCTGGACTAGTAATCAAAAGGTTGCTGGTTCAAGCCCCACCACTGCCAGGTTGCTGCTGCTGGGTCCTTAAGCAAGGCCCTTAACCCTCAATTGCTCAGACTGTATACTGTAACTGTACTGTACGTCGCTTTGGATAAAGGTGTCTGCTAAATGCCGAACATGTAATTGTTACCTGAATTAGTATTTGTTCTCTCTCAGATATGGTTCTTGCTGGCGTAGTATCTTTAAGGGTTTTTACATTGGCTTTTTCTTGTCATGTAAACACAGGGTTAAAATAAGCATAAAGAACATGATTTAGGTGCCCGGGTGGGCAATCAGTTTTCCCATTGAGCAACATGGGCTCTTCACAGACATGATTGGCTGTGCCTGAGGAGTTGTTGTCACCCTGTTCAGGGTATTCCTACCCTGCATCTAGTGTTTCATATAGGAAACAAGGTGAATATAATGTTTCACATTACCGTCTTTAATGCTGTTAGGGTTTGTAATGGGGGAACGTCAGAGTACTTTGCCAAATTGTCAATATCGAACTTCTTTGTGGCTTCCCAAATACACAGTAATATTATTAAATGACACTAACATTGTATAATGCAGCACTAAGGGATTGTTTCCACTGAATAAAGCAGATGGCATCATAACACATGATAATAATCTGTGCATTTACCTTTAACTTTATTTAAAATTGAATAACAAATACAAATCAATCTTCATTATATATAAATGGAAATTTTTGTACGAAGCAATTTGCATGCTACAATTCTCCCCCAGACTGTTCTTGACCTTTAAAAGAAAGCAATCTGTGAAAGGTCTGTGTTTGAAAACCAAACAGCCAGATAACAATTTAAAAACCAGTCCAGGAGCAACTAAACTAAAAGTCCAGCTGAGAAATTGTGCTGTTATTTTGAACCGTCATTTTACAGATGTAGTATAATGGACAATCCCATTATGATGTGCAATTATAATTACCTTTATGTTCGTCCATGATAAGGTTTTGCTCAGTAGTAAGTTAACCTTTCTGTGCTGGGATGGTAGCATCACTATTGACTGAGTAGCAGAATTGCCTAATAAATGCTACATTGGTTTTTTGTTGTTGTTAAATTTCTCCAAATCTAGTCGTATCAAATTACCCGATTGCATTTCGCTTCCTCTCTACTGTTGCTGACCTCCACTCCTGACTGAGGAGAGCCGTGACTAACACACACCCCCTTCGATACAAGTGCAGTAGCCGACTGCATCTTTTCACCTGCACGAGGCGAGTTCATATGTGACTCAGTCTCACGCATGGAGAGTCACGCACCGATCTCCATCATCTCCCGTCCCTATGTAGGTGGCATCGATTAGCCAGTTATGAAGAATCCCTTCTGGCGTCCAGCCCGATGGACAAGCCAATCATTGTCTGTGTATGCGCCCAGCCTTTCCAATTGCAGAGCTGACTCATTTTAAACTCAGAAGTTCGAGATGTCAGCTCTGGGGTGCTAGCGTGTTTTACCACTGCGCCACCTGAGAGCCCTAATGCTACATGGTTGTAACTCTTTATAACAAGGATTAAGCTGCTAGGATAGGTATTTATTAGTGCAGTAGTAGCTCAGTTGTTAAGGTAATCAGAAGGCACACTGTTGGACCCTTGAGCAATGTCCTTAACCCTTAATTTCCCGCATTATATTCAGTCACAATTGTAAGTCGCTTTGAATAAAAGCATCTGGTAAATTTATAGCTTATTAAATTGCTTTGATTATTGTGATCATAGCTGGTTGGTTTATTTAAGATGTTTTATTGATCTGCTTAGAATCTACACATAATTCTGTTCTTTATACTGTGTTTGAATTAGAGACAGGTATCAGTGCTAAAATCTATGCCATATACTACTGCACTAAATATACAGTATTTATTACAGTGATTACTACTTTTAAGTTGTAGCCAACTGAGATACAGCCAAGTATTTTAACTTACTGGCCATGTTTTATCACACACAGATCCAATAAATACATTTTAGTGCAATTTCTGAGCTAAAATCCAGATGTATATTTGAGAATTCTTTAATTCAGATTAGCGACGTTACTCCGATTTACGATATCAAACAGTGCTGTTTAAATAAGCAGATAACTGTTGAAATGCCACTTTTAAACACACTTATCATTATGTGCAATATTCATTAACATAGCACACACACACTCACTCACACACAAATACACACGCTCTTACACACACCTTAATGAGTATCGCAGTATTAGAGCTAGATCTGATAGCACTAAGTGCATCTTGTCCCCGCAGCGTCCCTCCAGCCGGGACTCTGAATATAGAATAATTCCGCTGGCCTCGCTGCCTTTCAGACCATAATTGCAACTTAATCTCTGGCCCTGTGCAATTTGCATGGTAATAATATCCAATATTCAAAATGTAATAATGCTCTTGTGGTCGAGGCCTTGCATTTGCATCCGAGCTCGAGAGCTTCACTGCGACTCTCTTTGAAGCAGATATTTCTCTCTTTCTCTCTCTTTCAGTGGGGCGTATATTCTGTCTTTTAGTTGTACGTGAATATATTGACTGTATTTTGTGGAAATATAAAAAAAAAAAAAAAGATTTCAGTCGTGTGAGCTGGGTCCTCTTTTGTTAAATTTGGCTAAACATATAAACCTCTTTGATTAATGATTCTCCCTAGTGGTGAAGGAGTTATTAGAATGCAGGAGCAAACAGATTGGTTTGGATGATTTATTAATTTGGATGGTTGGCCATTGTAATACAGAATGTTTGGGGCGTGCAGGTACACCTTGGACAACAGAGAGTGTATGCATTAGTATGCTATTGTTTGCTGACTGATTATGGGCACAACCATTTTCCTGGGAATTAAAGGCAGTGATAGTGATATGTCACACTTACCATATAAGCCAGTGGTTCTCAACTGGGGGGTCAGGGACCTTTAGAGTGCCTCAGTGACTATGTTTGTTTGTTTATTAGGATTTTAACATCATGTTTTACACTTTGGTTACATTCGTGACAGGAACGGTAGTTACTCATTACTAGGTTCATCAGTTCACAAGGTTAAATCAAACACAGTCATGGACAATTTTGTATCTCCAGTTCACCTCACTTGCATGTCTTTGGACTGTGGGAGGAAACCGGAGCACCCGGAGGAAACCCACACAGACACGGGGAGAACATGCAAACTCCACACAGAAAGGACCCGGACTGTCCCACCGGGGGATCGAACCCAGGACCTTCTTGCTGTAAGGCGACAGTGGCCTCACTGAGTAAAAAAGATATATGGTATATGGTTCATTTATCTGTCTGTCTGTCCGTCCATCAGTCAGTCTGTTTGTCTAACTATCTGTCTGTCTATCTATTTATCTATTAGGGATGTAACGATACACCACAAGACAGTTAAAAATTGATTCACATGTGTAACGATTCAAATCGGTTTACATGTATAATGAATCGATATTCACTTTAAACAGCAGAGGGCAGTGGCGCTATTTACCTCGCCTGGTTGACGTCACTACAGGGTTGCCAGGTTCGGAATTTTCCAGCCAAATTTATTTATGTGAGGATACTTTCTTTATTTGTATTATTTAATTATTTATTTAATGTGGGATTTATTTCGTTTCAGTTTTTTTTTACACAAAAAGGGAAATGTGCAGCATTGTTTTGCATAGTTTGTACCTACCTAAAAATAAAAGGGCATTCATTATTTAGATAAATAAAAGATAAGCACAAATACAGTATTTTATTTTATTATTTTTAAAGAGAAATAATAAAAGGAAACTTTGTCATAATTTGTCTTCAATTTCATTTTGTTTAAAAAATCAGGAAAAAATTGTATCGTGAACCCAGTATCGTGATACGCATTGCATAGTGGGTAGAGTGTATCGTTACATCCCTACTATCTGTCTATCTATCTATCTATCTATCTATCTATCTATCTAGATAGATAGATAGATAGATGTGTGTGTGTGTGTGTGTGTGTGTGTGTGTGTGTTTGTATAGGTGTAGCTAAAACACCTGAATAATCATTCAGGGGTGTTCACATACTTTTGGTCATACAGTATATGTATACTTTCGACCTTCACTGTACTTTATCTAGTATGGGTAAAGTACCTGCGTGGGAGGTGCAACATTCAGGTGAAGGGCGTATTTACACATCCTGCGGTTAACAAAAGGTGGAGAAAAACACGTAACGTCTAATTTTAACAACATATGAAAGAGATACGGTCTGATCAGTCATAAATATACAGACGGTGGCTAACTTGCTGAACCACAGCTCACTGTAAGCATTGTGTTAGCAACAGCATGGTGAGAATGCTGGTAAGCACAGTTACGGTTAATCTGCACGTCAGCTTGATGTACTGATGTAGAAAGTGAGTACGTAATCGTATCTGTAGGTATGTTTTTACATCAAAACTGAAAGCGTTGAGATCATTTGTAGAGAATTTGATTAAAATAAATCATTCCACCTCCTAAGGTTTGTACAGTCATTATTTTTGACATTTGGTATTAAAGTCGCTCCTCTGTCTGCGGTTCCTAATTATGCCTGAGTGTTCCTAATTGTAGCTGCTGAATTTCCGAGCCAACAAAATCTTAAGCCAACAAAATCGGCTGCCATAGGATTAAGAAAAATAAATTGCTTGTTAAAATAGGGACACTTTAATAATTCCTCCTTCTAACTGGTGGACTCAGCTATTTCAACAACATCCTTTGCTTAGGGTTGCATAAAGCTGACAGTCATGAAATCCATTATAGTTTCTTATATTTCTGCCTGGCTAGAGCCGCCCTGGTCAAGCGTACATGTTATTAAGCGAAAATATCTCAGCCCACAAGCTGAAGGTAAAATGACTGTGGAGCTCAGGTGGCACAGAGGTCTGTTATGAAAGACATGATTGGCTATGTCATGGAATAGCGCCTTGCTCCCAGTGTTTCCTGGTGGAACTGGACCCGCCATGACCGTGACCAGGAACAGTGGTTAAAATGTAAAAAGCTTCTGCCGTTTGATTGTAGCACTGCTTCGAGGGACTAAAACTGTCTGTTTTAAGACTTGAATTTCTATAGCTGAACAGATGCACACAAGCCTAAGGTCACCATGTGCAATGCTGAAGTATCACTCCCTCACGTTCTAAGCCGCTTATCCTAATCAGGGTCACAGGGGTGCTGGAGCCTATCCCATTTATCCCATTTTCGGCATTTAGCAGATGCTTTTTTGTAAAGCGACTTACAGTACTGTGACAGTATATTGATAAGCAATTGAGGGTTAGAGGCATTGCTAAAGGGCCCAACAGTGGTGGGGCTTGAACCAGTAGTCTTGTGATTACTAGCCCGGTACCTCAACCACTAGGCTGCAACTGCTCTAGTTATAGCTTCTTATCCCAGCTCTCAGTTGGACGAAATGCACACAGAAACACCCTGGACAGGGCGCCAGTCCATCGCAGGGTAAACACATTCATACCTTAACACACACACACACACACACACACACACACATCTAAGGGCAATTTTAGTATTACCAATTAATCTGACTGCATGTACTCGGACTGTGGGAGGGAACCAACACAAACACAGGGGGGAACATGCAAACTCCACACAGAAAGAACCCGGATCGCTCTACCTGGAAACCGAACCCAGGACCTTCTTGCTGTGAGGCGACAGTGCTACCCACCCAGCCATCATGTCAGCTGAAGTGTTTTCCTATATAGATTAATTAAGGTTTTTTGATTAGAATGATGTTAGTACCAACTGTGAAGTTTGATGGAGGTGGGCATTTTGGAGAATTGTGTTCTGCAAATGGTATGGCAACAGTTTGAGGAAGGCCATTTCTTGTTTTCTTGACAATGAGTGAGGTCTATAAGGTCCAGCATGCTTCACAAGCAAGACAAGACTTGATTGGATGCATTTCAAAGTTCCATCATTAGTTGTTTTGGCCTGATTAAAGACGAAGGTACCTCAGACCTTGAGTTTTGTCAGTTGTAGCTTACCGGTTAAGGCACTGGACTAGTAATCGAAAGGTCACTGATTCCAGACTCACCACTGCCAGGTTGCCACTGTTGGGTCCTTGAGCAAGGCCCTAAACCTTCAATTGCTTAGACACAGTACTGTAAGTCTCTTTGAATACAAGCATGTGCCAAAAGCCAAACATGTAAATGTCTTCAAGCATGTAATACATTTTGATATTTATATTTATTTATGAAGTAACAGTAATACAAGAATTTGAGAAGATCTATCTAACTATCTATTTATCATCTTTAAAATGATTGACTGCACATTTTAGGGAAGGGAGGTAGTATGGTAGCTGAACATTAAATAAAAAAAAACGGACATGAGGAAGAAGTCAGTTTGTTATACATCTACAGCCAATGCACTGATGGATTTGCGAAGAGGAAAGCGCTTTATTAGGAGAGAGGAAGACTGAAAGCAAGAGCGAGTGCAAAAGGGAGTGAGGGAGAGAAAGATTGGAACTGGCAGACTTGAGGAACTAATTAGTTGTTGCCACAAGCATCTGTTAATCTTTTACACTTCAATCTTTCTGTAGCTGGCCAAATAGAAAAGAAATAGGGATGAAACGCCTCTGTTCAGTGTGTGTGTGTGTGTGTGTGTGTGTGCTTGGCACCGAGAGCTGTGTGAATCATTAGATGCTGGATTGCTCTGCGCCCGAACCCAGCCTGCCAACCCTCCCGCCGCTTGTGTTTTCCCAACCCGTCCTCACACATGCGGTGGTATGGAGGGGATCCCTTTACTCAGGGCATCGCCTCCCTTTCACCCTTGACCTCACGCCCTGTTCGAACCCAGTACACAAACTCCATATCGATACTTCTATATTGATGGGTGTAGATGTGATGTTTGGGTGGGTAGATCAATTTTAACCATATGGAATATTATAAAACTGGCACAGGGGTAAAGATCCAAGTTTGAATCAGAGCTGTGCTATCGACCAGTGGGCGCTACACAGACATCTTTGCCTCATTATGGTTGCAATCGCAGTCTCTGCTAGCTGGTTAAAGAAGCCTGCACAGAGACAGTGGATAGTGATGGAAAAATCTTTTGTACACACTCTGGCAGGTGAAAAAGAACCGGTTGGCAACTGCACATACTGGCATGTGTTAAGTGTGGACCTTCTTGGTCAGGGTAGGGATCTGCAACAGTGGAGGAAGAATTCAGCTATAATAATAATAATTCAGAAATAATTATAATGGTGGGTAGCACTGTCGCCTCACAGCACAAAGGTCCCGGGTTCAATTCCCAGGTGAAGCGGTCCGGGTCCTTTCTGTGTGGTGTTTGCATGTTCTCCCTATGTCCAAGTGGGCTTCCTCCCATAGTTCAAGTGGAGATACAAAATTGCCTTAGCTGTGACTGTGTGTGTGTGTGTGTGTGTGTGTGTGTGTTTGTCCTGTGATGAAGTGGCGACCTGTCCAGGGTGTTTCCTACCTTTCGCACAGGGTGGCATGGTGGCTCGGTGGGTAGCACTGTTGCCTCACATCAAGAAGGTCCCAGGTGGAGTGGGTCCTTTCTGTGTGGAGTTTGCATGTTCTCCCCATGTCCGTGTGGAATTGGAGATGCAAAATTGCCTTAGCTGTGAGTGTGTGTGTTTGTGTGTGTGTGTGTGTGTGTGTGTGTGTGTGTGAGAGTGTGTGTTTGTCCTGTGATGAAGTGGCGACCTGTCCAGGGTGTTTCCTACCCTTCATTTGCACCCACTGCAGCCCTGACCAGGATAAAGCGGTGGTAAAACAGAGAATAAATGAATAATAATAATAATAATAATAATAATAATAATGTATAATAATTTAATAATAATAATAATAATAATAATAATAATAATAATAATTAATAATAATAATAATAATAATAAGGCCTGGTGGCTTGGTGGATAGCACTGTTGCCTCACAGCAAGAAGGTCCTGGTTTCCATTCCTAGGTGGACCGCTCTGGGTCCTTTCTGTGTGGAGTTTGCATGTTCTCCCCGTATCCATGTGGGTTTCCTCCAACAGTCCAATTAGAGATGCAAAATTGCCTGTGCTGTGTGTGTGTGTGTGAGTGTGTGTTTGTCCTGTGATAAAGTGGCAATCTGTCCAGGGTGTTTCCTACCCTTCACCAATTGAATTGTACCCACTGCAGCCCTGACCAGGACAAAGCGGTGGTAAAACAGAGAATGAATGAATGAATGAATGAATAATAATAATAATAATAATAATAATGGGGTGGCACGGTGGCTTGGTGGATAGCACTGTTGCCTCACAGCAAGAAGATCCTGGGTTCCATTCCCAGGTGGACCGATCTGGGTCCTTTCTGTTTGGAGTTTGCATGTTCTCCCCGTATCCATGTGGGTTTTCTCCAACAGTCCAATTAGAGATGCAAAATTGCCTGTGCTGTGTGTGAGTGTGAGTGGCAACTTGTCCAGGGTGTTTCCTACCTTTTGTCTAGTGAATTTCACCCACCACAACCCTGACCAGGATAAAGCACTGGTAAAACAGACAATGAATGAATAATAGTAATAATGATAACCTTTTATATGTCAGTGTTTGAATCACTACACGTTGGACAGATCTGTGCCCAAACTTTGCCTGCCAGCCATCCTGCAGCTTGTGGTTTCCTAACCCACTGTCCCACATGGTGCAGTATGGGGTAGATCCCTCAGTCCCAGCATCGCCTCCCTTTTTTTAACCAAGTCATTACATTAACACTGATGGTTACTTGTTGTGCTCAACACTGATATGTCCCTGTTCCTTTTTCCCTCTGCCCTCTTTTCTCTGTGCTGTGCCGCCTGGCTTTCTCTCTTTTTGCCATTTCACCTCACCTCTCTCTATACCTCCATCCACCCCTCTGTCTGTCTGTCTACGTCTGTCTCTCCTCTACAGAACAGATACAGTGTAGGAGATCGTGCTAGACTCTACAACGTTTTGCCCGTGAGGCCCAACCCTGACGGGAAAAGACTGCCCTCCACGGGGGTGAGACCCTTTACATGTCTTTCTTTATTCTTTCTCTCTCTTTCTCATCTCTCCCACTCTCTCTGTCGTGAACCCCTTGTAGACAGAAGTTCTTTCTCAGGTGGTTTTGTGGTTAGAAAGCTGCCAGGCAGAACTGGTCATGTGATTGACTGACAACCACCGGCACAAGTGTCCCCATATGAGGTCACACTTTACATCATGAACAAAAACATTATGACTGCCCATGTAATATGCTGTCAAATTTAGACATGGACTCCACAAGATATCCTGTGGTACCACATTACCATCAGGTCCTTCTACTTCTGTATTTTACAGTTCTGTATGGTCCAACTTCTCCAGTTGCTCCAAATGTCCAGTTTTAGAGATAGATAGATAGATAGATAGATAGATAGATAGATAGATAGATAGATAGATAGATAGATAGATAGATAGATAGATAGATAGATAGATAGATAGATAGATAGATAGATAGATAGATAGATAGATAGATAGATAGATAGATAGATAGATAGATACCAGGGGTTGGACAATGAAACTGAAACACCTGTCATTTTAGTGTGGGAGGTTTCATGGCTAAATTGGACCAGTCTGGTGGCCAATCTTCATTAATTGCACATTGCACCAGTAAGAGCAGAGTGTGAAGGTTCAATTAGCAGGGTAAGAGCACAGTTTTGCTCAAAATATTGCAATGCACACAACATTATGGGTGACATACCAGAGTTCAAAAGAGGACAAATTGTTGGTGCACGTCTTGCTGGCGCATCTGTGACCAAGACAGCAAGTCTTTGTGATGTATCAAGAGCCACGGTATCCAGGGTAATGTCAGCATACCACCAAGAAGGACAAACCACATCCAACAGGATTAACTGTGGACGCAAGAGGAAGCTGTCTGAAAGGGATGTTCGGGTGCTAACCCGGATTGTATCCAAAAAACATAAAACCACGGCTGCCCAAATCACGGCAGAATTAAATGTGCACCTCAACTCTCCTGTTTCCACCAGAACTGTCCGTCGGGAGCTCCACAGGGTCAATATACACGGCCGGGCTGCTATAGCCAAACCTTTGGTCACTCGTGCCAATGCCAAACGTCGGTTTCAATGGTGCAAGGAGCGCAAATCTTGGGCTGTGGACAATGTGAAACATGTATTGTTCTCTGATGAGTCCACCTTTACTGTTTTCCCCACATCCGGGAGAGTTACGGTGTGGAGAAGCCCCAAAGAAGCGTACCACCCAGACTGTTGCATGCCCAGAGTGAAGCATGGGGGTGGATCAGTGATGGTTTGGGCTGCCATATCATGGCATTCCCTTGGCCCAATACTTGTGCTAGATGGGCGCGTCACTGCCAAGGACTACCGAACCATTCTGGAGGACCATGTGCATCCAATGGTTCAAACATTGTATCCTGAAGGCGGTGCCGTGTATCAGGATGACAATGCACCAATACACACAGCAAGACTGGTGAAAGATTGGTTTGATGAACATGAAAGTGAAGTTGAACATCTCCCATGGCCTGCACAGTCACCAGATCTAAATATTATTGAGCCACTTTGGGGTGTTTTGGAGAAGCGAGTCAGGAAACGTTTTCCTCCACCAGCATCACGTAGTGACCTGGCCACTATCCTGCAAGAAGAATGGCTTAAAATCCCTCTGACCACTGTGCAGGACTTGTATATGTCATTTCCAAGACGAATTTGACGCTGTATTGGCCGCAAAAGGAGGCCCTACTCCATACTAATAAATTATTGTGGTCTAAAACCAGGTGTTTCAGTTTCATTGTCCAACCCCGATAGATAGATAGATAGATAGATAGATAGATAGATAGATAGATAGATAGATAGATAGATAGATAGATAGATAGATAGATAGATAGATAGATAGATAGATAGATAGATAGATAGATAGATAGATAGATTACAGACAGACAGACAGACAGACAGACAGATAGTAGATGATGCACTGTGTGCTGTTACACATTCACCTCATCACCAGCATTAAAACGATCTGCATTAATGAATCTTGGCTGCTAAGCTACCTGTAGCGGTTTGTGGCTCGTTTCTCCGCAAAACATCTTCGGTGGGTACTCACCCAGCTACGCTATTAGCTACAGATGCAAATTCTGGTCAGAGTTCAATTAATATGTAAACCACTCATCACTACCACTCATCTCCCATTCAAAATTTTGCAAAACACATCATGTGACCAGATGTTTAAGCAAGCAGTGGACAACAACCAAAAAAGAATTATGCAGTAACGTATCGTATATGTATTTAATTATTGGTGTATGAGGGGCAATTAATCATCAGTACATTTATTTGATATTGTGTTAGTTAATTTTTTATTATTATTTGATATGGTAAGTAGTAGGACTGGTCTGTGGTCCAGCAGGTAGTGCAGGTGCTGCATAGCAACAGGGTCCTGTAGGTGAAGGGTCTCATCTCTGAGCCTTTCTCATCACACAACCCAAGTTTTTTAGGTCCTTTCATCCTGTTTTATTTTCCTTTCAAAAACATCATGCATAAGGTGGATTGGTTATGAAACAGACCAATAAGGTTTGTGTTTTATTTTCCTTTTCTTAAAGCCATTTGCCTAAAAACGTGAATGAAGGCCACTCAGGTGGCACAGCAGTAAAATACGCTAGCACACCAGAGCTGGGATTTAGAATACATCGTATTGAATCTCAGCTCTGCCATCCGGCTGGGCTGGGAGGCCACATGAACAGCAATTGGCTGTTGTTCAGGGTGGGATGAGCTGGACCAGGGTTCCTCATAACTGGTGCAATTACGGCCTGTGCAGAGTTGGGGAATAATGCTGATCAGGGTGTGGCTCTCCGTACACAAAGTTGATTCGCATATGAACTTGCCTCGTGCAGGTGAAAAGAGGCACATGTGTCGTAGGGGGCGTGTGTCAGTTGCGAAGCTCCTCAGTCAGCAGTGGAGGGTAGTATCTATCGGTAGAGGGAAAGCGTAACACAATCAGGGTAATTGGATACGACTAGATTATGGGGGAAAATTGGGGGGAAAATTCGGAGAAAAAGAGAAAATAAAACGTGAATCAAGGTTCAATCAGGCCAGATCTTTTGTGTTGTTTCTTTATCTCGTAACTCTTAAAGCTTTCTGATTTATTATTATTTCAGTACAAGGATGCAACGATCGCCACCCCCCTCTTCCCACCAGGAAATTTTACAACATAGGAAGGTTCATTTTATTGTAATTATATAAAAAATATACAGTATTGATATTTTAGACATGTCCCTAAATCATTTATCAGCCAGAGAGTGCTAACAGGGCACTTCCACTTCCACTAAATCTAGCACCTACACTCCAGGCTATCTGTCATATGTTATCTGTGGCCAATATTGGACATGCAGCATGTCGGAGAGACGATCCGACACAAATCATTTCAATGAGCCATCAGGACGGAGAAAGAAAGAGGAATCCGAGATGTTAAATGTAGAAGTATGTTAACGATAAAAGCATGTTTTTTTCTACTGTATTACAGTGAAGTTAATTTCAACGTAGGTGTTTTTTTTTTCTTTATCTCAACCTCGGAGGAACAATCTAAATAAAGTTTCCGGCGTGTGCATTTCCATATGAATGGCTTTTTTAAAATCATCTCTTTTATCAAACATCTCTCTTCCTCCATTTAAGAAGTTTAACCAAAGCGGCACATGGTTGAGCATTGAGCAACCACTTAAGCAGTTTTTAAAGGAAACGTGTCGTTTTTTTGTTGTTTTGTTTTTCCACCCCCTGCTCGGTGTCAGGTGTTGTGGTGGAGTGGAGGGGAGATGAAGGGGAGGAGGTTAAGCTTTAAGGTCTTTGTTCTGTATCTGTACATCACTTCACACCGGCTTCAGTTAAAAATGGGTTCCGCAGAACATCCGCTCCTGTGCCAAAATAACCTTCTCCTGCACGCCCCACCCGCCCTGCTGCTCACCTTTGTGACACACATACACACACATACATACACGCACAACTAATAAACACTGCCTTTGTAGAAGTAAGTGTAGTCCCATTCATACACTGTATACTTACACACAACCATGCACATACACACACATGCTTACTAATACACACTTTACAAAAGCCAGCATACTCTCATTCATACACTGTATACTTACACACAACCATGCACATACACACACATGCTTACTAATACACACTTTACAAAAGCCAGCATACTCTCATTCATACACTGTATACTTACACACAACCATGCACATACACACACATGCTTACTAATACACACTTTACAAAAGCCAGCATACTCTCATTCTTACCCTGTATTCATAGATTCACACACACATACCAACACACACTGTCAATGCAGAATCAATGCACACACATATACACACACATGCTTACTAATACACACTATACAAAAGCCAGCATACTCTCATTCATGCACTGTATACTTACACACAACCATGTACATACACTCATGCTTACTAATACACACTCATGCTTACTAATACACATTGCCTTTATAAACGACAGTATACTCTCATTCATACACTGTATACTTACACACAACCATGCACATACACACTCATGCTTACTAATACACATTGCCTTTATAAACGACAGTATACTCTCATTCATACACTGTATACTTACACACAACCATGCACATAGACACTCATGCTTACTAATACACACTCATGCTTACTAATACACATTGCCTTTATAAAAGCCAGCGTATTCTTATTTATACACTGTATACATAGACACACACACACATACCAACACACACTGTCAATGCAGAATCAATGCACACACATATACACACACATGCTTACTAATACACACTGCCCTAACAAAAGCCAGCGTAGTCTCATTCATACATTGTATACATGCACACAACCTTGCACATACCCACTCATGCTTACGAATACACATCACCTTCATAAAAGCCAGCATATTCTTATTTATACACTGTATACAAAGACACACACATACCAACACACACTGTCAATGCAGAATCAATGCACACACATGTACACACACACATGCTTAACAAAAGCCAGCGTAGTCTCATTCATACATTGTACACTTACACACAACCATGCTTAAGAGCACACAAACACACTTGCGCACACATTTACTAATACACACTTTACAAAAGCCAGAATGCTCTTATTCATACACTGTATACAGACATACACACACATACCAACACACACGGTAAATGTAGAGTCAGTGCACACACATACAGTGGGGTCAAAAAGTATTTAGTCAGCCACTGATTGTGCAAGTTCTCCTACTTAGAAAGATGAGAGAGGTCTGTAATTTTCATCATGGGTACACTTCAACTATGAGAGACAAAATGAGAAAAAAAATGCAGGAAATCACATTGTAGGATTTTTAAAGAATTTATTCGTAAATTATGGTGGAAAATAAGTATTTGGTCAATAACAAACAAGCAAGATTTCTGGCTCTCACAGACCTGTAACTTATTCTTTAAGAAGCTCTTCTGTCCTCCACTCGTTACCTGTATTAATGGCACCTGTTGGACCTCATTATCTGTATAAAAGACACCTGTCCACAGCCTCAAACAGTCAGACTCCAAACTCAACCATGGCCAAGACCAAAGAGCTGTCGAAGGACACCAGGAAGAAAATTGTAGACCTGCACCAGGCTGGGAAGAGTAAATCTACAATAGGCAAGCAGGTTGGTGTGAATAAATCAACTGTGGGAACAATTGTAAGAAAATGGAAGACATACAAGACCATTGATAATCTCCCTTGGGGTCAAGATCTCATCCTGTGGGGTCAAAATGATCATGAGAACGGTGAGCAAAAATCCCAGAACTACACGGAGGGACCTGATGAATGACCTGCAGAGAGCTGGGACCAAAGTAACAAAGGCTACCATCAGTAACACACTATGCCGAGAGGGACTCAAATCCTGCAGTGCCAGGCGTGTCCCCCTGCTTAAGCCAGTACATGTCCAGGCCCGTCTGATGTTTGCCAGAGAGCATATGGATGATCCAGAAGAGGATTGGGAGAATATCATGTGGTCAGATGAAACCAAAATTGAACTTTTTGGTAAAAACTCAACTCGTCGTGTTTGGAGGAAGAAGAATGCTGAGTTGCACACCATACCTACTGTGAAGCATGGGGGTGGAAACATCATGCTTTGGGGCTGTTTTTCTGCAAAGGGGACAGGACGACTGATCCGTGTTAAGGGAAGAATGAACGGGGCCATGTATTGTGAGATTTTAAGCCAAAACCTCCTTCCATCAGTGAGAGCATTGAAGATGGAACGTGGCTGGGTCTTACAGCATGACAATGATCCCAAACACACCGCTCGGGCAACGAAGGAATGGGTCCGTAAAAAGCATTTCAAGGTCCTGGAGTGGCCTAGCCAGTCTCCAGACCTCAACCCCATAGAAAATTTGTGGAGTCCGTGTTGCCCAGCGACAGCCCCAAAACATCACTGCTCTAGAGGAGATCTGCATGGAGGAATGGGCCAAAATACCAGCTACAGTGTGTGCAAACCTGGTGAAGACTTACAGGAAACGTTTGACCTCTGTCATTGCCAACAAAGGTTATGTTACAAAGTATTGAGTTGAACTTTTGTTATTGACCAAATACTTATTTTCCACCATAATTTACAAATAAATTCTTTAAAAATCCTACAATGTCATTTCCTGGATTTTTTTTTCTCATTTTGTCTTTCATAGTTGAAGTGTACCTATGATGAAAATTACAGACCTCTCTCATCTTTCTAAGTAGGAGAACCTGCACAATCAGTGGCTGACTAAATACTTTTTGGTCCCACTGTACAGTATCTATGCACACACACATACCAACACACACTGTCTTTGCAGAATCAGTACATGCATTGTACATGTACACACAACCATGCACAAGCGCACACATGCTGACTAATACTTGACATGCAAAAGCCAGTGTATTCTCATTCATAAATTCTACATACATGCACACACATATACCAACACACACTGTCATTGCAGAATCAATACACACATTGTATCAGGTATGCAAACCAGAATGATACTGTGGCGACCACTAAAATAACACTTTAACTTAATTGCGAGTTGTGTTAACATTGTTTTGGCCATATATTGTACTAATGCCTTACAAGTGTATGTAAATTTAGACCTCAGCTGTACATGTACAAAGTGACAAAACAGGTAAAAGTGCAGGGTACTGTGGCTCTGTGGGTAGCACTGTCGTCTTACAGCAGACCTGGGCATTGTACGGCCCGCGGGCCACATCCGGCCCGCGAGACATCCCTAACAGGTAAAATAAATAGTAAAATAATGTTGATGTTTTTCTCTGCCTACTTCTAATTTTCTGATTGTAACATCTAAACATTAACAGCTTATTAGAACTGCACAATTTACTGCTTCTCATCAAGAGTGGGCAGTTGTAGCCTAGTGCTTAAGGTACTGGACTAGTAAATACAAGGTTGCTGGTTCAAGCCCCTCCACTGCCAGGTTGCTGCTGTTGGGCCCTTGAGCAAGGCCCTTAACCCTCAATTGCTCAGACTGTATACTGTAACTGTAATGTAAGTCGCTTTGGATAAAGACGTCGACGCTAAATGCTGAAAATGTAATGTAAATGTAAATAAAGAGATAAAATTTATATTGAGCAGAATTAAGTTAACCTTATTGGTCCGGCCCTCCACAAGAGTACCAGTTTCTTATGTGGCCCCTTGGAAAATTTTATTGCCCACCCCTGTCTTACAGCAAGAAGGTCCTGGGTTCGATTCCCAGGTGGGGCGGTCTGGGTCTCCCTGTGTCTGCATGGGTTTCCTCCGGGAGCTCCAGTTTCCTCCCACAGTCCAAAGACATGCAAGTGAGGTGAATTAGAGATACAAACTTGTGAACTGATGATCTTGTGTAACGAGTAACTACCGTTTCTGTCATAAATGTAATCAAAGTGTGTAAAACATTACATTTAAATCTTAATAAATAAGTAAACAATTAGCTTTTAAGTTTAACCAACAAACAGGTGACAATAGTTCTTATCTAATGCTAGCAGGATTTGTTGATTTGTGGCCACAGAGTGTGTCTGGTAAAAAAAAAAAAAAAAGAAAGAACCCAACTGACAACAGACCGTATGAAGGCCAGTAGTCTGGTTGCCACTGTGACATTTTCCTCTTTTGCTGTTGTCCTGATAGCATCAATCTCAACACCTGCTTCTCTAGCCCACGTTTTCTGCTCATCCTGTGCCTCCTCACTTCCTCTCATCTCTCTCCTCACGTTCCTTGTTATTTAGTCCTCTGACGTGTCACTCACTTTCTCTTTAGACTTCAACTAAAGATTCAAGTGCAGCTCTCCTTTCCCATACTTTCCTGCGCTGTCTGATTTGGAACCCTTGCATAGTCAATTATGTTGGAGTTTGAGAGATGGAGTGAGTCGGAGTTGCCATATTTTTGTGTAATATTAATATTTCATAAGCGCCATTCTAGGCTGCATATCTAAGAGAGAAGGAGCCTATTAGATTCTGCAGAGCCGGCACATTATTCACACCGCACTGAGGATACAGCAGCTCCAGCGACTGTCGTTACAGCTAGCACTCTTTATTTTTATCCTGATTGAGGTGGGAAAAAAGAGAAAATGATGAATACAGTACTGGTAATTCTAGTAGTGTTTGATGTATGGCATTGAAGTTGGCACACTTGGATATGTGAGTGTTGCCAGATTAGAGAGAGAGAGTGAATAAGGAGGTCATTGGGTGTAATAAAGAAGGATAGGCTGATGCTGAAAAGGAGCAGTGTAGGACTGTAGTGTTTCTCAGTTACAAGGTCATTGTGTTGCCTTTTTAAAATCAAGTAGCTCAGCTATTAAAAACACAACATTTTTTCAATTTTATTTTAATCAGTGGCCATATTTAGTTTACATCTCACATGTACTGAATAGAACGGAACAGGGTCCTCAAAAAAACCCTTGGAAAAAGGTGGCAAACAAAAAGAGAGAACCCTTCATAAAAAACAGGATATTTGGATTAATTAAAATAGGGATAGGCAAAATAGATTAAAAAAGAAAAATAAAACATAATGAATGTAACAAGAGTTCATCCTTCAGTTCAGTCTGAAGTATAATAAAGTGTAATTCCCCACACAACACTAAAGAACATGAACAACTGTTAGAAGTGTTATGGCCAGATGTTTACCATCAGTTAACATAAACTGATGGTTTTAACTAATTAATCCTGAATTAACCTGAAACAGTTTGATTAAGGAATTACACTACAGTCAGTGTGAGGCAGGAATTGTACAGAATGCCAGTTCATTAGAGGGCATCACACACTTACCCACTGACTCATTCACACCCAGAGGTCATTTAAAGTAGCCACTTCCCTACGTGTATGGAGAAAAAAACAGAAAAAAGTAATAGTATTGGTAGTAATATTATTATTATTATTATTATTATTATTATCATCATCATCATGATTATTATTGTTATTGTTATTATTGTTGTTTGTTGTAGTATGTATTAAACAATTATTATTTTATTATTATTATTATTATTATTATTATTTCTGCAGTTGTTATAAAAAGTAGTATTAGTAGTATTAATAGTAATATTATTATCAATATTATTATTATTATTATTATTATTATTATTTCTGCAGTTGTTATAAAAAGTAGTATTAATAGTATTAATAGTAATATTATTATCAATATTATTATTATTATTATTATTTTTGCAGTTGTTATAAAAAGTAGTATTAGTAGTATTAATAGTAATTTTATTATCAGTATTATTATTATTGTTTTTAGTAGTTGTAGTATTTATTAAACAATTATTATTTATTATTATTATTATTTATTATTATTATTATTATTATTGCAGTTGTTATAAAAAGTAGTATTAGAAGTATTAATAGTAATATTATTATTAATACTATTATTATTATTGTTTTTAGTAGTTGTTGTATTTATTAAACAATTATTATTATTATTATTATTATTTATTATTATTATTATTTTTGCAGTTGTTGTTATAAAACGTAGTATTAGTATCAATTAGTATCAATAGTAACATTTGTATCAGTATTATTATTATTATTGTTTTAGTAGTAGTAGTATTTATTAAACAATTATTATTATTATTATTATTATTATTATTATTATTGTTGTTGTTGTTACTATTATTATAATTATAATTTTTGTTGTTATACCGAGTAGTATTAGTAATAATAGAAGTAATAGTAGTAATATTAGTAGCATTAATTGTAGTAAGAGTTGTATTATTGTTGTTTTTAGTAGTAGTAGTGTTCATTAACAATTATTATTATTATTTTTTGCAGTTGTTGTTATACTGAGTAGTATTAGTAGTAATATAAGTAGTAGTAATGTTAGTAGTATTAATAATAGTAACTGTTGTATTATTATTGTTTTTAGTTTTAGTAGTATTCATTAACAATTATTATTATTATTATTAATTTTTTTATTATTATTATTGCAGTTGTTGTTGTTATACCGAGTAGTATTAGCAGTAATATAAGTGGTAGTAGTAATATTAGTAGTAGTATTATTGTTTTTAGTTTTAGTAGTAGTATTCATTAAATATTATTATTATTAGTAGTAGTAGTAGTAATAGTAGTAGTATTTTAAGAAGTAGTAGTAGTAAAATAGTAGTAGTATTAGGAGTAGTTGTAAAAGTAGTGTTAGTAGTAGCAGTAGTAGAAGTAATACTGATACTAGACGTATTTGCAGGATAGTTTTTGTGTAGTGAAGCTTCTGGTGTAAGCTGTTAAACATTGGAAAATAATGGAAATTGGAAAAATCGATTTTAACTTGCTGATTTCAGTTTCACCAGATTAAATTAATGCACATATCAGAACTCACCGCATGCATCTTTATGGATACACAAGTAATTGCTGTGTTAAAATAATACACACACACACACACAACAAACACACACATGCAGACGCTAATGCATCAGGCTCAAATGTATTAATGTAGTCTGTCAGCGTTCTTTTGAAATTCAAATGTAAAAGGGAGGTGGAGGCATTCTCTTTCTCTCTCTCTCAGAATAAAAAACTGTCATCTATCTATTAGCGTCCCGTAAATATTACATGAGCATTGGATCTCTGGTTTGGCACGGTACCTTATGTGTGCAGATGTAAGCCAGCGAGGGAAACAGGGAAAGTAGGAATATTACTTTATTCTAACCCTCCACGTTGATTGCTACTCTTCATGACCTACTTCCATCCTTCCATACTATGCATAGCACAATCCAGTCTGCCCCTCGTCACAAACGCCTGTCCCTACAGTACAATTACCTCAGAAAAACGAACCCAAATGGAGATGTTTGTACTAAATAACACGTGTAATTAAGACCTAATGAGCTCTTGTCACTACAGAATGTGCAATTAGAGAGGTAATAGAAAATCTCGTCGCAGCTCAGGCACCAAGAGAGACAGGAAAAGACGGAAGGAAAATACGAGGATATAAAGCCAGTGTGAGAAAGTAAAAAGGGAATGAAAGAGACAGAAAGAGGAAAGATTACTGAAATGAGGCGTGAAAGCAAATCAAATGCTGCGGAAGATAGCTTGGCCTGGAAAGGTTTGCTACAGTAAATATTGGCCGACACTGATCAGCAGTAAACACACAGAGAAAACAAGTTATTAAATGTAATTTATCTTATTAAATTGTAGATATGCATGTGTATATCTCCAAAAAATGTTTTTAATTTAGGTAATAATCAATTTCACTATACAGCAAATGACACAATAGTTTATTTTCATGTAAGTAAAAAAAAGCATTTCCAAAATATGTATTAATTTATTTTTTATTAATTTATTTATTTAGCATTTTTCTAATCTAACCTAATTTTCTTTTCTAACCTAATCTACGGTATTTGTATCCAATTGCCCGATTGCATTACGCTTCCTCTCTACTGATGCTGATCTCCACTTCTGATTGAGGAGAGCGAGACTGACACGCCCCCTCCGACACGTGTGCAGTACCGACTGCATCTTTTCACCTGCACGAGGCGAGTTCATATGCGGATCAGCTTTGTGTACGGAGAGCCATACCCTGATCAACGCATTATTCCTCGACTCTGTGCAGGCATCATCAACCAGCCAGCAGAGGTCGTAATTGCACCAGTCATGAGGTTCCTATCCGGCTCCCCACCCTGTATGAACAACAGCCAATCGTTGTTTATGTAGCCGCCCAGCCTTGCAGGATGGCAGAGCTGATGGCAGAACTGAGTTCAAGCCCCACCACTTCCAGGTTGCTGCTGTTCGGCCCTTAAGCAAGGCCCTTAACCCTCAATTGCTCAGACTATATATATATATATACTGAAATGTAAGTTGCTTTGAATAAAGGCTGGTAATATATTATAATTAAGAGCATTTTTGTTCATATATGTAGGTTTTTTAACCAATAAACAATCACAGTCTTCAAAAGCAATAGGGTCAGCCCTGCCTTCATACTGAGATATAAGTTTTTGTCTATTCCTTGCCCTTTAAGCCTAAACCACTAGCTAGAAGTTTTTAAGCTACGTTAGGAGCTCTCTGAGAGGATTTTTAGAAGCTTTAGGAACACAGCACTGGGTCCCATGGACCCATGTTGTTGCCACTACACTGCCAATGTAATACATGACAGGTTTTATTCATTTTGTTGTTTTAATAGAAAATAATGCTCTGACTCTTTTCCAGTAATGTGTGAGATCACACAATTATCTCCATCAGACACTTCAGACAATCTGTCCGGGGCCTTTAAGCAAAGGTTCTACATTATTGTTTAGCATTCCTTCAGTTTCCATAAACACATATCGTGCCAAGTTTGGGGGAAACACTAGAAAATGAAAAGATTCACATGCCTGCTGGTATGGAGACTAATATAAACCCATTACAGACGATAAGCTCAGGCGTGCTAAGTGAACTCCTATGGCGATACATTTACCCCTTCAGAGCTAAATCTGATTACATTTGAGTCTGTTGGAGTTAATCACCAGCCAAACTGTTACTGTTATTGTTACTGTTACTGTTACTGTTAGCTTGACCTTGTCACATCATGTGAAAGTGGTTGTTGTGACCAATTTTACCTATAACACCAGCATTATAGTGTAATTCAGTACGATAGCTAAATTATCAAAGCAGAGATATTTATGATATACTGGACCATATTATTTCTTCACATTTTTTGTACTATTTCACATAATGTGTAGATGTAAACAGGTCATATGTGCACGAGGAAATGTAATGGTTATAAGAAAAGTACACAGTGTTCCCGCTGTAAAACCATTAAGTTAAAATTCTGCAGGACTAATGGAGCGAGGGCTGAATTGGATTTTTGGATAAAAGGTAGTATTCACATGTATTCACACACATACCGTACACACACAGAAAAATGCACTTTCCATCAGCTCTTTACCTGGATTGATGTTCTAAGCCTCTCATCACGTACATATAAAAGAGAAGCCATTCCCTCTGAAATGGAGAGAGCTGGGAGACACCCCGTTCTTCTGGGTTGTGCATTTACTGTATGTGAAATGATTTGACAAGGCTTTGTGCTTTAGTTGTCCTTGTGATGTGATGCATGCTTCTGTAATCAATTTAATGGAAGCAGCTGATAAGGTTCACTGGCTTTTACATTAAACACACAGTGTAAAGTCGTTTTAAAGAAAAGTACTCGTTCATTACCTAATGAATGACTTTAGTCCTTGGATTGAAGGCTTTTTTTGGAATGGTTTGATTTTCCGTTATTAATAATCAGGCCAAAAACTTTTTCTCTTTTTCTACCAATTTTCCCCCAATTTTCTCCCCTAATCGAGTCGTATCCAGTTACCCTGATTATGTTACGCTTCACCTCTGTTGACTGAGGAGCTTCGCAACTGACACGTGTGCAGTACCCACTGCATCTTTTCACCTGCACGAGGCGAGTTCATATGCAGATCAGCCTTGTGCACGGACAGCCACACCCTGATCAGCATTGTTCCCCAATGCTGTTCCCATCAGTCAGCCAGCAGAGTTCATAATTGCACCAGTTATGAGGAACCCCTGACCGGCCTGTCCCACCCTGTGAACAACAGCCAATCGTTGTTTATGTAGCCGCCCAGCCCAGCCAGATGGCAGAGCTGAGATTCTATACGATGTATCCGAAATCCCATCTCTGGTGTGCTAGCGTATTTTACCACTGCTTGTTCTATTCATTTTATTCAGTTATAGATTCAGGGCTAAGGACATTACTAAGGGACCCAACAGTGCCAATTCTGCAGTGGCAAGGCTTGAACCAGCAACCTTCTGATCACTAGTTAAAAGAAGATCATAAGACTAACATTTTGAGCCATAAAGCAAACTTTAATAATAATTATAATGTTTAATCTTACTGGTGTCTTTATTAGGAACACATACCTCATTGTAGCTAAATATGCGTCTTACTCTAGTCTTTCATCAGTGGAAATTTTTGATCACATGACACTGTTGGCTTTATATTTCTAGCTGGAGCACTACTCCCATTCCAGTACTGACAATGATATATTGGAAAATCCCAACATTGGTGCATCTAATACGCTTATGCCAGTACAACATACACTACCATTTTATAACCATGCTATTGTCATTGAATTGTTATTGTCATATTGTCAGGGTTGTGTGGGTCTGGTTTCACAAGGAAAAACTGTGGGCAGAAAGACCCTGAACCGAAAGTCAATTCACTGCAGTGCTTCGGCCATTGCTACCCATCAAACATAGCCAATCATGTCTGAGTAGATGCCAGGCCAGCCAGTAGCACCAATGAGATTCAAACCTGGGTCTCAGCAGTAGTAGAACACTCAGCATAATAGGACACTAACATAATAGATGACAGGGAGCCAGTTCATAACAGTGCTTCAGCCATTGCTCCCCCTCAGACATAGTTGACCAGGTTGGTGTAAATGCCAGGCTGGCTGATAGCACCACTGAGATTCAAACCCAGGTCTCAGCAGTTGTAAGCTAGAATAACAGAACACTAACATAATAGATAACAGGGAGCCAATTCATTGCAGGGCTTTGGCCTTGCTCCCCTCAGACATAGCTAACCATGTCTGTGTAGATGCCCGGTCGACTCAAAGCACCAGCAAGATATGAACATGAGTCTCAGCAGTAGTAGAACACTCAGCATAATAGGACACTAACATAATAGATGACAGGAAGCCAGTTCATCACAGTGCTTCATCCATTGCTCCTCATCAGACATAGCTGACAATGTCGGTGTAAACGCCAGGCCAGCTGATAGCACCACTGAGATTCAAACCCAAATCTCAGCAGTGGTGGGCTAGCATAATAGAACGCTAACATAATAGATGACAGGGTGCCAGTTCATTGCTGGGCTTTGGCCATTGCTCACCCTCAGATATAGCTAACCATGTTGGTGTAGACACCAGGTCGACTGATAGCACCACAGAGATTTAAACCCGGGTCTCAGCAGTGGTGGGATAGCATAATAGAACACGAACATGATAGATGACAGGACGCCAATCCACTGCAGAACTTCAGGTCATTGCTTCCCTCAGACATGGCCAATCATGTCCGTATAGACATCAGGCCGGTTGATAGTGCCACCAGAATTCAAACCCAGGTCTCAGCAGTGGTGGGATAACATAATAGAACACTAACATAATAGATGACAGGGAGCCAATCCATCGCAGGGCTTTGGCCTTGCTTCCCCTCAGACATAGCTAACCAAGCTGGTGTAGACATCAGGCCGGCCGATAGCACTACCAAGATTCAAACTAGTCTCTTAGCCGTAGTGGGCTAGAAAAATAGAATGCTTCATAATAGATATCAGGGAGGTCAGCGAATGGCCTATGGTGGTCCAGATAGGCTATACAGTCAGTATTTATTTCCTACAAATAAAATATTTAAAGAATGAATGAAATGCTGCCAACAAGGAGGTGATGCTGAAATCTGTCATTGCATAATTTGGAGTATTTGTTGTTTAGATTTTCCTTCGCAGGGATCTTTGCATGAGAAGCAGCCTCTCCGTCAGCAATAAACAGGGTTCCAGTAACGGCGTGATGATTTACGATTGAGTACAGTTCTGCCGCATTCAGCGTCTCTTACATTTCAGCAGTCGCATCTGAACAATGCCCCACGGAAGCTCTCGTGTCAGCATGTTCACGTAATCGCTTGTTCCTGAAATTAGATTTTGGGATCTCCGTCCTCCAGATCTCTCCTCACTTTATAAATCTGGTTAACTCGAGGCTTTGTTTTGTCCTCCTCACACGATGGAGGAGCAGAATTGGGGAAACAGAGCTGTGAATGAGACCGCATGAGTGTCGTATCCAAACACTGAGGACTAATTAAGACCAGCAGACGATGGTGAATGGTTCTCCAGTGGCTGCCTTGATTGCTCGCACGTTCGCACGAGGACGCACGGCGTACGCTCGCGCTTACACTCGCACTGACTCTGCACGAGAGCGTAATTTGTGAAGGTGTCTGCCGGTGTCTCCGTTTGGATACATTTGCATGTTAATTAGGGAGGCAGTTCAGCTGTTCTGGCTCATTTGTTCAGTCTTTGGTCCATAAAGAAACAATGATCGTTCTCCCCAGAAGAGCAGCGTGTATGTATTTGTGTGTGTGTGTGTGTGTGTGTGTGTGTTAGGGCTGGGTGATATACACCAATCAGCCATAACATTAAAACTACCTCCTTGTTTCTACACTCATTGTCCATTTTATCAGCTCCACTTACCATACAGAAGTACTTTGTAGTTCTACAATTACTGACTGTAGTTCATCTGTTACTTGGCATGCTTTCTGCCCCCTTCATTCTGTTCTTCAGTGGTCAGGACCCCCACAGAACCACCACAGAGTAGGTATTCTTTGGGTGGTGGGTCATTCTCAGCACTGCAGTGACAATGACATGGTGGTGGTGTGTTAGTGTGTGTTGTGCTGGTATGAGTGGATAAGACAAGGGTCATGACCCAGGGTCTAGGGTAATCCTGCCCTGCGCTCAATGTTTCCCAGTGGAACCGGACCTGATGCAACCCTGACTTGGGCTGTGTCCGAAATCTCATATTTAAACAGTTTGTACACTGCTCAGCTGGTAAAGCGGTAAGCTCTTTCAGTATGCAAGTGTGCAGTATGCATGCATCCTCGTCACATTACCAACGTCATGTGATGCGTGACGCCACATCGCCACAGTTAAAACACCACTATTCATTAAAAGCCCCACTAGCTAAAATTTTATCATATTTTTTAAATAATTATTCAGGGTTGTACACATTTTTAATTACATTTACACTTGTAAACAGCCAACTCTCTGTTTTTCTCCATCTTTCAGCCCCAGTTGAATTATGGGATAGATTATCGGACCGCAGGCGGTCCATACAGTGGGTCATCCGGGTAGTTTTCATGTACTGTTTAATGAATACTACATATTCAGACACACTACCCGCTCTCGCATACTGCTTTCGTGTACTGTTCAGTATGGAAGAATGCGATTTCGGACGCAGCGTAAGATAAAGCAGATTATGAAAATGAAATCTTGCATATTGTGACTCACACCTAGTTTAAGTGGCACACACACAGGGGACACAAGGAACTGAATGGGCCTCTATCAGTTGTTTGACTGGCATGTCATTAGGCACAGTGCAGCAGCATGGTGAGGTGTCAAATACTTACAAGAGAGAGAGAGATGAAGAGAGCTAGGGAGTTGCTCTCATTTCTAACACTATATTTAAACCAGACCAGACATGAGGAGCGCATACACTCTCACAGAATTATTTACTATTTTGAGGGGTCTTTGTGGAAAGAAGGTGGCAGTGATGACCATGTTGTTGGCGGAGTTCATGGCAGTGTCACAGTGCCAGCGTGGAGTGTTTCACACTTCGGCTTATGAAACCCGACTGTCACAGTAACTGAGGACTAATAGTGCTAGTGCTGTCAGAGACGTACTGCAGTAACAAAGCACTTCTAGCTAAGCAGCTAACATACACACACACACACACACACACACACGAGACAGGTTTTTTCTCAAAATATCTATAAATTACATCATCAATACTAGGAGCCAACTACATTACTGTATGTGTGTACTTTTTTTGCATGTCTGTGTTTGTGTATATAGCTATGTCTGTGTGTGTGTGTGTGTGTGTGTGTGTTGACTTCCTCTCACTTCTCCAACAACCTCTTAACATAGTAAATGGTTTACAGTTCACAGATGTGCCAATCCAATATTAAGCCAGTGTCACAGCAATATACACTGATCAGCCATAACATTAAAACCACATTAATACCAGCACAACGCACACTAACACACCACCACCATGTCAGTGTCACTGCAGTGCTGAGAATGACCCACCACCCAAATAATACCTACTCTGTAGTGGTCCTGGGAGAGTCCTGACCATTAAAGAACAGCAGGAAAGGGGGCTAACAAAGCATGCAGAGAAACAGATGGACTACTGTCAGTAATTGTAGAACTACAAAGTGCTTCTATGTAAACAAGGAGGTGGTTTTAATGTTATGACTGATCAGTGTAGGTCCAATATAGCATATAGCTTCTCGTCTCTGATCAATATCTCTAAGGAGTTGTTGTTCCATGTTCTCTTCATGTCTAAAAGGTTTCCTCTGGGTATTCTGGTTTTCTTCCACCGGCTACTGTAATGTGTAAAAAGTAGGTGAATTTGACAGTGGTAGCTTAGTGGGTAGATCTTTGGTCTATCAATTGGAGGGTTGTGAGTCTGAGTCCCGCTGGGCCCTCAAGCAAGGGCCTTAACCAAAAAAGCTGGGAGTGGAAGCTCAACAGTTAAAGTACTGGACTAGTAATCAGAAGGTTGGCGGTTCAAGCCGCACCACCACCACATTGCTACTGTTGGACCCCTGAGCAAAGCCATTAACCCTCAATTGCTCAAACTGTATGCCATAAATGTAAATGTAAATTGTTCAACAATGAACAATTGTTCAACATCTTATGAGTTGAACAATTCATATCACTGGAAATGCCTTTACACAGCCACGGTCCCCACAAAGCCATAAATACATGGTCACACACACACAAATCGTGCTGAGACATGTCATGCTGTTCTGGCCAAAGTGAGAGTTGTAATCACTGTTGTGTCATGAACACACACACACACACACACACACACAGGTACAGAGTCTTTAGGTTGACAGACTGTGTCAGAGGTAGCAACATGAGCGGTTGATGGTGCTAAAGGCTGTTCTGCCCTCTAAGTGGCAATATGTGTACTGTGTGTGTGTGTGTGTGTGTGTGTGTGTGCACATGACACTAAAATCTGCTGGTATAATAAACACTTCCTGACATCCCCTGCTGTCAACTCACTGACACTTGTTCCTGTAGTTCGCTTACACACACACACCACACACACACACACACACACACACACACACACACACACACACACACGCACACACACTTTGTACATCTACACCCCTGACTGGCCTAATTACCCCTTAGCTAATGAACTGTAATTACAACTGTAGAGCTATGGGACCTCATGGATAAGTCTCCCACTCTTCTTTCTCTGTCTTTTTTTTCACATTTTCTTCCAGGGTTTGTGTAATACAAACCATAATTTTACCACTTTAGGCTGGTAGAGTGGCTGCCACATAGCAAATGGGGACCTAGGTTTGAATCTTCCCATTACACACTACTCTGATTTTTTTCAAGCTCACCCTTTGGGTACTGCAAAAGGTTAAATAGGCTTCTCTGAATTGTCCATCTGTATAATATACAGTATATCTATCTATATGATAGAAAAGCTGAACAACTGTGTTTATGTCCTGATTTCTGTTTTTTTTTTTTTTTTAATATTTATATATGTTTAGGCCAATTTTTTTAACTCTTTCTCTCTCTCTCCACAGTTTGATGGTGAAAACATGTACATGAATGAAAACAACCAAGAGTTTCTTTCCCCAAGTCAGGTAAGAGTCGGTTTCTATCTATTCCTCACTTATTGCATCATTTTGTATAGTATGACGTCATGAATAGGATGGACCTGTCACAGTTTTTAAAATTGTGCAGATTAATTTTCCAAAAATAATTGTAATTTATCATATTTAATTTCAGTTGAGATATTGACAAAATTACATAATAGAATGCAGTATAGAGAGCTAATACATTTTATACTTTATTTGTTTCCATATACAATATGTAACATCAGCTTACACTTACACTTAAGTGTAGCATGCAATACATACAATATGTGGCCAGACGTATGAGGACACCTGAGCATGAGCTTGTTGGACATCCCATTCCAAAACTGTCAGTCTACCCCTAGATACTTCTAAAATGACTGTAATAGCCTCTGCTTCCACTCCTCTGGAAGGGCTTTCTACAAGATTTTGGGGAGTGTTTGTGAATTTGTCCCCAATCAGTCAAGGTAAAGCACTGATGTTGGATGAGGAGGCCTGGTTTCAACGTTACAGTTTTTCTTAAATATGTTTGTTTGGGTTGTTGTGCAGGCCACTGGAGGTCTTCACCCTAAACTGATCAAATTCATTATGGACCTTGTTTTGTAAATCGTGAAAGGGTCATTTTGAAATTGTTGCTACTAAGTTGGAAGCATATAGTGTAGTTAATGTAATTGTTTTGATACACCTGTTAGAACTGGGTGTGGCTGAAACACCTGGCTGAACTAAGAATTAGGAGGGCTGTCCATATACCTTTGGCCATATAGTGTATGTAATATATATTATTGAATTGCTGCAAGTTTAAAAAAAAGTAAACACAAGCCACAGTAGCATCATATTCCATAATGCTGTAACAAATCTATGAACAGTATAGTTACATACATGGTCTTAACCAACAATACTGTATTATTATTGGTACTTTTTGTAAATGAGGACTATACAAGGGAACAGAATCAGAAACAGTTCTTTGTGGTGGAAAATGGCCTGCAGAATGACCCTCCTCCACACACTTGTAGTACACACAGCTGTGAGAAACAAATCATAAGCCATATGGTTGTGTTTGTGTTGGAAGATTTGCTGATTCTATTGTGTTCCTTCCATACTAAACAAACAGGAGGGAATAAAAGAAAGAACAAACCCTCAGTCCTTTCATCCTCTGTAATCACTCCATCATGAATGTTTTATTGCTTTTATATATTCTTATATAATGAGTATTTTTAAGATACAAGACTTGGACAAAATAACAGAAACCACCACATATAAAAGCAAACTAAATATACAGAAAGCTCACTGACAGGAATAAATGGCACTAAATACCCCAAAAGTTCAGCCATGAAAATAATCACAAAACCTTTGGGACCCGGTCTGAACAAAAGCTTTTACAAAGCTGGAAGCTGGAGAAACACACCATCCTGGGGCAAACCCTAGATTATCAAATCAGTATGCTGAATTCTCAAATATAAACTGATTTAAAAAGTAAAAAATCTTTATGCTATGTAGCATTATTGTTTGCTTACTAATAAAATTAGGATGGCTCGGTGGGTAGTACTGTCGCCTCACAGCAAGAAGGTCCTGGGTTCGATCCCCAGGCAGGGTGGTCCGGGTCCTTTCTGTGGAGAGTTTGCATGTTCTCGTGTCTGCGTGGGTTTCCTCCGGGAGCTCCGGTTTCCTCCCACAGTCCAAAGACATGCACGTGAGGTGAATTAGAGACACAAAATTGTCCATGACTGTGCCATGAACCTTGAGTAACTGATGAGTGATGAGTAACTACCCTTCCTGTGATGAATGTGTAAAACATGATGTTAAAATCCTAATAAATAAATCATTCCATTTAGGTTTAGCAGAGCCAGGTTCCTGCTATTGCTCAAGTATAAGGGGAGGTCACACTAAATACTTGCTACTTTAGCCTATAGAAGCAGATTTTAACACAATACAAAGTTCATGTATTTTCTGGTTGTATTCTAATAAAGAGACAAAGCAATAATTATATATGGTCAAAATACAATTGATACAGCTACAAATCTAAGTGTGGCCTAAGACTTGTGCACAGTACTGTAAGTACAAAACATACTGTAGTTTCATATTTTTAAATACTTGAAAATGTTTATTGATCTCATGAAAATATACTTGTTCTTTTCTGGAGATTGTTGGAGTCTCCAGGCAAAACATTTGGACTTGGCAGCTCTAGCTTGACTTTCATCATATTTTCCACATCAGGAGGAATTTGGATTTGACAAAAGCTAAATGTTGTAATCAACATCATGACTAATTTAAGTGTCATGGCCTTCACCAGATTAAAACATCATTACATCTGAAAAAAATTCAGACTGTAGTTTTAGAAAACCCTTATCCTTCAAAAAATGGAAGATTTACTTTCCTAAAGAATGCACTAAAATTCCACTTTGAAGATTTAGGACTGTTAAAGAATTCCAATAAGGAACCATATCAGCCTAAATATCCCTGTTCTAGGGGTGAAAAGCCTTACTTTTACTAGCTTTTACTAGTCTTACTAGTCCACTTGTCTGAACATTATTCCAAGAAGTCGAGGAATCATTTGGAATTTTGTAAATGTCAGATGAGCACTGATGTTTCTCTTCATTAGCAGTAGCAGCAGTCTTCTAGCCCTTACATTCTGCATAGTTAGATTAATCAGAATAAGGATCTAAGGCGACACGGTGGCTCGGTGGATAGCACTGTCGCCTCACAGCAAGAAGGTCCTGGGTTTGAAGGTCCTTTCTGTGCAGGGTTTGCATGTTCTCCCCGTGTCTGCGTGGGTTTCCTCCGGGAGCTCCGGTTTCCTCCCACAGTCCAAAGACATTCAGTCAGGTTAACTGGAGACACTGAATTGCCCTATAGGAATTGCCCCCCCCCCCCTGCAACCCTAATTGGATAAATGGTTAAGAAAGTGAGTGAGTTAGAATCAGGATCTACATTACAAAGAACTATGACTGGATGATGGAGGGTTGTTTATCCACAAAAAACTGTTTTTCATCACATATGTTTAAATGCTATGAAGTTGCTGTAAGAAATATTTATTTAGTTCATTGTGACTCAAAAAATAGCACTAAAAGTTGTCATGGCATCGCTCAAAAACATGTTCTGGTGCCTTTAATCTTTATTCTTTAAGTATGTTTGTTTGTTTGTTAGGATTTTAACACTTTACACTTTGGTTACATTCATGACAGGAACGGTAGTTACTCATTACACAAGATTCCTCAGTTCACACAAGGTTATATTGAACACAGTCATGGACAATTTAGTGTCTCCAATTCACCTCACTTGCATGTCTTTGGACTGTGGGAGGAAACCGGAGCTCCCGGAGGAAACCCACTCGGACACGGGGAGAACACACAGAAAGGACCCGAACCGCCCCACCTGAGGATCGAACCCAGGACCTTCTTGCTGTGAGGCGACAGTGCTACCCACTTAGCCACCGTGCCGCCTATTCTTTATGTATGAGTACATTAAATTGGAGAACTGTGTATAAGTTAGTTATGGTTGGTATGAAACAACCAGATGTGCTTACTCAGAATGTCTGTGGATAATTATAAGAAAAAAAGCAAAATATTTGAATCCAGATGTGCTCTATTAAAAAAAAAAAACTTATTACAGTAATTTACATAAACAAGCAATCAAAACTCCAGTGATTTACTGCTCTGCCTTGTGAAAACGGTCATGAAATGGAAAAGGCATAAAAGAAAGAGAACACCATGGTGATAACTGAGTCAGACATAATTCTGTCTCCATGCCGGTCTGTCTTTATGACCTGATGGACAGATTCTCAGAGATACTAAGAATAAATAAAGGTGGAGCGAGAAAGGAGAAGTGAGGTAAAAGTCATCTTCAGTCTCTCTCTTTTTACCTTGCTGTTTACAATGAGTCTCTTATATTTGACATCTGTCTTCTTCTCTCCTCCACTTGACCAAGCTTAGACAATTCAGACTGATTTTCCTTTTGCTTTTGGGTTCCTTACACACATACACACACACACACACACACACACATTCTTTTTCTGTAATACTAATGCTCTTGACAGTAAGCATGAACAATGACAACGTAACATCAACACACTTTTATTACGAACCTTGCACAACCACACACTACAGATTTTAGGACCCTATAAATTCAGTTCTATTTACTTTTCGTCTGCCAACTAAGCCTCATACCAGGCAATTTGGTTGCTGCTAGGTATGCCATTTTAAGTAGCTCAATCTTTACTTCAGTACCCTGCATACACAATTCAAAATAATTAAATCAAAGCAAAGAATTAAAGCTAAAAGAAATTAATTACTTAAGGGCTTAAAATCTTTCAGATTGGATGCTCATGTATTAGGGGTATTAGGGTATTAGGTGTCACCACAGCAGGTCCACATTCCTAATTTGGGCACAGTTGTTAAACCGGATGACTTTTCTAAAGCAACCCCTCTTTATTTTTATCTGGCCTTGGGAGCTTCACTGAGAGCACACTGACAAGTGCACCTCCCAATAGCTAAGCTGTCCAAACAATCCCCCCCCCCCCCCCCACCCGCCCAACCATCATTAGACAAATCTAATTATGTGTGTGGCGAATCTCAGCAGTAGTGGGTTAGCATATTTTACATCTGCATCAAGATATATGCGCTACTTATACTTTTTCCCCCCAATGTTCCTCCCAATCTAGTCATATCCAATTACCCAATTGCATTATGCTTCCTCTCTACTGATGCTGATCCCTGCTTCTGATTGAGGAGAGCGAGACTGACACAACCCCCCTCCGACATGTGCGCAGTAGCCGACTTCATTTTTTCACCTGCACGAGGCGAGTTCATTTGCGAATTAGCTTTGTAAACGGAGAGACACACCCTGATCAACACATTATTCCTCAGCTCTGTGCAGGCGCCATCAATCAGCCAGCAGAGGTCGTAATTGCATTAGTTATGAGGTCCCAGCTCAGGCTTCCACCCTGTTTGAACAACAAACCAATCGTTGTTCATGTAGCCGCCCAGCCCAGCTGGATGGCAGAGCTGGGTTTCAAACCGACGAGCTCGAAATGTTAGCTCTGGTGTGCTAGTGTGTTTTACTTTTTTTATGTTATTTTTGCATTGTTTGATTCCCCCCAGAGAATAGTTGGGCAATAGTTGGGCAGTACAGTATCACAAGTGAGGTAAATTGGAGATGTGTTTGTATCACAAGGTTTGGGTTACTTCCAAAAATAATGCTAACAACCTTAAAAGTTTCAAAGTGTCTTTGCTTGTCAATTCTCATTGGGTTTTTTTTTAGCTCAATTTCTAATGAAACAGTTGTTCAGAAGTTAAAGGTGCTCCTAGTGGTCAAAGCTGCTGCTGTTAGCCAAAAAGCTTTCAACACTTTAGGAAGCAAAGTACCTTGGGGACCTGGCTTGTAACTCATGGACTCATTGGCTTGCCCAATTCTGTTTAGCAGGTAGATATGCCTGCACAATATGGTGTTTTTTGATGCTTCACATTAATGACAGTGTCCTTGTATTGTATGTGTTACCCTCCACCAACAAAAATAATAACTGATTATAACACGTAATTCATACTGTAAATAATAATGAAGTAGTTTAATAAGAGTATAGTCTAGATTTGGACATATCCATTATATTTTAATGTAACTGATTTTGAGTAAGGCCATTAAGGTAATATTTAATTGTGCTGTTTATTGAAGATCATAAAAATGTATTTATGATTAACAACTCACTTTGACTTCTACATTTTATCACATGCAGACACATTCATACTCATACAGACACACATCAGGTACAATGCCTTCACATTGACCCTGGCTGTTCTTTACTGACCTTTGACCTTGTCTGATTGGTGGGGAGAGATTGTCACTGCTTGGCCCCTAACGAGCCCTCTGTGTGTTCAAGGTCAGGGAGGATCAGTGGGGCAAGAACAAAAGAGTCTGGAGTCTACCGAGGGCTGACCTCCCACCAAGAAGCGATCGATTGAAGCTAAATGAGAGAGAGAGAAAGAGACAGACAGACAGAGAGAAAAAGAGAGAGAGAGTTTTAGAAGCATGGAGATAATAAAGAGAAGTTGCAAATGAGCTAAATAAATATATAATCTTAGCTTCAAAAGCGAATAGAAACAGAAATGGAAACACAAAGAACTTTGTTGTTCTTTTGTAATTATATTGTTAGAATTGTTCCATAGTATCTAGTAAACATAGCGTGTAAACATATAGTATATAGTGTGTAAACACAAATCAGATTCATAAAGTACAAGCCCAAAAAATGGTTTTCGACATCAAGCTCACAGCCAGTCACAACCTGATCACAACACTTTTCACACTACAGGACTTTGGTATTTATGATGCTAGATTTTTCGCCGAGCCGTTCGGATCGAGTCATTGAACAGTTCACACATCGATTGAGAGCTGGTTTTTGAGCCCCGAGCTGGTGCATCTGGCCACAAATTTGGTGACCTGCCGGCAAGCAAAAATCAGGGCAGAAACGTGTAGTGGGAACTAGGCATGCTAACATCTAGACTGTTGATCAGCTGAAGTGTCATATTAATAAAAATGGAAAAATAACAAGTACAACAGTTGATGTCCTAGAACAAGGACATCAACTGTTGTACTTGTTATTTTTCCATTTTTTTATTTATATGACACTTCAGCTGATCAACAGTGGTAAACATGCCCATGTTCCAGCTTTTTAAAATGTGCTGTAGCCATACACACATACATATGGATGGATGGATGGATGGAAGGATGGGTGGGTGGGTGGGTGGATGGGTGGGTGGGTGGGTGGATGGGTGGATGGATGGATAGATGGATGGATGGATGGATGGAGGGTGGATGGATGGATGGATGGATGGAGGGTGGATGGATGGATGGATGGAGGGTGGGTGGGTGGTGGATGGATGGATGGATGGATGGATGGAGGGTGGATGGATGGATGGTGGGTGGGTGGCTGGATGGATGGATGGATGGATGGATTGAGGGTGGGTGGGTGGTGGATGGATAGAGGGTGGGTGGGTGGTGGATGGATAGAGGGTGGGTGGATGGATGGTTGGATGGATGGATGAATGGAGGGTGGATGGATGGATGGATGGATGGATGGAGGGTGGGTGGTGGATGGATAGAGGGTGGGTGGATGGTTGGATGGATGGATGGAGGGTGGATGGATGGATGGATGGTGGGTGGGTGGGTGGATGGATGGATGGATGGATGGATTGAGGGTGGGTGGGTGGTGGATGGATAGAGGGTGGGTGGTGGATGGATAGAGGGTGGGTGGGTGGGTGGTGGATGGATAGAGGGTGGGTGGGTGGGTGGTGGATGGATAGATGAATGGAGGGTGGGTGGGTGGATGGATGGAGGGTGGGTGGATGAATGGAGGGTGGATGGATGGATGGAGGGTGGGTGGATGGACGGATGGATAGATGGATGGATGGATTGGGTGGTTGGTTGGATGGATAGATGGATTGATTGGGTGGTTGGTTGGATGGATAGATGGATGGATGGAATGGGTGGTTGGTTGGATGGATAGATGGATGGATGGATTGGGTGGTTGGTTGGATGGATGGATGGATGGATGGATGGATGGATGGATGGATTCTGGATGGATAGATGGATGGATTGGGTGGTTGGCTGGTTGGATGGATGGATGGATGGATTGGGTGGTTGGTTGGTTGGATGGATAGATGGATGGATGGATGGAGGGTGGTTGGGTGGGTGGATGGACGGATGGATGGATGGAGGGTGGATGGATGGATGATGGATGGAGGGTGGGTGGGTGGATGGACGGATGGATAGATGGATGGATGGATGGATGGATGGATGGATGGATGGATGGATGGATAGATAGATAGATAGATAGATAGATAGATAGATAGATAGATAGATAGATAGATAGATAAACTTCAATTGGCTAAATTACAGGTTGTCACAATAAGATGTTAGCATTTCCTTACATGTTTCAGAATTGTAGAGAGAGAAAAGCCGAATGCTAGCAGCCTGTCCAGTAGAGAAGTTTCTATAGTGTATCAGATCTTTAAAACTAAATCTAAAACAGGTGTATCATCATGTTTTTATACCTTTATTACATTTTTCTAATGCTAATCATAACATGATATCTATTACTCCTTACATAAGCCCATGTTTTCCTTTTCTTTACATAAGGCAAGCCAAACATCTGCCCAACACAGCAACAGATTACAAGAAGAATATTACCTCATCAGTTACGTTTACCTGACCTTACAGTTAATAAAGCTGGCTAGCACATTATATATAAACTATATGGACAAAAGTTTTGGTACATCTCTTTAATGATTAAATTTTTCAGCCACAACATTTGCTAACAAGGAAATTAAAACTTATTACTTGGCAGCAACAGTTTAGGGAAGGTCTGCTCTTGTTCCAGCATGACTACACCCCTGTGCACAAAGCAAGGTCTGTAAAGAAAAAGTAGTAGCCTAATGGTTAGGGCTTTGAGCTATCAACTGAATGGTTGAGCAAGGCCCTTATCCCTGTTTGCTCCAGGGGCGCTGTACAATGGCTGACTCTGTGCTCTGACCCAAGCTGGGATATGTCATATATACATGTACTGTACATGTATATATGACAAATAAAGGCATTCAATCTATAAAGACATAAAGAGTCTGGTTTAAAGAAACTCCAATGGCCTGCACATGTTTTAACTGAATGGGCACAAATTCCCACAGATATAGTTTACAAGGTCTTGTCAAAAGCCTTCTCAGATAAATGGCTGTTGTTATTTTGTTATTTTAACACCATTTGTTTTTATAATTAAATAGCATTTATTATTTGGGGTGCTTTATCACTAAATGTAGCTAAACTATAAAAAAAATCTGAGACCAAGCAATAAATTATTTAGACCTTTAATCATCTAATCTTTAATAAACTAATATCCCTAAATATGAGTAAAAACAGTGCCTGTTGAGGCTGCTTATTATTATTATTAATATTATTATTATTATTTTCATATAACATAATAATAATAATCATTTGCTATTAACTATTAAAAGTTGCCTACAAAGCCACAAACAGACCAGCCCCAAGCTACCTTCGAGAACGTATAAAACCCCACTCTGTACCACGCAACCTCTGAGCCACTAGTTTTGCTCATCTTAATCCTCCACCAGAACGACAGGCATCAAGGCTCTTTTCTATACTGGCACCCTAGTAGTGGAACAAACTTCCCTTGTCTGTTTGAACATCTGAGTCTTTCACCATTTTCAAGAGATGATTAAAGACCTTCATCACCTCTTTACTAAGCACTTAAGCTGAGAACTAACATACACTTCTATATACCTTCTATAGCATCTTATTTATAAAAAATGGTTCTAACAGGGTTTTAGCAGATGTATATCCTTGGACTGTTGTTTACTTAAACTAGAGTAGAGAAGTGTTTACTGTGGAAGCACTTCTGTATATCACTCTGGATAAGAGAGTCTGCTAAATGCTGAAAATGTAAATCTAAAAGTATGACGTGTTTTAGCTTGTAAAATGAAAAGAATATATAAAGGTGACTGCTATATTGACCCTAAATTTAGAAATTGCTTGCAGATTTGTTTTATTTTGTTGTTGTTTTTTGATCATAATGAGTGATTGTTGTAAAGTTATAATAATATACAGTACTTGGAATTAAGCACTTTGGATACTGCTGTAATTAAGAAATAATTCAATTCACTCCCTCACTTTCTTAACCGCTTATCTAAGTAGGGTCGGTTGCTGGGGCCTATCCCAGTTTTTCAATGGGCACAAGGCACACAGTAACACCTTGGATGGGGGGCCGGTCCATCGCAGGGCAGACACACATACACCCATTCACCTATATGGCAATTCAGTGTCTCCAATTAACCTTGCTGACTGCATGTTTTTGCACTGTGGGAGGAACCCCATGCGGACACGGGGAGAACATGCAAACTCCACACAGAAAGGACCCGGACCGCCCCGCGTGGGGATCGAACCCAGGACCTTCTTGCTGTGAGGCGACAGTGCTACCCACTTAGCCACCGTGCCACCCCGTCAGCCTTGTAGTAAAAAGCAGTAAGATAAAACTAAATGTAAATATTTAGTGTCTCGGGGAAGACACACATCAAGGCTCTTCTCTGTACTTGCACCCAAGCTGTGGAATGAGCTTCCCTTGTCTGTTCGGACATCTGAGTCTAGTGCTGTCTTCAAAAGACAATTAAAAACCTCCATCACCTCTTTACTAAGCACTTAAGCTGACATGTACTTGCTAATGCTTTTATTTATTTCTTGCATAAAAAAAAAACCCTTTGGTTCTAACAGGGTTTCAGCAGATTTGTGTTCTTGGACTGTTGTCTACTTAAATAGAGCAAGGTAATGTTTACTGTGGAAGCACTTCTGTAACTCGCTCTGCATAAAAGCATCTGCTAAATGCTGAAAATGTAAATGTAAAATGTAAATCTAAAAGGCTAAATTATAGGTAAATGTCTAGTTAAGTCTTATTCATCGTGGCAAAAATCACATCAGACCTTCCACATGGGTTCCTACACATTCTAAAGCTTTTCTAGCGTCTGCACTGAAAAGTCTGGATCTTTGCCCTTACATCTCTATTTGTGTAGGAAATCAGCAGAAGCATTTATCAATAGCATTAGCATACCTGCTCCCAGTACACAGAAGGAATAATTATCTTATAGCCAATGATGTTTAAACATGCCGCACATGCACCAGTTCTCAGAAGCACTTCTGATGAACTATATTACAGGTTTTGGTCTTCAAAGTCTTGTAAGTCTTTTAAAATGAGACAGTCTTGACTTTTATTGATTGATATTTGCTATGACACTCACCCAAGGCATCACAGACCTGTATAATTTGATCAAAGCTAAAGTGACAGGTTCATGTTGACATACAGGACTCAGCTCATTTTTACAAGACTCTGATTAAAGATTTTTACTCCACTGTGACTGACAGGAAGTCCGTCGATTGGCGGTGATTGAGGATTTCATACTCATACTATTGGCTAGTTTTCACTGATTAAAGAGCCTGGTGTCCGGCGTGTCGTGTGTGTGTTATGTGTATATGTGCATCTGTGTGTTTTTTCCCTGCTGGTCTGAATTACAGCCGAGTGCATTACCGTGGTTTACAACTTCCTCCCGCTGTTTAGATTGAAAGAAAGAAAGAGCGAGTGATAGAAGGAGAGAGAGACAGGCTGGCTAGCGAGTATGCCTTTACCCCACCACTGTACCCCTCTCTATCTTTTGTGAAATGAAAACAAAGAGGGAGCCTGCCAAAATATTTCTATAGCCGATCGCTGACCAAGCAGAGGGACAGAAGACAAAGCAGAGAAAGAAAGTTGGCACGCTGGATTTGATGTCGCAGCAGAAACTCTCGCCTCTACCCGTCTCTACCCCTCTCTCTCTCTTTAGAACTGCCCCACATTTTGGTCCATCAGTCTTTGGCTGTTTAGAATACCTCTCTGACACCAGATTGCTAACAAATGCAGCTGTGTGTTTATCTAAGGACCGAGGGTTGCCAGATCTACCCTGATCCCTTCCCTAATGCCATTAAGGAAGAGTGGAAGGGAACGTGACGGCTGAGCTAAATGGGCTCGTATCGGGCCACACACTCGAGTGCAGCTTCGCTGTATGTATACATCACACTCAATCAATCCCTGATGTGTTCTTCATGTTTAAAAAGCCACCAAACAAACATTTCTGCACCCGCTGTGTGTTCAGAGAATTAAAAGCCACACTGGTGGCTGTTTTCTTCAACACTGCTGTTCTATCAGGGGAAATGTAATACATATTCACACATCTAGATCTTGTGAGTTTTACACAGTTCCTCCAAACCTGGGTTTGGAACTAGTTCCCAGTCACCAGGTGATAGGATGGAAGCATGTTCTCCAACAGCCTGCATGGGTTTTCTTTACATATTCCTACATATTGTGTTGCAGTGTTAGCTCAAACTAGTAATCTGATGGTTGCTGGTTCAATTCCCACCACTGATATGTTGCCTCTCTTGGGCCCTTGACCATGTATTAGCACACATTTCAGGGTGTAGATTCTGGAACCTCAACAACACTAACCAGTATGTGAAATATAATGTATAACATTTAATGTATAATGTGTAATATTTTATGCTCCAAAACTACAAGAATGACCTAGCGACATGTCTACATACTACATTTACATACTTGTGTATTTGTTGAATGCACAGTTGTACTTTTGTGTTACTAAGAAACATGCTTCACCCATTTTTGTCTGTTTCCATGTGGATTTCCTCAGCATACTGTGGTTTTCTCCATTATTTCAAAAATGGTCTACTTAAAATTACCTCTAGGAGTGAGTGAGTGAGTGGGTGGCTGAGCGAGTGAGTTAAAGTAAGTACATAAGTAAGTAGGTAGGTGAGAAGGAAAGAAGTAAGTAAGTAGGTAAAAAGTCAGTAAGTTAGTAAGTAAAAGTTATTGAGAAAGTCAGTAGTAAGTCAGTAAGTAAGTAAAGTCAGTTATTAAACAAGTAGCAGGAAAGGAAAAAAGAAAGAAGTAGGTAAGTAAAAGTAAGTAAGTAAATATAAAAGTCAGTAAATAAGTAAGCAAGTAGGTAAGAAAGTAAGAAGTGATAATGTCAGATTGTGATGTCCCGACATGGATTGTCATGTCAAGCAAGTGAGTCAGTCAGTCAGTAAGTAAAAGAAAGTATATAAAGTTATTATGTAAGTAAGTATATGAAAGTGTGATGCGATGGGCTGGATTGTTATGAATGTAAGTAAGTACGTAAGTAAGTAAGAAAGTGAGTAAGAAAGTAAATAAGTAAGTAAGTAGGTAGGTAAGTATTAAGTAAGTATGTGAGAGTGTGATGTGATGGGCTGGATTGTTATGTATGTAAGTAAGTACGTAAGTAAGAAAGTGAATAAGAAAGTAAATAAGTAAGTAAGTAGGTAGGTAAGTATTAAGTAAGTATGTGAGAGTGTGATGTGATGGGCTGGATTGTTATGTATGTAAGTAAGTACGTAAGTAAGAAAGTGAATAAGAAAGTAAATAAGTAAGTAAGTAGGTAGGTAATTATTAAGTAAGTATGTGATAGTGTGATGTGATGAGATGGGTTATTATGTATGTAGGTAAGTACGTAAAAAAGTAAGTAAATAAGTAAGAAAGTAGGTAGGTAAGAAATAAGTATGTGAGAGTGTGATGCGATGAGATGGGTTGTTATGTATGTAAATAAGTACATAAGTACGTAAGAAAGAAAGTGAGTAAGAAAGTAAGTAAGTAGGTAGGTATAAAATGTGAAAGTGTGATGTGATAAGATGGGTTGTTATGTAAGTAAATAAGGACATAAGTACGTAAGAAAGAAAGTGAGTAAGAAAGTAAGTAAGAAAGTAAGTAAGTAGGTAGGTATAAAATGTGAAAGTGTGATGTGATAAGATGGGTTGTTATGTAAGTAAGTGAGTAAGAAAGTAAGTAAATAAGTAAGTAAATAAATAAGCAAGTAATTTATTTACTTGTGTGATGCCCTGAGATGGGGTGTTATGTATGTAAGTAAGTACGTAAGAAAGTAAGTAAATAAGTAAGTAGGTAAGTAAGAATTAAGTAAGTATGTGAGTGTGATGTGATGAGATGGGTTGTTATGTATGTAAGTACGTAAGAAAGTAAGTAAATAAGTAAGTAGGTAAGTAAGAATTAAGTAAGTATGTGAAAGTGTGATGTGATGAGATGGGTTGTTATGTATGTAAGTACGTAGGTAAATAAGTAAATAAGTAAGTAAGTCTGTGAGAGTGTGATGCCCTGAGATGGATTTACAAGCTGTCGGAGGTGCACTCCTGTGTTATTGGGTGATGCAGAACAAAGTGCTTATTAAAAATGAATGAATGCATGTAGTGATGTCACAGCTCTCAGGTGTCAGGTGTATTCTGCAGTGATGACCCTACAGCTAGACACACTGAAATAGCTTTTAGTAAGTGTGAAGCCAGTGGGCTGATAGAGACTCAATTGACAATGTGTCTGTTCACACTGACGACAGTGACACACACACACACACACACACACACAGCTGGGGAGGGCTGATAAACAGAATTGGGCATTAAATTAGTGTGTGTGGCAGACAGACAAATACTTTGCTTCCTGTTTATTGGCTTGTGTGTGTGTGTGGTTGTGGTTGTGTTAGGAGACAGAAATTTAAAAGGAAGACAATTATTTTACACACATACACATACACCCACACAATGATGCTTACAATTTTACTTACTTTACGTACTTATATATTTTTTTTACTAATGACATCATCCTGGTCAGGGTCATGATGGGCCCAGCTCCACCTGGAAACACTAAAACACTTGTTTCAATATAAGATATAAGAATACGATCTCAGGCATAACAGACTTACACATTCAATTAGTCACTCACACCTGGGGCAGTAAAACATGCAAACCACCCTCCTCATGTTTAATAATTAAGTCTTTTTTTACACACACACACACACACACACACACACACACACACACACACACACACACACACACACACATGAAGATTGTATAAATAGGTAAAACTGAACGTCCATAATAAATGTTGATCTAAACAGAATAGCAGTTGTGCAGTCGTACACACAATCAGCATTGTGCAGACTACAATGTGTGCACTTCCCACAATGCAATGCCATTGTTAATAACAATAGCAGATTCAGAATGCATCAGTGCTGTTTTTATTGTATATCTATTGTGAAAGTGAGTGAAGTCATGCCTCCGTTAGAACATTTTAACTGATGATTAATTAATTGCTTTATGAAATAATCACGGATGATGATTTTTTGTATCCTAATTCAAATCACATGAGCTTGATAGTCATTTAATATACATGAAGACGAGTTTTCAAACAGCATTTTATTTGTCAGTGAATAACATTTTCATCTGCCTTCTAAATTAGTATCAGGTAAATTAAAAATAAAATAAAAAATAATTAGTACACTGCTTTGAAGTTGTTTTCATCTTCCAACCTATTTTTACATAATCGCCGCAATCCAATATTGAATATCCTTATTAAATTATTTATTTATTCATTTTTTTTATTTCATTTTCACCCACCACTCTGGTCAGGGTTATATTTAGTTCGGTGCCACCTCTAGTACCTCACTTACACATTCACTTACTTATATGAACCTTGGGGAAGTTCCACTTGTAGCATTATGGGTGGAAGGGTTGTGGGGGTCTGGAGGTTACAAAAAAAATGCTGCTTTTTAGTACTTTTAGTGTTAAATCACTTTTGAAAGCTATTATAGCCCATTCTTTTTAAAAATCTCTGGGTGGTTAATTGGGCGTTTGTTAGTTTGATAGTGCTCTACCGAACCACTTAAGTACTCACCCTTTTTTAATCATGCCATTGCTTTGACTATACGTTGAGTCATTGTCCTACTAATCCTTTCTTACCATTTGAAGCTTTTTTTGCAAAGGAAAGCAGGTTTATATCCAAACTCATTCTGCACCATTTATTTATTTATTTATTTTCCCATCAGTCCTAGCCAGCTTCCCAGTCACCGTTACAGTCAAGTCAAGTCAAATTTATTTGTATAGCGCTTTTTACAAGCAACTTTACAGAATCCATGGCCGGAAACTAAAAAGAACACATTAAGCACGATAAAACTTCCATAAAATTACAAAGAAAGAAACCTTGAAAGGAACCAGACTCAACAGGGACCCATCCTCCTTGGGTGGTCCGAAGGATAATTTGAAACAATCTTTTGTTATACCACCATATACCACTATATTTTATAGTATGAATGGTGTTACCCAGCTTTTCTTCCATGTTGGCTCAATAACACCTTTAGTTACAAATGAGACACCTTTTGTAACAGCAAAGACTGACCTAGGCTATGTGGCTGTATTTTTCATTTTTCTCCTACTTTTTTACATGTCAGTGCCTTTAACAATTGCACTTCATTTTGCACATTGTATATTGTATATATGCACATTCTATCTATCTATCTATCTATCTATCTATCTATCTATCTATCTATCTATCTATCTATCTATCTATCTATCTATCTATCTATCTATCTATCTATCCATCCATCCATCCATCCATCCATCCATCCATCCATCCATCCATCCATCCATCCATCCATCCAATCCATCCATCCACCCACCCACCCACCCAACCATCCACCCATCCACCCACCCAACCATCCACCCATCCACCCACCCAACCATCCACCCATCCACCCACCCAACCATCCACCCACCCAACCATCCACCCATCCACCCACCCAACCATCCACCCAACCATCCACCCAACCATCCACCCACCCAACCATCCATCCACCCACCCACCCACCCACCCAACCATCCATCCACCCATCCACCCACCCAACCATCCACCCACCCAACCATCCACCCATCCACCCATCCACCCAACCACCCATCCACCCACCCACCCATCCACCCATCCACCCATCCAATCCATCCATCCACCCACCCACCCACCCACCCAACCATCCACCCAACCACCCACCCACCCACCCAACCATCCACCCACCCAACCATCCACCCAACAATCCACCCATTCACCCAACCATCCACCCAACCATCCACCCATCCACCCACCCACCCACCCAACCATCCACCCAACCATCCACCCATCCACCCACCCACCCACCCAACCATCCACCCACCCACCCACCCAACCATCCACCCATCCACCCACCCAACCATCCACCCACCCATCCACCCACCCAACCATCCACCCATCCACCCACCCAACCATCCACCCACCCACCCAACCATCCACCCATCCACCCACCCACCCACCCAACCATCCACCCATCCACCCAACCATCCACCCAACCATCCACCCATCCACCCAACCACCCATCCACCCATCCATCCACCCATCCACCCATCCATCCACCCATCCATCCATCCATCTATCTATATGGGTGGCATGGTGGCTCAGTGGGTAGCACTGTTGCCTCACAGCAAGAAGGTCCTGGGTTTGATCCCCAGGTGGGGCGGTCCGGGTCCTTTCTGTGTGGAGTTTGCATGTTCTCCCCGGGTTTCCCCCAGGAGCTCCGGTTTCCTCCCACAGTCCAAAGACGTGCAAGTGAGGTGAATTGGAGATACAAAATTGTCCATGACTGTGTTCGATATAACCTTGTGTGAACTGATGAATCTTGTGTAAAACATGACGTTCAAATTCAAATAAACAATCTATCTACCCATCCATCCATCTAGCTATCTATTGTATTTCCATTGTATCTTAATCAGATCTGTGCTTTTTTTTTAATTAAATTCCCAATTTGCCTCTTCCTGGACTTCTTTAAGACTTCTTTGATTTCTTTAAGAGACACCATACTAGTCTTCACCATACTGATAGACCTCACAAAGTGATAAACTGTTTATTCTAGGATTAAATTAATATCAGCTGATGGCAAGGCAATGTGTTGCAAAAAATAAAAACTCCTCATACGCTGCATTCACATTGACATTTAGAGACATTCGGTGATCATTTCAATGAGTGCAATGCATTGATGGGTCATATGTACCTATACACAGTAATCAGCTTGGTCAACAATAAAAAGGTTACATTGATTTAAACTATTGAAGGAAAGAATCTACATGTAATTATCTATCAGCCAATTCGAGAGAGAAAGAGAGTCTCAGTCAGTCACAATAATGAAGGGTAAGAAGGAAAAACAAGTCCTGACCATGAGCCAGTTATCCAGAACTGCCAAATCCAGTAATAAACCTGTATTTTTGCTCAACACAGCATCACAATGTGGCTAAAAGGACACAACAGGCTAGAGTATAAACCTGTATTGTTATATTTGGATACAGTTTTACAGACTTAAACAACATGCTGTATCTAATTCTAATATCAAGTTCATCTGAAAGTCGGTGGCTTTTGAGCATTATTGGCTGTGCTCCAATTCAACTCCGTACTGTGCAAAATACCTGACGAATTAGAACAGCACTATTTTGGTAGCTCCTATTTTTAGTAGCGTTTAATAGATGGTATGTGGTTTCTCACACCAGCAGTGCACATCAGTGCCTGTTCTGATGAATGCCAATAATGACCATGTTAATGCAGGCTTACAGTTACAAGATGTGTGTGTGTGTGTGTGTGCGCGCACACAAGGCATGTTGATTCCCTCGACTGATTTGTTGATTATTATGGAAGATAATTTAGCAATTCATTATTCAGTCTCAGCACCGCTGGCAGATGATGTTGAGTTTTTTCTTAAAACCTATTTAGAGAATAAACTCATTAAATCTGCAATTCAATCACCCTTTTTATTTCAGCTCAACATCTGTTAAACACTCATCACTCTTCTTTGCTCCCTCAATCTCTATTACTTCCTTTCTCTCTCTCTCTCTGGGTTTATATTCGTCCATATTTCTTATTCATTAATCCGAATTAATAACGTATTGTTGTTTGTCTGTCCTCTTTTCTCTGGAACGTTTCAGTAGTTTTTCTCTTCCAGTCAAGTTTGCAGTGATAATGACCTTTTAGATTTCTGACTAATTATAACACACTCCATCTATGGCCAAAATATACACTATATTGCCAAAAGTATTTGCTCGTCTGCCTTCACTGAACTTGAGCGACATCCCATTCTTAATCCATAGGGTTTAATATGATGTCGGCACACCCTTTGCAGCTATAACAGCTTCAGCTCTTCTGGGAAGGCTTTCCACAAGGTTTAGGAGTGTGTTTTTGGCTCGCAGTCTCCTCTCTAATTCATCTCAAAGGTGTTTCATCGGGTTGAGGCCAGTCAAGTTCTTCCACACCAAACTCGCTCATCCATGTCTTTATGGACCTTGCTTTGTGCACTGGTGCGCAGTCATGTTGGAACAGAAAGGGGCCATCCCCAAACTGTTCCCACAAAGTTGGCATGAAATTGAAACTGAAGCATTAAGAGTTCCTTTCACTGGAACTAAGGGGCCGAGCCCAACTCCTGAAAACAACCCCACACCATAATCCCCCCTCTAGAGTCCAGTGGTGGCGTGCTTTACACCACTGCATCTGCCGCTTTGCATTGCGCTTGGTGATGTAAGGCTTGGATGCAGCTGCTCGGCCATGGAAACCCATTCCATGAAGCTCTCTACGCACTGTTCTTGAGCTAATCTGAAGGCCACATGAAGTTTGGAGCTCTGTAGCGATTGACTCTGCATAGAGTTGACTATCTCTGCGCACTATGCACCTCAGCATCCGCTGACCCTGCTCTGTCACTTTACGTGGTCTACCACTTGGTGGCTGAGTTGCTGTTGTGAGAGCAACCCATTCTTTCACAAATGTTTGTAGAAGCAGTCTGCATGCCTAGGTGCTTGGTTTTATACACCTGTGGCAATGGAAGTGATTGGAACACCTGAATTCAATGATTTGGATGGGTGAGTGAATACCTTTGGCAATTTAGTGTATTTTAGCAGATCAAGGTTTTATTATAACTGGTATTATGCATTACACTGTTAGAGACAGTGGTGAAAATGTTTGTGATTAATTACTCTGCTGTTGCTAAACGAATCCTTTTACACAGTCACCACTTATTAGACAAAAAACAACCAAAATGGCCAAATCTGTTCCTGCTAAAGAGAAAATATGCACTATTTTGGTTATTTTAGGGATGTGCTCTGCTTAGAATTGGGTAGTAAATTAACACGTACTGTTTTTTGTGTTTTTCATAATTGTCCCTGTCATTTTTACACACAAACCCTTAGCAAAGCAAGGCTTCTGTGGTTTTCACTCTACACATAAAGCACCGCACGATCGGTAAATGCTCTCCTGTGCCTGGCATTTCCATATGCAAGCTGTTTAAAATCCCTTCAATATGTACAGTGTTGTTTTACATACACTGGCACTAAGCTTCACAATAACTCACAAAAGTGTCAGTGCTACCCAGGTTTTAATTAGGAAGATTTAGTAGCGCTGAACATCGGCCTCTGACTACTGCGTTCTATACATAAATTAAATGAAAATGATTTACACTTTCACTGCTTACCAAGGCTGAGCTGAATACTGTGAAGAAGTATTCATGACTGTACACTTAATACACTGTCTGAGATTTATTTAGTGACATATTCTGTTATTGGCATAGACACTTCTGTAATGGGGGGTTGTGAGATTTGGTGCATGCTGGCACACAATAGCACAGATGATAGTTTGGATGCCACACAAAAACATGGGTATTGAGGTCCTGATTTTGATTATAAGCTCCAGTGATTGTATTTTAGAAATTTTGCATGTTTTACCATTTATGCATATTTTTTTACTTACTCTAACCAAACCCCCCAAACTGTATTTTAAATAGCACCTAAAAAACAAAGGCAGAAATAAAAAAAATAAAATAAAAAAAAAACTCAAACCACCCAGTAAATTTTACTAATTAATTCCACATTCTGCCTGGAGGTGATTATCAAAGGAAAAGGACGTTACACTTACTTCCTAACCCATATATACATTTAGTGTTATAAAGTGTTTTTCAAACCACTTTACCTTGGTCAGGGTTGGAGTGGGTTGGGTGCCACCATAAAACACTGGGCGCAAGGAATCCTGGACAGTGCACCAGTATATTAGAAGTGACCACTTACTTACCTATTCACTAACACCTAGTGATTATTTAGGGTAGCCTTTCCTCCTTTAGCATGTTTTTTGGGAAGAAAACTCAAGTATGCAGCAAACACTATGTCATCTGTAGCAACAGTGCTACCAGACCCTTGGTCAATTTTTTTAAGCTATTAAAGCTATTGGCGGTAGTGGGGATTGAACAGAATTGGGCAACCATATGATCACTTGTTCAGTACCTTAACCACTGAACTAACACTGACCACTATCTCTGTTGAATATTTATTAATCAGGTTGTGTTTTTTAAACCACTTTATCTTGGTCAGGGTTGCAGTGGGTTGCGTGCGCTGGATAGTGCACCATATATTAGAAGTGACCACTTACTTACCAGTTCATTAACACCTAGTAATTATTTAGTGAAGCCAGTTGTCCTTCTGCATGTTTTTTGGGAAGAAAGCTCCTGTGAGCACCCTCTATGTGTCATCTGTAGCAATTTTCTAACTGCTTGGTCTTTTATATAGTATATTTTGTTTATTTCATATTTACCACCTCTTTATCCTGCTCAGGGTCTCAATGGGTCCGGTTTACCTGGAACCACATGGTACAATGCAGGAACAGATCCCCAGACAGGACGCCAATACATCTCGGTGCCTCAGCCTCCCCCCCTACTTTCCAGACATAGCCAATCATGTCTGTATATAGATGCCTGACTGACTGACCGATAATGCCACACGGGATTCAAACCCTGGATCCCAGCGGTACAGGGACAGATGAATTTAGTCTTTTGATAGACAGTTGCCATTCTAGTTCTTACATGCATGACTAGCCTGCTTTTTATATGGAAATTAGTAAGGCAGCAGCAGTGGTAGCATTATGTTAAATAAAATCTGTCTTTAACTATGGACATGAGTGGGATAAACCCCCACACTGATAGTATAGTAAAAGTATCTCTGGACATTGGTGTATATATATATATATATATATATATATATATATATATATATATATATATATATATATATATATATATATATTATTTATTTATTTATTTATTTTTACCCTGGGTGTAAATAATATAAAACCTGTAAATGACTTTTACTGTTAAAGCATGACTGTGCCCCTGTGCTCAAGGCAAGGTCCATGAAGCTAGATTGGAAAATTTTGTTGTAGAGGAACTCACATTTTCTGCACAGAGCTCTAAACTGAATTTGATTAAAGCAGAACCTAAAAATTAAAGCAGCAATTGCGAGACAGACCTTCTGAACCTACACCAGTACCTCACTAATGTTTTTTGAATAAATATTCAAAAAGTTTAAGACACTTTTAAAACTCTCAAAGAAGGTTCAGGTCTAGGACGTCCAACAAGCTTATGGTTAGATGTCCGCATACTTTTAGTCTATTTCTGAATAAGTGAAACTGATTTTTAGTTTTGTATTTGATATGTCAGGAGGGATCAGTGCCACCAACCAGTCAGGTCACTCTGACCTATATTTACCTCACACATTCTTAATCAAGTTTGACATAAAAGGACTAGGCTTGTTTTATAGGGAGAGTGACCTCCTGACCCTCAGAGCAAAGGGAAAACCAAGAGGCAGGTCTGCAGAGAGACGGAAATATAGAAGTCTAGTCTGAAGAAAAACAAAACATGCTTTCTGACATGAGAGAGGAGGTTAAACTATCACATCTCTTCTAATTAGCTACAACTTCAAGAGTTTATTCACTGTAACAAGTTACTGATGGAAGGTTTTAAGTGTATTTGTATTAGTTGTACTTTTCCCTCTTTTTACCATGTTGAATTGGTTAATTGAAAACAGAAACAGTTAATGTCATATTAGAACCAGCCAACTTAGACCAGCCAACCAACTTAAATCCACCTAAACAATGTGAAGCAACTTAGACCAGCCAACTTAGACCAGCCAACCAACTTAAATCCATCTAAACAAGGTGGGGCAACTTAGACCAGACAACCAACTTAAATCCACCTAAACAAGGTGGAGCAACTTAGACCAGCCAACTTAGACCAGCCAACCAACCTAAATCCATCTAAACAAGGTGGAGCAACTTAGACCAGACAACCAACTTAAATCCACCTAAACAAGGTGGAGCAACTTAGACCAGCCAACTTAGACCAGCCAACCAACTTAAATCCACTTAAACAAGGTGGAGCAACTTAGACCAGCCAAATTGAAGTACCTAGAGAAAATACACACAGACATGGGGAGAACATGCCATACTCTTTATGGACTGGACTTTTTGTACTGTGGGAAGAACTCCACACAGAAAGGACCCGGATTGCTCCACCTAGAAATCGAACCCAAGACCTTCTTGCTGTGAGATGAAAGTCCTACCCACCGAGCCATCTTGTTGTACCAACCATTTAGCCTCTTTGAAATTCTGTTAGTGCCGATAATTAAAGTGCTTAATGTCAAGGCTCCTTTTATAGCTGATAAATGCTGTTAATTGGAAATCAACCTTGTATTGTCATTTTTGTTATCTTAGCAACCTTACAAACTTGTGTGTGTGTGTGTGTGTGAGAGAGAAAGAGAGAGAGAAGCCTTCTTAAACGTTTACCTAAACAAAGTGGAGCAACTTAGACCAGCCAACTTACCTACAGAAATGTTTTTTGGGGTAGGAGGAAATTAAAGTACCTGGAGAAAACACACACATGGGGACATGGGGAGCACATGCCATAGCCCTTATGGACAGTAACTAGAGGTCAAGATTGAACCCAATACCCCATGACCCTGTAGCTGTGTGGCATCTTTACTCCCTGTCGCACCATCCTGTTGCCTTTAATTCATTTCTTTCTCTTTCTTTTTTTTTGCATTTTAATAAACACATTATCATTCCTAAAGTCAGTGTACAATTTAATTTGCTTACAATTTACATGAAATCTGTAAAGGTGGCAATTCTTTAAATGGCATTCTTTGTGGTGGTTGTGTGGTTGTATCATTGCCATTATTTCATTCTCTACATGGGTAGTGTATAGCAAGACATTTGTGATGCATCATAACTGCTGTGTGGAAATATGTTCCTGTCAGTAGATGCACTGAAATACGGTGGGGTAAATAAATAAAACCATAAGTGATGTGCATCCTGTATATAATGCATATGCTAATGTATGGGTTTAGCATTATTTCGTCTCCATTTATTCACTCTAACTGGTTTTAGTTTCATCACCGCTGCCTGTTCCGAAATATAAATCTTTTCCTCGCGTAGTATTTTCATTAGATTGTATTTTATCCCTACTTGCTTATGTTTTTGCAGGTCTACCCACCTTTGCATATAACATATACCTAATTTAAATACCAGATTGAGAAATAAATACTAGAATGTTTTCTTATTAAAGAGGAAAATCTGCTAGTTTAAGGCCTGAATGAGATCTACTTCAAATTATACACTACAGAACTTAAACAGCTCCACGGTGAATATGGAAACATCGTTAAAAAAGAGTGTTTGTACCACACAGTGCACCAGAACCTGCATTATATCAAAATAATTTAGCCAGACAGCCATACAGCCATGATGGCTAAATAGCTCTGGTTCCATGCCCCTGTTACCAAGTGTTTCATTTTTGCACATTGTTTTTTAAAACTAAAAGCTTAAACTAAAACCATGTGCAGTTTTTTTATTGTGATTATTGAGATATTAAGATTTATTGAGATATTTAATTTTCTCATTTAATTATTTATGCATTTCTTGCTTTCATTTAAAGACATTTAGGAGTATCACAGGTGCCAGCTTTGATTTCTAATAATATTATGTTTTGAAAATGCACCCACACCTTCATTCCACAAAACAACCAAGGTCTTTAATATAAACGTATCAGAAATAGGCTTACTATTTAATTTAGTTGTAGTCATATACAGTGTATCACAAAAGTGAGTACACCCCTCACATTTCTGCAGATATTTAAGTATATCTTTTCATGGGACAACACTGACAAAATGACACTTTGACACAATGAAAAGTAGTCTGTGTGCAGCTTATATAACAGTGTAAATTTATTCTTCCCTCAAAATAACTCAATATACAGCCATTAATGTCTAAACCACCGGCAACAAAAGTGAGTACACCCCTTAGTGAAAGTTCCTGAAGTGTCAATATTTTGTGTGGCCACCATTATTTCCCAGAACTGCCTTAACTCTCCTGGGCATGGAGTTTACCAGAGCTTCACAGGTTGCCACTGGAATGCTTTTCCACTCCTCCATGACGACATCACGGAGCTGGCGGATATTCGAGACTTTGCACTCCTCCACCTTCCGCTTGAGGATGCCCCAAAGATGTTCTATTGGGTTTAGGTCTGGAGACATGCTTGGCCAGTCCATCACCTTTACCCTCAGCCTCTTCAATAAAGCAGTGGTCGTCTTAGAGGTGTGTTTGGGGTCATTATCATGCTGGAACACTGCCCTGCGACCCAGTTTCCGGAGGGAGGGGATCATGCTCTGCTTCAGTATTTCACAGTACATATTGGAGTTCATGTGTCCCTCAATGAAATGTAACTCCCCAACACCTGCTGCACCCATGCAGCCCCAGACCATGGCATTCCCACCACCATGCTTGACTGTAGGCATGACACACTTATCTTTGTACTCCTCACCTGATTGCCGCCACACATGCTTGAGACCATCTGAACCAAACAAATTAATCTTGGTCTCATCAGACCATAGGACATGGTTCCAGTAATCCATGTCCTTTGTTGACATGTCTTCAGCAAACTGTTTGCGGGCTTTCTTGTGTAGAGACTTCAGAAGAGGCTTCCTTCTGGGGTGACAGCCATGCAGACCAATTTGATGTAGTGTGCGGCGTATGGTCTGAGCACTGACAGGCTGACCCCCCACCTTTTCAATCTCTGCAGCAATGCTGACAGCACTCCTGCGCCTATCTTTCAAAGACAGCAGTTGGATGTGACGCTGAGCACGTGCACTCAGCTTCTTTGGACGACCAACGCGAGGTCTGTTTTGAGTGGACCCTGCTCTTTTAAAACGCTGGATGATCTTGGCCACTGTGCTGCAGCTCAGTTTCAGGGTGTTGGCAATCTTCTTGTAGCCTTGGCCATCTTCATGTAGCGCAACAATTCGTCTTTTAAGATCCTCAGCGAGTTCTTTGCCATGAGGTGCCATGTTGGAACTTTCAGTGACCAGTATGAGAGAGTGTGAGAGCTGTACTACTAAATTGAACACACCTGCTCCCTATGCACACCTGAGACCTAGTAACACTAACAAATCACATGACATTTTGGAGGGAAAATGACAAGCAGTGCTCAATTTGGACATTTAGGGGTGTAGTCTCTTAGGGGTGTACTCACTTTTGTTGCCGGTGGTTTAGACATTAATGGCTGTATATTGAGTTATTTTGAGAGAAGAATAAATTTACACTGTTATATAAGCTGCACACAGACTACTTTTCATTGTGTCAAAGTGTCATTTTGTCAGTGTTGTCCCATGAAAATATATACTTAAATATCTGCAGAAATGTGAGGGGTGTACTCACTTTTGTGATACACTGTATACCTTTTGCATGTTTTTCTTAAACAACACTGTCCTGCTTAGCTTCAATACTTATAACAGACTTACTGTTAATATTATATGACCGTCGCTGGCAGTTTTTTAAGCATATATTTACTATAACGACTTGATACACAACACTGTTATTTGCTTTAAAATGTGTAGACATTTTCACTAGTGCTACAGCAACTAATAGGTTTATTTCTTGCAAATTTGGTTTATGTTGTACAGCATTTTATTTGTTTTCCCACACATTAGAGACGAGGCTTTTTACACTTAACTATGTACACTTAACATTATTATATGTTTTTTACCTCAAGCCATGAGAGCTTACATACCATACAAAACTCACTCACTTATTTACTCTCTCACAATTTCCCGCTCACCCACTTTCTTACTCACTAATTCACTTACTCACCCACTTACTCACTCACTAATTCACTTACTCACCCACTTATTTACTCACTCACATTTCCCTTACCCACTTTCTCACTCACTAATTCATTCACTTGCACACTTACTCACTAATTTACTCACCCACCCACTTACTAATTGGCTCACTCACCCACTTATTCACTCACTCACCCACTTATTTACTCACTTACCCACTAATTCACTCACTCCCTATTTCACTCACTCACCCACTTACCCACTCACTTACTAATTTACTCACTCACCAATTCACTCACTCACCCACTTATTCACTCACACTCACTTTCTCACTCACTAATTCACTTACCCACTCACTCACTCACTAATTTACTCACTCATTTATTTACTCACTCACAATTTACTTACATACCATACAAAACTAACCTGATTAATTTTTGTGGTGGCTAAAATTCCATTCTACTGTACATCCTACATTTTGTGTAATGCACAAAATTTGTAATGCACTAATTAGATAAACTATTTAATAAAGTAGGATGCAGTAGGATGGAATACAACCCATTTCGGTCAATACTATTAAATGGACTAAATAAATGGATAATAAATGGACTAATAAATTGATTTAAGTGCCTTCCTTCAAAGAGATGGATTGGGACTAACATTCGTGGGGAACAATCAAGTCTATTTAGACTGGGTCCAATGTTAGGTCCATTTTTTTTTGCCAAAATCTGGTTAGACATTAATTTACTGAATATCAAGTCATTTTTGTGACCGATGCACCAGGAGTTCAGAAACGAACAATGTATTCATTCATTCATTGTATATTTTACTACCACTTTATCCTATTTAGGCTTGTGATGGGTCCGATTTACTGGGCGAAAGGCAGGAAACACCCCAGACAGGTCACCAGTTCACAGGGCAAACACACACACACACACCAGGGGCAATTTTAGTAGCTCCAATTAACTTGACTGCTTGTTTTTGTAGTGTGGGAGGAAACATGCAAACTTTAACAAAAAGGACCCAAACCACTCCACCTGGGAATCGAACCCAGGACCTTCTTACTGTACCCACCAAACCGTGCCGTACTAACCAGATACCCTCATTTAAAATAGTTAGTAGCTAATCAAAGTGCTGTTTGTTAGGGCTCCTCTTTAGCTGTTATAAGCAGTTAATTGGAAATCAACTTTGTATTGTTGTTTTGCTATTTTAGCTCCTTACAAACTTGTGAGAGAGAAAGAGAGAGAGCGAGAGAGAGAGAGAAAGAGAGAAAGAGAATTGTGTTCTGGTTTTGTATTACAGTAACATGACTCTGGTGTCAGTGGACTTGCTTTGTGATGCCTGAAAAGCCAGATATTATATTAGAGTGTAGAGTAGATAATAGAAAGCTTACATGAGCTCACACACAGTAGCACATTGGTGGGTTAGATATTTTATCCTAAGCTATGTGCTGGAAGAAAAGCTGGGGTCTGAGCAGATGGTGTGTAGGCTCCGTATTCACAGTTATATTTGTAGCTTAATAAGAATGAGTGTGTACAGTAACGACTTTAAGTGTGATTAATTAATTGTTTTGTTGCTGCTGGAGATCTGAACCTTTTCCGTCCTCGGAATGGTCAATGTAGAATGAATAAATATTTGTGTGGGCTGATTCGACATGCACAACCTTGCCCTTTTTATAAACACACGCATACAAACACACACACGCACACGCACGCACGCACGCACACACATGCTTAATTGTATGTCTGGTCTTAGGGATAATTTATGACGGGTGCTGACTGCCAACCAAATAAAAACAGATGACGCTCCCCAACTTCTGCTCTGATAAAGATGCACACACCCACACACACACACACACACACACACACACACACACTGACAATCGTAGATAACTGCCTTGCTTTGTGTGTGTGTGTGTGTGTGTGTTCATGCAAGGTTAGGGTGCACAGACATAAATCATTTGTGTCGTTGCACTAATATAGGCAGATAAGTGCATATTACAAAGAGGAGGAATCTGTCACCCTGTACCGACCTCCAACCCCCACACTAGATATACACACACACACACACACACACTTTTTCACATGCTTACCTGCTTACTTATTCACTCACTTATTTGCTAGCTTACCCGTTTACTTATTCACTCACTTACTCACCCACTAATTCACTCACTTACTAACTAATGAACTGACTAGTTCACTCTCTCACCCACTTACTCACCAATTCACTTACTCACTCATTAATTCATTCACTCACTAATTTACTCACTCACTAATTCACTCACCCACTCACTTACTAATTTACTCACTCACCCACTTACTCACCAATTCACTTACTCACTCACTAATTTATTCACTCACTAATTCATTCACTCACTTATTTACTCACCCATTTTCTTATTTACTCAGTAATTCACTCACCCACTAACCAATTACTCACTCACTTATTCACTAGCGTACCCATTTACTCACATACTTATTCACTCTTTTACTCACTTATTCACTAGCTTACCCACTTACGTATTCACTCACTCACCCACTTGCTCATTCACTAATTCATTTACTTACTTACTAATTAACTCACTAATTTAATCACTCACCCACTCACTTACTAATTTACTCACTCACCCACTTACTCACCAATTCACTTACTCACTAATTCATTCACTCACTAATTCATTCACTCACTTATTTACTCACTCACCCATTTTCTTATTTACTCACTAATTCACTCACCCACTAACCAATTACTCACTCACTCACTTATTCACTAGCGTACCCATTTACTCACATACTTATTCACTCTTTTACTCATTTATTCACTAGCTTACCCACTTACATATTCACTCACTCACCCACTTGCTCATTTACTAATTTATTTACTTACTTACTAATTAACTCACTTACTAATTTATTCACTCACCCACTCACTAATTCATTTACTCACCCACTTACTCACCAATTCACTTACTCACTAATTCATTCACTCACTAATTCATTCACTCACTTATTTACTCACTCACCCATTTTCTTATGTACTCACTAATTCACTCACCCACTAACCAATTACTCACTCACTCACTCACTCACTTATTCACTAGCGTACCCATTTACTCACATACTTATTCACTCTTTTACTCATTTATTCACTAGCTTACCCACTTACGTATTCACTCACTCACCCACTTGCTCATTTACTAATTTATTTACTTACTTACTAATTAACTCACTTACTTATTTATTCACTCACTCATTCACTCACTCACTCACTACTTCACTCACTCACCCATTCATTCACTCCCTAATTCACTCACTCACCCACTTACTAATTCACTCACTGGCCCACTCACTCACCCACCAATTTACTCACTCTAATTACTAATTAACTCACTCACTAATTCAGTCACTCACAATTCACTCACCCAATAAATCACTCACTCACCAACTTACCCACTCACTAATTAACTCACTTACCCACTTATTCACCCACTAATTCACTTACTGGCTCCATTATATATTAACCCACATGAACATAAGGAGAACATACAAAACTCCTCACAGACAGTAAGCTAAAATCAAAGATTGCTGTGTGTCACAGAAGGACTTTAAAGGATATTTGGCTTGTTCTTATTGGTCAGTAAATCTGATCTTTTATGCTTACATTGTTTGTACAAAATAATAAAGCCTCAGGTTTATATTTATGTAGAAAATAATGAGAAACTAAACATTATATTTAAATGAATCTGATGTTCTCTGCAATAAAAACTAAGTGAACATGAACGTGAGTATCATCTTAATCCTCCTCCTTCTTTTTAAAGATCACAAAAAGTCGTTAGTAAAAGCTCAGCCCAGTTTGGAGATAATAAGCTGCTATGCTGTTCCAGGTTTGATGTTTAAACTTTCAGCATAACTTTTAGTTCTCAGTGTAATAAACTGGATGAAAATAACTTTACGGCTGAACGGCATCTGTTGTGTTAAGGCTGAAGCTCACATGGTCATATGGTTGGACTTGTAATCAGTCTGCCAGCGCACAATGGATTTGATTTGTGCCAGGCATGCTTGGAAACCTTCCCAAACGAGACAGATTTTTTTTTTTTCCCTTTTAAAAAATTTCTCGACTTTTTATTCTCAGCCATCGCTGCACAAACTGCTTATGAAATGGAATGGACTGCATTCTGGACCGCTTATAAATGTATTTTAAATAAAGAGCCACGGCTCTTTATTTAAAATACATTTATAGGCGGTCCAGAATCCATCACAATCTTTCCTTCTACTAAAATGTGGCACCACTGTCAAGTCTCATTTGTTAGAGTTTTGGTTTGAAATTGGCACAAGGGTAACGTAGTAAAATGTTTAGTTAAATGTGCTTGTCTTATTTAAATTCCCAGATACAGGTTACATTGTGAAGCATATAAATAAATGCTGTCTTTTAAAACTATGTGATGAGTTTTTTCATGCTTAAATTATTGTTTTGTTTTACACTTTGGTTACATTCATGACAGGAACAGTAGTTACTCATTACACAAAGTTAATCAGTTCACAAATTTTATATCGAACACAATCATGGACAATTTTGTATCTCCAATTAACCTCACTTGCATGTCTTTGGACTGTGGGAGGAAACCTGAGCACCCGGAGGAAACCCACGCAGACACGGGGAGAACATGCAAACTCCACACAGAAAGGACCCGGACCGCCCCACCTTGGGATCGAACCCAGGACCTTCTTGCTGTGAGGCGACAGTGCTACCCACTTAGCCAATGTGCCACCCTCATGCTTAAATACTTAGGAACATGAATTACTTTATTCAGTGGGTAGCACTGTCGCCTCACGGCATGAAGGTCCTGTGTTTGATTCTCAGGTGGAGCGGTCCAGGTCCTTTCTGTGTGGAGTTTGCATGTTCTCCATGTGTCTGTGTGGGTTGTCTCCAGGTACTCCAGTTTTCTCCAACAGTCCAAAGACTTGCAGTCAGGTTAATTGGAGCTACCAAAATTGCGCTGTGTGTGTGTGTTTGTCCTGTGATGGACTGGCCACCTATCCGGGGTGTTTCCTACCTTTCACCCAGTGACTTGGACCCACTGTGACCCTGAACACCTGAACACATTGACCCATCTCACTTATTCACACATTGGCTATTAAGATAACAAGTGCATCTTCTTCATGTTTTTCACAGATAAGACAATTGAACAAACCTGGCAACATCAGGAGAACATGCCAAACTTAAAAATACTTTTCTAGCAGCTCGGTTTGATCCCAGGTCCACAGAACTTGCTTTGCCACCTTATGCCCCACATAACGAGCATTGGTGCAGTTAGTAAAGTGGGTACAAGACAGTCATAGGGTATTAGTTTTTTGTGTTTAATGCTGGCTTTTGGGCACAGCTTGTGAGGAGTTTAGCATGTTCCTATCACGTCTAAGTGGGTTAAGATTTCTTTTAGTGAGTGCTTCAGACTAGGTGTTTGGAACTACTTGTTTATTAGAGATAGGACCACTGGACCAATCTGGCAACATCAGAGAACATGCCAAACTACTTTCCTAGCAGCTAGGTTGGACCCAGGTCCCCAGAACTTGCTCTGCCAAGTATGCCCCACATAAGGAGCATTGGTGCAGTTAGTAAAGTGGGTACAAGACAGTCATAGGGTCCTAGTTTTTTGTGTTTAATGCTGGCTTTTGGGCACAGCTTGTGAGGAGTTTGGCATGTTCTTGTCACGTCTAAGTTGGTTAGAGCGGGTTCAGATTTATTTTACTGAGTGCTTTAAACTAGGTGTTTGCAACTACTTGTTTTTTAGAGATAGCCACTGAACCAATCAGGCAACATCAAGAGAACATGCCAAACTCAAAATTTTCATCATTTTTTTTTTACCTAGTACCTAGGTTTAAACCCAGGTCCACAGAACTTGCTGTGCCACCACATGGCCCACATAATGAGCATTGGTGCAGTTAGTAAAGTGGGTATAAGACATAGGGTATTAGTTTTTTGTGTTTAATGCTGGCTTTTGGGCACAGCTTGTGAAGAGTTTAGCATGTTCTTATCACGTCTAAGTGGGTTAGAGTGGGTTCAAATTGCTTTTAGTGAGTGTTCCAAACTAGGTAACTAAGTGTGTGTGTGTGTGTGTGTGTGTGTGTCTGTGTGTTTGTGTGTGTGTCTGTGGCCATGTAATGGTGCACTGGTAAAGTTGTAGTCCTGCTCTGAACCCAGTGTTTTTTCATCTGCAGCAAATGAGCATGTGTGTATATGTGTGTGTGTGTGTGTGTGTGTGTGTGTGTGTGTGTGTGTGTGTGTGTGTGTGTGTGTGTGATGAACTGGCAATCTGTCCGGGGTGTTTACTACCTTTTGCCGAGTGAGGGTTCTGGCTTTTTGGCACAGCTTGTGAGGAGTTTGGCATGTTCTTATCACATTTAAGTGGGTTAGAGCGGGTTCAGATTTCTTTTAGTTAGTGCTCCAAACTTGGTAACTAAGTGTGTGTGTGTGTGTGTGTGTGTGTGTGTGTGTGTGTGTGTGTGTCTGTTTGTGGCCATGTAATGGTGCACTGGTAAATTTGTAGTCCTGCTCTGTAGCAAATGAGCATGTGTGTGTGTGTGTGTGTGTGTGTGCATTTAATAAAGCACCATCAAATGGCCTGAACATAGCCAGCACACATTGTAAATATTCTCAGAAATTTGATAGCCTTCATTTTAGAGTGGCTCCTCTGCTCCAGTTAATGAAGGCTCGAAAATGAAACCCTTAAACTCAGCACGAGCGCCATGTTGCATCCAAATTGAGTTCTAATATCCTTGAAAATTGAAGGCAGGGACAGAACAGAAGAGTCTGAAAATAGAACGAGAAGATCAGAAAAGTCAACATGCGTTCTGATAGAAAAACACACAAGCTATTAAAAACTTTAGGCTTTTAAAAGACGGCTGGAGAAAAAAAGGAGGGGGGGGAGCACACAGGCATTAAATCTGTAATGCACACAATCACATTTTGAATTGAGACGTATGAATTATGTATTTTTTCTTAACTGTTCAGCTGGGCACATCCTTGAGATTTACATTTTATCGTCAAGGGCGTACATCTGAGCTCGAGCCTAATGCTACTTTACAAATCCTCTCTCTCTCTCTTTCTCTCGTGTGTTCTATCTTTCTCTTTCTTCTTTTACTGTCCAGGCTTATTGATTTTAGAAAAGCTCATCCTCTCCCGCTATGCAACCTCCATCATATGCAAATATTTGATGAGTACAGACTTTTATTTACTTTAGATAAATTATGACATAGCATTGTCAGCCAGGACAGTTTGAAACCAGCTGTAGCTGTTAAACATTTAAAACACTGTGTGAGTTTGTCCTAATTTTAGATTTTCAATCTCAGTTTAATGTTTTAACCGTCCACATCTTTCATAATGGCTATGAATGATATCCACAAATATTTTTACTATTCAAAGAGAACGTCCTGGGTTTGATCCCCAGGTGGGGCGGTTCGGGTCCTTTCTGTGTGAAGTTCGCCTGTTCTCCCTGTATCTGTGTGGGTTTCCTCCGGGAGCTCTGGTTTCCTCCCACAGTCCAAAGACATGCAAGTGAGGTAAATTGGAGAAACAAAATTGTCCATGGCGTTAAAACTTGTGAACTGATGAATCCTGTGTATCGAGTAACTACCTTTTCTGTCATAAATGTAACCAGAGTGTAAAAACATGACGTTAAAATCGTAATAAACAAACAATACTGTTCAAACAAATTCACAATTGAAATTGTATAAAAAAACATTCAAAGGTCCAAAAGGACCTTTAAAAGCTTTTAAAAGGTCGCCCAGGTGGCGCAGCGTGATATTCCGCTAGCACACCAGCTCTGGAATTCTAAATCTCAGCTCTGCTAGACACAATTGGCAGTACCTAGTCTGCTGGGTGGGAAAAGACCAGACTAAAAAGGGGGTGGGGTCTATAACAATGTGTAAGGACACTTGTTAGTAGCCCGAGGCTATACTTTAGTTTAGTAAAGTATAATATTAAGGTGACACAGGACACACATATTTAAATGTTTTAATAATCAGTGAAGGAGATCATTAATAAGTTTAAAAGAACTTGTCCTGCTCTTTCTTTCTATTTGTGGACTTTTGCATGTATAAACTGGTCGTAATTTTTTTTTTTCTAAATTAACTGAGAAAGCCAAAATTTGTAATGATTGCAAGGTAATTAAATGTTAAACCATGTTTTTGCTATGTCCCAATCAATAAAGAGGCAGTTTTTTATGTTCTGTACATGCACATGCTCTCTATAACAAATACCATTTACAAACACTCAATATAAACAAATACAAACAGGCTATAATAATGCACAAGAAGACAGCGAGATTAATGTAAATAAAAGTAGAATTTAATAGTTTGTGGGTTATTAAAATGCTGGTTATTAAAGCAAAGGTTAGTATGACATTTTCAGTAGATTTATTTTGAGATGCATATGTGTACTGGGTGCATTTAAATAAGGCAGCATTTTTACAAATGTTTCAGATCCCATTTTACTGCACTGCAGGTACTGCTATAAAATCCAAACTGAACATGCTGGCAGTGTGGATGATTGCATTTATAATAATGAGTGCTGTTTTTCATCAATTTAATGTGGTTTGTGTTCTCCCCCTAATACGCCATGTCTAAAAGTGAAGTGCCATTTGTGGATTTTTACTAGTGAGATTGATTCTGTCCAGAAGTGGGTAGTAACGTGTGACATTTGCTCAGCTACTTTCAATTCAGTACTTTTCCTTTTTTATACCTTCAGGGGTATTTTAATTGGTTGTATTTTTTTAACCCTTTATTAAGTTTACATTTACATTTTCAGCATTTAGCAGACGCTTTTATCCAAAGCTGACCACGATGAGCAACTGAGGGTTAAGGGCCTTGCTCAGGGACCCAAAAGTGGTGGCAGGGCTTGAACCGGCAACCTTCTGTTTACTAGTCCAGTACCTTAACCACTGAGCTATCACTTCCCTGGTTGACTTACTTGTTAGATAAAAGATGTAATTTTTAAAAAATAATTTAAGTATTTTACCATCGACTGTACATAATATTAGGAAAAGTTTGTTTGTTTATTAGGATTTTAACGTCATGTTTTACACTTTTGGTTACATTCATGACAGGAACGGTAGTTACTCATTACACAAGGTTATATCGAACACAGTCATGGACAATTTAGTGTCTCCAATTCACCTCACTTGCATGTCTTTGGACTGTGGGAGGAAACCGGAGCACCCGGAGGAAACCTACGCAGACACAGGGAGAACATGCAAACTCCACACAGAAAGGACCCGAACCGCCCCACCTGGGGATCGAACCCAGGACCTTCTTGCTGTGAGGCAACAGTGCTAGCCACTTAGTTACCGTGCCACCCTATCAGGAAAAGATCTGGGGAATCTAGAAAATCTTAGTCTGTGTAGGTCAGGACTAGAAACCACTGTTAAATGTGCATAACCCTCAAGCCCTCAGATGTCATTATGAAACTGTAATCCTACTGTAATTAATACAATCACATGAACCTGAGAGTGCTTTGGAAAACCATCGTCACCTAACACAGTCCATCACTGCATCAACAAATCTAACCTGAAACTCTGCTATGTGAAGAGAAATTCACACATACATTTTACATGGAAATGCCCGAAAGTTTTCTGATGGATTGAAGGACAGCGAAAATTTGTTCTGTGGTCAGATGTGAGTCCATGTTCCAGCTTGTTTTAATGAAAAACCGATGAAAAAAATCATGCCTTAAGGAGGCCGTCCACAAAAATTCAGTGACTAAGGTAAGGGAAAACATTAGTCAGAAAAGCAAACTAGAGCCTGAAGGAGCTGGTGTGATCCACAGCTTGGATAGAAGTCCACAGGAGAAATATAGACCAGACTGTCCATAAAGCTGGGCTTCATGAAGCTGGGCAGTGCTATGACAGAAATGCTATATGAAGTTAAGTTGATTATAACCTTGCTCTAAAGTGCTACATTTAATGTTCCACTAAAAGGGGACGGCTTCAGGTTGTAGAAATAATAACAGCAATGAGAAGCTGGCCGGTATTAGGGGTAAGAGGAAAGAACTCTAGAAAGAACTGTCATAGTCAGCATGACTTAAGGCTTAATACCACCCATTGTTCAAACTTTAAAGATTGAGCCTATATTTAAACAATAACCCACTTTATTTAACCATGAATACTTGGTTGATGTTTATTGATTTGTCACTGCAACTATCAGATTAAACCTTGCAAATAAAGTAATTCATTGCAGACTGCCATAACATATTTCTACTACAGATGTTTACGACTGTCTCATAGTTACATATTGCATCTTTAACACTGACATTTTTCCAATTGTTTACCTGTTCATGTTCAATGTGCAGAAGCAAAAGTCAGTAGCATACAACACAGATTTAGTTAACATATGCCACTAATGCCTGTCAGGCTTGTCCTCTTGTCTGTAAGGATGCAAATATAACGTATGTCTATTATTTAATGGCTAAAACAGTTCCCACGTCCAACAGTATTGCCTCATAATCCAGAGCCTGGTTGTTATAGATCATGGACGTGAGAAATCTCGGGAGGACGCAGCGAGGGACTCTCTTCACACAATGCCCCTCAATGTTTACAACAGACAATTAAGTTTCCTTCCAACAATTATGAGGGAAATTGAATCTCAGGAAATGTTCGTTTTCACATCCATTAGACCAAACAATAACAGGGAGGCCCCGAAGCTCTACAAAGACATCTGTCTTCAAAGCAACCATTTAGAAAATTAATATCCAAACCCCGGCAGGAAAATATTGCCAATGAGCAAATCACATTGCAGCCAGTGGCATATTTTCCACTAACTGGAAAACAAAGGTATTCTTTGGACAAAGTGGCTAATCAATGGCCTTAACAATACTTTTAAAAATAAACACATCTTTTCTTAGCTTCATTATAATGTTTGTGACTGTAATAGGGCTAAATTTGGAAAGCTGCTTCTTTTTATGAATATATGGATTACATAACCCCAAGATCTCATACAGTGTCTCAAAAAGCATTCATCCACAGGGGGGAACATGCAAACTTGAACATGCACCAATGTTTTTTATGTGGGCCATACAGTGACACAGCAGGTACTGGGGAGCTGGTTTTAAACTTAGACGATAGGAAAGTATTTGTGACGAGTTTGGTATGTTTACCTGATATTGCCAGATTGGTCCACAGGTCCTTATCTGAAAAACATGCAGAAGATGCAATTTTTAACCTAACGGCCCTTATGTCTACGTAGGTAAGGTGGGTTAATGTGTCAGTGTGCCAGTCAATGAATACACATGTATATATGTTTATACAGTATATATATATATATATATACCAATCAGGCATAACATTAAAAGCACCTCCTTGTTTCTTTACTCACTGTCCATTTTATCAGCTCCACTTGCCATATAGAAGCACTTTATAGTTCTACAATTACTGACTGTAGTCCATCTGTTTCTCTACATACCTTTTAGCCTGCTTTCACCCTATTCTTCAATGGTCAGGACCCCCACAGGACCACCACAGAGCAGATATTATTTAGGTGGTGGATCATTCTCAGCACTGCAGTGACAAATGCAGACCTTCATCAGTGGTCACAAGACGATGCCCATGGGGCGCTGTTGGCTGGATATTTTTGGTTGGTGGACTATTCTCAGTCCAGCAGTGACAGTGAGGTGTTTAAAAACTCTATCACCGCTGCTGTGTCTGATCCACTCATACCAGCACAACACACACTAACACACCACCACCATGTCATTGTCACTGCAGTGCTGAGAATGATCCACCACCTAAATAATACCTACTCTGTAGTGGTCCTGGGGGGGTCCTGACCATTGAAGAACAGCATGAAAGGGGGCTAACAAAGCATGCAGAGAAACAGATGGACTACAGTCAGTAATTGTACAACTGCAAATTGCTTCTATATAGTACGTGGAGCTGATAAAATGGACAGTGAGTGTAGAAACAATGAGGTGGTTTTAATGTTATGGCTGATCGGTGTATATACAGTATATATATATAGTGAACCTTTTAAGATGTATAAAACTGAGTGGACATCTAGTTCTCTTGACAAATGTCAGACATTTAACCCCCAGTCTCAGTACTCGGTGGAACATCCTTCAGCCTTAATGCCCTCTAATAAGTGATTTCAGTAAGTGCTAACAAGCTTCAGACATCTCTCTTGTGCAACGGTCCATTCTTCTTGTGCAAAAGTTTCTAGTGCCATTGAATTGTCTCCAAGAAAAATGCTCAAATTTTTGGAAATCTTCTTAAACTCGTTGCTTTTTTGGTTCAATGAAATCATCTCCTCTCTCAGATTTTTGACAGCTCCTTAGTTTTCACCCTGATTGCAACATCTTGAACACTTGATTCTCAGCGTGGTGTTCCTATAACCCATCACTGCTGTAACTTTGGGTCATACAGACAAGCAGTAGATTTTAAGATCAGCAATATTATATAAGGGTTGTATAATTGTGACATAGCAGTATTAATAAAATATCCTGCTGCTCTAAAATACTACATGATTCATTTTCTTTGTTCATTCCCTGTATCATTCAAATTAAAAACACTGTTATTATTATTTAGATTCATAGTTTAGAGGTATAATCTTTAATTTCTGTATTTCTGATTGTAACTGTACAGTCCTTGGAAAAAATGGGCCAAACCCAAAATTCCTTTTAATCATCCCAACAACAAGTCATTGGTTAGAAAATGTGAAGAATTAAAAAATGCACTCCCGAGACCTGTGCCAACATTTGTTTATTACTGCTCACTGTTGCTTTGAATGTAAACAGGAAAACACACGTAAATAGTATTTTTGTACACAAAAAGAATTCATAAACAGATTTAAATGGTTCATATAAAACTCAAAACTCAAACTTGAATGTTTGAGCATTCAAGATTGTCCAAATTATCTTCTGGCTTGTTTTTGGTTCTTACACTTTTTGCATTTTACTGTTTTATTATTTGTTGTACTGGGTGCTCAGGTGGGACAGTGGTAAAGCATGCTAGCCCACCTCCACTCAGATATGGGGATCCAGGATTTTTAATTACATCTGTGCTACTGGCCAGTCTGGCATCTGCATGGACATGATTGGCTAATGTCCAAGGGGGTAGCCAAAACAGGGAGGTGCACTTGTCAGTGCCAGTCACAAGCCCTGATAACATACCAGGGTTGCTTTAGAAAAAGGTTAAAGAATGCCTTTATTTGTCATACCTTCATATACAGGTGTACAGTACAATAAAATGCTTTTTCTGGATATCCCAGCTTGTTTGGTTTGTTTGTTTATTAGGATTTTAACGTCATATTTTACACTTTGGTTACATTCATGACAGGAACGGTAGTTACTCATGACACAAGGTTCATCACTTCTCAAGATTAAATCAAACACAGTTGTGGACAATTTTGTATTTCCAATTCACCTCACTTGCATGTCTTTGGACTGTGGGAGGAAACCGGAGCTCCCGGAGGAAACGGTCACGGGGAGAACATACAAACTCCACACAGAAAGGACCCGGACCACCCCACCTGGGGATCGAACCCAGGACCTTCTTGCTGTGACGCGACAGTGCTACCCACTTAGCTACCATGCCGCCCGGCTTGTTTGGAAGCTGGGGTCAGAGCACAGGGTCGGCCATTGTGCAGCACAATTAGAGTGGACAGGGTTGAGGGCCTTGCTCAAGGGCCCAACAGTGGTTGCATAGCAGAGGCTGGATTTGAACTGACAGTCTTCAGATTGTTAGGCCAAAGCTCTACCCACTGGGCTACTACTATCTTCTTGCATATAAACTGTACCAAGCCTGTTGAAACTCCTAAATATGGGAGCAATAGAAAAAAAAAAGGTCAAAAATATTTCCTGTTACCTTCCAGCCTTGGGGAAAGGTGAATTATTGTGACAGCATAGAAATAGAGGTCTTTTATTTAAGTAATACACACTAGTGAGGTGACTCTGGATCCTTGTCTCTGTCCTCTTCTTCAAGCACGGATTTGCTAAAAGTATTTGTTTGCAAGATAAATGGCTGTCGGGTGAGGAAAGATGACAGGCAACACAAAGATGATATTGAATTGATTTCTGAAATGTTGCAGAACTGACTGTTTGATGTATACAGGCAGACATGAATCATAAAAATTCTATTAAAAAAGCTCTTGAATGGTTGACAGCGGAATATTATTTCTGATGATTAATTTGACTCAGTCATTATGGAAGGGGCTCCAGTCAGATCGCCTCCCACAAAATTGCTTTTCATTCCCCCTTGAATACCCCTGCTATTTCTCTCTCTCTCACTCCCTCTGTTTCTCTGGCTTTTAGTTGTTTCAAAATTCATTTCTTTTTTGTAGAATGCAGAGTCATATTTTTCATCTGTCAAATCCAGATGTAAATTGATGTGGTTGATCAGAGGAAGATGCAGTCGTGTATTAGTATGTATAAGACATGATATAAAATTATTCTTTCATCAATGGAAGAGGTAATCCTCTGATACAGTAGCACACTGATTACATCTATGCATAATTCTATGGTTCGGCCAACTTGGAGCAATTCTAATGCAAAATCAGACATACTAATTACTAATCAGAGCTTGTTCTGATAAGCGTCACGGACAGTTCATAATAACACCCTGCTTTTCAGATAACGATTGTTTTTCACCTCTTTCAAACAGCTCAAGCCTGAATATCACCCCATATATCTTTGATTTGTGATTTACAGGTAAATTCTGTCTATCTGTGTTAGATTTTATGATGCCATTATTTTTCTTCTCTTCTCATTTCAGCAGAACTACTCTGGGCAAGGAGGGGGCAGTGGAAACGGAGGAGGTGGGGGCGACGAGGACTATGAGATTCCTCCTATTACTCCACCGAACCACCCAGAGCCACCCCTGCTTCATCTGATGGACCCAGAGTCCAGCTACTTGTGTCACTCACTGCCCCATAACAGCCTGATTAATCCGTACTCGTACCCCGAGCTGCCAGCCCTCATGATGTCCAACATGCTAGCGCAGGACGGTCACCTGCTCTCAGGCCAGATGCCTTCGGTGAGTCTCTTTCTCACTGTTAAGGTTCTTGCGGACAAACGTGAATGATGGAAAAAGAATGAGGACTGGGCCTATAGAATGGATGAATAGGTGGATGAATGGATTTAATGATATTCATACAGCACCTTAGTGGCTTGATCTTATATGCAGTGGAGTTTTCTAAAGCAAATCTTAATCAAGAGTCTCAGAATAAAAATACACTGGGGCGATATATAATGTTGAGGTGAGCATGCATACCGCAGATTTAATACTGAGATTAAGTCTCCTCTGCTTACTCCAGCCTCAAGCAATAATAAGTTCAGCACTTTTTTGATAATTTACAATATCCAGAATATATTATATATATATATATATATATATATATATATATATATATATATATACTGTATATATATATATATATACAGTGTATCACAAAAGTGAGTACACCCCTCACATTTCTGCAGATATTTAAGTATATCTTTTCATGGGACAACACTGACAAAATGACACTTTGACACAATGAAAAGTAGTCTGTGTGCAGCTTATATAACAGTGTAAATTTATTCTTCCCTCAAAATAACTCAATATACAGCCATTAATGTCTAAACCACCGGCAACAAAAGTGAGTACACCCCTAAGAGACTACACCCCTAAATGTCCAAATTGAGCACTGCTTGTCATTTTCCCTCCAAAATGTCATGTGACTCGTTAGTGTTACTAGGTCTCAGGTGTGCATAGGGAGCAGGTGTGTTCAATTTAGCAGTACAGCTCTCACACTCTCTCATACTGGTCACTGAAAGTTCCAACATGGCACCTCATGGCAAAGAACTCTCTGAGGATCTTAAAAGACGAATTGTTGTGCTACATGAAGATGGCCAAGGCTACAAGAAGATTGCCAACACCCTGAAACTGAGCTGCAGCACAGTGGCCAAGATCATCCAGCGTTTTAAAAGAGCAGGGTCCACTCAGAACAGACCTCGCGTTGGTCGTCCAAAGAAGCTGAGTGCACGTGCTCAGCGTCACATCCAACTGCTGTCTTTGAAAGATAGGCGCAGGAGTGCTGTCAGCATTGCTGCAGAGATTGAAAAGGTGGGGGGTCAGCCTGTCAGTGCTCAGACCATACGCCGCACACTACATCAAATTGGTCTGCATGGCTGTCACCCCAGAAGGAAGCCTCTTCTGAAGTCTCTACACAAGAAAGCCTGCAAACAGTTTGCTGAAGACATGTCAACAAAGGACATGGATTACTGGAACCATGTCCTATGGTCTGATGAGACCAAGATTAATTTGTTTGGTTCAGATGGTCTCAAGCATGTGTGGCGGCAATCAGGTGAGGAGTACAAAGATAAGTGTGTCATGCCTACAGTCAAGCATGGTGATGGGAATGCCATGGTCTGGGGCTGCATGAGTGCAGCAGGTGTTGGGGAGTTACATTTCATTGAGGGACACATGAACTCCAATATGTACTGTGAAATACTGAAGCAGAGCATGATCCCCTCCCTCCGGAAACTGGGTTGCAGGGCAGTGTTCCAGCATGATAATGACCCCAAACACACCTCTAAGACGACCACTGCTTTATTGAAGAGGCTGAGGGTAAAGGTGATGGACTGGCCAAGCATGTCTCCAGACCTAAACCCAATAGAACATCTTTGGGGCATCCTCAAGCGGAAGGTGGAGGAGCGCAAAGTCTCGAATATCCGCCAGCTCCGTGATGTTGTCATGGAGGAGTGGAAAAGCATTCCAGTGGCAACCTGTGAAGCTCTGGTAAACTCCATGCCCAGGAGAGTTAAGGCAGTTCTGGGAAATAATGGTGGCCACACAAAATATTGACACTTCAGGAACTTTCACTAAGGGGTGTACTCACTTTTGTTGCCGGTGGTTTAGACATTAATGGCTGTATATTGAGTTATTTTGAGGGAAGAATAAATTTACACTGTTATATAAGCTGCACACAGACTACTTTTCATTGTGTCAAAGTGTCATTTTGTCAGTGTTGTCCCATGAAAAGATATACTTAAATATCTGCAGAAATGTGAGGGGTGTACTCACTTTTGTGATACACTGTATATATATATAAATATATATATATTCTGGATATTGTAAATTATCAAAAAAGTGCTGAACTTATTATTGCTATATTATATATATATATATATATATATTATTATTATTATTATTATTATTAATGTATTCACTATAATTTTTATTAATATATTTTAATTTATTTTTATTGTTATTATTATTATTATTCATGCATTCTGTGTTACTATTACTGATTTATTTTTATATTAATAGTAGTAGTAGTAGTAAAAGTAGTATTAATTTATTCAGTGTTATTATTATTATTATTATTAATTTACTGTCATCATTATTATTATTATTAATGTATTTACTATTATTATTATTGATATATTTTTATATTATTATTTATTATTATTATCAGAATTTTTTTTATTTTATTTATTATTTTTAATTTATTATTATTGAGATTAAATTGTGTTGTCTCCTCTGCTTACTCCAGCCACAAGCAATATAAAGTTCAGCACTTGTTTGCTAATTTACAATATCCAGAATATATTATTATTATTTTTATTATTATTCATGCATTCCATATTATTATTATTGATTTATTTTTATATTATTATTATTAGTAGTAGTAAAAGTATTATTAATGTATTCACTATTATTATTATTATTATTGATTTATTTTTATATTATTATTAATTTAATTATTATTTAATTATTATTATCAAAAAATATTATTATTTTTATTATTATTATTATTATTATTATTATTAAACATATTGTTTAGATTATATTAAACCACAAAGACGCATTTCATATCAGCGTTTTCACATCACTGTATTTTAGGCTAAGTACCTTACTTGTTCTTGACCTCACAAATGCTCTTTTTACTGAATAGGCACAAATTCCCACACTAATATAAAGCTCCCTTTTGCAGTTGTTACAGACTCTTTTCTGGAAATGCTTTTCACAAGGTTCTAATGTGCTTGTCTTGTTTTAGATTGGCATTTCCAACAAGCTCATGAGCAGGTGTCCACATACTTTTGGTCCTGTATTGTACTTGTCTATTGATAAATTTAGTTGTCGGATTGGCTTATACAATTTGAAAGGAATCTGTTCCCGACGACCATTTAGTTGAATTGGCACACATGTTTCTCCAGATGTGTATTCTTATTACAAGATCACATCTGGCTCCTGGGCACTCCATAGAATATAAAACTGATGTTGTAGAATACAAGGAATTTTTATGATTTACATCAGAACTATATGAGTCATTCTGAGTTACATAAAATATGCTTCATCATTTACTACACACACACACACACACACACACACACACACACACACTATATTTACCAGGAATTTAAAACGGAAAAAGAGAGGCTAGAAAACCAGGATTATTCTAAAGTTTAATCTCTGCCTCATCTGAACAGGTATTTTGGATTCAATTCTTCAGTGTCAGTTTTTCTTTTATCCCTAAAATAATAATTCAATCAATATGACAGCTACAGAATAGCACACATTCCTCATGGTCAACTCCCATCCTGACACATTTTTGTCTTAGAAATAGTCACTGCTCAACATTCGAATATATATACAGGGGTTGGACAAAATAACTGAAACACCTGTCATTTTAGTGTGGGAGGTTTCATGGCTAAATTGGACCAGTCTGGTGGCCAATCTTCATTAATTGCACATTGCACCAGTAAGAGCAGAGTGTGAAGGTTCAATTAGCAGGGTAAGAGCACAGTTTTGCTCAAAATATTGCAATGCACACAACATTATGGGTGACATACCAGAGTTCAAAAGAGGACAAATTGTTGGTGCACGTCTTGCTGGCGCATCTGTGACCAAGACAGCAAGTCTTTGTGCTGTATCAAGAGCCACGGTATCCAGGGTAATGTCAGCATACCACCAAGAAGGACAAACCACATCCAACAGGATTAACTGTGGACGCAAGAGGACGCCATATCATGGCATTCCCTTGGCCCAATACTTGTGCTAGATGGGCGCGTCACTGCCAAGGACTACCGAACCATTCTGGAGGACCATGTGCATCCAATGGCGGTGCCGTGTATCAGGATGACAATGCACCAATACACACAGCAAGACTGGTGAAAGATTGGTTTGATGAACATGAAAGTGAAGTTGAACATCTCCCATGGCCTGCACAGTCACCAGATCTAAATATCATTGAGCCACTTTGGGGTGTTTTGGAGAAGCGAGTCAGGAAACGTTTTCCTCCACCAGCATCACGTAGTGACCTGGCCACTATCCTGCAAGAAGAATGGCTTAAAATCCCTCTGACCACTGTGCAGGACTTGTATATGTCATTTCTAAGACGAATTGACGCTGTATTGGCCGCAAAAGGAGGCCCTACACCATACTAATAAATTATTGTGGTCTAAAACCAGGTGTTTCAGTTATTTTGTCCAATCAATTATTCTTGATGTTGATGTACTATTTTGATTTTGTACTATGATTTGTATGGTGTATGTACGTATTTGTTTTGATTATTTGTCTTATGTAAAGCGTCTTTGAGTATCTTGAAAAGCGCTATATAAATAAAATGTATTATTATTATTATTATTAACCCCTGTATATATATATATATATATACAGTGTATCACAAAAGTCAGTACACCCCTCACATTTCTGCAGATATTTAAGTATATCTTTTCATGGGACAACACTGACAAAATGACACTTTGACACAATGAAAAGTAGTCTGTGTGCAGTTTATATAACAGTGTAAATTTATTCTTCCCTCAAAATAACTCAATATACAGCCATTAATGTCTAAACCACCGGCAACAAAAGTGAGTACACCCCTTAGTGAAAGTTCCTGAAGTGTCAATATTTTGTGTGGCCACCATTATTTCCCAGAACTGCCTTAACTCTCCTGGGCATGGAGTTTACCAGAGCTTCACAGGTTGCCACTGGAATGCTTTTCCACTATTCCATGACGACATCACGGAGCTGGCGGATATTCAAGACTTTGCGCTCCTCCACCTTCCGCTTGAGGATGCCCCAAAGATCTTCTATTGGGTTTAGGTCTGGAGACATGCTTGGCCAGTCCATCACCTTTACCCTCAGCCTCTTCAATAAAGCAGTGGTCATCTTAGAGGTGTGTTTGGGGTCATTATCATGCTGGAACACTGCCCTGCAACCCAGTTTCCGGAGGGAGGGGATCATGCTCTGCTTCAGTATTTCACAGTACATATTGGAGTTCATGTGTCCCTCAATGAAATGTAACTCCCCAACACCTGCTGCACTCATGCAGCCCCAGACCATGGCATTCCCACCACCGTGCTTGACTGTAGGCATGACACACTTATCTTTGTACTCCTTACCTGATTGCCGCCTCACATGCTTGAGACCATCTGAACCAAACAAATTAATCTTGGTCTCATCAGACCATAGGACATGGTTCCAGTAATCCATGTCCTTTGTTGACATGTCTTCAGCAAACTGTTTGCGGGCTTTCTTGTGTAGAGACCTCAGAAGAGGCTTCCTTCTGGGGTGACAGCCATGCAGACCAATTTGATGTAGTGTGCGGCGTATGGTCTGAGCACTGACAGGCTGACCCCCCACCTTTTCAATCTCTGCAGCAATGCTGACAGCACTCCTGTGCCTATCTTTCAAAGACAGCAGTTGGATGTGATGCTGAGCACGTGCACTCAGCTTCTTTGGACGACCAACGCAAGGTCTGTTCTGAGTGGACCCTGCTCTTTTAAAACGCTGGATGATCTTGGCCACTGTGCTGCAGCTCAGTTTCAGGGTGTTGGCAATCTTCTTGTAGCCTTGGCTATCTTCATGTAGCGCAACAATTCGTCTTTTAAGATCCTCAGAGAGTTCTTTGCCATGAGGTGCCATGTTGGAACTTTCAGTGACCAGTATGAGAGAGTGTGAGAGCTGTACTACTAAATTGAACACACCTGCTCCCTATGCACACCTGAGACCTAGTAACACTAACAAATCACATGACATTTTGGAGGGAAAATGACAAGCAGTGCTCAATTTGGACATTTAGGGGTGTAGTCTCTTAGGGGTGTACTCACTTTTGTTGCCGGTGGTTTAGACATTAATGGCTGTATATTGAGTTATTTTGAGGGAAGAATAAATTTACACTGTTATATAAGCTGCACACAGACTACTTTTCATTGTGTCAAAGTGTCATTTTGTCAGTGTTGTCCAATGAAAAGATATACTTAAATATCTGCAGAAATGTGAGGGGTGTACTCACTTTTGTGATACACTGTATATATATATACAGTATATATATACAGTATATGACCTTACTAAATTCATGGGAAAATCTGCATAATTTCACAAACTTCATTTTAAGAAAAGTGCCACACTTCAAGGCAGTCATTACATTACACTCATAAATTGAATGACTACAATACACAGCATAGCCTACTTCAACAATTGAATGTAAACCTAGAACATCCAGCGACGGGCTCAAAGACGAAAATTCTCGTTCATGTTTTGACACGCCCCCCTCTTTGTCCTCAAAATTAGATGGGAGTTTTCCAAACTCAGTCATCTGAGCAGTGTTTTTAGCTACTTTAGACTAACCCATTGCTAGGACCACCTCACCTTAACTAGTAAACATAAGGCACTTGAACGCTACGTTATTAAAAAATGTTAAATCGCACAGCAAATTGCTATTACACGGGAAAAGGCTCATTTCACGGTCTGTGGCACAATTTTCACGGCCGTGAATTAGGTAGGGCCTTATTTATATACAATACAATGCCAAATGTATGTGGATGTTCAACCATCACATACACAGATAAGCCAAAACATTAGGACCACCCACTTAATATGCTGTTAAAACAGCTTTGACACTCTGGCACAGAACATTACCAACAGCTTCTTTATCTTCTGTACACTGAGGGTTTGTCTGACCAGTCGACTCTTTCCATTGCCCATATTTCCAGTGCCTATAATTGCATGCCTGTTAGATAGTTTTGATGATGGACAGCCCTTACACATAAAGGGTTGATGCACTGTATGTTGTGGTACATTCACCTCATCACCTGTATTAAAACAGTCTGCAGTTTGAGCCACCTTAGCCCTTCTATTGGTCCAGACCAGATGGCATAGCCTTCGTGTCCTCAGGCATCAATGAGTCTTGACCACTAACAACCTGTCAGCGGGTCATGACTTGTCTCTCCTTGTTCCACGTGCCTGTAAGTTCTTGCTGTTTTAGAGATGGTCATAACAATTTGGTGCGTATCAAAGTCCTTCAGGTCTATATGCTGCCCATATATGCTGCATTCAACACATAAACATCAGCCTAACATTTAATATATCCCTTACTATGGCAGGAACAATCGTTATGAAATAGGTATTGCTATGCACATTTTGCGAGGTGTTCCTAGTGTTTTGGTCCATCATTTTATGTTGTATACACCGACGAGGCATAACATTATGACCACTGGGAAAAAGGCAAGTCGGCGAAGGCAGTGTGATGCTTTGGGCAATGTTCTGCTGGGAAATCTTGGGTTCTGCCATCCATGTGGATGTTACTTTGACACGTACCACCTACCTAAGCATTGTTGCAGACCATGTACACCCGTTCATGGAAACGGTATTCTCTGATGGCTGTGGCCTCCTTCAGCAGGATAATGCGCCCTGCCACGAAGCCAAAGTGGTTCAGGAATGGTTTGAGGAGCACAACAACGAGTTTGAGGCCTCCAAATTCCCCAGGTCTCAGTCTAATTGAGAATCTGTGGGATGTGTTGGACAAACAAGTCCGATCCATTGAGGCCCCATCTCGCAACTTACAGGAGTTAAAGGATTTGCTGCTAACATTTTGGTGCCAGATACCACAGCACACCTTCAGGGGTCTAGTGAAGTCCATGCCTCGATGGGTCAGGGCTGTTTTGGCAGCAAAAGGGGGACCAACACAATATTAGGAAGGTGGTCATAATGTTATGCCTTATTGGTGCATGTGTCTCATGAGCACCTCATTTCTAAATCCTTGGATAATTTTGAACTCATTTATTCTTTGCTGATTGTATTATACTACTTTTTTTTCTAGATTAGGCTTTGTATGGCTAATGTTCAGAAAACTTATAGTCTGCATTCTGATTCATCTCAGACATGTAGGTTGGGGTTAAAATCATGTCCCTATGCAGGCCAGAAGAAACAGAAATGAAAATTTTTTACACTTTTGCCAAAAAAGTTGACAGCACACAATTATTTTGAATGCACTTTAATGGAACTATAGGGTCCAACCCAAAACATTTTCCTCCGTAACTACTCTCTATGGTCGGCACTTTCTACTTGGGTAAGTGGTGTCCTTCTGGCATCTGTCAAAGCAATGCTATTTCACATTAAAGGTGGTCATTGGGTGTGACCCATTTTACTGCAAGTGTTTGTGGGTGGAAATAGTTTTATGCACCAGTTAGAGTGGAACAGTGATTGAATAAATCACCTTAAATACAAAACAATATTATTTCTTTACTTAACACAGAATGTTTACAGTGTTCACTTAGTGTACTTTAAGAAGTCTAAACCTTCACTGATTTTAGATGTAAGGATTAAAGAAAAACATTTTCTCTTAGTCAAGCACTCTCAGGAGAGTTAGCTTCCTTTCATTGTGACTGCAAAGTTTATCGTCTAGTCAAAGCAATGGCGAGTGTGCTGCTGGCGAATGAAAAGAAGTGCCAGTGGCAGTATACGTGTCAAAGGAGGCATGTGCCTGCCTGTAATACTCCTCTGTAACACTCCTTGGCCAGCATGAATAATTGTAAATTAGCTATGTAGGAACTGAGTATGTCTAAACTAAAGATAAAAAAGGGAAACTTCTGTACATTCTTTAATGCACACCCTTATACCTTGTATTATCACATATATGCACACAAATGTAATTATTATTTGTAATTGCATGAAATAAAGGGAAGCATTTTTTATGCAGTAAGTCATTAAGAAATAGCAGCAATAGGTAGATTTGGTTTGTCATTTGCTCTGACATGGCTTGGCTCCAATGCACACTAAATATGTGGTGATGAAATACATCAGACACATCAATAGGTCTGTGCATGTGTTCCATCACCAGAAAAAGAGGAGGGAGAAGGACATTAGGGATCATCTTCCTCCCCCTGCTCAGCTGGTTAAGGGAGCGAGAGATCTGTTTTCATTATATGTGGTTTAGAACAAGGGAAAAAGAAAAAAAAGCAGAAGAGGTTATCAGTACAGAGAACAGAATATAGGAAATATTGAAATGGACAAAGTAAATGATGGGTGAATGAAGGGAAATTTGAATAGAAGGGGGTTGAATGTCATTAATCAGAGGACACAGCTTTTAATTGTTAATTATATATAACAACACAAGAAACTTATTTTTGATATTTAATAGCGCATAGCAATTTCTTTTTAATGTTTAAGGTGTGTTGGTAGAATTTTAGTGATAGGGAGCATATTGATTTTTTGGGTGAAAAGTAAAGTTTGGGGTAGATTGACAGGCTCTTTGTGGCATGTCTGTAATGTATTTAGTTGGAGGATGGTAATCAAGCTAGCCTGGCTTTGTGTTTATTGCTGTTTTGTCATTTTATCTTTATACTCGCTTAAATTGCATTGGTTTATCAATTCTGTTTTATAACAGTATAAACAACTATGTATCGTTCAACACTCAGTATGTTGAATGAATAGCATATTTACACAGCTCAACAGCAGGACACTTTAATATTATAGCTCTGATGTACATAGTAACATGCTACATTACACATACTTAAACCATTTCTAAATAAATACTTCAACATTGTGTCAGCATGAAGTATGTGCTCTGAACATCCCTTGATTCCTGTTTACTTGGGTTGGAACCTTGCCTCAAGTCTCTCTTTCTGGGGAATTTGTCCGCTTGGGTTTCCTACAAGTGCTATGTTAAATATGGAATTTGAGAGTTTGTAATGCTCTGCGATGGGTGGGTGCCTTCTTCAAGGTGTATTCCTGCCTTGTTTTTAAGTGACTCTGAAGCCACCAGGTACAACAAGATTCTCAGTTGCTTAGATTGTACAGTATATGCTCCTAATTGTAAGTCGCTTTAGATAAAAGTGTCTAATAAATAAAGGTAAAGAAAGATCATAATTATGGATTTCCTTAGACAATCCACACCTTGGCTACTTAGAAAACCATATGTATTAACAAATAATCATTTAAAGTTAGCATTAACTTTTAACAGGTAGCTTGTACCCTGCTCCACCATTCTCATCAGTTGATTGAAAGCATTTGTCCATTTGCCAAAAGGCCTAAGATTCCTTCAGGAGAGAGTATCAAATATTTCCAGATGAACATGATATCTAGTCTTGATGCACTGATGCAGTTGGCAAACCTCCCACTCGTCTTGCTAATGCGCTAGCTGTCATAGCATCTTCCACTGGCCCCAACGCATTAGACATTTAATATCCGTGATCAGGTGGCATGCATCTTATCAATCAGACTTAGGAACATACTGTACATTTTTTTTGGTGTGGAGTGAAAAGGAGATTCAATCCCAGTAATCAGTAAGTAAACAAAAATGTGATAATAAAGCATTAACTAAGTGTTTCAGGTTACAACACCGTTCAGTTAAAGCAGCATCTAGAGTTTTAGTACTATGCAATTTAGCAATTACTACAGTCCTATCATTTAAAATACATTTACACCTTCTCTGCTGTCTAAGAATATTATGAAACCCTGTTAGGTATATCCAGCATACTTAGCATATTGCATTACTAGCATTACCTCATTCCAAAATGTGTCCATCATGCCACTAACGATATGATAGCACTGCTATGGATTCAAACCCTGGTTATGGGCTAGCATAATTTACCGCTGTGCCACCCAAGCACCTACATTTTTTTTCTTTTAGTTGAACCCATATTTTGGGGTCCCAGCAGATCATTCTGGTCCACATACTAGACCGGATGCCCTTACTAATGCAACCCTCCCGTTTTTATCTGGGCTTAGGACTAGCACTGACTGGCCTTCTTATGTCAGTGCAGACACCCGACTGGCCGATAGTACAAATAAGATTCGAACCTCGGATCTCAGCTATACTGGGCTAGCTTATGTTATCGCTGCACCAGGGCGGCTCACCTCACAGCAAGAAGGTCCTGGGTTCGATTCCCAGGTAGAGCGTCCAGGTCTTTTTTGTGTGAAGTTTGCATGTTCTTCCCGTGTCTGTGTGGCTTCCTCCGGGAGCTCTGATTTCCTCCCACAGGCCAAAAACATGCAAGTGAGGTGAATTGGAGATACAAAATTGTCCATGACTGTGTTTGACATTAAAGACTTGAACTGATGAATCATGTGTAACCAGTAACCACCTGTCCTGTCAGTAACTACCTGTCATGAATGTAACCAAAGTGTAAAACATGACGTTAAAATCCTAATAAATAAATATTGCTGCGCCACTTGAACGCATATATACGTATGTTATGTACAGTATATAATATATTACATTATTATTATTATTTGCCCCTTTAAAGGGTAACTTACTAAAGCAATAAATAAATGTTTTATGTCTAAAAGCTTTTACATATTAAATGTTGCAAAAAAATAATACACAGCATTTAGTCTTTTATAAGTAATATTTATTTGTTTTTATAAGGTTTACCCAGTGCTGCAATGCACTTAAGAAAGATAGGCTACTGAATTTTGTCATCTTTTGTTCATAGACCTATTTTTCCACTTAAATTAATTTAAGGCCCTAAATCCAATAATAATAATTTGACTTAATGCAGTATAATTACCGATACAGTGACTAAAAATCTTTATTGCTCTCTTAATGTTTTAAGTGCTTCTCCAACAGAAAAACAACTTTTTAAAAATGAATTACTGTAATAAAATAAAATAAACACAAGGAAACATGTCTTGCAAAAAAATGCTGCTAATTTTTAAAATGTACAAATTTTAAAGTCTAAAAACAAAGTGTTGAACTGGGAATTTATTTAGTTTAGCCACTGACAACCAATATGCTTTCTTTTAGGACAAAAGTGGTCTGTGTATTGCATTATAAAGAAGTTTTAAAGTGAACATTATGGTGCAGTGTCTAAACCGATAGAGCCATTGTAAAACTTGTTAAAGTCTACTGGGTCATGTGGTGTAACCCATGGAGCCTTGCAATGTTTTGTAAAATGTAGACACTACCAAGATTGATTATAAGTTTATAGTACAGTGGTGTCTTGTAACTCAGCGTCCCCTAAACTCAAAATCTAAAATGATAACTGCTGCTTACCTGAGCTTCTCTTCCACAAATTGAGATCAATTCTATATCCGTGTGTTGTTCCATTTGGGATATAATCCACTTGTTTTTCTTCTTCGTGGCCTTCTTGTATGTTTCCAGAATATTTCCAGAATATATAAATCCATATCCAATTGTGTTTGTCCACCTAACTAATGAAAACCATCTTAGTCGAGTAATTTATTCTCTCAGCTTTCACAACAATTTTGCGACAATTAGCCACATGAATAAATAGTTGGTAATGGAATATAATATTACTGTTCATATATATAATATAATATGCATTTAATACAATATATGCAGATCCACAGGATCATGGAACGCATTAACAGGTTTCTCATACATCCTTATGGGAAAAATACCTTGAAACTCAACACCTTTTAAACTCAATGCCACTCCCAGAACCAAATGACGTTGAGTTTCAAGGTACCACTGTACAAATAAATAATGTGTAATTGCACCACCTGGTATTTTCTGATTGTGTATGTATTTAATAATTTAGAATGTATATTATTACTAAGAAATACACACACCATCATCAGTTTCAGGCCAGGTTTGTCATGTATTTAATGCAACATGGCTATTAGTTTTAGTGCTCGTAAGCAGACCGCAACACTTTGTGTATGTTCTGTGTGTGTGTGTGTTGTCATGGATATCAAGCTACGGAAATGTACACCTTCACATTTAACTTGTAAATGCATACATACTCATCTGTAGTCTCAAATGTTGTGATGAAATGAGAACGGAAAGAGCGACTAAAGATTCCGAACAGTACTGAGGCATTTTCACAGCTCATTTGCTTAAACACTTATGACTTCATTTTGGGTCACTGTGTGACATCCCATACCCACTTTTATTAGATATCATTAGTCTCATTTTGATTTGTATTCTATTAGAGAACTGGCAGAGTTTGCTTAGTGACCCTTTAATATTTACTTTATTTTATTATTCAAACACTGAGCTGATAGTTGTACACCGATCAGGCATAACATTATGACCACCTTCCTAATATTGTGTTGGTTCCCCTTTTGCTGCCCCATACGCAACAAACTGTCATGCACTGTGTATTCTGACACCTTTTCATCAGAACCAGCATTAACTTCTTCAGCAATTTGAGCTACAGTAGCTTGTCTGTTGGATCGGACCACACGGGCCAGCCTTCGCTCCTCACGTGCATCAATAAGCCTTGGCTGCTCATGACCCTGTTGCTGGTTTACCACTGTTCCTTCCATGGACCACTTTTGACAGATACTGACCACTGCAGACCGGGAACACCCCACAAGACCTGCAGTTTTGGAGATGCTCTGACCCAGTCGTCTAGCCATCACAATTTGGCTTTTGTCAAACTCCCTCAATTCCTTAACCTTGTCCATTTTTCCTGCTGCTAACACATCAACCTTGAGGTAAAATGTTCACTTGCTGCCAATATAGCCCACCCACTAACAGGTGCCGTGATAAAGAGATAATCAGTGTTATTCACTTCACCTGTCAGTGTCATAATGTTATGCCTGGTTAGTGTATTTTTTAACAGTGAAAGTCCTGGTTTAAAGTAGATATAGAACTAAAAAATCAGGAACACCTCCCTCATGTCCTCTGTCTTCTAGTGTTATGCTGGTACACCTGCCATAGAAAATAGGTAATATTTGTTGTCTAGAGTTTTCTCTACATTTGTTGGGCTGCAAAACAACTGACAACACTAAAACTAGTAATGACATGGTTGTGTTTGTGGTCCTAGTTCGACCCACAGCAGGGATTTTTTGGGGGATTTTTATACACAACAATTATCCACAGCTGCACTGAGTGTAATCCAGCAACCAAAAATATCCAGCCAGAAGTGTAATCTACTAAAAAACTAAAGCAGATAAAGGGTTGGTCTGTTTTTATTGATGATTGAGGTATAATTGTGCATAGTAACATAGGGGAAATATACAGTCAGTAGGTGTATACCCTGAAAATGACCTATATGGTAAATATACTTAATATACTTAATGTACAATAGCTACAAAAGTATGTGCATCTTATAAACAGGCAACTGGGTGTATATTCAATGCTATATGCCAAAAAATATTTGTAGTTTGCATAGTGCTAGTATGTGACCACATCATCTCCCTACCTCTGTAGATATAAAGTAAACTAATTGGCCAAAAGTAAGTAGACCTGTTTTCTAATATATAAAATTAAGATTTGGTGTTTTAGCCACACTGCTAACATGCAAAAATGAATAACTATTTCAATTCTTTAGACTTTGTGGTAACAGTTTAGGGAAAGTCCCTATGTAAAGATTCTGTGCACAAAGTAAGGTTGAGTTTGCCCTGCAGAGAGCCCTGGTCTCTACGCCATTGAACACATTTGGAACAAATTAAATCGGCATTGCAAATCAGGTCATCAGGGCCTAACCTCACAGATGCACTTTTAAATGAAATGGCACACGTCAACAGACAAACTCCAAACATTGTGTGGAAAGCCTACCAAGAAGAGTAGAGGCTGTTATAGCTGCCACTAAGGAGGCCAACCCCATATTGATACAGGTAGAGTAAGGTAAGATAAGATAAGATAAGATAAGATAGCCTTTTATTATCCCACAAGGGGGATTTTACAGCGTTGCTACAGCTTTCAAGTATATAGAGGTGTTTACACACTTTTGTTCATATAGTGTGCATTGAAAATGAATGCTACAGTATACTGTATATACACAAATGGGACAAAACCAGCCAGGGTATTGTTGACAGTTTTATTCCATGATATGTTCATGTGTACATTCTCAACATTCTGCTTTAATATTCAGCAGTTATTCTGTAGGATTAGTCCTAACCCCAAGCCTACAGAACACTGGTGCTGTCGACCCACTACCATAAAATAAGAGACGTAAATAAAGCAAAGCATCTGCAGCTCGAATCATGCCTGCTAAATCCATCCCAGCCCAAATGAACTTGACTGTGGTCTGCCTTATACTTTAAATAGCCTCAAGATGATGGCCTACGAAAATTCAAGAGGCAGTTCGTGGACATTAGGACTCCGACCAGCTTTAATCAGATGTATTTATGTTGAATTGGCCCAAGGTTTTCTAAATGAATGTCCAGTGAAATAGCTTACTTCATCTATCATCTGGTGCTTGTCTGCAGGGCAGTGGGGGTGCTGTTGCTTGAGTGTTTTGTGGTGGAAGGAAAAAAAAAACCCAAAGGCAAAGCGAATTTCCTTTGAAATATTGTCTCGATTAATCACCACTAGTCCAAAGATATTTGCATCACGACGCAATCCTGAAATTACATTCTCAGCAGAAATAGTTTATAGAACTATTAATAACTTTTATATATTTTCCTCCCATGTCAGTTCAAAAAAACATGATAGAATGCATTTTCTGTAAGCTATATTACACACGATTGATGCATTTAAAAAACAAAGAAAAATCATACTTGTTTTGCACGTTTTATAAAATTCAACAATAGAAAAGAGTAGCAAAAGAGAAAAAAAACACCCCCTGGTTTTTAAACAGCTTTCTTTTCACCTTTTGCGATTATTTATTTTCAAATAGTCCTTCAGGGTAATGTACCATTTTCTTATTTCACACTGCTATTTCCCATAAATGAGGCGAAGGCGCTATAAATCAAGAGCCAAACAAAGACTTGTGCAGAAGCTCAGCGAGGTCTAAAGATTTATGTAACACATTCATGTTTTCCACTTCTTCATTTTAGTGCTGCACTGTGAAAGCCTGCCTAATAAAAGGCCCTATTAATATTTCCTGTTGCCTAGCAACCGCAGGCAGCAAGTAATAGCATTTCGTGGAAAAATAGATGACCGGGCCGATAAGGAAAAATTCAATTCTTTTATTATCTCTGGGGAGAGGGTGCCTTATTTCTTTTCACCGCAATATTATATGAGAGCATACTTGTGTATTAAGAAATGTTTTAAAGAAATATATGTTATTTTCCAATTTCATTAGATTAAAAATCCGAAGGCAAAGCGTAACATTTTGCAGCCAAAATCTCATTATTTTTCTAATAAAGTTAATTAAATATCTATGTTTCAATGTATGGATAGCTTATTTTTAGTGTGCAGTAGGGAGTTCTGTGTGTACGCTGTATCAATACATCAAGACCCAGCTACTCCTGCTGACACATAACACACAACCAATCGTAATCACCAACTAATTGAATTATTTTATTTTATTTTATTTGACTTTTATTTTATTGGCTTCATTTTCTTTTTATTTCCACGTTTTACCACTGCTTTATCTTGGTTAGGGTCGTGGTGGGTCTAGTTTCCTTTGAATAAATGGGCACAATTCAGTAACTCTGGACAGCAGTCCATCGTGGGGTCTCGGGCCATCCATCAGACGTAGACAATCATGTCTGTATGGAGATGCCCGACCGACCGATAACACCGCTGGTAATTCGAACCCTGGATACCAGTGGTAGCAGAAGCAGTTTCTACATAAGTCCTTATGGCTCTTGATTAGTACTTAGAACCACGTTATGGTTAGAACCTGCTTGCTTGTGCAGCCAGTAATATTTGATCAGTTAATTGACAGCAGGGCGGCATGGTGGCTCGGTGGGTAGCACTGTCACCTCACAGCAAGAAGGTCCTGGGTTCGATCCCCAGGCGGGGCGGTCCGGGTCCTTTCTGTGCAGAGTTTGCATGTTCTCCCCGTGTCTGCGTGGGTTTCCTCCGGGAGCTCCGGTTTCCTCCCACAGTACAAAAACATGCAGTCATGTTAATTAGAGACACTGAATTGCCCTATAGGTGAATGGGTGTGTGTGTGTGTGTGTGTGTGTGTGTGTGTGTGTGTCTGCCCTGCGATGGACTGACGCCCCGTCCAGGGTGTTACTGTGTGCCTTGCGCCCATTGAAAAGCTGGAATAGGCTCCAGACCCTGCGACACTAATTGGATAAGTGGTTAAGAAAGTGAGTGAGTGAGTGAGTGATTGACAGCAATGATGATGTACAGCAATTACAAGGTCTCCTATGAGATGGATGATGACCAGGACCTTATCTGGGCTAGTGAGGGTATTGTCAGGTTATTAACATGCCATTATAGATGTACACCATTGAGAATTCAAGTCAAAGTGTTTCACCTTATTGAAACCTCACCAGACCATAAAACCCTCGACTATTTTATTAGTCCTCCAAATGGCGTTCGTCAATTTCTTCCAGAATTTTCCATAAAAGCCCTTTAGGTGTAACACAGTGGATTTCATATATCTATAAATATTGCCTTTAGTCACAACAACTCCTTTCCAGCCCAGCAGCCATTCCAGCAAATGTTCTTTGTTCAGTGATTGAGTTTAGAGAAGTGGCCTGACCTTTTGCAGTATTTCTGCAGTTTTATATTTTATCCACTTCTTTATGATAGACGGAACTGAGCTTCGGGGTATTTCTGGTGCTTTTTGAGATGGTTTGTATTCTTCTCCAGATGTGTGCAGCTTCTCTAGTACCGGATCCCTGTTATTGATTGATTGATTGATTTATTTTAACGTCATGTTTTACTCACTTTGGTTACATTCATGACAGGACAGGTAGTTACTGGTTACACAAGATTCATCAGTTTAATGCTTTAATGTCAAACACAGTCATGGACAATTTTGTATCTCCAGTTTACCTCATTTTCATGTTGTTGAACTGTGGGAGGAAACCTAGAGCTCCTGGATTATTTCTCCCAGAGGAGACCCACACAGACACGGGGAGAACATGTAAAGTCTTCACAGAAAGGTCCCGGACTGCTACACCTTGGAATCGAACCCAAAACTCTCAAACCCAGAACCTTGCTGTGATGCGACAGGGCTACCCACCAAGCCACTGTGCCACTCACTGGATCCTCACTCACTTTCTTGAGGGGGGGGGCAGACATCGCAGGGCAGACACACACACATACACACACCCATTCACCTATAGGGCAATTCAGTATCTCCAATTAACCTGACTGCATGTTTTTGGACTGTGAGAGGGAGCTCCCGGATTATTTCTACAGAAAGGTCCCGGACAGCTCCACCTTGGAATCGTACCCAGGACCTTCTTGCTGTGAGGCGACAGTGCTACCCTCGGAGCCACTGTGACGCCCACTGGATCCATGTATACTAAATTCGTGGCAGTGTTTGTTTGTTTGTTTGTTTATTAGGATTTTAACGATATGTTCGACACCCTTGGCCACATTCATGACAGGAACGGTAGTTACTCATTACACAAGGTTCATCATTTCACAAGGTTATATCGAAGATAGGCTTGGACAATATTAGTGTCTGCGATTCACCTTACTTGCATGTCTTTGGACTGTGGGAGGAAACCGGAGCACCCGGAGGAAACCCACGCGAGCACAGGGAGAACATGCAAACTCCACACAGAAAGGACCCGGACCGCCCCACCTGGAGATCGAACCCAGGACCTTCTTTCTGTGAGGCGACAGTGCTACCAACTTAGCCACCGTGCCGCCTCATGGCAGTGTATAGGCCTCATGTATTTCTTTTTAGAAGCTGTCCAGTGTTGTCCTACCAGTTTTGGGATGGACATGGAGTGGTGGCTAGGCTAACCAAACTCAAATTTGATTCCAGTCAGCATATCGTCAGCACCCTTATCTGAGCAGATAGAGGTAGAGAGTGGAGAGACTGGTGCTCCTCCATTACAAGCTATTATGACTGCACTAGATAAAGCCCAGTTTTATGTATCTCATTTGGCCACCAGCTCCACCATCTTATCATGGCATAAAATCGTGTCCATATTGCTCTGCTGTGTATCTCCTGCATGCATCAGCCCTACTGCAGCTTCTTTTAAATGGCATACTTTTAGCTCTCTGTCTGGTATTGTGGGTAGGAAGAGAAACAGCATTATGTGGGGAATGGAAAAAGATGAAAGATATTACAAAGAGAGAGAGAGAGAGAGCAGAAAAACAATCTAATGTACTTTTTTTCTCTGTTTTTTTGTTCCTGTTCTATTATTTGATGGATTCTGGAGGACAGTGGGGATGATGTAGCTAACTAACTCAGAGCTAACTCATTGTGACTGACTCAGAGCTGTGGCACAACCATTAAATCAGATTCCAAAAACAGAACTACTGTATAATCAAAAGGATTATGTAAAGGCTGATGGGTAATTGAGCTGCTAGTTTTGATCTCTTTGGTCAAATAAATAATAATTTGAAATTAGGGATGTAACGATGCAACACAAGACAGTTAAAAATCGATTCACATGTGTAACGATTCAAATCGGTTTACATGTATAATGAATTGATATTCACTTTAAACAGCAGAGGGCAGTGGCGCTACTCACCTGGTTGACGTCACAACAGGGTTGCCAGGTTCGAAATTTTCCAGCCAAATTTATTTATGTGAGGATACTTTCTTTGTTTGTATTATTCATTTATTTATTTAATGTGGGATTTATTTCATTTCAGTATTTTTTTACACAAAAATGGAAATGTGCAGCATTGTTTTGCATAGTTTGTACCTACCTCAGAAATAAAAGGGCATTCATTATTTTGAATAATAAAAGATAAGCACACATACAGTATTTTATTTTATTTTTTTAAAGAGAAATAATAAAAGGAAACTGTCATAGTTTGTCTTCAATTTAGTTTAGTTTAAAGAATCGGGAACCCAGTATCATGGATCGCATCGTGGGTAGAGTGTATCGTTACATCCCTATTGGAAATATTTTCTTTGTATTTTAAAGTTTTTTTATAGTAACATCTACATTTGCAAATGCTTGCTTCCTTCGGGATTAAAGTATATCTATCTGTCTGTCTGTCTGTCTGTCTATCTATCTATCTATCTATCTATCTATCTATCTGTCTATATATTTATCTATCTATCTATCTGTATGTGTGTCTATCTGTCTGTCTATCTATCTATCTATCTATCTATCTATCTATCTATCTATCTATCTATCTATCTGTATGTGTGTCTATCTATCTGTCTGTCTGTCTGTCTGTCTGTCTGTGTCTATCTATCTGTCTGTCTATCCATCCATCCATCTATCTATCTAAATACATGTATTGACAGGCTTGCAAATGACGCATTAGGCCAGCAGAGAATTCTGTATTAAAAATTTGGCCACATCTGATTTATTTCTCACAAGGTTTTGTTTTGTTTTCAAATTCTGGCTCCCAATGACTTAAGAATCTATTCTGGATTACTTCAGTACCATTTCACTGTTGGAATTAAAATGATTAGTAGTGTGCAGCATGCATGACAGCGAATGACTTGACCCAGTGTTAAATTTCTCCTCATCTCATTTCAGTTATTGAATTCTCCGGTACAACATGACAGAAATAAATGTACTTTTTTCTGCCTTTGTAGAGATGAGTTTGATGGTGTGACATGCACATGCAGTGCAATCACCTATAAATCGAGCTTAGCAAGTATCTATTAAAATGAAAGTTGTGTGGAGATGTAATTTGTAATTGCATTGTTTTGTAATGTAGCCAATTACATCAGCAACTGTGCTTTGTCTGTTTAATTTAGCCAAATGGGAGTATTACTGCTAGTAAAAGCTCACTTTGTTATAACAGAGATGCTTTAGAGAATGAAGCCTGGTACAACAGAGAGTGCCAGGGCAGATGTGTTTGGAGTTGGCAGGGGGTTTTGGATTGACTCTAAGAGAGATGCTCTGCTGTCGCACACACATACAGAGCATGTGCGACAAGTTAACACTTGCACTAATCATTCTCAAATGAATCTAATTGTTGCCGAGACGCCCTGCTGAGGAATGTGTGTGTGTGTGTGTGTGTGTGTGTGTGTGTTTGGTGCCAGGCTCCTTTTCTCATTAGATGCAGTAGAAATGTTCTGTCTTACCGGCTGGATCATATGTTGAGTGTGCTGCCTCTTTTCTTCCAAAGCTATTTCAGAGCTGTCATGTCAAATCCTGCAAGCACCCTATAACCTTCCTCTGTTGGGGGGAAGGGGGTAGAGAGAGAGAAAGAGAGAGAGAATAATGCACTTGAAACTTTTCTCAAATAAAGAACATATACATAAATATGCTACTGAATGCTGATGTTGGCCCTTATAATTCTATTTTTTCTATTTTTATTAGCTATTAACATGCAAGTAACAGGCATAACACATCTGCATACATCTGATATACTGTAAATCCATATTATTATACATCTCATATAGTGTAAATACATATATTATGCATCTCATATACTGTAAATACACATTATTATACACCTCATTTAGAGTAAATACAAATTATTATATATCTCATATACTGTAAATTAATATTATTATACACCTCATTTACTGTAAATTCATATTATTATACACCTCATTTAGAGTAAATACATATATTATACATCTAATATACTGTAAATCCATATTATTATACACCTCATTTAGAGTAAATACATGTTATTATACATCTCATAAACTGTAAATACATATTATTATACACCTTATTTAAAGTAAATACATATTATTATACATCTCATATACTGGAGTGTAAATACATCTAATAATTATACATCTTATATACTGTAAATACTTATATAATGTGTCTAATATACTGTAAATACATATTATTATACACCTCATATAGTGTCAATACATACAGTATATTATACATCTCATAATAATAATATATTATTATACATATCATGTAGTGTCAATAAACATTATTATCCAGCTCCCAGAGTAAACTCACACAGACACGGAGAGAACATGCAAACTCTGCCTCCTAATTTCCTGATAGTAATTATTATTGTCTTTAGCTGGTAACATTGCCAGTATCAACGGACCACCAAGGTCAGCTTAACTTCTACCTTATACTGAGAGAAAAAAATGTCTGCAATGCCAGACATAATCTAAAACCACCAAAAAACAGGTCTGTCATAAATTTAAAGCTGCTGAAATACAGTCAAGTGAATTTTACATTGCCATGGACTTAGAGGCTGTAAATGAAACCCCTTAACTGAAGTGTGTTGCTATGTTTTTGGACAAAAAACGTCACAATTCTGTGAAAGTGGAGGCTATTATAGCTGCAAAGGTTTAAGTTAAGTGGATGGGGACTCTAAATCAATGCACATGGTTTTGGAATGGGATTTCTAAGAAATGTATGGCCAGGTGTCCTCATACTTTTGGTCATATAGTGTTACCTTTATGATACTTTGTGGTTATTGTGGGTATTGTAAGATACCACAGCTTTAACACTTTCATTATATTGTCATTCATTTTCCTTTTTTATTTCATTTCATTTTCTTGTTTTACACCCCTGACGTGACGAGCAATTCGTCTCGGAGTCTTGACCATTCCCCTTGACACAGCCAATCTTGTCTGTATGCAGACACCTGAACGGCCAATAGCACTGCTGGAGATTCAACCCTGGATCCCAGCAGTAGTGAGCTAGCGTAATTTACCGCTTTGCCACCTGAGCTTTTTAAAACATACAGTGTTCTATAATGTGGCTGCACACATTTGTTGGCACTTTTTAAGCAAAACCTCAGCAAAACTGAACACTTTAGTTACAGATTGTATAATGTGAATATGTCTTTAAATATCAGGATATTTTGGGAATAATACCCACCCCTACACAACAATTATGGAAACATTTTAGTGCTGAGGACACATTTTATTTTGTTGACTTAACAAGTTTGTCTCTCGCAAACTCACAAGGTCTGTCTCTGTCGGTGTAAAGGCCGTGCTTTGAATTAGAGATGTCCCAAACATGCTATTTCTATTTCTGATATAATGCTTGCATCAAAGATGTACATTTTGGCTGATACAATATCCTGATCTGATGCTCGCATTCTCACACCAACTGAGACGCCAGTCTGCAAGGGACTGGGTGATATTATGATACACGATTTGTGGTTTGTTGATACAAGAGTATCTAATGATAGAGATTTTTGTATTAATTATATAGTGACATAGGATTATCATTAGCATGTGCTGTAAACTGTCACTGGTTCTCAACCAGGGGGCCTCAGTGAACCTAGAGGGTCTTGTTGCATTTAATTAAGAAAAAGAAAAAAGAAGAATGTGGGGTATGGGAGATTATTTGAGATGTCATATAGATCTATTTTTAACTACCTGTAGTCTATGTTGGGTCTTGGAGAATGGACACGTTTTTGATTTGCCCACCACCAAAGTGCAGAGGTCAGCGGATGGCGACTACAAAAAATTCCTATTTAGTTTTTAATGCAGACACCAAACCTTTGGTCATCCTTGCTAAAAGCATAGGAATAATCAAGTCAAGTCAAATGTATTTATATAGTGCTTTTTACAATGGACATTGTCTCAAAGGAACTTTACAGAATCCAGGACCAACACACCAAAAACCCCTGTTGAGCAAGCCGAGGGCGACAGTGGCAAGGACAAAACTTTGAGAGGAACCAGACTCAGCAGGGACCCATCCTTGTTGGGTGGCCTGGAGGATACTATAAATAAATAGAATTTACACAAATCATACAAACACAAAATTAAATTGAACTGAAAGCAAAAAAATTTCGGAGTTCTTCATTTTTCAGTCCAGTCTGTTATAAAGTCCATTGTAAGTTCTGCACATATTTGGTGCAAACACGCCAGGTTCCCATCCCATCTAGTAGAAGCAGCATTGTTTGCACAGCAGTCTCGACTTGCAGCCTTTAACCTCAAGAGGGTCAACAGGTTTCCGTCAGAACCACCTCGGTGTAAAACATAGAATAATATCATAACACATAGAACATATAGCATAATATCATAACACGTGCCAAGGCGTCCCTGACATACTGACAATCTACCTGCTCCATTATATAATTAATACAGAAAAATCTCTTTTGCTAACTAGGACCTAATTCTGGGCAAGTCGTCTGACTCCCTGATGTACTTCCTGTCTCTTCCCCTAGGTTTCTTGCTAATATTCCTCAACTCTGGCTTACAGAAAGTCAGCCGGATAATAGTAGCGGTGTTCTGAGTCTCCTTGTTTGGTTCATTTGCTAAATATTTGGGTGACCTGTGGACTGAGTAACTTGCAGAATAGCACCCAAGTGCTCTTTTGTTTCTTCTTGAATATGTCCCTTTATTTCCAGTGTTTCCTGGTAATTGCATTGCAGGAAGTGTCACCTGTCTTTTTTCCATTCTCAGGTCCCACTTTGGACTTTAATTATTTCGTTTCTTTAATTGATTATTATTTCCCTAAGTGTTTAGCAAATACATTCATCTTTAAATATCTCAGGTGCAGGGTTACACCTGGCGTCCATCACGAGGCACTCAGCGTTCAGCACTTGACAATTGTTCTTGAGTATAATAGCTGCCATGCTAGTCATCAACCCACACAGTCACAGATTGTTGCAACTAAATTGGAAAACGTAGATGTAATTTGATGTGGTCCAACCTTTTAGGTCAGTATTGAGTCTGTGCATCTCTTCTTTAAATAATTCTTACCTAGTCCACCTAGTTTAGTATGACTAAAAAGCCTATTTCAGGGTTATTTTATTATATTTTTACTGCCATGTGGGTTCAGCCCGAATATCCAAATGAATACAAAATTGGATTATTCTGTGCACATTATTTAAATTGATATTGAGTTATTTCTCTTGTTCCATACTATCAGTGTTAAACACTAATCATAACTAGCATTGATTACTTATATTGAATGCTGCCGCACATCAACAAGAGATCCTTGCTTACAGTTATTTGTGGGTTTCCTGCTAGTACGTTGCTTTCATCCCACTTCCCATCCCCTGCTTTAATTTGCCCTAATATCTGAGTAAACATAGAAGTGTGTGTTGGTCTGCAGTAAATGAATGCTCAGTCAAGAGTGCCCAGTGTGACCCAGTGAATAAACTACAGTTTTAATAAAAAGTACATACACTTGTTAGTGACGGCATTCCAGCCTTGTCAAAATTAGTTTTGGAATGGCTGAATCAGGCTAAAATGAAGCTTTTACGTGGCCAACTGAAAATCCTGACCTCAGTCTTATTAGGAGTATGTGGACTGTAATACTGAAATGTCAAATCTGTGCCAAAAATGACAACTTTTTTGCAAACGCTGCCAATTCTACAAATGAGAGTGGTCAAATATTCATCTAGAGTTGTGCTAGAAGCTTGTTGGTGGCAGTTCAATGCAGCCAGTCACATCTGAAGTTTAGACATGTATGAAATTACACTTCGCACAAACATGTTTGGAAGTCTGTGGTGCAAATTGGTTGTTGTGGTGAAGTGATTAGCATCAATGCAAACATTGTAATCATTGCACTTCATCCCAAAGATCTTTAACAGGAGCTACTGGAGTTCCAAAGCACCCAACCTGCCAACCTGTGTCTGTATAGATCTTAATTTGGTAGTGGTAGCTTAGCAGTTAAGGTGCTGGAATAGTAATTAGGAAGCTGCTGGTTCAAGTTCCGCCATTACCAAGTTGCCACTGTTGTACCCCTGAGCAAAGCCCTTGACCCTCAATCACTGAAATGTCAAGTCTGTGCCAAAAATGAACAAAATGACCAAACCTAAAAAGGAAAGTGGTCAAATATCCATCTAGATTTGTGCTCGATGCTTGTTGATAGTAATTGTATGCAGCCAATCAAGGTAAAAAGAGTTAAAGGACCCAGGATGTCATATTTCAAAAAGGGAACCCACCCATAAAAACTCATTATTTGTACATTTGATTTACAAATTAGCATGTGTTAATTAATGTGTTTAACAAAACCCTTCACTTTTATCAAACACAGCACAAGCGCCTGCACAAAAAGCAGGTAAACTCTGCCCGCCGATTAAACCAGCATGTGATTTATAAATCCACTAACTTATTAGCACTCCTCACTGGGTAATAAATGACCCTCCGCCGTCTCCCCACAGCCTCAGAGACAGACATGGCAGGAGCTAGACAGAGGAAGTGAGGAGCAACGGTGGCTTCTCATGTTCTTCCCTTAGGGCAAACAGGGAGTCGTGGGGAGGGCAAAGCATGACGAGCCTCCCTCTGTGTCTCCCTCTCTCTATCTCCCCCTCTCGCTCTGTTTACGGCACTTGTGAAGGATCAGTCTCCGGCGCTCGGCTAATTAAAGCTGCCACGGCCGTGAGCCTGCCGGGATAATGTTCTATTATTATAGTCATTTGTTTCAATTAAACGCTCTGTGATTTTACAATAGCAACTGTGAACCTGCGCCGAGTGAGCCATCACTCCCAACAAGATGTCTCCAATCAGAGAGAGAGAGAGAGAGAGAGAGAGGATGGACGAGAGCTGGAGAAAGGGGAGGATGTTATAGAAGCCAAAAGTGTCCTGAGTAAATGATAAAAAATTTGAGTCAGTGATAAAACGATAGATCAGCATAAAGCTTTTTTTCCAAATGGACTGACATCAGGCTTTAAAGCTCATTCATTTGTTCATCCATTGTCTGTTTACCACCAGTTTATCCTATTCAGGGTCACAGTGGGTACAATTCACTGGGCGAAAGGTAGGAAACACCCCATACCCCATACAGGTCGCCAGTACATCACAGTATCTCCAGTCAACCTAACTAACCTGCATGTCTTTGGACTGTGGGAGGAAACCGGAGCACCTGGAGGAAACCCACACAGACATGAGGAGAACATGCAAACTCCACACAGAAAGGAGCCAGATTGCTCCACCTGGGAATCGAACCCAGGACCTTCTTGCTGTGAGGCCATGTTAAACAAATCGAACTAGTTTCATCCTGGTCATGACTTCAGCGGGTCCACCTGGAAACATCTGGTGCATAATGGAAGTAGATCCTGGACAGGGTACCAGACCTTCGCAGAGCAATACAGACTCACATTTACTCACTCATTTACACTAAGAGGCAATTTAGAACAGCCAATTCACTTTCTGCATGCTTAAAAAATATACATGTTCAAGGTTATCAATTGCAATAAGCAATACCATTAAACATCTAAACTGTTTTATGGTGTAATTGTTAACATGGAAGTGTAGTTGGCAGAGAACAGGGTACAGCCAAACCTCAGAAACTAGTTTGTCATTGTTGTTTCTACAAATTAGAGCTTAGATTTTAGATCTTGTATGATAGTGTAGAAAAATCACTATCCAGATGTGAACTTGGCAAAGCTGTTGAACTATTGTGCTGGTTGAAGAGAAATTAAACTTCACACAAAGTCTGGAAATCTGTGCTGCAAATGGGTTGTTGTGGTGAAGTGATTAGCTTCAATGCAAACATTGTAATCGTCGCATTGCATCCCAAAAAACAGGAGCTACTGAAGTTCCAAAGCACCAAACCTGCCAACCTGTGTCTGTATAGATCTTGATTTGGTAGTGGTAGCTTTGTGGTTAAGGTACTGAATAGTAATTAGGATGCTGCCGGCTCAAGCCCCACCATTACCAAGTTGCCACTGTTGGACCCCTGCGCAGGACCCTAAGCCCTCAATTGCTTGAATTGTATTTAGTCATATCTTTAAGTTACTTTGGATGCAGGTGTTGCTAAATGCCACAATTGCAAATGTAATGTAAATGATTTGTGCACGGGGGTGCAGTCATGCTGGAACGGAAAGAAAACTGTTGCCACTAACTTGTCAATTGGGTTGGGTTTTGTCCATATATAGTATTTCACTACCTTTCCAGCTTACACACAATAACGACGCTCACACCATGTACCTAGCAACAACAGGAAATGAATCAGAGTACTCTCCAGTGTTTTCAGTACCAACACAATGATACAAGCAATAATATAATAAGAAGCAACAATATGCTTAACGTTCAGGTGTGTGTGTGTGTGTGTGTGTGTGTGTGTGTGTGTGTGTGTGGACGAAAAGGTGTCTAAAATGACGTCGTTGGGGTAATTTCAAACGCCTGTTTCATATTAATCTCCCGGGGCACTGGACCCTTGAATGAACATAAATTTATGGATTTAGCCCTATCGTATGTGTAGATCTGGATAATGGCACTGCTGTTGACCCCCTACATTAGAATGCAGAGAGGTCCAAAGCTGTTTGTCTTAGGCCTGGAGACAGTAATGACCAAATAAAGGAAGTTACAGAGATTCCCCCCTTACACCCCCACCATGGATGATACCATTTTGTAATTAGCATACAGTACCTATGGCAACCAATAACCTTTGTCGGCCTCTTTCATAATGTTTGTACAGCCGTCCCCAACCTGCTTTATATAGCTCTACCGATGACTGTTTGAGATAGCAGAATCTCTCTCTCTCTCTCTCTCTATCCCTCTCTCACTCTTGTTTTTTCCTCTCTATAATGCCCATATTTATTAAGACCTTAAATAAACACTACTAATATGTATAATGTGTGTGCGGTATAATAGATGTGTATGCGGTTAATAGGCATGTTGATTCGGCTAATCTGCTCAGAAAAATCGCACATTTAAAACATACACAAATAACTTAAAAAAAAACATCTGCAAATATAGATGAGGCTGTGCGTGTGATAATTGTTGATGACAACCTTGATGAGCTGAATAAGATTTGACGCAGCCAGTGTGGGCGAAAGTAGGGCAGAAAATACTGTGGAGAAATTCTGTGAAACATGAAAAAGAAAAGTAATAGAGTTAAAGAACTACTTTATTTCTCTTAATTATACATTTATATGTATATATATATATATATATATATATATATATATATATATATACCGACTAAGCATAACATTATGACCACTGACAGGTGAAGTGAATAACACTGATTATCTCTTCATCACGGCACCTGTTAGTGGGTGAGATATATTAGGCAGCAAGTGAACATTTTATCCTCAAAGTTGATGTGTTAGAAGCAGGAAAAATGCGCAAGCGTAAGGATTTGAGCGAGTTTGACAAGTGACAAATTGTGATGGCTAGAGCATCTACAAAACTGCAGGTCTTGTGGGGTGTTCCCGGTCTTCAGTGGTAAGTATCTATCTAAGTGGTCCAAGAAAGGAACAGTGGTCAACCGGTGACATGGTCATGGGCGGCCAAGGCTACTGTAGCTCATATTGCTGTAGAGGTTCTGATCCTGGTTCTGATAGAAAGGTGTCAGAATACACAGTGCATCACAGTTGCAGGGCTGTTTTGGCAGCAAAAGGGACCAACACAATATTAGGAAGGTGGTCATAATGCTATGCCTGCTTGGTGTGTATATATATATATATATATATATATATACAGTATATATATATACAGTGTATCACAAAAGTGAGTACACCCCTCACATTTCTGCAAATATTTTATTATATCTTTTCATGGGACAACACTATAGACATGAAACTTGGATATAACTTAGAGTAGTCAGTGTACAACTTGTGTAGCAGTGTAGATTTACTGTCTTCTGAAAATAACTCAACACACAGCCATTAATGTCTAAATGGCTGGCAACATAAGTGAGTACACCCCACAGTGAACATGTCCAAATTGTGCCCAAAGTGTCAATATTTTGTGTGACCACCATTATTATCCAGCACTGCCTTAACCCTCCTGGGCATGGAATTCACCAGAGCTGCACAGGTTGCTACTGGAATCCTCTTCCACTCCTCCATGATGACATCACGGAGCTGGTGGATGTTAGACACCTTGAACTCCTCCACCTTCCACTTGAGGATGCGCCACAGGTGCTCAATTGGGTTTAGTCCATCACCTTTACCTTCAGCTTCCTCAGCAAGGCAGTTGTCATCTTGGAGGTTGTGTTTGGGGTCGTTATCCTGTTGGAAAACTGCCATGAGGCCCAGTTTTCGAAGGGAGGGGATCATGCTCTGTTTCAGAATGTCACAGTACATGTTGGAATTCATGTTTCCCTCAATGAACTGCAGCTCCCCAGTGCCAGCAACACTCATGCAGCCCAAGACCATGATGCTACCACCACCATGCTTGACTGTAGGCAAGATACAGTTGTCTTGGTACTTCTCACCAGGGCGCCGCCACACATGCTGGACACCATCTGAGCCAAACAAGTTTATCTTGGTCTCGTCAGACCACAGGGCATTCCAGTAATCCATGTTCTTGGACTGCTTGTCTTCAGCAAACTGTTTGCGGGCTTTCTTGTGCGTCAGCTTCCTTCTGGGATGACGACCATGCAGACCGAGTTGATGCAGTGTGCGACGTATGGTCTGAGCACTGACAGGCTGACCTCCCACGTCTTCAACCTCTGCAGCAATGCTGGCAGCACTCATGTGTCTATTTTTTAAAGCCAACCTCTGGATATGACGCCGAACACGTGGACTCAACTTCTATGGTCGACCCTGGCGAAGCCTGTTCCTAGTGGAACCTGTCCTGGAAAACCGCTGTATGACCTTGGCCACCAGGCTGTAGCTCAGTTTCAGGGTGTTAGCAATCTTCTTATAGCCCAGGCCGTCTTTGTGGAGAGCAACAATTCTATTTCTCACATCCTCAGAGAGTTCTTTGCCATGAGATGCCATGTTGAATATCCAGTGGCCAGTATGAGAGAATTGTACCCAAAACACCAAATTTAACAGCCCTGCTCCCCATTTACACCTGGGACCTTGACACATGACACCAGGGAGGGACAACGACACATTTGGGCACAATTTGGACATGTTCACTGTGGGGTGTACTCACTTATGTTGCCAGCTATTTAGACATTAATGACTGTGTGTTGAGTTATTTTCAGAAGACAGTAAATCTACACTGCTATACAAGCTGTACACTGACTACTCTAAGTTATATCCAAGTTTCATGTCTATAGTGTTGTCCCATGAAAAGATATAATGAAATATTTGCAGAAATGTGAGGGGTGTACTCACTTTTGTGATACACTGTATATACACATTTACATTTTCAGCATTTAGCAGACACTTTTATCCAAAGCGACTTACACAGTGAGCGGAACACAATGAGCAATTGAGGGTTAAGGGCCTTGCTCAGGGACCCAACAGTGGCAACTTGGTGGTGGTGGGGCTTGAACCGGCAACCTTCTGTTTACTAGTCCAGTACCTTAACCACTGAGCTATCACTGGCCCTATATCACTATATATATATATATAATTAAGAAAAAAAGTAGATCTTTATTACAATAACTCTATTACTTCTTTAACTCTATTTTAGATTTCTTTTTCAGAGTTAATAATTTCCTTTAGACTTTACACTTTTGTTTTTAAATCAGTCAGAGGACTGGCAGGACTGTATGAAGCCAATATGGCCAAAAATGCTCAAATAAATAAATTCTGCAAAACCTTATACAAAGTGGTGTTTTATACAAGTATGCATGTTTCCTGTGATGGTGACATTTGGAGTAAGCAACGCATCCACATATTATAAAATAAATCTCTCCCAGACTAATACACAACATTAAAGTAATTAAAGGCAGATTTAGCATTGATATAAAATGCGCTTCGGCAAGTCTTAATGGACAAATGTAAAAAATAAATAAATAAACATTAATTGTGGACAGGAAGCAAGCAAGTACTATGTCTCATTTATTTTGGTCTCTGATATTTAAAAATGTTTTGAGAGTTTAGTAAATTCTGGTCATTTAGACCAGCATCAGATCTGTATCTGCATTTCGGTCGTATTCATGTAGACCTGCTCTTTCTATTCTTAGAATTATAAATAATGATAAATCACAGCACAGTAATTCACACCAACTTTCACTGTAATTTGCGCTATTCAGACCCAAATTACATATGGACTCAATCAAACTAGCAGGTGTTACTTAGATTTTATACATGAAAGTCCTATAGAATAGCCACATCTGGCTATTTTTACAGTATAACTTTACCCCTTCTCCCTTTGCTGTGTTCTTCTTGAATAACGCAGTCTTTTTGCATACTTAAGCTCAGTCCTTGTGCTTTTTTATGTATCACTTAGTCTTGGTTTCACTGATTTTAGAGCAAGTACATATTTTCTTTTCATGGATCTCTGTCTGTCTTTGTGTCCCACTGTCTCTTGGTATAATTCTCATTTAATCTAGGTGTATTTTTAATCACCAAACTGTAGTCTCTCCTGCTGTTTAAACAACATACAGCACTGAATGTAAATAATCCACAATACCTGCTCTTAACACTGAGGATGTAGACACTGCAGTAGATAACGGTAACTAGTGTTTTAATCATGATTAGACACTGAACCTTGTTATATATTGACAGTAATTAAAGAAAGAGTAGCAAACAAATTGTATTGAAAAACACTAAAACATAAATGGCCAAACATGGTACATCAACTTTTGAAACTACTTCTGTCAGAGAGGTCTTTAAATCCCAAATATTGTACTGTAGATTTTTTCTTACTTTTTCTTAAAGGTACATACTGTGACTTTTTTTGTACATTTTTATATGACTTTATTAAAGCTTATTGATTGATTGATTACTTCATTGATCCTGAAGGGAAATTAATGTGAGATTTTGAGTTTTTAGGGGATGTTGGGTTGCAAGGCACCACTGTATACATATACAGGTGTACAGTAGAACGAAATTCTTTCTTTGCATATCCCAGCTTGTATGGAAGCTGGGGTCAGAGTGCAGGGTCAGCCATTGTACGGCACTCCTGAAGCCGAGAGCAGGGATTCGAACTCTCAAACTTTCAGTTGATAGCCCAAAGCCCTACCCACTAGGCTACCACTGTCCCCCTATGTAAGGAAAATTGTATCATAGCTACATAGGCCTATCTATCTATCTATCTATCTATCTATCTATCTATCTATCTATCTATCTATCTATCTATCTATCTATCTATCTATCTATCTATCTATCTATCTATCTATCTATCTATCTATCTATCTATCTATCTATCTATCTATCTATCTATCTATCTATCTATCTATAATGAAATTCAGCTTGGTTCATTATTTTATTTGCCCAAAATAGATAGCTATGATGAAAATAAATGAATGCCAAATCAGGGCACTATAGAAATAATGTACTATGAAATTTTTAATTTGAATGTTTTACCACTGTGTTATCCTGGTCAGTGTTGGTCACTGGCTTTCCAGGAATCACAGGGCATAATGAGGTAACACACCCTGGCCAGGACAAGCCATCCATCGAATGGCCTTAGCCATTCCCCACTCAGACACAGCCAATCATGTCTGCATGTGGACGCCTGACCGTTGGGTATTCGAACCCCGGATCCCAGTGGTAGTGTGCTAGTGCAGTGTAGTGCTGCATCACCTGAGCACCCTAATACATTTAGATATGAATCAAAATTCTATTTTCTTTATGTCAGGAATAAATAAAATATTAGATGCATTTAATCAAATGTAGACATATATCTTTATGTGCAGTGTGTATTTGCTAATTCATCTCCAAAGGTGATCTATAACTTGACATTCAGTCTCTGCCAATAAGTTACTTAAACTATTATGTTTTAGAAAATTAATATCTAAATCTTTTAGATTTAAAGCAATAACAAAAAAGGTCCTTCTCTAGAATATGCTTAAAAATCTCCAATGTTCAGATAGTAGTAGACAGACCTAATTATTAACATTTAATTAACATTTTGCAAAACAGGTAGTTTGATGTGTTTAATTCATTACAATTAATTAATTATTAAACAAAATATTTTATTAATAATATTATATATCCATTTTAGAACTGTATTATAAAATTAATAATAATAAATATAATATAAATAGGTCTCAGTCTCTCTGTTAGGCATAGGGAACAGTGATTGAACTCAATGCCATTAAAATGAAATGCAGAATTCAAATCATAGTGCTGCTATGCCAGTTTTGAAACAAAAACCATAAATAATTCATTTTTGTTTTCAAATGGAGTGAATGGTAGGAACTCTAGATTGGGAACGATTGGTGCTTTGCGTGTTGACAGTGAAGAACCGATGATGATACCTTTTGCCCTCCAACCAAAACCAGTCTCCCATCATCTGGAGCAGGAGTGCTGAGTCGGTGCTGGGCGAGCGGTACACTTTCTGTCCTGCTCTCTTGTCTTGTTCTGTTGTTTAGAAAAAGCTCCAGTGTACCCGGATTAAAGAGCACGGCTGCTGCTTCTAGCCTGAGGCTGTTGCTATGGAAATAGGCTTGCAGTAGCTATGATAGGCCATTCATGTTTGATTAATTGGTTTTTCAATGCTTCTTGGTTTGTGGAAGTTCTTAAAGAGCAACTCCAGTGAAAATGGAAAATGAATTGATTTTCTCTCTTTTTTTCTCCTCTCGACCCCCACCCCTTCCCAATGCAAAAGCAATTTCGGCATGTTTGAAATTTGAAGTGATGGGGGTTTTGAAATATGATTTCAGGTTGGAGGAGGTGGGGGGAAGGGGGGGGGGGGGTCATGAGCAAATTTGAAATGCAAAAAGCACTGCTTTTGTTCCGGTTTTCCTCTTTGTTACCTGCAGCGAGGAAACAAGCTAATGCTCTGTAAATACAGCGAATCCTAATCAGTGTTCATGCTAGTGGAGACAAAGATCACAGAATCTCTTACGACTAAGTACTCCAAACTGCTTCATCCCCGGCTCTCTAAATTCACGGTTTAAAGAGCTGGTTGCGCTTTATTGGAAGGCAACCTACTTTGGAGCTTCATAACACATTAAGCATTCATTTTCCTTCTTAATCAATTAAACATGATGCTCTCTTTTACCATAACTTTATATTCTGAGTGCATGAAATACATCTGAACTAATTTAAGAACACTTTTGAGAATTTAAAGAACAGAATAATAACTTATTTAATTGAAATTACCCTGTGATAGTGATTCAGTACATTGATGTACATGGACAGTTAACCATTATTTTAGTAATTCATAAATAAATGAATATAATATATATTTTTGTTGCTGTGAAATTGACAAATGAGGTAGGGTAGTAAATTTTAATCAGGGTTATTAGAGTTCAGTCAAAATAAAATAATAATATCATAATTAAAATTAATTAAATATAAATTTTTAACTAAAAATAACTTTTAAAAATCATGCATTCACTTCTATTTTCTTTTTTTATTTGATAAGACTTGAATACGACAAAATATGGAAGAATGCTTAAAAATTCAGCTTGTAGGGATGGTGGTAGTGGCCTAGTGGGTAGAGCTTTGGGCTATCAACTAAAAGGTTGAGAGTTTGAATCCCAGCTCTGCCATGCAGCCGCTGTTGGGCCCTTGAGCAAGGTTCTTAAGGTCCTCTGCTCCAGGGGCGCCATACCTTGCGCTCTGACCCCAGCTGCCAAACAAGCTGGGATATGTGAAGAAAAAATTTCATTGTACTGTACGTCTGTATATATGACAAATAAAGACATTCTATCCTATAACATATTAAATCATTATGGATTGTTTAAAGGAAGGGTGATGTCACACAATGCTCCTGCCTCAACTTATAGGAACATTTTTTGAAAGTAAATTTGGAATGAGCATTTGTGTACAATAAAAAAAATAAATCAATAATACAGGTCAAATCAAATCAACAAACGCTGCACTTTGGTTTTCTGAGTTTTACCAAGGTTTTGCAAGGATACATTCATTTATTTATAAAAAAAAAAAAAACTAGCATACAAGGTGCCCAGCGCCAAGATTCTGAACTCCTTGGTTCGAAATTCAGCATTGCATCTAGCGGGATGACCGGACTATGTGGGTGGGGTCTTCAAACGCTGTGTAAGGACCCTGATTAGCAGATAGAGGTGCCTGTGCAGAATGCATGGGCGAAAAAAGGTTCTGTTAAGGGCAGGAAAATACCCACCAACTGCAATCAGGGATCCCCCAGCAGCGGAAGACAAATTGACTACGTTGAATAAAATAGAAAAAAATTTAGCATATAGTTTCATGCAGACAAAAAATTTTTTTTTTTATATTCATTAATTGCCGCTCAGGTGGTGCAGCAGTAAATCACACGCTGAACACCAGAGCTGGGATCTTGAATACATCGTATCAAGTTTCAGCTCTGATTGGCATACTGTTCAGGATATATTCCTGCCCTGTGTTTCTGGGATATGCTTCAGATCAGGATAAAGAACTTTATAAAACATTGTGAACTGGTGTTCATGTGTTTTATTATTTGTAACTGAAAGCCACCAGCATAGCTCTCTCTCTCTCTCTCTCTCTCTCTTTCTCTTTATCTGTGTGTTGTCGATGGTGGAGGCTCTGCTGAGGCTAATTAACATGATTAGAGGATCTGACAAAGATCACAGCATCTCTTACTACTTTTTACTGCAAACTGTTCCATCTCCAGCCCTTTAACATTGGGGATCAGTTAAAAGCGCCAAGTTCCTGTCTAATGTATTATTCAGCATATGAATCTTGCATGCCAGGAATAAATGCTAGTTCATCAACTTTGTTTTTAATTGGTGCACTGAATATTCCTGTTAATGTGTGAATGATTGCATGAGATTTCTGTATTGGAATCAACAGCTGGGAAGGAAAATTCTAGTCAGGGTTATTATATACATGAAAAATACAGAACTGTAAACATTAATTAGAGGAAATTAAATATTTAATTGAAATTAAGTAAAATAGGAAAATTATAATAATAAAATTCATTAAAAACTCATAATCTTGTTTTACTTTTTCTGTGTATGTCAGTTGGAGTAAGTTGCTGTGTATAGTCAAGTGTTCTTCTATAAAGATGCACAACAATAATTAATAACATTTAAACAATACCTAAGTCTTCGATTGTTGATTTACTGAAAGTGTACATTTGTAAAAAACTGTAAACTTTATTTATCCAGCTCCCAAACAATATTTGTCCCACATTCAAATTTCTTAGAAACACATCACACTTTACCAATATCTGATCTTTTATACAAGCACATTATTATTCATTACAATTACTAAATAATATACACTCTGTTTTTGCATTTCCCCTCCTTTCCTTCCAGTCTAGTCACATCCAATTCCTCAACTGTTACTTCCTTCACCTGCTACAGACAGGGTCTTACAGAGAGTGTTATGGATTAAGCATTATTGTATCACATTTGGAGAGTCATGCACCCGTCCTTCGTGCAGGTGCCTCGACCAGCCAGCAGAGACCACAATTGCAAAAGCAATGAGGAACCCGTTTGACCATCTGCCCTCAGACAGTCGTGTCTGTGTGGGCGAGATTTAAACTTGAATGTTTAACTTTAGATTTGGTGGTGGGCTAGTACATTAAGTGCCACAATTTGTACTAGTGTAAAAGTGACATTATTATCGAGGTAGCTGACTTTTGACTATCTATTTATTAGGATTTTACATCATGTTTTACACACTTTGGTTACATTCATGACAGAAACAGTAGTTACTTGTTACACAAGATTCATCATTTCAAGTTTAATGTCAAACACAGTCACGGACAACTTAGTATCTCCAATTCACTTCATTTGCATGTCTTTGGACTGTGGGAGGAAACTGGAGCTCCCGGAGGAAACCCACCCAGACACAGCGAGAACATGCAAACTCCACACAGAAAGGAACTGAACCCAGGACCTTTCTGCTGTGAGGCGAAAGTGCTTTTGACTAAAGTTAACAGTTCGAATTCAAATTCAAATTCATGTTCTTTTTAAAGCCATATGCCAATAACACATAAAGCCATGCATTCAAAAGTGACTACCAGTCAAGTTGGACCATTTAATTACTGAATATTGCCTCATATATTGTTTATACTAAAAAAAGATTAAACCTGTTATAACATTATATTATATTAAGTAGATATATAGTAATAGTCAGAGATCATATTACAGTTATATTGTCCCACTAAATATTAATAATGATAGAAAAGGTGCTTTTTCATATATATGTATACAGTGGTACCTTGAAACCCAACGTCAATTGATTCTGGGACTGGCATTGAGTTTAAAATGCGTTGAGTTCAAGGTGTTTTTATTCCATTAAGATGTTTGGGAAACCTGTTACTGCATTCCATGGTCCATGTAAAATAATGGGGGTGTTTTTGACACTCATACACTGAAAATAACACAAATATAATATAAAAAACACTGAAATAAAAAGCTGATTCGTACAATTTCTCAGAACCCCGAGCTGTAACACAAGTTTAAAAGTAAAACAGGAGAGCCACTCAAGTGGCGCAGCAGTAAAAATACACACTGGAACCAGAGCTGGGATCTCGAATACATCGGCTAAGTAGCCACATGAACAACGATTGGCCTGTTGTTCAGATTGGGGTGGGCTATTAAAAAGCCGGATAGGGACTCTCTCATAACTAATGCAATTACGACCGCTGCTGGCTGATTGATGGCGCCTGCACAGAGATGGGAAAAGAGTGCTGTCAGGGTGTGTCTCTCCGTACACAGTGCTGATCCGCATTGCACTTGTCAAAGTGTAGGTGACAAGATGCATATGGCTGCTGCCCACGTGTTGGAGGGGGCGTGGATTAGTAAAACAGGAGAAAAATCCAGCTAAACACAGATACATATAGACGCTTTCAGAGCGAATATGACTGTTATTCCACCCAAATGCAGTTTCGTCTCATATGCGCACTTTGATGACGTCGTCTTACTGCACCACTCAAGCCAAGCACTAAAAATTTAATAAATAAAGTAAAAGCTGAGTTTAAAGGTACAAATTTTGCGATGAAGGATGTTGAGTTTTAAAGATTTTGAGTTTAGGGGACATTGAGTTACAAGGTACCACACATATATATATATATATATATATATATATATATATATATATATATATATATATATATATACAGTATATACAGTATATATATATATATATATATATATTTTTTTTTTTTTTTTTTTGTGACTCGGGTGCTGTAACCTAAAGCTTTTCTCTTATTGCAGTCATTTTTAGATTGTATTACGATAAGCTTTGATGGGGTAGCGGTTTGATAGTGGTTTGAAGTGCCTTTGACAGTCATGATGAAAATATGCCTTACATGACTTACTGTAAACTCAGACTTTATCTCTGTGATCTTACAAGATTGTGTTTGATATACCAGGTCAGGTAGCGTGTCTGTGAAATTGCTGCTACTGCAAAAGGACAAATTTCAAACAGTTAGCTGCAGTGAGTACAATGTGAAATTAGTGCATGCGAAAGTCTTGTAATTTAGGGACTCACTTGTTAATTAGGACATCTTTAAAGACCCGATTTTAGAGGGCACAGAGTCGAGGCACGTTCTGTATTGTTTCAGCTTACATTTTTTACTTTCCCACCGATACTGCTGTGTATTGAGAAGTGTTGTGGAGTGCACATGGTACTCTTACAGTTGTGGACATTGTTGTTTTAGCCTGGAGTTTGCAATAATTACTTATAAAATGTGGTCTAATCTATATTTTGGTCATAATAATAGACAAACACCTTCTATTGAAGTAAATAATATTCTTTTGATGTCTTTATTAGACACATTAATCATTCACACTTCAGAATAGCATCAAGTTAGCATGTTGATCTCTGACTAACAACTTCTCCACAAGCCAGGCATTCCAGTTAATGAGGTAAGGATGGAGGTGTAAGATTGAGATGTTTCCTGCTTCATGAAAATTAAATAAATCATTAATCATTTAAAAATGATGTTTATTTGAACCATGCTGGGAGCAAAACAATGTAAAAAAATGCAGTAAGACTTTCTTAAGACTTGAACGCTCATCAATCCACAAAAAGCCAAAGTCTGCAAATAAAGAAATTCACTAGTGTTGCAGGGAGCATCCGGTAAAGATCACACTAAAAGCACAAAGTGCAATGCTAAAGGAGGTGAAAGTATAGCAGCAAGACCTGCAAAAATCCTTAGAACGATAAGGATCAAAGAAAATTGTGCAAAAAAAGCTTTTATGAGTTGCAAATGCCATAGCCATCCACAGCTAAGAGTTCAAAATAGCATGGCTGGGCCTGCTCAGGTGGCAGTGATGGCATGTTTGCTTTTCTTTAGACCCAGTGGAAAAAGGTGTTGACTGGCTTCACATGTCTCAGACAAAAACGTTAGCCCCACCTCTCCCAGTTTGGTAGCTAATGGGGAGATAACGTGAGTAGTTAAAAAAAAGTTAAAAATAGGGTAAGGAAAAATCTGGTTGGCTATCTATTAGCTTTTAGTAAAGTGTGGTTTCTTCTCTTGCCTTTAGATGCAGGCTCTGGCCGGGTCAGACAGCGGGCACTACCCCCATACCCACCATGCCCCCAAGCTAAACACTTCTCCTACGATACTGCCCCATCCCATGAGCGCTCTGTCCCAGCTCAGCTCTCGGATTGGCCGAGGTTCCTTTACCTACGCTTCCCCTTCATCTGCGGGAAGTCAGTCGGCCACGCCCTCTCCTTCAAACTCCGCCCAGGAAGAGGAGGCAGAATACCACACAAAGGTACAGGGAAAGGTGTCAGTTGTTTTATAAGTTCAGGAGTAGTTTGGTGAAAGCTGATGCACATATGATGATGTTTTGGAGGTGATTGATGATTTTAGATGTGTTTAAAGGATTTCAATGTAGTTCTTGGCCACAGGTGGGCACTATAGAGCATTGAAGGAAAAGCTTTTTTGTTCCTTGGGATATGCAATATGTAGAGGTGATGCAGACCATTTATTTAGAATATGAGGAAGATCTGATGCTCTTTACTGAGTTTATTGGACAAATATTAAGAATAGTAAAGACCATATTTAGAGTACAGTTATCATTATTTAGGACAAAATTTCAATTATACTTTTGGAGTTTGGAGATTTGCACTTGTAAAATAAGTCTGGCAGTGTGTTTGAGGAGTTTGGTATTTTCTCTTTGTGTCTGTATGGGTTTCATGTACTCTGCTTTGGTAACTCTTGGTTCTTAAATGAGTAAATGTATTAGTGTGTGTTGATTGCTACCTGGTCCAGGGTAAATTCCAGTCCTGCACCAAGTGTTTCTGGGTGGTATCGGAAACACCTTGACAATGACAGGATGAAACAAGTAGTAAAATTGAGTAATGACTGTTACCAAATACAATTGGGACAGTGAAAGAAAAAAGGAAAGCACTTTCTTTCTTCTCTATAGAAAGACAGACAGACAGAAAGAAAGAAAGAAAGACATTTAATGTTTTATCATCTTTATTAAATTTGCTAATTTGCTTAAGAGGTTGTTTACAATCAGAATATTTGTGTGTGTTTTATGATGACAAACCAATTTATTGTAATCGGCTCTATTTAGATAGTTCACACATAACTCTAATATAGCTTCACATACATACATACATACACATCCTTTTTGCTTCTGCCCTTTTTGTCTCTCTCAAGCTCATTTCGTCCTCTCTATTTTTATTGTCCTAGAAATCCGATTACCTCAGCTTGTCCATCAGCCTCTTCCTTTATTGAAAGTGTCAGTTGGAATTTAATTTAATGCGCTGGCTGCTAGAAGTCCCTCATTATCGCGGTGCTGCATGCTTAATTGGAGCCTGGAATAAAAAAGAGTGAATTAACTTACACAATGCCTAAATTACATTGTTTCAGACCATTCGACTAGACGAAGGTCTATTAAAAGTTGCTAGAGGTGCTTCATTTCTGTTGTTCTTTGTATTTTTAAGTGAGACTAACCTGAGTATTTTAAACAAACTGTATTGTTCTGTTATGGCACAGAAGGCTGTTTTTTTCAACAATAACAATTAGTGCATATTGAATTATCATGACATTTTATTTGCTGGAAAGCAAAGTGTTTGGTCCACTTTCGCACACTAACCCACCCACACACACACACACACATATGTATCACACCCTTACACACCCACACACACAGACTGTATATGCATGTGGCAGTTCTTTAAAGTGAGCATTGTTTCTCTACTATGTGGTTAACACATGGATGTGTTTCTGCAAAGTGTCAGGGATTTTAATAAATGTAAATCCTTAGGGCGATGTGTGTGTTAGCTGCTGTTTTGGCTGTTTTCTCATGGCTTGTTCTTACCTACACAAATGAGTCATAGCTCAATCAGAGAGGCTTCGGTTTGCATACTCATCTGCAGCTGTGTACAGGTACACACACGTCAATGTGCCAAATATTATATAGTGTGAATTCACGTTGTCACACATATGAAGACATGCAGCTTGAATTATTCCTCTAGATTATTGTGTGCATAAATTCATCCCACACTTTATTTTTTTTCAATATAGTGTCATTTGCATAACAATATATTGCACACTGTACCAACCGCCCACTTCTATGTGTATGTCTGTATATCGTACACCTTGTTAGGCTAAGATTCATTTTTTATTTTATTTATTCATTTTCCTTATTATATGCAATAGATTCAGAAAGTATTGATATCCCTGTGACTTTTTGCACAGTTTATTGTGTTATGAATTTCATTTTAAATGGAAATCATTTTCCATCAGTTTTAAGTTAATCACCCATAATGACAAGGTGAAACATGTTTTTGGAGTTTGGAGGTTTTTTCTTTCTTTCTTCTATTTATTTTTCACAAAAGCATTTAGAACAAGCCGCTCAGGTGGCCCAGTGGTAAAACACACTAGCACACCAGAGCTGGGATTTCGAATACATCGTATTAAACCTCAGCTCTGCCATCCGACTGGGCTGGGCGGCTGCATGAACAACGATTGACTGTTGCTCATAGGGTGGAACAAGCCGGATAGGGATTCCTCGTGACTGAGCGAATTGCGGCCTCTGCTGGCTGGTTGATGGCATCTGCGCAGAGTCGAGGAATAATGCTGATCAGGGTATGGCTCTCCATGCACAAAGCTCATCGGCATATGAACTTGCCTCATGCAGGTGAAAAAATGCAGTCGGCTACTGCGCACGTGTTGGAGGGGGCGTGTGACAGTCTCGCTCTCCTCAATCGGGATGGGGGTCAGCTCCAGTAGAGAGGAAGCATAACACAATTGGGTATATGATTAGAAATCAGGAGAAAAAGGGAGCATTAAAATGCATTAAAAAAATATTTAAAACCTTTATTTTCTGTTTCGCAGCAATTACAGTTCATCCCATTATTTATAGCAGATTTTCTCCATCAGATGGCAAGTGTCAAGTAACTGCTATGTTCAGGTCTCTATGTTTGATGGAGTACTGAAGTCCTGGCTTAGATGCTTAAGAACATTCAGAAACCAAAGTCACTCCAGTGTTGTTTTGGCTGCATGCTTTGGCTCATTGTCATTTTGAAAAGGGAACTATTAACACACTCTGAGTTTTCTGGCACTCTAGAGGTTTTGTACAAGAATATTCCTGTATTTGGCTACATTTATCCCTTCCTTAATTCTTATCAGTCCCCTTCTCCCTGCTACCGAGAAGCACCCCCATAGTATGATGCTGCCACCACCATATTTCACTGCAGGGATGATATTAATATTGTATATGTCCAGAGCCTGTTTTGCCAGCTGTAGTGTTTGCTGTTCTGCTGAGTTCATTCATTTTCCATCTAATCAGACCAAAGTCCTTTATATACTGTTTACAGTCATATTCCTTTTTTTTTACTCAACAGTGACATCCGTCTTGCAACTTTATCAGATATAAAATCCTGATTTATAGAGTGCTAAAATGGTTACCTCCATGACCATGACCCATCTTGCCCAAATGCCCAGTTCTAGGAAGGTTCAAGGTTGTGCCATGTATTTTTGTTTGTTTTTTTATAATTATTGAGGCCACTGTGGTGATGAGAACATTTACAGCCTTATATATTGTTTTATATTCCTGTGGAAATCCACAGACAGGTCATTGGACCTTATGGCATGCTATATATTCTTTGTTGGTTTAATCCTTTTTATTAGTTTCAAAGTATGAAACTGATTGCTGCAGTAAAACAAAGAGCTGTAAACCAAACTTAAAATCGGATTTAGTTCTAAACTGGTTACAGGCAAATATCAAAAGCAATGTGATTGGCTGATAGCACTATGGCACCATAAATGATCAATGTGGAAAGTCTATGAGGGCACTTGATTATACCACCAAGAAAAATTTTACCTTTTCTGATCGCTAGGCTATCTGACTAGCCAAACACAGCCCTTAGTCCTTAGAAGTCTTACCTGTACTGCTGTCCAGCAAGCCCTGTCATGCATTATTTCTAGTCTTCTAGTCTCGCTACTACTTCCATTGCCTCTTCTCTCAATATTTTTACTTGCTTAAATAATAAAATTGTTTCGTTTCGAACCTGTAACTGCATCATCAGACCAAAACAAATATTTGTCTGCGTCAGATCTCAGTTGAAGCCATGTAGCACTGATTCAAATGGGATATTTAACAATGCCTGCTTAGCTTGGCCTGCAGTACAGAAATCAATTTATCTCTGAATATTTCAGCACACTTTTTCCAGAGGTCTGTTCTGTGTGTGTGTGTGTGTGTGTGTGTGGATGGAGAGAGAGAGATAGAGAGAGAGATTGTCCATAGCCTGTCAGAGCAGATTATTTAAACTAGACTGGAGTGAAAGCACTCTTTGGGTTTAACTGTATCCTATCCCATTTTTTTATGATGCTTGCAGCTAAAATGCATCTCACGTTTGCTTAATCAAACACACGCATAACTAAAACCGGATTATCACTCGAACGCCCGAAAGCATAAATTAAACTGCATAGTATAGCATTTTTTTTTCTTTATTTAGTAGTGCATTGTAGGATTCCACCTTTAAATGCGCCTGAATGAATAAATCAATAAAACCTGTTGAAATAAAAACCTCTTTGTAGGTAGCTCCTCTAAATAAACACAAATAAACAAATATCACTAACTACACTTTACAATTTTAGACCCAATTCTTCTAATCTTCATATTATTATTATTACAGCATACTGAAGGACTCTCATGATCTTTCTGCCTGTACACAGTTCATGCTAGGCTAATTAGCCAGCCTGTAAACTATGTGATTGTGCTACCTACATAAAATATTGTGTCTATATTATTGTAGCTTATACTACTATTGACTATTCAACAGAAATTCACTCAGAGTGAGATTGAAAACAAGCGTGCTCTCTGTCTGCAACATGGCTTGCTGTTTACAATTTAGCAACTAGCAAACTGGGCTGCTAGCTACTAATATGACCTACATAGAATTGTGGTTAATTACATTTAAAGACTTTAATGTTGCTTTTGGTTTCCTGTTGCAAATAGCACACAGTGCTTCAGACTTCTGATACCATCATGGCTAGTGCCCACATTTTACATTATACGTAGAATAGAACAAAATAGAATAGGATAGTATAGTATAGAATCTGTATTGTGTAGCTGTATATGTTTGAAACAGCCAAATATACGATACTGTTGTTTTCCACATGAGTATATTTCTACCTATGTTTCTAGATGTTCTAATTTATATAATTACAAACCCCATTTCCAAAAAAGTTGGGACATTTAGCAAAATACAGTAAACCCAAGAACCTGTAATTTCTTAATTCATTTGAACCTTTATTTAAATGAGAAATGTACAAAAATTATGTTTCATGTTTTGTCTGACCAACTTGATTGTATTTTGGTAAAAAAGCACATTTTAAATTTGATGCCCACTCAAAAACAGTTGGGACAGAAGGCCACTCAGGTGGCGCAGAGGTAAAAACACACGCCGGAACCAGAGCTTGGATCTCGAATACATCGTATCGAGTCTCATCTCTGCCTGCCGTCTGGGCTGAGCAGCCACATGAACAACGATTGGCCTGTTGTTCAGATAGGGGTGGGATATTAAAAAAGCTGGATAGGGACTTTCTCATAACTAATGCAATTATGACCTCTGCTGGCTGATTGATGCCGCCTGCACAGAGATGGAAAAAGAGTGCTGTCAGGGTGTCTCTCCGTACACAGTGCTGATCTGCACTGCACTCGTCAAAGTGTAGGTGACAAGATGCATACGGCATGCTGCCCACGTGTGGCCACGAGGGGGCGTGGGTTAGCTTCGTTCTCCTCAATCAGAGCAGGAATTGGCATTGGTGGAGAGAAAGCATGACGCAATCGGGCAATTGGACACGTTAAAAGGGAGAAAAAGAGGAGAAAATGCATAAACAAAATATATTTTTTTAAAACAACTTGGGACAGGGGAAATATAATATTTTATGGACTATTTAGGTTAGAACACTACTGTGGCTGGTATTGAACTTGTGTGTAAATCTCTTCTTTCTTCTTTGTGTTTTTTCAAGATCACGGGTGAAAAGAGACCCTCGTCAGACATGATGAAGCCCAAGCCTAAGCCCCAGAAGAAGAAAAAGAAGAAGGACCCCAACGAGCCTCAGAAGCCTGTCTCGGCTTATGCCCTCTTCTTCCGGGACACTCAGGCGGCCATCAAGGGCCAGAACCCCAATGCCACTTTCGGAGATGTGTCCAAAATTGTGGCCTCCATGTGGGACAGTCTAGGAGAGGAGCAGAAACAGGTCAGAAGGTTTACTTTCATGTGAAGTGTTACTGTAGATACTTTCAGTTTATCTGTGTGATTGTTCATCTTGATGTCAAGTGCTGGTTTTTGGTTTGGAGCTTTTTCTATGGGGCAAACACTTCATCCCTGCTTCAAACACTTAAGGTAGCTATTTGCAGTGCTTTACTAAACTGACCAGCTTTTCTCAACTCGACAAGAAGCCTGTCCAAATTCTTAGATACCTGAAAATGCTGCCTACTATGGTGTCTTATATAGCCTGACCGATTGACGAGGTAGCATCCAAAGCTTCCTTAACAGTGAATGCAATCCCAGCATTCAGTGCGGCACAACTTGTCTCACAAAAAAATGACAAATATGGTGGACGGATGTGGAAAACGAATTGAGTTCTTTTCAAATGTAATGTTCAAATGTATTGTAAAGATTTACAAGTGTCATTTATTTCCAAATTTGGGCTTGGCAGTCAGAGTTTAACCGTTTTCAGTACACAGAGGGAGATGTTAGCTGGTATGCTAGCGGCTTGTGCTGCCTCAGCCCTATGGTGTTAATGGCCTGAGGCTAACTGTGTTACTAGTTACTCTAAGTAGTGTGTCTGACTAACCTGCCTTATAAGTTTGATGTCTTATTAGAATCCTCTCTACTTAGACAGCTTCTTAGGTAGGCAGCAAGGCAGCTCTATTGGTTTTCGAACAGACCCATGGTGTCTGGTACTAGGATGTTAAACCAGGTTATTCAACTTCTGTACTTTGAGAGACGGACAATCCTACAGTGTATCCTGGTGCCATCTCTTCACCAGACCCATCTGTCCACGTGATCTTGAAGAAAACAGGATTCGTCAGACCAATCTGGCTTTTTCCATTGCCCCAATGTCCATTTCTGATGTCAGTGTGCACAATGTAGATGCTGTAACAGTGACCAGCAGTTAGCATGGGTGCATTGACAGACCTTTGACTGCACTCCCCTGTACACAGAGGAGTCTGATGCTTTATGTATTGTTACACATTCACCTCATCATCAGTATTAAAATTTTCTGCTATTGGAATTACAACAGCCTTTCTGTTGATCCATACCATGGCTGTCTGTGAGCACCCCCTGCCTCTTTTTCATAGGAACAACCCAGATCTCTGGCCATAATGATTTGGTTCATATCAAAGTCACTTGGGTCTTTATGCTGATCAAATCTGCTGCATTCAACATGTGAACTATTAGAAACTACAATCAGCTTAACATGTAATATATCTTTGACCAGGACATGCATGACTGTTAAGAAATGGGCATTGCCATGGACATTTTAGAGGGTAGTCTTAAAGTTTTGGCTCATTTCAGTGTAAACTGGAAATATAAATATTGAAACTTTTATTAGAACTGTATTTATTACTTTTATTGGAATTAAATTGATATGAATTCTTGACAGTACTACAGATGTTTTATGCAGGAGTGCATGTGTGTGTGTATGAATACATGTGTGTCTGTAGGTGATTGTGTGTGTGTGTGTGTTTGTGTGTCAGTAATGAGCTGTGCATGGAGCAGAGTGATGATGTGTGTGTGAGACAGAAAGAGGGGCCTCAGTATTTTTAGAAAATCCTCCATAACAAAGGCCTGCTATTGCATGTCAAATAAAAGCACCTGTCTCCATGACGGAGTACAGAGCACTCACCCTTCTGCCATGTGATATTTCTCTCTCTCTCTCTCTCTCTCTCTCTCTCTCTCTCTCTCTCTCTCTATTTCTTTTTCTCTCTTTATTTCTCCATCTCTTCTTCTTCAAGAGCTGCTGTGTCCTTTTATGTGCAGTTAATTTTTGCCTCCTTCCCTTCTCTCCTCTTCACCATGAATCTTCATTTTGCTGCTGACACCCTTGAATGTGAATTCCTCATTTCCTGGGCCCTTTTATTTATATCTGTTGCCTGGTGATTTGATCATGCTGAGAATACAAGATTAGCCATCGGCCGGCGCCCTTCTTTTCTCCCTCAAGGACATCTGCTCTCCGAAATGTTATTGTTTGTGCTTCTTAACCCTTCGTCTGCAAGAATGTTTAACCATATGTGCTTGGTCATGTTGCTTTTGTAATTGCTTGATATTTTTTTGCCTATCATCTCATTGTACTGCATTATTTTTGAGGAGATTAGCTCTGATTAGCTCTATGTCCTTAAAGACCAGTTTTATTTTACCCCGATAATCATAACTATGCATGCTTGTGTCCTAGAAAAATATTAATTTAAATTTATTTATTTATTTTAAATTTTAAATTTAAATTTAAATTTATTTAAAGTTAATACATTTGAAACGTTGGGTCACATCTGTTTGACATTAGTGGAGCTGATGAGGTCATCAAGAGGTGACTCCCTCTGTTCTACTTACCACACAATGCACCACATGGCATTTTATAATAGTAACAGTGTCATTAGTATTACTGATAGTGACATACTATTTAGTCGAGTAGTATTTATTATTACAAGAAAGAAACACACATATAATACATACATACATACATACATACATACATACATACATATTATATAAACAAGCTATTTGTATGGATACCTATTTGCAGCTATAACAGCTTCCACTCCACTGGGAGAGCATTTTACAGGCTTTCTTCCCAGGAGAGTGGAGGCTGTAGGTTGAAGTAGAAGGGACTAATTCCATATTAATGCCTGTAGGTGTAATGTGCACTTTTCTCTATATAGTGTATATAGTGTATCATATACACTGATCAGGCATAACATTAAAACCACCTCCTTGTTTCTACACACATTGTCCATTTAATCAGCTCCACTTACCATATAGGAGCACTTTGAAGTTCTACAATTACTGAGTGTAGTCCATCTGTTTTTCTGGATGCTTTGTTAGCCCCCTTAATGCTGTTCTTCAATGGTCAGGACTCTCCCAGGACCACTACAGAGCAGGTATTATTTGGGTGGTGGATCATTCTCAGCACTGCAGTGACACTGACATGGTGTTGGTGTGTTAGTGTGTGTTGTGCTGGTATGAGTGGATCAGACACAGCAACACTGCTAGAGTTTTTACATACCGTGTCCACTCACTGTCCACTCAATTAGATACTCCTACCTAGTTGGACCACCTTGTAGATGTAAAGTGAGAGACGATCGCTCATCTATTGCTGCTGTTTGAGTTGGTCATCTTCTAGACCTTCATCAGTGGACACAGGACTCTGCCCACAGGGCGCTGTTGGCTGGATGTTTTTGGTTGGTGGACTATTCTCAGTCCAGCAGTGACAGTTAGGTGTTTAAAAACTCCATCAGCATTGCTGTGTCTTATCCACTCATACCAGCACAATATCAAGAAATTAAATTAATAATAACTAATGTTATTATATGACATGTTGTCATTAGCTGGGAAGGTTAGATGCAACCAGTACTGATCATGCTGAAGGTGAAAAATTCCTAAGGCAAATTATCAAAGAACATGTATTGTCAATACACCTGCGTACAAAATTTGTACACTCTCCAAAAAAGATTAAAAAAAAGAATTGATTTATTCATCCACAAGTGTCAGGTTTACAAAAAAAATACTAGGACAGGTGGTCCAGGCAAAGTGAAAGAATACATAAATACATTGATTTAATAACTGTGCATGACCCAATTGACACTACTGTAGTGAATTAGTCAAAATCTACTAGTTGGTTATGTACACAGATACTATTAACAGGTCTTCACTGGGATTACTTAACAGTACCCATTTATAGATGGTTCATATATAAGACCTTTCTATATGACAATAATTTAATGGATTTTACAATTTGTCTGAGGTAAATTACAAACTGGATGCTTTTGAGTCTATTGCTTTCCCCTGTAATAAAGATTGCAGATCTGTTTTAAAGTCCTTTATGGAAGACATTTACATTTTAGCCCTAAACTGTAGTACTTGTACTTGACAAGCTTAGCAGATGTTCCTCATTTTATTTACAGAAGTGAACTAGCATATAATCTGTGTAATCTGGTCATTCCTGCTTCGCATCTCCAGAATTATAAGAAAACAGGAGTCTTATCTGCCTCCTGAAGAGCCTCACTGATAGCCTCATTGACGTATGATTGATAGACATCCTCTCCAGTGAATGACATAGTCATAGAGGAACGACTGGCTAGCATGTAATTCAGTGGGATTCTGCTGCACTAAAATGAGGGCTAATTTTGTTAGCATGTTTCTTTCCTGTCTTTACCCAGCTGAGTAGTACTGGGTGAGTAGTACTGTATTTTATGACATAGAGAAGTGAACATGCCACATTATGCAACATAATGTTTGTATCCTGTTTGACTGCTAGGACAATTGGGGTATACCCAACCAGCTAAATGCTGGCACCTTAGTTCATGTTTACCATCAGTAGAAATGCTTTCTTTCCAAGCCTTTATTAGCCTTTATTTTGGATCACCCTTATTAACCCTTTAGCCCTAAACTTGTAGTCTACAGTAGTGGTTCTTAAGTGGTTCTTAAGGGGTCCTGTTGCAAAAAATAATTACGCATAATTAGACGGGAAAATCATGTCAAGTCAAATTTACTTGTATAGCACTTTTTACAATGAACATTGTCTCAAAGCAACTTTACAGAATCCAAGACCAACAGACCAAAAACCCCTGTTGAGCAAGCCGAGGGCAACAGTGGCAAGGTAAACTCCCTGAAAAAATACAGGAAGAAACCTTGAGAGAAACCAGACTCAGCAGGGACCCCCATCCTCCTTGGGTGGCCTGGAGGATAATTTGAATAAATAGAATTTACACAAATCATACATACACAAAATTAAATTGAACTAAAAGTTATAACTAGTAAAAATAATTGGAGTTCTTCATTATTTGTCTGTGATAAAGTCCATAGTGAGTTCTTGACATTTTTGGTGCAAACAAGCCAGGTTTCCGTCACATCTAGCAGGAGCAGCATTGTTGGCACAGCAGTCTCGACGTGCAGTCTTTAACCTCGAGGTTAAACAACAGAAGATGTCGTTAAAATAATCAGGCTATTGTGATGTCATAACATACATTGAGTCTTTGGACAAATATTTCCCACCTCAAAAGTTCAACGAATGACCTAGATTCAGTTGTGGCTGCAAATTCCTCTGACGCAGACCCAGATGACGAAGCTTCTACCATCAGTTCACCTGAAGTAAACCCACTTTCTTAATCTAAATCCGATTTATACCCTAATTATACCTTAATCTTGTGTTTATCGAATTTCCCATGAACAAGAACACAAAATCTTGATTGAACACGTGAGAATAATATCATAACCCGTATCAAGGGGTCCCAAATGTATTTTTTTTAACCAAGGGGGTCTAAGATCAAAAAGGTTGAGAACTGCTGGCCTACAGCATTCAAAAGAACATAAAGTAAACTTGTCGTACATTGAACACAGTGGCAAAACAAACCCAGATATTCAAATGAAGGTTTGCTTTTCATCTTTCTTAGTTTTCATGTTTGTTTTGCTGCTTGATGTGTTGTCCTTGAGTCTTTGCTGGCATGTTTTAGATGTTTTCTGCTATGGTACAGAAGTTTAATAACCCTGCCTTTTTATATTAATTCCCATGGGATTTAATGTTCTGCGCTTTGCAGCCAGCCTCATTAATTTCCAGCAATTCTAAGAAGATATATGGTATTCTACAGCGACGGCTAACAATGCAGAACCGTCTGTCATCACTTTATTGTGCGGTTCTACAGTAACGAGGTGTTCAGAGTTTCTCACAGCAAGGCTGAGGTTATGAGATTAAGAAATATTACGATTGAGGTGCAGAATGGGATTTAGTTGAAACAGTTCAAAGTAGTCTCGGTCAAAGAGAGAGAAAAGAAATGAGCGTGTGAACGATAAAACAGAGAGATTTTCTTATTTCCTCAATGACATCCCTTGAATCTGAATCCTCCCTTTATACAGTCTGAGCACTAATCAAACCCTTCTCGCTCGCTCTTTAATTCTCTCCCCCCGAGGGTACGCGCCCCGTTCATCGTGTCAGGAGGTTCCGCAAGTTATTGTCTTCCATAATTAACCGGTTATCAAACAAGAACATTTCATTAAGGTACAATTACCAGCTAATTCTGCTGGGGGGCCACCTGCCATGTCAGGATTAAGAAGGCAACGCGGCGCTTGTTCACGCCAGCAGCAGGCCCACGTTCGTTAGTTCTAATTCACTGGGACCTGCTCTCTCCCCCCCTCTGACGGCTTCAATTGCTAATGAATCCGCTCACTTTGGAATAATTAGAAATCCTTAGGCGTGTTAATTTATTTAAGAGTCACTGTCGTTAGACCCACTCATTAGCTCGGGTTAAATTAATTTGAAATCTGAGCTGCCGGGAGCTCCTTGAGAGTTCATTATTACGAAAGCCACACAACTTCGTTCAATATTTAACTGTTAGCGATGCAAGGGCTCAGACGTAAAGCCTGCATTATCTATGCTTAAGATTTAATAATCTTATTAACGTTGAGGATCTTTTGTCATTTGTTTGACATTGTTTCAGATGGGGCAAGATAGTGCGATCGGAAATGTAAAAAAACGATCACCTCAGTATTCGCAGCCAGCTACGTTTAGGTCTTTGAATCTTCTGTTTAATCAGATTAAACAGATGTTTTGATGTGTGTGTGCATGTGTTTGTCTTGAGGATGCTTATAATGTGCTTTATTACGATCTCTGCATCTTGTAATTTGTGCCATTGGTAAACAGCTCATAATATATTCACTGACAAAATCAAAATCAACCTGGATATATAAATTAGTACGATTTATTGAATATATTAGTAAATTAGGGATGTAGTGAGTGCAATTTCTGTTGTGTTGTGTTCATTAGTGTCTGTAACATTTGCTTATATTTTTAAGCATGCATACTATTAAAACCAGTGGTAAACATACACAGAATAGCAATCAGAGCTCTGCCCAGCCATATATAAATGTTTAAATGATGTTTCTCCTTCGTGCACCACTGTAACAAGCTCCCCAGAGAAATACAGCACTAGCACTGTTGTATTATTTTTCCTCATCAGTTTAAGCACCATAGACACATTCACCACTTTAATGTTGTTTTTCTCATCAGTTAAAGCAGTGCTCTCCTCTCAGTGCTCTCTCCCCTCAATACAATGTGACATCAGTTTTTCACCACATTCTAACATGTTTTCTCCCATCAGCTTTAGCCATTCTGTCGTCTCCCTCAATTTCACAGCGAATAGATTTTTTTTTTGTTCACGAATGGAGAAAATGATTGACATGCCATTACATTAGCCTACATTCCAATCTTACCATTTCTCAGTGGCTTCATTCCATTGCTGTAGATTGCCTTTCGTGTTAAACCCGGCTGTCTTTTTCTTCTCTTTCGCTTTCTCTCTTTCTCTCTCTTTGTACTGTTTCTTTGATGTGACACCCACTCTGATAGAACGATGGGCCTGCTTAATGAACTCTCCAACAGAAATGCTGAAACCCCAAAAACCATTTCTTTTTACATTGTCTTGACCCAGTATTTTAGGAAATATCCAGTTCATAAAATTACATTTCCATGATGAAGTTTCAGGGATTAATCTTAGACATTGGGGGGTTAGGGGGGTTAGGGGGGTGGGTGTGACATTTTTGTGACTGGATTTAAACATACTGGAGAATACAAGGGATGGATGGGTTGTGGTCAAAAGTTTAGGCGATATGCACAAGGCACATGTATGGGACAGTGGTAGCCTGGTGGGTAGAGCTTTGGGCTGTCAACCTGAAGACCTGCATGCTTTGTTAGCCCCCTTTCATGCTGTTCTTCAATGGTCAGGACTCTTCCAGGACCACTACAGAGCAGGTATTATTTGGGTGGTGGGTCATTCTCAGCACTGCAGTGACACTGACATGGTGGTGGTGTGTTAGTGTGTGTTGTGCTGGTATGAGTGGAACAGACACAGCAGCACTGCTGGAGTTTTTAAACACCTCACTGTCCCTGCTGGACTGAGAATAGTCCACCAACCAAAAATATCCAGCCCCATGGGCAGCATTCTGTGACCACTGATGAAGGTCTAGAAGATGACCAACTCAAACAGCAGCAATAGATGAGCGATCGTCTCTGACTTTACATCTACAAGGTCGACCAACTAGGTAGGAGTGTCTAATAGAGTGGACAGTGAGTGGACATGGTATTTAAAAACTCCAGCAGTGCTGCTGTGTCTGATCCACTCATACCAGCACAACACACACTAACACACCACCACCATGTCAGTGTCACTGCAGTGCTGAGAATGATCCACCACCCAAATAATACCTACTCTGTGGTGGTCCTGTGGGGGTCCTGACAATTGAAGAACAGGGTGAAAGCAGGTTATAAAGTATGTAGAGAAACAGATGAACTACAGTCAGTAATTGTAGAACTTCAAAGTGCTTCTATATGGTAAGTGGAGCTGATAAAATGGACAGTGTGTGTAGAAACAAGGAGGTGGTTTTAATGGTATGGCTGATCGGTGTATATATATTTTTTTTTTTCTTCGTTCTGTATGTTGTAAAAGTATTTACTGTGCCTTAGGGGTAGTAACACATCATTGTATAAATGGATTTTTATATATATAAAACCCAGCAGACTTATTTTTTTATGTACCTTGTACTAAAGTACATTTTAGTCCAAATTATCCTGGAACCTAAATTAGCTGTAAAATGGCTTGAAGTAAAATTTTAAACGTTTGAACATTAAGAATCCACTTTCTGAGATTTGTACTCTAGATTCCTGTAAAACCATAAAACTGTTTATTCAGTCTAATGGGTGCAGTCAAAGTAGCTCAATTTATGTTAGTCACAAGCTGCAGTCATTAAGATCATTTTTTAAGGTAGTGACACAATGTTAAATGACATCATACAGCTTTCTGCAGTTTGAAATTATAAATCTAATTGGCTGTTTGTAGAAACCCTATTTTCAGAAATGTTGGGACATTTAGTTTGATTTTGTTGTCCAGATGACATTTCTGGTATACATTTCAGTTATGTGAGGCGAATTATTACAGTTACATTTTCAGCATTTTGCAGACACTTTTATCCAAAGCGACTTGGGCGGCACGGTGGCTAAGTGGGTAGCACTGTCGCCTCACAGAAAGAAGGTCCTGGGTTTGATCCCCAGGTGGGGCGGTCTGGGTCCTTTCTGTGTGGAGTTTGCATGTTCTCCCCGTGTCTGCGTGGGTTTCCTCCGGGTGCTCCGGTTTCCTCCCACAGTCCAAAGACATGCAAGTGAGGTGAATTGGAGACACTAAATTGTCCATGACTGTGTTTGATATAACCTTGTGAACTGATGAATCTTGTGTAATGAGTAACTACCGTTCCTGTCATGAATGTAACCGAAGTGTAAAACATGATGTTAAAATCCTAATAAACGAACAAATCCAAAGCCTACTTAAGGGCCCAACAGTGGCAACCTGGCAGTGGTGGGGCTTGAACCCGCAACCTTTTAATTACTGGACCAGTACCTTAACCGCTAGGCTACAGCTGCCCTATGATGTATGATCTGAATGGTGTACAGATCTTGTAGACACTGGGTCATAGAGGTGCTCATTTGGTTCTTGTTGTATTTGTGGGGCATTTAGCTTTATTTATTTATTTATTTAGTTAGTTAGTTAGTTAGTTAGTTAGTTATCACATTTTCCTAGTTTTTGTCCCATTTCCCTGATTGTTACTTCCTCCACCGCTGCAGACCCCTGCCCTGACCAAGGAGAGCCACAGACTATCACGTGCCCTATTCTGCCACTTGCAGTTGCCAACCGCTTTTTTTCATCTGCAAGAGTCAGTCTTACAGAAAACAGTCATGCCATGAACAGCCAGTAGAGGTTGCAATTGCAGCAGCAATGTTCGACTCTGCTCCCTCAGACCCAGCAAATTGTGCCTGTTAGACACCCAGCCAGGTTGATAGCACAGCTGAGATTTAAACTCGAGCACTTAAGAGCTTGGGATTTCAATGGCGCCCCAGTCTACACCTCTGACTTGTGATTTATGTTCTTTTTCTTGGTGATGCTGTTCATCCTTGTTTAAGTCAATCCAGTATAACACACGTGTGCTGTTGTTATTATAAATGTGATTACGACCTCAAACTGAAGCTTAATTTTATGTTGTGTTTCTGTGATTTTGTCCGTCCTGTGTATGTTTGACACAAAAGATCAAACGGAGGAACAGGACACTGACTGTGGCCTTGACTCAGGTTAAGTGGGTGAAGTCTTGTACTGTGTGTACGTGTTTTTTCTAATCACTATTCCCATTCTCTCTTTCTTTCTGTCTCTCAGGGGTATAAGAGAAAAACAGAAGCAGCAAAGAAGGAGTACCTGAAGGCCCTGGCAGCGTACCGAGCCAGCCTGGTTTCCAAGGTAACGGCAGGAGGAGGAGGTCATGTCTTTGATATGTACGGGTCATTGGTGATGGGGGGATGAGCTATATTATACATTAGATGGAGAAATTTACGACAATCTCTGGGGAAGGCCTGTCACGGGAGATGCGTGTGTATGTGTGTGCATGCATGCATGCAGCACTGTGCAAAATTAGACCCCAAACCCAGTGCATTTGTATATTTGGGTGTATAATATAACACTATATATGATCGGTTTAAATTATAAAGGAGTAATTCTCTTTCTATAGGAACAGTATGCATTATACATTGCTGTGACAGAATCTAATCCATTAAAATTCACCTTCTGATATATTACTCAATCCGATTTCATTTCCTTATGCTTGAAATATGCATAATCCATAGATCGATAGCAAGTACCTAATTTATGAAAGCGATTCATCTCAGCATAGTTTCAACAGGAGCTGCGTAATGGATCGTTTTATTGCATATTTTCATCTACATAATAAAACACACCATTTTCATACCCCCTAATTTTACAGCCATTGTTTTCCTTTTCAAAAACACAAATTGCATTTTCATGCTAAACACTCCCTCCCTTCCCCTCTCTCTATCCCTCTCTCTCTCTCGTACTTCTTCTCCCTCCCCCATTTTCTATACTTCTGTCTGTAAGCTCTTTGGCCCAAAACAAGAGACTTGATTAAGCTATGAATGGTGTATTCATCAAGCCTCCTCCCTCAGCAGCTCCTATTAAACGCCTTTCTCGTCCTTCGTCTCACGTAATTAAATATTTCGTCAAAATCTGTTTCTTGCAGACGTTTTGATTGATGCCTCGCTGAACCGGCAGGCACTAAAAAGAAAGGAAAAATGAAATAACAGCTAAATCCATAGCACATTTAAAGTCTTCAAGGCTCCAATCATATATTTGTGGAGAAAATCACTGTTGTTCGTAAAGGATGTTATTTTTTATATATCTCTTTGGAGGGGTTGAAGAGTGCGCACTTGAACTGGGCTGAAAGAGATAAGTGATTGTGCTGAGCCTGAAGATGCTTGCTTTTATGCAGATCTTGCATTGGCTATGCACCTGCCCGCATTTTTTAACTTAATGTATTTTTGTGTCGCGTTTTGTTTTGATAAATGTATGTTACATGATTATGAGAAGCAAGTCAAAGCAGGCATTCTAAATCAAACCCTTTGTTGTGTTGAAATGAATTCTTGGCATTTATTCCAGATGCGTGATTAACTGTGAAATTCAGGTTACATATGAAACAAAAATACATTTTACGTGTCTACAAAATCTTGTTTGCGCGGTTAAAATGTATAAGTGGATGAAATGAAATGAAATAAATCATCCTAAATGCATTCATCTATCTAAGGTTTAATGTAAACCTAGTCGTGAGTTGGTGTAGGAATATTGCAAAAAAGACTTTTAGAGCCCCTCCAGGTCCCTTTGTTTAGTTTAAAGATGGATTTGTTTAGAAAGCTCTACAAGCAGGTGATATCCCTCAAACACACAGTCACACAGCCCTGCTCACCCAGTTTCTCTTTCTGTTTCTTTATGGAGTTTTGACAATTAATCATTTCATTCATTCATCTACTAGTTTCATATCGATCAGCCATTTTATAGTTCCATATACATGATTACTCTGATCATACATCACACCAGTTACTGGCAGCTAATAAAAGCACCAGCTTTTCATCAAAAACCATAAACACTGCCAAAAGCTAAAGCATAAACAACAAATGGCAATCAGGTTATGCAACACCCATATCACCCTTGTAAAATGGTAACTGCCCCTGCCTTCTTCAGCTTCATAAGCGGATTTGCAATTAAAAAAGTTGGGTTTTTTTTGTAATTTTCTGATGAGTTGTCACTAAGCCTTTGGAAAAACATCAGTTGGCCACTTACGGTAAAATTCATCAAGTTTCCTCCTTTTGGAAATAATGACTCTGACTGTGGATCAGTTGAATATCTGTAATATATTCTACACTAATGTATTACAACAAGTTTTTACTGACTTTTCTGGACTTTTTGTATTGTATCTGTAAAGAATATAACTTCTTGATGTTGATAGTGAGGATTAATTCCAGAGGCTGACTAAAATCTAGCCTAGTTGTGTTTACCAAGTTTATATGGTAGAACTGGTTGACATGGAAACCATGTGGGAAATTTTATTTTAACTAGACTGATTTACATGCTAAATAACTTTATGTATTATTATACAGGGTGAGTCAAAATTATGTTAACACTTGATTGGCGGGAATCATTTATTCACAAAACATACTTCATATGTGTAAGATGATTTACAGGACAGTCTCAACCTGTTTGCCATCATGTTTAACATTCAAAAACCAGTGAGCAACAGTACCAATTAAAGCCCGAACACACGTTTCAAGAGGAGTAGATCCATTAGTGTTCAGATCATTTTGACTCACCCTGTATTATTATTTATTATATATTATTATATTTATTGAATTATGGTACTTGTTTGAGATCGAGTCTCAAATTGTGTCTATGCTTACTCATGTACATGTAGGTGATTATATACTTAATTATATATTTTTAATACATGCAATTCAATTATTATATATATATTATAGCTGTGTTTTGGACAGTAAAATACACATATAACACTCTATTAAACTCATAAAACTCTGTTTCAATATTTATATTCAATATGTTCAATTAAATAAGTAAATTCAGTTTTTATATATATATATATTTACTAATTATGCAACCTGGATCAAAATTATTATTATTATATTATGCCCATTTATGTAAGCATTTAACTTTACTTGAATTGTGGTGTACCAAGATTTAGAAGCTTAATTTCACCTGTTTGTATCACTGCTTAGTTTTAATTGACACACTGGGTTTAAAGGTGCATGCAATTAAAAGAGCTGACCTACCCACGTCAAACCCCAACAGCTGTACAAACACGAACTGTAGGGTCAAATATCAAAACAAGCAGAATGCTGTTGTTATACTAATCTTGTTTTATTATATTTTTTCTGTGCTCTGTGATGTAAAACTCATCAGCTCTCTAATCTTACCGTTTTCTTCCTCTCTTAGACCTACAACGACCCAGTGGAGAGTAAAAGTGTCCAGTCCAGTCAGCCCTCATCCCACATGATGCCCCCTAACCCCTCGCTGTACAGTGTGCCCCCTCAGCCCTCCTCTCCTTACTTGGGCCCCAGCCCTTTCCCTCTGTCTGACCTACAGAGTTACGCGGCGGCCGGAGCGCCTCGGCATGCGCTGCCTCGCTCTGCCATGCTGCCCGCGCTCAGTGCCTCCCCTCCGGCTTCGTTTCAAATCAGCCCTCCTCTCCACCAGCAGCTCTCTCTGCACCAGGGCTCGCTCCTCAACCAGCCAATCCGCATGCAGCAGGTTCAGTCCCAGCCAATCATTTCTCACCAGATGGGCCTCCAGGCCTCCATCCACTCCCCGGCTCCAGGCCAGCAGGTTCGTAAGCTGCTGTTTTATTATATACATTTATTATAGTTTGTTATTATTATAGTCTGTTTACTCCTGGTTCCTTTCACATTTTAAAGCATGCCAGTAGGTGTAATGTGTGATGACCTGTGAATGACTAGCATCATGTAACGCAGGATAGCCGGTTGAACGACATAATTCTAATCAGGATGAAGTGGTTATTAAAAAATACATTACAAAATTTTTTATTTTTTATTTAGTCATTTGTAGTAACAGCTTTATTCTGACTATTGTCACAGTGGGTCCAGAGCCTGTCCTAGGTATGCTGAATACAGTCCCCTCAAACATACACCAATTAGTCATAACATTATGACCACCTTCCTAATATTGTGTTGGTCCCCCTTTTGCTGCCAAAACAGCCCTGACCCATCGAGGCATAGACTCTGATACCTTTCTATCAAGCCAGCATTAACTTCTTCAGCAATCTGAGCTACAGTAGCTCGTCTGTTGGATCGGACCGCACGGGCCAGCCTTCGCTCCCCTCATGCATCAATGAGCCTTGGTCACCCATGACCCTGTCGCCGGTTTACCACTGTTCCTTTGTTGGACCATTTTTGATAGATACTGACCACTGCAGATCGGGAACACCACACAAGTTTGCAGTGTGCAGTTTTGGAGATGCTCTGACCCAGTCGTCTAGCCATTACAATTTGGCCCTTGTCAAACTCGCTCAAATCCTTACGCTCGTCCATTTTTCCTGCTTCTAACACATCAATTCTGAGGACAAAATGTTCACTTGCTGCCTAATATATCCCACCCACTAACAGGTGCCGTGAGGAAGAGATAATCAGTGTTATTCAATTCACTTGTCAGTGCTCATAATGTTATACCTGGTTGGTGTATGAAGAATTAACCAATACAGCTAGGAAACCAGACTTCATATAGACAATAACTCGAAGCAAGGATTGAAACCAGGACCCTAAAGCTGTGTAGCACCAACACTAATTGATTCCACAAACTAAAACCTTGAGCACCAGCGGCTACCAGCTAAACTGTGGATAAATGCAGATCTCCAGCGGTGCGTGATTAGAGGACGTTGTAACGCAGTGCGATGTTTTGCGATTCAGGTGTCGAAGCGATTTAGGCTGCTGTGTTGTTTTGCGAGATGAAGGTGTGTATTGAGGTGTCATCTGAATCAGCAGAGACCTGCAATGTGTGAAGCCGAGCGAAACTGATTTTAGAAACAGCCTCTCTTTGCTTAGCACATCTCTGCAAAGTCACTAAAGGGGAAAAACATTTAAGGTGCTGAAAGGAGGTTACAGTTGGAAGATTGAATGTCAAACTCTAGCCGACTCTTCTCCCCTCTAGCGTTTGGAAATTGCTCAACACTATCAAGAATTCGATAAAAGAAACGAATGTTTGAATTAATTTTCCAGCAAGAATAAATGAGGATTTTTTTTCTCTGTGTTTTCTTAGGGCTTTTCTCACTTACAGTCAGAGTATCAGAAGACTGTGGGAGGCTCTCAGTCTCCTGGAGCTCCGAACCAAGTGGGACAGAACCCTGAATGGGACAGTGAGTACTGTAATCGGGAGTGTGGAGGAAACCACTGCAGGTGTGTGATATTTCTCTTTCACTATATTTCTTAATTAAAACTATTATATTATGATCCCTTCACACCCTTCCACATGTTTTTTGTTTTTATTATTATTATTTTGAGAACATGGACGGAATAATGAATTTGAAATGTAAAAGCAGATTTCTTGTGGCGCCCAGTTGGCACAGCGGGAACTTCCGCTAGCACACCAGCACCGAGATTCTGAGTTCGAAACTCGGCATTGCCATTGGTTGGCTGGACGCCATCCAGTGAGCATAATTGGAAGTACCTGCAGCAGACACGTTTCTGCTAGGGCGGGATGCCCGGACTATGTGGGTGGGGTCTTCAAACGCTGTGTAAGGACCCTGATTAGCAGATAGAGAGGCACCTGTGCAGAATGCATGGGTGAAAAGGGGTTCCACTAAGGGCTGCGCGTGGGTCGGAGGAGATGTGAGCAGCAATATACCCACCTCGACTGCAATCAGGGATCCCCCAGCAGCGGAAGACAAATTGGCTATGTTAAAATGGAAAGAAAGATTTTTCATTAAAAAAAATAAATAAATAAAAATAAAAATAAAAACATTAATACATGCAATTTTTAAGAACATAAAAACAAGAAACATAATTTAATATTCTTCAATAAATGCTAGGCTTTAGAAATCTTCAAATCTTGTCACTGTTTTGTGTCCAGATTAAGTCTTGAGCACCAAACCAAATACTCTTGTTTACACCTTTGCATACTTATCGTGTTAAATAAGCAGATCTCCATATCTCACTGTGCACTTGGTGTGTGTGTGTGTGTGTGTGTGTGTGTGTGTGTGTGTGTGTGTGTTACTCATGTAGTTATTTGGGATACTCTAGTTAAAAACGGAGTAAAGCATGGAGGCAATAAAACAATGTTGCTATTAGCAGCAGGTACTTTTATTATCCCTCATTTAGCTATATAGTTATGAATTCTACTTAAGCTGTAATAAACCACAATGCTAATTTACAGTACAAATGCATGTCGTTTTATTTAAATTATTATTGAAAAGGATCAGATGTAAAAAATAAAAATAAAAAAAAAAGCTATAATTATAAACCAGATGAAGTGTAAAAAATGAAAAATTGCAGAAATCAAAACAAAATTTAAGAAAAAAGAAAATAGATTCCATGGAACCTTCCAGAATTATTACAGCTGTTATGGCAAATGTGTTGTTTCCAATAGAAAGTAGCCCATACTGAATTCTAGTACAGTGGTACCTTGAAACTCAACGTCAATTGGTTCTGGGACTGGCATTGAGTTTCAAGGTATTTTTTCCCATAAGGATGTATGGATGGAACTGCATTTATTTTAGGCTTATGTAAAATAATGGGGTTGTTTTTGACACGTATTCACTGAAAATAACACAAATATAATATAAAAACACTGAAATAAAAAGCTGATTCTTACAATTTCTCAGAGCCCTGAGCTGTAACACAAGTTTAAAAGTGAAACAGGAAGAAAATCCAGATAAACACAGATACATGTGGATGCTTTCAGAGTGAATCTGGAGGTTATTGCACACAAATGCAGTTTCGTATCATATGCACACTTTGACGACGTTTTACCGCACCACTCAAGCCGAGCGCTAAACAAAATGACTATTCATTGTTAATTTGAAATTAAATAAATACATTTTTGAAAAACAAACTGAACATGTTGAGTTTAAGGGAAAGGTTGAGTTTAAGGATACACATTTCTCGATGAAGGGCGTTGAGTTTCAAAGATTTTGAATTTATTTACCACTGTATTTAGGGTACTAAGCATTTCAAATAACAGCATACACAGTGGAAGTCAAAAGTTTATATACACTTGCAAGACACTTAAACTGTCCTTTTCTGTAAATAAAAGATTTAAATGAATACGTCTTTGTCCAAAAACATTTAACATTTAAGTTTATTGTTTTTTCCTTAAAAAGGGTCACAAATATACATAAATCAAATAATATTACTAATTTGTTGATGTAGAAAGTTTTATAATATTGTTAAACTGTCACTGCCTTATTCCATATTAGCAAATAAAATTGACTGTAGCTGCTGACCTTTCTGTGTCCATAAAAACACTGGAAAATAAGCAACACTACCCACACTAAAGTAAACTTCACATCATCATGGGCTTAGAAGCTGCCATTCAAAGAAAAAGCCCTGCTTCTATTTTTGTTTTTCTTTGTCTAGATGATATATGATCTAACAGCACACTTTAGTCAAACTCTAGGTTGACAGTTTTGGAGCAGGGTTTTTTTGTGCATTAGCCTCTAAGCCAATGACAGTGTTAAGCAGCTCTGATTGTAAACAGTAGAACCCATGTTTCAGCAGATTCTAATTCATAGAAAATCTTTCTTTGGTTGTTCTTGGATTTCATTCGACCATCCATACTTTTCTTCCCAACCTTGGAAAGAGACCACTATGCCATGTACTTGTAATCTAGTTGTATCCAATTACCCAAGTACCGTTAAACTTCACCCCTACCGATACAACCCTTCACTGCTGACTGAGAAGCTTCACAAGTGACACACACATGTGCAGTACCGACTGCATCTTTTCACCTGCACAGGGCGAGTTCATATGCGGATCGGCTTTGTGTACAGAGAGCCACACCCTGACCAGCAATATTCCACAACTCTGCGTAGGCGCCATCAATCAGCCAGCAGAGGTCGTAATTGCTCTGTTTTTTCCCACCCTGTGAACAACAGCCAATCTTTGATCATGTAGCCGATTTGATACAATGTATTCAAAATCCTAGCTCTGGTTTTTTTACCACTGCGCCAACTGGGCGCCCCCCATGCCATGTATTTTTCACAGGTGCAGTTAAATATGGCCTAATTTTTTAGTTTGTTTTATTTTTCCAAGATGTTTCTTTTCTGGTTACTTCAGAAGCCATAATTGAATTCTATAATAATGTTAAATGTTTTAGACCAGTTTTTCTTTATCCACAGTAAAAAAAATTTGTATTAATACTTGTTACCCTCAGCTCTCTGCATACATTGTTAGAATACCAAATAGCTTTCTATTTAAGGTACATTATTACTACATAATGGCACTGTGCACTTTATTGTCAATGAATCAGTCATTAATAGTCACCACCTTTCTTTCAAAAAGCACTGGGTATTGTTACGTGATATAAAACAGATACGTAGTTAGTCCTGATTAGAGAATATTTCATGTATCGTGCTGTTCCAGACCATTGGAAAAGCATCATGAGAATCTTAAAACTTAATAATGTTTTTGTTAATGTGGCAGTGATTGGCTCTCAGGTCTTATTTTCTGCTGTTTGGTTCAGAACTTTCCTGTATGTGAAGTATGTTTGTCTGTGTAATTATTTGTCTAGACTCATTTTGAGCCAGAATAGTTCTGTTGAAAATACACCAATTAGGCATAACATTATGACCACCTTCCTAACTGACTGGTCTGCGACTATGCAGCCCCATATGCAACAAACTGTGATGTACTGTGTATTCTGACATCGGACCACACGAGCCAGCCTTCGACACGTGCATCAATGAGCCTTGGCCACCCATGACCCTGTTTACCACTGTTCCTTCCTTGGACCACTTTTGATAGATACTGACCACTGCAGACTGGGAACACCCCACAAGAGCTGCAGTTTTGGAGATGTTCTAGCCATCACAATTTGGCCCTTGTCAAACTCGCTTAAATCCTAACGCTTGCACATTTCTACTGCTTCTAACACATCAAGTTTGAGGATAAAATGTTCACTTGCTGCCTAATATGTCCCACCCACTAACAGGTGCCGCGATGAAGAGATAATCAGTGTTATTCACTTCACCTGTCAGTGGTCATAATGTTATGCCTGATCGATGTAGTTCTCCATGTTATCTGGAGGAAGTTCTAGAACCCAAATTGTGACATTAGGTCTTTAAATAAGATGACTTTTCACAAAAAAAATCAATGTCTACCTGCTAATCTATAAAATCCTATACAAGTATTTAGCTTTTCTAATATACTTTTTGTTTTGTTTGTGTTGCTTTTGCAGTGGCAGCATGATAGGCAGGGACAAGCAACTCTACCTCACTTGAAGTGAATGGAGAAGAAACAAAAAGAGATGACAACACCAGGGAGTATCCTACACCTCTCCACCCTTTCCCCCTCCGTCACCTTCTGTTTTTTTCCTCAGTGTAATTTTTCATTGGTTTTTAGAAGGATGTGTACGCGTGTTCTGAAGACTACTAGTGATCCTCTCATTTTTTGCCAAGCACTTAAAATGTATAGGCCTCCCACTGGAGACTATTCAGAGCACTCATACTTTCTCTGAATTAAAAAAAAAAAAGACAAAAAGATATAATAAAGGAAAAAAACAAACAAACAAACTACCGAAAAACTGGCCTTCGGGGCGAATGAGCTTTAACTAAAATAGAGGAAAACATTCCTCTTCTTCTCCTCTTTCATGCTCTCATTTTAGGTTTTTATTTATTTCTTGCTTGCTACGATGCTTTTTGCCAATAACAGGTCCTGTACTGTAGAGAAATACTTATAATGACGTCATCGATGAGCGACAAGTTACTGTAGGTCCACCTGATGCTCTGTGAATTTTGAGAGATATTAGTAAAAAAAAAAGTAAAAAAGTAACACGTGAATAGATAAATACATTTAACAACTTCTTTTTGTAATTTTAAAGACCTGCTGGGGTCTTTAATGATCTGTCACAGTGTGATTGTAAATATCACTTTTTTGGGGGATCAAATTGGGAAAATGAAGTCCAGATATTTTTTCTTCTTTAATATGACTTATAATTCATTGATTTGTATTTTAAATGGTATTATGTGAGTGTGTGCTGGTATGTGACTGGATGAGTGCGTGTGTGTGTGTGCGTGTGTGTTGAAAATTTGACTAGCATGTGCAGGTGATATCACACAAACACAATCTCACATTAGACCTGTACTCACTGGTGGATTTGTAGATAAAGATATGGCAGGTCTCTTTATTAGAGGGACGCTGGTTGTAGCTCTGGCCGTGTAAACGAACTAGGAACAGGAACATGACAGCCTGATTCTCCGTGTTTTAAGATTTTCCGAACAGGCTTGTTCTGAGAACCAAATTCGTGTAGGATTTCGATTGGCTTTATTTATTATCTCAGGTTGTACATTTCAGTTGGATGAAAATGGGGGTCAGGTTTTACAGGAATTGAAGCAGCAGAATGAAAATAAAAGATAAGATCTGCACTTAAATTGTTGTGTTTGCTTGGTCAGACTGATGATTCCATAGCAGTGCAGTGCAGTGAACTGAAATGTGCTATGTGTGAGATATTACAGCACACATTCAAACTACAGTGGGTCTATAGTTTTCTAGTAGCTTTGCTAGGTGTTATATTGTGTTGATCTCATTCTTAAGTTTTGTGAATAAAAAAAAAAAAAATACATTTGATCATTTATTCAAGCCATTTCTTTTTTTCTGTAGCATATTTTGGTTGGTAAAAGAGAACCTTTAAGACATTTCATTTGTGTACAAACCTGCCAATTGTAGTTATTTTATTTGTAAAGCCAGTAATTATAATTCTTTTCAATTGTTACCAACTTATCTTTTTTTCTCAAGTTGCCCAACAATTATTTAATTGTTTAACAGGTTTCCTATCTATTTATGAACAAAACGAGATCATTTTTGCTTGTAACTACATTATTTGAATTTTCCAGTTTGTTTGTTTGTTTTTTGTTATTTTGGTTTGATGAAGACTGCCTTTTGGTTTCTTTTTTTTACTTTTATGATACTGGCATATTCTTTCCTTACCAGCCAGGTCATTTTTGTGTCACTATGCCTTTTTTGTTTCATTTGTCCGTAATAAAAATGTTAAAGGTGAACTGAATTGTTGTTGTTTCTTTCTTGCACATTGAAGGCAGATTAACACAAGTTAACAACTGAAAATAACTGTAAAATTCAATTGTGATATTCTGCTAGCAAACCAGCGCTGGGTTCAGCCCTGGTTCTGGACTACTTTGCTTGGGGGGGCAGTGAGAAAATCTGGGGGGGCAATGCACACCCCAGCAAAATGCGGCAGCATGAACAACGATTGGCTGTGGAAAAAGATAAAAATAAAAAATAAAAAAAACTGAACAACGGGGGAAAACTAGACGTTTTTTAATTTTTGTTTCAAGATCAAAAATCAAATAACAAACAAACAGAAGAGGGGCAAGCCATAGCCTAGTGGTTAAGGTACTGGACTAGTAATCAGAAGGATGCTGGTTTAAGCCCCACCACTGCCAGGTTGCTGCTGTTGGGCCCTTGAGCAAGGCCCTTAACCCTCAATTGCTCAGACAATATACTGTAACTGTAATGTAAGTCGCTTTGGATAAAAGCGTCTGCTGAATGCCAAAAATGTAAATGTAAAATGAAAAACGGATCGTATTTTAATTTTCCGTAATCAACATTTTCTATCAGTTCAACCGGAAATAAACGCACAAGCGTGTGTATGTGCTGACATGCGTATATTTGCTTCATAAACTCATATTCGCTTCAGTGTAAATTAAGCAAGTGTTGAGAAGACAGAGCAAAAGGTAGTAATAACGTGACGACGCTTCCCCTTTTCTGACTTTTGTGTCTGCCGTACTTTTTCCCTGCCCTTGTAATTCACACAAGAACTATTTATCCTAAATAAAAGGGCTATTCTAAGAAAAAAGAATGTTGTTTTCTGACGTCATCATAACAATATTTAAATTTACATAAATTTACATAAAGACTCAATTCTGTAATACAGGCATAACCAATCGTACATGTCACTGTGTAACTATTACAACATTTAATGCATTTTATTCAGCGTTCTGCTTCATGCACTTTTTAGACTCTCCTTTAGTTTGTTATCGCAGATGAACCTCGCATTTAAGAAATAGCTATAACTAAAAATGAACAAAATAACTTTTTGAAATATATTTAATTGTTAGTTACTGCAGAGTTAGTTTGTGCAATTTTATTCATTTCTGGATGTTTATTGGCCAAGAACAAGAAATACTATAATACAAGAAAAATAAATACATGACGTATCGGACGTCAGGCGATCATCCAGTGTAAAACTAACTTGATACACAGAGCCCTTTGCTTGCGTTGCTCTGCCACTGGACATTAGGTGCCCCCTAGCAAGCCCAGTAGTTTTGTGAGTGGTAAAAGACCAAAGTAAAAGTAGGTGGGGGCTTTGATGCTGTGTAGGAACCCTGGTTAGTAGCCCGACACATCCACGTTCAAAATTGAAGGAACGCTGAGATCAGTGCGAGACTCTCCCTGCGCAAGACTGGCCTCATCTGTGAATCCACCAAAGTATGGGTGAATAAGAAGGGGTCGGTGGACTGTGTACGCATTAGAGGGAGCATGTGTCTGGCAAATATACTTTTCTAGGATGCAATCTGGGTCCCCAGCAGCAGAAAAAGGGTGAAAATACATAAATAAAATAGTAAAAAACTGCCAATAACTCACAAGGAAACATTTCCCCTTATTGTAGTTCTTCCAACAAACACACACACACACACACACACACACACACCTACTCTGTTAAACCTTCAGTATATCTCTTACACAGAACTTTCTTACCGTGTGGGGTGCACTGGCTCTGCCCACAGACTTTTAGTTTTCATAGTCTTAAGTGCTCTCTTCACACAGATTCTAGAACTTTCTACACGTATAAAAAGTATAATAAGAACTATTTTCACAGCTTCTAGATCTGTCTTTCTATATATAATGCATTATAATAAAAAATAAACACAGAGGCCTGCAACATATAAATCATGTCCACGACTCATAAATTGTCTTATACATTTTTGAATTGTCCATTTAATCCTATTAAGTAACTACATTTATTAGAGTTTATGTGCAGTCAAAATTACAATGACAGTCCTGTCCTCCTGCAGATAAAACGTTTATTATCTGATGGTCTACAGCTTCCATTTCTTAAAGAGTCTGTTTGCAATGCGCATTGGCACTGTGATGACAGTTTCTAGAACTGTTGACCAACATTCACCTCAGATACAGATACATACACTCTTTAGATAAATTCTAGAACATTTAATGAATTCTCTCACGTTTTTCACTTGTATTTCTCTTATATGATACTCTACTAACTAATACTAAAGGTTAAAATCTTATATACCAATCAGCCATGACATTAAAACCACCTCCTTGTTTCTACACTCACTGTCCATTTTATCAGCTCCACTTACCATATAGAAGCACTTTGTAGTTCTACAATTACTCCAACTAGTTGGTCCACCTTGTAAATGTAAAGTCAGAGACGATTGCTCATCTATTGATGCTGTTTGAGTTGGTCATCTTCTAGACCTTCATCAGTGGTCACAGAACGCTGCCCACGGGACGCTGTTGGCTGGATATTTTTGGTTGGTGGACTATTCTCAGTCCAGCAATGACAGTGAGGTGTTTAAAAACTCCAGCAGCATTGCTGTGTCTTATCCACTCATACCAGCACAAAACACACTAACACACCACCACCATGTCAGTGTCACTGCAGTGCTGAGAATGATCCACCACCCAAATAATACTTGTTCAGTGGTGGTCCTGTGGGGGTCCTGACCATTGAAGAACAGGGTAAAAGCAAGTTAAGAAAGTATGTAGAGAAACAGATGGACTACAGTCAGTAATTGTAGAACTACAAAGTGCTCTAATATGGTAAGTGGAGCTGATCAAATGGACAGTGAGTGTAGAAACAAGGAGGTGGTTTTAATGTAATGGCTAATCAGTGTATAGCATTCTGACTCCCTTTTTAAAATGTGATGGTGTAGTCCACGGGCACTTTTGCAAGTTTTTAAATTTTCTTTCCTTATAGTGAGCTTGCTCTACCCACATTCACTTAATTAACAGTGTCTAGAACTTTCTTTCATATTATACTTTATGCTCTGAGGAATTTTAGTAAAACACTGATATTTATATGGGCAGCTTAGGAAATATATATATTTTTTGTATACAGTAGACCCTTGAGTTACGAACAGTTTACCATACGAACATTTTGGGTTATGAACGATCTTTTTCAACTTAACGTACGAACATAGGTAGGGGGTAGTTTGGGAGGTCTGGCACGGATTAATTCTATTTACATGATTTCTTATGGGAAAAATAGGTTTAACTAACGAACATTTTGACTTAAGAACAACCCTTCAGAACCAATTAAATTCGTAAGTCAAGAGTCCACTGTACTTCCTACATGTTTGTGTACGTTTACTTCAAATGTACACACGGCATTTAAATATTTACTTATAAATAAGAAAAAAGAAATTAATAATATTATTTCTTGCCTTTATTGGCAGTAATGACTTTGAAACATCAAGTTTAAGAAATAATTCGATTTTTGCAGCATTCTGGTTTAATTTTTAACCATTACTCTTTCCAAACTGGACCCACGGCAAGCCTGACCAGAATAATATGGAAGAGAAACATGACAATTAAACAAAATGACATACTGCAAGTACATCTATTCTATCTACTTTTATTTTTATAAATTATGAACTGTATGCTGCTTCACTCACAGGCAGTCTTTTTACAGGTTGTCGATTCTTTCAAATGATTTTACAGTATATCATTCCTTGTAAATTCCACAGAGGGTCAACAAAACACTCAGCTCAATATTTTACACATAAATATCTAATATGTTGATTTACTATATAAATAAAGCATTATACAGTATGTATAGGGGCATTTAAAGCAGAAATATCACTGCTAGAGGGTCTAACATATTTTCATTTAATTTTTAAGTTCATGCATTTAATACCTGAAGTAGTGCAAAATTAAAACTATACAGCAGAATTGCCGAGCACCCCACTTCCCCAAACCCCATTCTATGTTTTATTCATACTGCAGCAGACACCTCTGCTAGTATTGAATTGTCAAATAGATCATTATTGAGCAATTGGAAACCTGAAGCACCATTCCATGCTATGACACATATTATGTGGAAATCACAGTCATACATTCTTAATGAAACACAAAATAATGGGGGTTGGAGGGAGGTGAAATGGAAATGCTTTGTGTGTGCTGGAGCCGTTCTGTTTGTGTTTTTTTCCGCACTTCACACACTGTGTTTTTCTGTACGTTTTATTTTGGAGGCTGCACAGAAATTGGAGGAATTAACAGTAAGGGTAAACAAGTACTCAGCTATTTTTTACAGGGTTTAATCACTATAGATTTAAACACATGAGTTTGCACATATTAAAAAAGTAGGTATAAAAAGTAAACGAATATACTGTGAATTTGCATTTTAATGTGTTTTAATGTGTTGTGGATTTGATTTTTTAACGGGTATGATTGCTATTTTACCCATCAATCAACAATGTGTGTGTTTGAAAACCTAGCCAGCTGCCTTGCTGTCTTACTGTTTACATAGGCAGCTGCCTAAGTAGAGAGGATTCTAATAAGTCATCTGACTCATAAGGCAGGTTATTCGAACGCGCTATTTAGACAGTGATACATCGGGTTTCGCTTACTAAGCTATCACAGTTAGTATCATGCCATTCAAACCAATGGGATAAGGTGGCACAACGCACTAGCATGTCAAATAACATCTTCCTCCGTGTACCAAAAAATGGTTAAACTGTCCCTGACAAGCCCGAACTTAATAAATTTACTTGTACACGTTTACACAAATTAAAAATTGAATGCTGGGATTGCCTTCACCACTAAGGCAGCATCGGATGCTTACTCGTTCTTCTGTCGCCTCACAGCAAGAAAGTCCTGGGTTTGATCTCCAGGCGGGGCGGTCCGTGTCCTTTCTGTGTGAAGTTTGCATGTTCTCCCTGTGTCTGTGTGGGTTTCCTCCGGGAGCTTAATTGGAGACACTGAATTGCCCTATAGGTGAATGGGTGTGTGTATGTGTGTCTGCCCTGCGATGGACTGGCACCCCGTTCAAGGTGTTACTGTGTGCCTTGCGTCCATTGAAAAGCTGGGATAGGCTGCAGCACCCCAACCCCGCCCCCAATATTGTTACAAAGGTATTGTTTATGACATCACAAATGAATAATATTACTACCTGCCGTTATTATCAGTAATTACTTTAAAAGATCAAAGTTAAGAAATAATTTTCTTTTTGCAGCATTCTGGTTTAATTTTGGCCCATTACTCTTCCAAACTGGACCCACGTTAAGCCTGACCAGGATACTGTGGAGTGGAAGATACTGTAAGTACATCTAGAACTTTTATTTTCAAAAATACAACCCCAAATCAGTAAAAGATGGGACGGCATGGAAAATGCAAATAATAAAAAAAACACAGAGTTTCTTACATTTACTTTGACTTTTATTTCATTGCAGACAGGATGAACCGGAGATATTTCATGTTTTGTCTGCTCAACTTCATTTCATTTATTAATAAACATCCATTCCTGCATTTAAGGCCTGCAACACATTCCAAAAAAAGTTGGGACGGTAAAGCATTTACATCTTTGTAATGTTGCTATTCCTTCCAAGACTGCAGGCAGGTCAGTCCAGTACCCGTACCCTATTCTTCCGCAGCCATGCCTTTGTAATGTGCATGTGGTTTTACATGTTGAAAACTGCATGGACGTCTCTGGAAAAGATGACGTCTTGAAGGCAGCACATGTTGCTCTAAGATCTCAATGTACTTTTTTTGCATTAACGCTGCCATCACAGAAGTGTAAATGACCTTTACCAAGGGCACTGACACAGCCCCATACCATGACAGACCCTGGCTTTTGGACTTGATAACAGTTGCTGATAACAGTCTGGATGGTCTTTATCATCTTTGTAGTGCACAGCATCCATTTTTTCCAAAAAAAGACCTGGAATGCTGATTCATCTGACCACAATACAGGTTTCCACTGTGTAATGGTCCATCCTAGATGCCTCAGGGCCCAGAGAAGTCGAAGTCACTTCTGGACATGGTTAACATAAGGCTTCTTTTTTGCACAGTAAAGTTTTAAGTGGCATTTGTGCATGTAACTCTGTATTGTAGTGCTTGACAAAGGTTTGCCAAAGTAATCCCTCACCCATGTGGTTATATCAGCTATTTGTTGAGAGGCGGTTCTTGATGCAGTGCCGTCTGAGGGATCAAAGATAACGGGCGTTCAGCTTAAGTTTGCGCCCTTTGCCTTTACGTGCTGTAATTCCCCCTGATTCCTTGAAGTGTTTAATGATATTATGCACTGTAGAGGGAGAAATATGCAAATCCCTTCCAATCTTTCTTTGAGGTACATTGTTTGTAAACATTTCAATCATTTTCTCACACATTTGTTGACAAACTATCTAACTAGGCTGAATCTTTGCTCATCAAAGACTCAGCCTTTCCTGGATGCTGCTTTTGTACCAAACCATGATTACCATCACCTGTTTGGAATCACATTATTTTTTAGATTTTTCATCTTATTACTAGCTCTAAATTGCCCCTGTCCCAACTTTTATTGGAATGTGTTGCAGGCCTGAAATGCAGGAATGGAGTTATATTAACAAATGAAATGAAGTTGATGCTGCTTTACTCACTGGCAGTCTTCTTGCAGGTTGTCTATTCTTTCAAATTGCTAATATATTAGGATATAAAATAATATTAAATGTTTTAAGTCTTCCAAGAACCGCAGTGCCCTTGATCATTTTAATATGGAAGAAGCTTGGCACACTTTTGAGTTCCTAGAATTGTCTATCCAATCAAAATATTTTCATTCCCACTGTTCCTGGTTTTATTAAAAACAAGCAAAAAAAAAAAGATTACCACTGATTGAAAAGATTACATGTAACAATTAGCAAACATAGCAGAAGTAAAAGGTTTGTGCTCTCAAGGACAAATTGATTAAACAAAGTTACAGAGCTGTATTTAAACAACCCTGTCAGATGAACTGATTCTGTAATCTGATTGTTGAAAGTTTGAAACCACAAATCATTTCTAAGCACACACAAGATTTCACAGCTAGGTCTTAGATAAAGAAGGTATAAGTAACGCCGGAAGTCACTCAAAAAGTTGTTGAATGGCCTGTTAATTGCAGAAACATTAATATTAAAGTGAGAAGTAAGCAATGAACGGCACCAGTCATCTCTATTACTGCACCCTACATAAAAAAAACAAGCATAGAGGTGTGTTTCCAAAATGTGTACAAGAGCATTTAGCAAATAAGAACAGAGGTGAGCTGAACAAATGTAGAACTGTTTCACAATGAATCAGCTCAGTGGTTGCAAATATGATTTTAATAACATCACACTAGTGAAGTATGAAGGTGGAAGCATCTTGGTATGAAGCTGCTTCTATGCCAACAGTGGTGTAGCATTTTACATCGTCTGTGGTAACATAAATGTACCAGCACACTTTAAGCGAGAATTTAGTCTCATTGACCAATAAGCAAGAACGCTAGATATTTTTACAAGAGGCTCTACAATAAAAAGCCAAAATACCATAAAAAATTTATTTATTTATTTATTTATTTATTGGTTGATTGGCTACCCTAGACAGTAGCCAATCACCTGTGCTAACAGCATCACTGAGATTCGAACCCCAAATCCCCAGATATCAGCGGTGGTGGGCTGGCGTACTTTGAAATTATTATTATAATTGCAGTATGTTGTTTACAACGTACTTTTTAATTCATATTTGTAAATAAAAAAATTATTGATGTGTGTAAATTTAAAGAAAATATGTACATAGAAACTATACACTCACTCCCTTTCTTAACCGCTTATCCAATCGGGACACACGTGCAGACACATGTGCAGCAGCCGACTGCATCTTTTCACCCGCACTAGGCGAGTACATATGCGGATCAGCTTTGTGTACGGAGAGCCACACCCTGATCAACTGAGCGGCCACATGAAGAACGATTGGCCTGTTGTTCATATAGGGGGGGATTAGCCGGATAGGGACTCTCTCATAACTGATGCAACTACGACCTCTGCTGGCTGGTTGATTGTGCCTGCACAGAGACGGGGAAGGAGTGCGTTGATCAGGGTGTGTCTCTCCGTACACGGAGCTGGTCTGCAGCTGATCTCGTCTAGTGTAGGTAACATAATGCATACGGCTGCTGCCCACGTGTCAGAGGGAGTGTGGGTTAGCTTCATTCTCCTCAAATCAGAGCCGGAGCTGGCATTAGTGGAGAGGAAGCATGACACAATCAGGCAATTGGACACGCTAAAAGTCGGAAGAAAAAAAGGAGAAAATGCATTAAAAACAAAATATAAAAAAAATAATAATATTAAATACATCAGTGATGATTGACAGATGGATTAAACAAATAAGTATGTATAGGGGACATTTAAAAAATAAACAAAACAGCAGTTATGAACACAACTTCAGTACTTGGTTGGTAAAATATTTAATATAAATGTAAATACTTAATGCTACCAAACCACTATTAGAAAACAGAAACCTCATCAGAGATTATTTACATTATTTACAAGGTCTAGAACAAGGTTTGTTTTGTTTAACATGATCAGATTACATACTCACATGTCAGCCCAGTGATTATTTCCAGTAGTAGAAAAGCTACACACTAATGTTTTTATCATAAATTATGAAACATTTTCAAATAAAAGAATAATAATAGATTTTTGAAGAGCATTCATTTAAACACCACAGACTAATGAAAAGCAAACATATGGTCAAAAGATCTGAAACAAGAAGGCAGTTTGATTGTTGCTTTATGGAAACTTTCCACTTTTGCAGTTTTATTTTGTGGTGCAACGTGCACCAAACAGTCTCTGTGACAAGAGGTTTATTTCCTTGCTTTCACTCTGGACATATTTTGCTTGCTTTGATGTGGTCACATAACGTATGGTCTATGGTTTCCATGTCAACATTTTTATCTAACGAGACCACATATGCAACTGGTCTGGTAGTTATAAAAGCGAGTCAGTGTGAAGTAAAATCCCCCATATTTTTTTTTTTACTCTTTGCATTAACAATGCAGAAGAGAGAGAGAGAGAGAGAGAGAGAGAGAGAGAGAGAGAGAGAGAGAGAGAGCGAACATACCCAGGAAACGTGGGCAGATTTGACAAGAACAGACTTTCAGTTTCTTCTTTTTATATTTTATATGAAGTTTCCTTTTTTAAAAAGAGAATTTTGCACCCTGCATGATAACCATGGCGGTTAAATGAGGTGTTTGCTTGCTTTGTTTAGAAAATGTTGCTGAAATGATGTTGAATTGAACCTCTTTCCATACAGCATGGCTTTATTTCTGCAAGACATACAATACAAATACAATATAATAAACCTTCCTGTCCGTGTTATAATGAATATAAAAATGCATCTGCTAGTTTGTAACATTTTAAAACTATAAACATTTTATCATAGTTAAAACTATAGTTTTATGTTAACAGTTCATTTCACGAAAATGAAGAAATTAGCCGCGATGAAGAATATATGTGGAACGGAGCCGGTCAGGTGGCACAGCGGTGAAATACGCTAGCACACCAGTGCTGGGATTTCAAATACATGAACAACTATTTGGCTGTTATTCAGAGTGGGATGAGCCGGACCAGGGTTCCTCGTAACTGGTGCAATTATGACCTCTGCTGGCTGATTGATGGTGCCTGCACAGAGTTGGGGAATAATGCATTGATCAGGGTGTGGCTCTCTCAGGCTGATCTGCATATGAACTCGTGCAGGTGAAAAGATGCAGTCGGTACTGCACATGTGTCTGAGGAAGCGTGTGTCAGTTGTGAAGCTCCTCAGTCAGCAGTGGAGGGTTGTATCGGTAGAGGTGAAGCATAATGCAATCAGGATAATTGGATATGACTAAATTAGGGGAGAAAATTGGAGGAAAAAATCGGAGAAAAAGAGAGAAAAAAAGAATATCTGTGGAACATAATGCAATTCTCATTTATCATTACTAGAAATAGCTTGTTGTTTTTTTTTGTTTTTTTTGCATTTTGACAATTTTAAAGCAACACAAGGCAACTATCAGAGTTCTATTGATACAAAAAAGTTGCTGTTTAGTCTGCAGGATCATCATTTATAATGAAATCCATCACAGCATATGACAAACAGTACAAACATGCATAAGCTGGTATAATAAGTACAAAGCCTGGTAAAAGAAAAAGGGCAAATGTAGATTGAAGAGTCCATCTTTATGTTATTTCTCATATTTGAATGAATTAATATTTTTCAAAAAAAACCTTCCTTAAATCCATGAGTACAAAGATTCAGGCATAATAAAATGTTAGGCAACACATTGTAGATTGTGTGTATTTGTCATGCACACAGTATTTGAGACGCTGTGGGTGGGCGTATTTGTGTTAAAAAAATGCTATAAACACAACTCTAGCACAGGAAGCATGTTTTTTTTTTTCACCAAAAAGTTTTCCATAGCACGTTTACCTTTCACATCTCACATTTAATGTGATAAACCACATGAGTTGCCATGTTGGAACTGAAATAACAGCCTTTAACTGATCTTGATCCACTCATATCAGAAGTATGAGTCACAGCTCAAAATCAGAGCAGAGCCTAGTTCTCACAGTGCCGTCGAGCACTTTTGCTCAGGGTCTGTTAGAGAGGCGATTGCAGGGCAGCTTTTAGCCTATAATACTAATATGATAGTTCCCAATAGCAGAGGAAGCTGTAGGCTTTAACTGGGATGCATTGACTCATACAGATACAGTGGCAGGCTAATTTAAATAATGCAGTTAGCTACGCTACAAGCTATTTGACAAAGTTTTCCTCTGATCAAGACTACAGAGAATGTACCAAATAATAAAATCAACACATTAAAAAGGTTTGACCTTGCAGTAACCAAATTCCAATTAGAAACACAGATGCATCAGTGCTTTCTATTAGGCTGGTAAACAACATGAAGAACATGACGGTATTTTCTAATATTTCTAATATTGTGTTGGTTCCCCTTTTGCTGCCCCATACGCAACAAACTGTGATGCACTGTGTATTCTGACACGTCTCTATCAGAACCAGCATTAACTTCTTCAGCAATTTGAGCTACAGCAGCTCGTCTGTTGGATCGGACCACACTGGCCAGCCTTCGCTCCCTACATGCATCAATGAGCCTTGGCCGCCCATGATCCTGTCGCCGGTTTACCACTGTTCCTTCCTTGGACCACTTTTGATAGTGATTGAGTCTATACCTAGTTTGATAGTGACTAGTGATACTGACCACTGCAGACCGGGAACACCCCACTAGAGCTGCAGTTTTGGAGATGCTCTGACCCAGTTGTCTAACCATTACAATTTGGCCCTTGTCAAACAGGCTTAAATCCTTACGCTTACCCATTTTTTCTACTTCTAACACATCAACTTTGAGGATAAAATTTTCACTTGCTGCCTAATATATCCCACCCACTAACAGGTGCCGTGATGATGAGATAATCAGTGTTATTCCCTTCACCTGTCAGTGGTCATAATGTTATGCCTCGTCTTTGTATATTTCCATGGGCTAAGAGGAAGCTGAACAAAAATAAAAAGTCTAATCACATAGATTAAAGAAGAAACAGGAATATGGGCTTCTTTTGAATTACTAGCTACTACAACCATGACAACGTAAAGCAACTAAACTGTGGAAATTGTCACACATGTTCAAGTAGCTTCTAATTCACAGCAGACCCATTTTGTGGTTCCCTGACCATACAGACAAATTTCCTGTCAGCATAAGCTGGCAGTTTGGGTTTTCTTTCTGACTTAGCAAGAGACCACTGTTCTATTTATTTATTTTTATGGGAGCAGTTAAACTCGCCCTATTTATCATAGCATAAAGAATGTTTTTCCAACACTGAATGTGGAGCATATTAACAGTTGCTGCCGTCAGACTATTTCACTTATTGAGAGTTAATTAAAAACTAGAAAAATGCGTGCACATAAAACCCTGCATCTGTAAAAAGACGTGCATTTATTCAGTGACAATCTTTTTCTCAATATAAAAGCTGGAGAAGCTAATTTTGGATTATGTAATGAGTAAGTGATAAACCCAGGCTGAATAATAACACCAATGATACCAGATTTTGTAGTTTTACCTGCAGATATTTAGATTTGTGCAACAAATCTATATGTTTAGTACATTTGGTTTGTCTTTGTTACAATAATAGCCTGGCAGCATAGTGGATGAGTTGTCGCATAGCCCCAGAAACCTAGATTTAGTCTGTACATTTTGACAACGCATGTGTGGAGGTTTTCTTGGTTTGAGCTCAGAGAGCTGCAGACTAGCATTCCCCTGCCCAGGCACGTGCAGAATTTACACCAGCATGTGGTAAACTGTCACACAAAGCCTCTGATGTATAGAGCTTCACACATCAGAGCTCGCTATTGCAGCAGCACTGATGAGAAACCACATCAACCTTTCCTCCCTCAGACACAGTCAATTGTGTGCTTAAAGTGCTCAAACTCTCTGCAGTGGTGAGCTAGTGTATTAAAATGCTGAGTCATCTGAGTGCCCTTGTGTGTGGCACGTGACTTGTGTTTTCTCCATGCATTTCAAAACAGTGCGTGGGTGACATTGCCACTGGAGGGACTGGCCAATTAAAACAAGTCTGATGCCATGTAAGGTGTGTGATGCCATGTAATGGATTATGTTAATTGAGTCATATTCTTCTACCACAGCCCTGATCAGAATACTATTTATTTATTTATTTACTAGTAATTTCAGGTCATGTTTTACACACTTTGGATACATTCATGTCAAACACAGTCATGGACAATTTTGTATCTCCAATTCACCTCACTTGCATGTCTTTGGACTGTGGAAGGAAACCGGAGCTCCTGGAGGAAACCCACACAGGCACGGGGAGAAGTTTGTGTTCGATTCATTGTGAGGTGACAGTGCTACCCATCGAGCCACCGTGCTGCCCTCCCTGATCAGAATAAAGCACAGAATTAATATAAAGGAATCAACAATTGATTAAATCTGTTATGTGTGCCAGATGTGATGGGAACCTGCCGTGTCTGCATTAAAAATGTCCAGAACTCACTACTCACTATCACAGACCGGACTAAATAATAAAGAATTTTGTGTATGTATGGTTTGTTTAAATCTAATTCATTCAAATTATTCTCCAGGTCATTCAAGGAGAGCAGTCTGGTCCCTCTTAAGATACACTATATTGCCAAAAGTATACACTCACCCATCCAAATCATTGAATTCAGGTGTTCCAATCACTTCCATGGCCACAGGTGTATAAAACCAAGCACCTAGGCATGCAGACTACTTCTACAAACATTAGTGAAAGAATGGATCACTCTCAGTAGCTCAGTGAATTCCAGCGTGGTACCGTGATAGGATGCCACCTGTGCAACAAGTCCAGTCGTGAAATTTCCTCAATGCTAAATATTCCACACTCGACTGTCAGTGGTATTATAACAAAGTGGAAGCGATTGTGAATGGTGTGGAAGAACTTGACTGGCCTGCACAGAATTCTGACCTCAACCCGATGGAACACTTTTGGGATGAATTAGAGCGGAGACTGTGAGCCAGGCCTTCTCGTCCGACATCAGTGTCTGACCTCACAAATGCACTTCTGGAAGAATGGTCAAAAAATCCCATTAACACACTCGTGGAAAGCCTTGTGGAAAGCCTTCCCAGAAGAGTTGAAGCTGTTATAGCTGCAAAGGGTGGGCCGACATCATATTTAACCCTATGAATTAAGAATGGGATGTCACTCAAGTTCATATGCATGTGAAGGCAGACGAGCTAATACTTTTGGCAATATAGTGTATCTTACTGTAATTTAAGAGAGTTTTTCCTGCCACTTTCACCCTTGGTTTGCTCACCATGGGTTTTGGTTTGTCGGTCCCAGATGCTGTAAAGTTGCTTTGAGACAATGTATATTGTTAAAAGTGCTATACAATTAAATATGACTTTACTTGACTGGGCTTAAAAGGCGAAAACATGAGAAGAGTCATGTGAGGAAGTGACCAGCTGTGTATTCTACATTGTCGCAACTAGGAGGTTAACACAAGGCAGAGATGGGAACTCGAGTCTGCGACACACAGTGACTTCAGACTCGACTCTGACTCGTTTCAAATGACTCGGACTCGACTCATGACTCGCAAAAAAATGACTCATAAACAACAAGAGTCCCTATTTATGTTTTTGGTGGATTGCGCAGCATTTCTGGACGTTCACTGGTTATTCTCACATTACTGCTAGTTTTTATTAAACATTTACATTTACATTTTCAGCATTTAGCAGACGCTTTTATCCAAAGCGACTTACACAATGAGCAATTGAGGGTTAGGGCCTTGCTCAGGGACCCAACAGTGGCAATTTGGTGGTGGCGAGGCTCGAACCGGCAACCTTCTGTTTACTAGTCCAGTACCTTAACCACTGAGCTATCACTGGCCCCATTAAAGATGAATGAAACGTCGATCCGACATCATTCTGATTGTGTCATTTTTTGCTCCCTACTCCCCACACAGTTTGAAGTTCACTTCATTTGAACATTTTCATTACCTTTGAATTGAAATCTCACTTAAAATGGTGGAATAGCCTACGTAGTGCACTTTACAGGAACAACTGGGGTGAATGGAACGCCGCCATTTTGTTCTGCAATGAAAACAAAATGTATCAGTTTAAGCTTTTAACTGGTACCTTGTGGTTACGGAAATTACATTCATTTGCACAATGACTAGGAAAGTAAAGACACTAAGTAAAACGGCAAAATACAGTTGCTAATCTGTTTTTATCTGAACTTACATATTATTTGTTTATTTCTATGCTACATTTCCAATATATGTTTTGTGTATATTATATTGACTTGTGACTTGACTTGGACTCTAGTCTAAAGACTTGTGACTTGACGTGGACTCTAGTCTAAAGACTCGTGACTTGACTCGAACTTGTATTTTGTGACTTGTAAACATCTCTGACATAAGGTCGCTTCAATCACAACCATTCAAATTTAAAATAAAGTCCAATATCCACTGGCTGACCCTTGCTGACTGACTCCACCTGCTGCACGCTGTTACCTACTGCTATGTGATTGACAGGAAAAAAATATATAGTATTTCATTTTGTGATATTCTGGCAGGCTTAAAAATGACATAACATATCAAATAGTATACTGCATACAAAGCTACATAGCTAGTGAAGCCTAGGCAGAAATGGAATGCAAAATACAAATTATAAGGATTTTTTTCCCCTCCTTATACACCATTGGTTCTCTGGTCAGTTTTTCTAAGACAAAATCTACCAGAGCTAAATTTTAGCAGCTCCAACCAATGCTGTTATCAGGTACCTGATCAGAAATTGGAGATGAAAGCCTGCAATTTCTGTGGGTGCCTTTAATTTGTGTAATGAGTTTATTCTTATCCTCTACAGAACCCTGTAGCTGTGATGCTCAAATGAAAAATAACACAAATATGAATGTCCGCACAAAAATGGATTTTATTGGATTATCAAATTAATCATGACAACTTAATAAAAGAGCGCACAGAGAGGAATGATTTTCACTAACTAAATTAAGTCTTTCATTTCTTATTGGAGTGTATTGGTTTGTGCGATAGAGAGTGAGAGAGAGAGAGAGAGAGAGAGAGAGAGAGAGAGAGAGAGAGAGAGAGAGAGAGAGAGAGAGAGAGAGCAGATTTAACACATTTATATAGTTTTTTTGCCATTGTCCAATTTTACCAGTGTAGATCCACTGCCGCTTGCACCACCCCCTTCTGGTCAAGGAAACCCGCAGACCGCATACAAGCCCCTTTTTGACACACACAGTCCCTGGCTGCTTGTTATCCGCTGCTGGTGCTGGGTTCCCAAACAGAGCTGTATCATGTACAGAAAGACATGCTATGCTCTGTATAACACCCCCCCCCACACACACACACAAACACAAGTACCAGAACCCAGACCAGTCCCGGATCCCATATCACAGTGGCAGCAAAGAGTAACCCCATCTAGCATGCCTGACCCCCTCCCCCCCAGACCTGAAGACTTAGCCAGGTTGGTAGCACTGCTAAGATTCAAACCTGCAGACACACCTATGTACGTATATAACATCATTATTAATAACTTGGAATTTATTTCTACTCTTTATTACCCTATAGCTGTTATAACCTTAATGGCAAAAATTATGAGGACGCCTCAGGATTTCAGATGTTTTTGGCTTCACACATTGCTGACAGTTGCATAAACTATGGATTTAGGAAGTATTCATATTTTGAATGGATATAATTGCTATGTTTATTCCAAAAACTACACTTATTCACCCATAATAAGGAAGTAGCACACTGTCATGTGTGTTTTCCCCAAGGTCTTTCTGGGTGACACCACTACTAGTTACCACTACTTCACTCATCCTCTCGCCCTTTCTTCCTAGACAATTAAATTCTCTGCACCCTGTTTTATTCCTCCTTTACTTATAGCCTTTCACCACAGAGCACCCCTGTACCCTATTTAGTAATTACCAATCAAGAACAGTGGAATCTCAGTGGTTAAGGTACTGGACTAGTAATCAGAAGGTTGCAGGTACAAACCCCACCACCGCAAAGTTGCCACTGTTGGCACTCTGAGCAAGGCCTTTAACCCTCAATTGCTCAAACTGTATTCATAATTGTCATAATTGTAAGTTGATTTGGATAAAAGCATTTAAATGCCACAAATGTAAATGTAAATACACCCCTACACCTACCTATGAACAAAGCTACATCACAAGATCAATGACGCATAGAAACAAAAAGGCTAAATTCTCACCCCAGGAGTGCTGGATGTTGTCTCTATGTCAGCATCCGTTTCCTAGAGGTGCTGTAGGTTCCACCTACAGTGTATCACAAAAGTGAGTATACCCCTCACATTTCTGCAAATATTTTATTATATCTTTTCATGGGACAACACTATAGAAATAAAACTTGGATATAACTTAGAGTAGTCAGTGTACAACTTGTATAGCAGTGTAGATTTACTGTCTTCTGAAAATAACTCAACACACAGCCATTAATGTCTAAATAGCTGGCAACATACAGGGGTTGGACAAAATAACTGAAACACCTGTCATTTTAGTGTGGGAGGTTTCATGGCTAAATTGGACCAGTCTGGTGGCCAATCTTCATTAATTGCACATTGCACCAGTAAGAGCAGAGTGTGAAGGTTCAATTAGCAGGGTAAGAACACAGTTTTGCTCAAAATATTGCAATGCACACAACATTATGGGTGACATACCAGAGTTCAAAAGAGGACAAATTGTTGGTGCACGTCTTGCTGGCGCATCTGTGACCAAGACAGCAAGTCTTTGTGATGTATCAAGAGCCACAGTATCCAGGGTAATGTCAGCATACCACCAAGAAGGACAAACCACATCCAACAGGATTAACTGTGGACGCAAGAGGAAGCTGTCTGAAAGGGATGTTCGGGTGCTAACCCGGATTGTATCCAAAAAACATAAAACCACGGCTGCCCAAATCACGGCAGAATTAAATGTGCACCTCAACTCTCCTGTTTCCACCAGAACTGTCCGTCGGGAGCTCCACAGGGTCAATATACACGGCCGGGCTGCTATAGCCAAACCTTTGGTCACTCGTGCCAATGCCAAACGTCGGTTTCAATGGTGCAAGGAGCGCAAATCTTGGGCTGTGGACAATGTGAAACATGTATTGTTCTCTGATGAGTCCACCTTTACTGTTTTTCCCACATCCGGGAGAGTTACGGTGTGGAGAAGCCCCAAAGAAGCGTACCACCCAGACTGTTGCATGCCCAGAGTGAAGCATGGGGGTGGATCAGTGATGGTTTGGGCTGCCATATCATGGCATTCCCTTGGCCCAATACTTGTGCTAGATGGGCGCGTCACTGCCAAGGACTACCGAACCATTCTGGAGGACCATGTGCATCCAATGGCGGTGCCGTGTATCAGGATGACAATGCACCAATACACACAGCAAGACTGGTGAAAGATTGGTTTGATGAACATGAAAGTGAAGTTGAACAGCTCCCATGGCCTGCACAGTCACCAGATCTAAATATTATTGAGCCACTTTGGGGTGTTTTGGAGAAGCGAGTCAGGAAACGTTTTCCTCCACCAGCATCACGTAGTGACCTGGCCACTATCCTGCAAAAAGAATGGCTTAAAATCCCTCTGACCACTGTGCAGGACTTGTATATGTCATTTCCAAGACGAATTGACGCTGTATTGGCCGCAAAAGGAGGCCCTACACCATACTAATAAATTATTGTGGTCTAAAACCAGGTGTTTCAGTTATTTTGTCCAACCCCTGTAAGTGAGTACACCCCACAGTGAACATGTCCAAATTGTGCCCAAAGTGTCAATATTTTGTGTGACCACCATTATTATCCAGCACTGCCTTAACCCTCCTGGGCATGGAATTCACCAGAGCTGCACAGGTTGCTACTGGAATCCTCTTCCACTCCTCCATGGTGACATCACGGAGCTGGTGGATGTTAGACACCTTGAACTCCTCCACCTTCCACTTGAGGATGCGCCACAGGTGCTCAATTGGGTTTAGTCCATCACCTTTACCTTCAGCTTCCTCAGCAAGGCAGTTGTCATCTTGGAGGTTGTGTTTGGGGTCGTTATCCTGTTGGAAAACTGCCATGAGGCCCAGTTTTCGAAGGGAGGGGATCATGCTCTGTTTCAGAATGTCACAGTACATGTTAGAATTCATGTTTCCCTCAATGAACTGCAGCTCCCCAGTGCCAGCAACACTCATGCAGCCCAAGACCATGATGCTACCACCACCATGCTTGACTGTAGGCAAGATACAGTTGTCTTGGTACTTCTCACCAGGGCGCCGCCACACATGCTGGACACCATCTGAGCCAAACAAGTTTATCTTGGTCTCGTCAGACCACAGGGCATTCCAGTAATCCATGTTCTTGGACTGCTTGTCTTCAGCAAACTGTTTGCGGGCTTTCTTGTGCGTCAGCTTCCTTCTGGGATGACGACCATGCAGACCGAGTTGATGCAGTGTGCGGCGTATGGTCTGAGCACTGACAGGCTGACCTCCCACGTCTTCAACCTCTGCAGCAATGCTGGCAGCACTCATGTGTCTATTTTTTAAAGCCAACCTCTGGATATGACGCCGAACACGTGGACTCAACTTCTTTGGTCGACCCTGGCGAAGCCTGTTCCGAGTGGAACCTGTCCTGGAAAACCACTGTATGACCTTGGCCACCATGCTGTAGCTCAGTTTCAGGGTGTTAGCAATCTTCTTATAGCCCAGGCCATCTTTGTGGAGAGCAACAATTCTATTTCTCACATCCTCAGAGAGTTCTTTGCCATGAGGTGCCATGTTGAATATCCAGTGGCCAGTATGAGAGAATTGTACCCAAAACACCAAATTTAACAGCCCTGCTCCCCATTTACACCTGGGACCTTGACACATGACACCAGGGAGGGACAACGACACATTTGGGCACAATTTGGACATGTTCACTGTGGGGTGTACTCACTTATGTTGCCAGCTATTTAGACATTAATGGCTGTGTGTTGAGTTATTTTCAGAAGACAGTAAATCTACACTGCTATACAAGTTGTACACTGACTACTCTAAGTTATATCCAAGTTTCATGTCTATAGTGTTGTCCCATGAAAAGATATAATGAAATATTTGCAGAAATGTGAGGGGTGTACTCACTTTTGTGATACACTGTACCTTCCAAAAACTTGCACAGGGCAAATTGACCCTGGGTGTGAAAGACTTAATTAATATAAGTGAATATATGAGTGCTTGCCATGACCAGACTCTCCCTAACCCTCTCCAGTATGCTGCCTGGTGGAGGGGTGTGTCTCAATCCACACACAATATCCTGTTTATTGTGCTCAAAATTGTAACCTCACAATTGCTCAAAATTAATTTTGCACACTTTACCACAGCTTTATTATGCTCCATTTACAGCCTCTTACAGTTTCCTGATAGTATATTATGTGCATGTGATATACTTTTCATTCATTACATATTCTCATTTTTATGTTATTGTCTCTTTGTACTCACTACATTTGGTGCAAAGTACTTTTTCTGACCATCTAGACTATCAGCAAAAAGTGGAAAAGCCAAAAACGTGGTGCATCAGTGCCCATTGAATGAGTGACTTGCTTATGTGTAAAGATACCATTAATGTGGAGATGTATGTTGGGATTTTAGAGACACATGCTGCTATTAAGATGTTTATGGTTATTACAGCAAAACAATGCCAGGCCTCATTCTGCACATGCTACAACAGCGTGGCTTCATAGACACAGAGTGTGTGTGCTAGACGGGCCTGCCTGCAATCCAGATCTGTCTCCTATTGAAAATGAATGGTGCACCATAAAGTGGAGAAACAGACAACAACGACCACTGAGCAACGACTCTTAAGCAGCTGAAGAAAAGAGAGATAAAATTCACTTGCAAAACTGCATCAATTAGAACTGTCCTCAGTTCCAAAATTAATAAAAAAAGTCTAATTAGAAAGACTTTCTGTCTTTTTCTACTCAATACTCAAGTTTTGGTGCATATGAAAAATAAAAAGAACAATCTAGACTATCAGCAAAAAGTGGAAAAGCCAACACCTGTCATGGTATGGGGTGCATCAGTGCTCATAGAATGAGTGACTTGCATATGTGTAAAAATACCATTGATGCAAGGCTAGTACAGTGTGACTTCATAGATACAGAGTGCTAGAATGACCTGCCTGCAGTCCAGATCTGTCTCATATTGAAAATGTATGGTGCAGCATGAAGAGGAGACCACAGACCATTGAGCTTGTATTAAGAAAACATCGAGAAAAAATCACTTGCAAAACTGCAACAATTAATGTCCTAAGATCCCAAATTATTAAAACAAAAAACTCATTAAAAGAACAGCTGATGGAACACAGGGGTAAACATAGCACTGTCCCAACTTTTTTGGAGTGTTTTGCAGGCATCAAATTCAAAATGTGTTCATATGTACAAAGTACAGGGCAGTTGTAGTTTAGTGGTTAAAGTATTCAACTAGTAAGCATAACAGTTGTTGGTTTAGGCCCCACCACTGCCAGGTTGCCACTGTTGGGCACTTAACCCTCAATTGCTTAAACTGTATTCAGTCATAATTATAAGTCGCTTTGGATAAAAGCATCTGTTAAACGCCACTAATGTAAGTTGATCAGTAAAATCAGGGGAACTCTTTACTTTGTACTATTAATAAAATACTTTTACTTTATTATGATTGTTGCTACTCTTCTTGCATCTACTTCCGTATAATAATACTGTTGTTTTGATCTTTTGAGGGTACTAGTTTGGCATACAGTTTACAAAAGAATTATACAAATTCAGCTAAAAGCTTTTCTGTGTGGCACTCTCTCTCTCTCTCTCTCTCTCTCTCTCTCTCTCTTTCTCTCTCTGTGTAACTACAGTATAAACAAAGGGCTTTTTAAAGGTGACCTGATTGGGCATTGTTCCAGCCGGACCTCATTAGATAAAACTGTACCCGATGACCTTTCATGTGACTGGCATGTTACCACGCCTCACTGCGCACACTGTACTGCTGCAGCCTTCAGTAACAAAACTGACCACTTTCAGTAACAGTACACAACCTATTCATTGCATTTTCCTCATTTCTAAACATTTTTCCATCAGCAGCTTTGTAATCTAACATGCGGACGAAAGCTTTCAGTGCCCCCCTTATTGGTTTTACAGAGAAAATCTGAACATGAACATTTTCTCATCAGTAGAGAGAAAGAGAGATTATTTTTGGAGGCATGATGAAAACTGGTATGTCTAATACAACCTCGTTTCAGCCCCTCTCCCCCTTTCACTTCCCCCCCTCCCTCCTCTCTCTTTTTTCTCCTTTTACTGCTTCTCAAACAAGAAATTCCAATCTCTGGCATTACTCAGAATTCAGCTCACAGCCCCTCCTTTCCCTCACTTACAGCAGCCTGCTTTAAAATTCATAACTACATTCACAAGTAGAAAAGCAGCACAGATGGAATATTTCCAGGAAGCTTACTTGAGCAAAAATACAATTGGCTCTGGCATATTTAATAACCCTATCCTGCCTCTTTAGTACATGCAGTAATAATAACAATAATAAAAAAGAGGGAAAAAAAAGTCAAACCATGTCTTAGCATGAAATAACTACCTATAATTCCAGCTGCCGGCAAAAAAGATGTGGATGGTGGAGGGAAAGAGAGGGAGTTTTAGTAAAACAGTAAAATCAAAACAGTTAGAAGTTGCATTTATGAATAATTCATATGTTTTTTTCTTTTTTTCTTATTTTTTTTACAGTCAAGCTGTACAGTAAAACGTTCAAAGCTTTTAGTTCCGAAATGCATTATAAGCCATTTCTCCTAGATTTGCATTTTTTTGTTATATAGAAGTTGTTAACTTGTTTAGAGTTGAATTCACACAGCCACAAAATATCAGCCTTATATTTGATTACCAGAGGAAATAAAAAGTGATTTTTTTTCTTCAACAAAACACACAGTAAGACTCCTGCAGTTCTTATCAAAATGCAAATTATCCACTTAAAAGATTGGAGACGCTGCACTTTCTGCTTTCATCTGATCTTATCTGTGGATTCAGCCGAATCAGAACTTCCTTTCATTCACATTCACTCATCTAGGAGCGAGTTAGTGTAACTAATCTGCCTACTAGCATGTTTTTAAGATGTCACGGGACATCAGGAGTACTTACAAATCTGAAAGTGACAGAAGGATAAACTGCAGGGATAAAGTGCAAGAGAAAATACTGCAGCAAGTGAATGATTTTGAGTAGGGCTGGCTCAATACCACTTTTTAATGTCCAGTACCGATACTGATACTGCAAATTGAGTATCTGCCGATACCGATACCAATCCGATACCATCATTTCTCCTCTCAAACAACTAAGCAGTAATAATACATGTCTCAATGCACCATGGTTAAACTAGCTATCTAAATAACGATGCTCAGACTGTGAAACAAATATTCTAAAGGAATAAATACAGAACCTACAACATCACACTTATACAAAACTAATGTTTTTATTTTCACTTTTACACACAAAACATTTAGCATCATTTTTGGATTGTTTAACAAAAGTGTCCACAATTGGAAGATGTGGATGTCTATCAAACGCGATGGACCAATTAGAATTGAGTTGAGATTTTCCATTAAAGTTCTGTCGTTTTTAGATTATTAAAAACCAAAGCGAGCTTACTACAAAACCTTGCTGGATTTTGAAGAGGAAATAGGGAAGAAGTTGTAGGTGTAGTTTGTTTTATTTCATAACACTAATGGATTAATCGTTGAGGATGTGAGAGATCTCCAAGAAGGAACAAGATTAAGTTGATCATTGTGTTTTAATTTCTGAATGGCTGTTGCGGATGAGTTGTAGATCAGTGGCACATGTTAATGATGTCATCAAGCGTGAGTGGCAATAAACGGCACTCTGTTGGAACGTATCTTTGTTTGTTATTTGCTTTACACACAAACAATGGCCTTATTTACATTCAGTGTTAATTACATTAAGTGTTATTTACATTAAGCAACAGTATCGGATCGAATTACATGTTTTTTTCCTTCCGATATCCGATCCAGTGATTTGGGCCAATATCGGACCGATACCGAGTATTGGATCGGGGCCAGCCCTAATTTTGAGCGATGTAATTAAAAAAAACAGATCTTTAATAGGATTCTTCAGACAGAGTATTTAATTGCTGGCGTATATTATGAGTTTTGGAGAATCTATTATTTTTTGTAATTGAGTTAATTATTTTTCCTTGAATGGTTTAATTAAAATGAATTACTGTACTCTCACTTCTCTTAGTAAGTTACAAATTAAAAAATATCTCCGTCGGGCACAAGGTTAGAGTGGAATAGACAATAGCATTGCTTTTCAATATGTATTTCACTGCTGTACTTTTAGAATTAAGCTCTCTCTTTCTCTCTCTCTCTAACACACACACATAATCACACACACACACACACACATCCTCTCTCTCCTTCTCTGTTCCCTTCCCCGATTTCCATTGTGTGCATGTTGTGTATATGTGAAAACGATTGTGTGTGTGTGTGTGTGTGTGTGTGTGTGTTTTGTACATGAGTGAGCATTGTGGGACGTCCTGAACTGAATTAGGTCATCTCTTCAATCAGAGCTCTCCCTAACTCTCTCATTTTCTTTTGCTCTCTCATTCTCTCTCACTCCCTCATTATTTCTCTCTCTCTCTCTTTCTCTCTCTCTCTCTCTCTGATAGAGGCATAGAGACCCCTACTGTTACACAGAGAGACTTCCCTTGCACATGTAGGCCTCTTCTAACAATTGCCCTTAAGGTACTTTCCCTAAAGTTCAACAGCTTGTGGATCCAAATGGACATTTTATGTTCTGTTGGTGTGAATGTTAGTTGAATCAGTAGTGGAGCAAGAATAAAGAAACATTTCGATCGGGGTTCTGAACCGGTGGCCTGTGTACAATTTGCGGCCCATTACACATGAGGTCGAGACCCACACTTTTAGTACCATTATAATTTAATGCATGTGTGCGGCTGGTGAGACTTGCTTTCGGCCACTGCTGCGGCCTGTTGCAGTACCAGCTGATTAGAAGGTTAAGAAATACTGCTTTAAATACACTGTTTATGTTCCGTTACCCCCTGGCAACATGTAGCTTGTACTACAAAAGTACTGCCACTTATTTTTAAACTGGGGTACACTTAGAGGTTTGCCATAGGTGATGAAGATGAAAATAATGTCATTAAATTTCAGATTTACAACAAACTACATTTAAAGGGCTTCCACTTTCTTAATGCCCACAATTAATGAACACATCTGTCTGTCTATCTATCAACCTATCTATCTATCTATCTATCTATCTATCTATCTATCTATCTATCTATCTATCTATCTATCTATCTGTCTGTCTGTCTGTCTGTCTGTCTGTCTGTCTGTCTGTCTGTCTGTCTGTCTGTCTGTCTGTCTGTCTGTCTGTCTCTGTCTATGTATCTATCTATCAACCCATCTATCTATCTGTCTGTCTGTCTGTCTGTCTGTCTGTCTGTCTGTCTATCTATCTATCTATCTATCTATCTATCTATCTATCTATCTATCTATCTATCTATCTATCTATCAATCTATCTATCAACCCATCTATCTATCTATCTATCTATCTATCTATCTATCTATCTATCTATCTATCTATCTATCTATCTATCTATCTATCTATCTATCTATCTGTCTGTCTGTCTGTCTGTCTGTCTGTCTATTCATCTATCTATCAACCCATCTGTCTGTCTGTCTGTCTGTCTGTCTGTCTGTCTGTCTGTCTGTCTGTCTGTCTGTCTGTCTGTCTGTCTATCTATCTATCTATCTATCTATCTATCTATCTATCTATCTATCTATCTATCTATCTATCTATCTATCTATCTATCTATCTATCTATCTAAAGCTACAGACTGTATTGTTGTGAGTCATTCAGCTCTTACAATGTGTGTGTGTGTGTGTGTGTGTGTGTTGTGGGGGGGTGCCCGCTCTGATAATGATGTGGATGTCAAATCACAGGTTACTGTATTCCCTTAGAGTGAGGGAATCGAACAAACAGAGGCATAACCTGAGGGTAAATGAGAGCAGTAAAGACTCTAAGGCCCTGTGGAGAGCCAGATGTGCACGCACACACACACACACACACACACAAACTTACACCGTGTGTAAATGTATGTTAAAAATACTTCGCATTTTTGATGTATACACTATAATAAGATTGAAGATTACATATACTCACTTTCTAAGCCGTGTATCCTAATCAGGGTCGCGTGGTGTGCTAATGCCTATCCCAGCTCTCAATGGGCACAAGGCACACAGAAACACCCTGGATGGGGCACCAGTCCATCACAGGAAAGATTATATATACATAAGATATAATAAGTTAAGATTTCATTGTTTCATTTGATTCCACTAACTGCTTTATCCAGGTTAGATACTCATAAGGCCAAGCATTACCCTCACACTGAACAAAAAAGAAAAAATATCTTTTTGGCATGGTGCCGGTCTATTTGAGGGCAACACACTCATCCCATCCACCTGTCTTTGGGAAGTAGAAGCAAACCAGAATATACAAAGTAAATTCAAACTAACATATGGAAAATGCATAAATAAAATAGAAAAAAAAATTAATAATAACAGTTGTAATAATAATAATAATTATTATTATTGTAGTCGGTATTAAAAAAATAAGAATAACAATAACAATAGCATATATAATAATTATTATGATTGTTGTTATTATTATTATTATTGGTGTGATGGTGTTATTATTACTATTCTTATTATAATTTTTTTTATTATTATTATTATTATTATTATTATTATAACAATGACACCAATAACACCAATAAAAATAAGAAGAAGAAGAAGAAGCAGAGGAATAGTAATAATAGCACCAACAATAACACCAATAATAATAATTATTATTATTATTGTTATTATTATTGTTGTTGTTGTTATTATTGGTGTTATTGTTGGTGCTATTAGTACCTTTTTTCTGCTTCTTCTTTTTATTTTTATTATTCTTATTATTGTTACAATAACACCAATAAAATAATAATAATAATAATAATGATAGATGAAGAAAAAGAACACCAATAATAATAATCATTATTATTATTATTTATTTTTCCAAGTACAAATTACTTTAAGACAAGAAAACAAATCTAAATGACCAAGGTCTAAACAGCTGCTTGGGCCTCCAAGCAACCAAAAGGACCATAGCTTGAGATGTTCACAAGTTCCCATCACAATGTCCAGAACATTGTAGTGGTTGGTTAATATTAGCACACATTCTGAAAATTACAGAATATTTATCTATCATAAACATACTACACTACAATAATACACTCCCGAAGAAAGAAAATAATGGGCTGAGCCCAAAATAGCAAAACATTGAGTTTTTAAAGAGCTTAACAACAAATAAATAGCAAGAAATTAACAAAAACAGATGAATAGATAAAAAATTATTATATAATAGCTTTTCCCTTTAGACAATGCCTTTATTTGTCATGTATACATATACAGGTGTACAGTACAACAAAACACTTTTTTTGCATATCCCAACTAATTTGGAAGTTGGGGTCAGAGTGCAGGGTCAACGATAGTACAGCTCCCCTGGAGCAGAGAGGGTAAAGAACCTTGCTCAAGGGCCTAACAGTGGCTGAATGGCAGCACTGGGATTCAAACTCTTAACCTTACAGTTGATAGCCCAAAGCTCTATCCACTAGGCTACCACTGTCCCAAAGTAGCATCTTAGCTATAAAGGCTTCCCATACCAGGACTCCTCTTCTCTCACACTTAACCATGGTACAGATGCTTTCACTGATTCACTTTCTTATCAGGTCTTTAAAGACTTCTCTCTGGAGTATCACCATACAACCCAAGCTGTGATTCATTACTTCACACAACTCCGCTGAACCACTCTGAATCAAACTTTCCATAACTTGAAAAAAAACTTTATTCTGTCTTTGAAGTTTTTCTCACCCAGCAGACTTTTTAACACATCTTCAAGACAGGAAACCTGCATAAGAAAACACTTTTGTTTTCCTGAGTTTTGTTTTCTGTCTTGAGTGCTTCTGACAGTGTTGCTAGGCTTTTCATTCTGTGTTTGACAGCTGTCAATTTCAGATTGTGGTCATCCCTGTGTGATGCATCTTCAGGTCTTCCAGATTTTTCTTTCTGGCAACCTCATTTAAAGAAAAAAAAATATTACTTTTCTGTACAGGAGCTTTCAGTCAAACACTCACTGAAGCTAAAGTAGCAAATTTGGTAAAGAGAGTGGGTAGAAACAGAGTACAGTGCGATGTGCAGAGAAAATCATCGACTGTCGTCTTTTCACCCTTGAAGACCTGTATTCCTCTGTTATGAGGAGGAAGGCAGGGAAGATTATGGCTGACTCTTCACACCCTGGTCACTCGTTTTTCCAGCAGTTTTCATTCCAGCGGAGACAGAGTGAGAGCCTTAAAGGCTCGAGCCAACCGCTACTTCCACAACTTCTTTCCCCAGACCATCACCATACTTAACAAGGACTAGTCAAGTCAAGTCAAGTCAATTTTATTTGTATAGCGCTTTTTTTTTTTTTAACAATGGACATTGTCTCAAAGCAACTTCCAGAACTTCCAAAATCCAGAATCCAGGACCAACAGACCAAAAACCCCTGAGCAAGCCGAGGGCAACAGTGGCAAGGAAAAACTCCCTTAAAATTACAGGAAGAAACCTTGAGAGGAACCAGACTCAGCGGGGACCTATCATTCTTGGGTGGCCTGGAGGATAATTTGAATAAATAGGATTTACACAAATCATACACACACAAATTAAATTAAACTAAAAGTTATAACTAGCAAAAAATAATTGGAGTTCTTCATTATTTGTCTGTGATAAAGTCCGTTTTTGGACATTTTTGTTGCAAACAAGCCAGGTATCCGTCACATCTAGCAGGAGCAGCATTGTTGACACAGCAGTCTCGATTATTACAGCATAACTAGAAGGGAGAGCAAGCAGGTAACAAAGTCATGAAGGCTTTCACAGGACATCAGTCCCCACCTCCCACACCATCATCAAACCTGAGTGATCGGACAAGAGAGGCAGAACGACAGCAACCCAACATCCCTGATCACCACAAGTTTCTATGCCAAAGAACCGCTCTACTCCATTGTCTACATTAGGGGTGGGCAGCTCTGGTCCTAGAGGTCACAAATCAGACGCAGCCAGACTATTCCCACATCCCACTGCTTTAACAATATGCACATGGTTTTATCATACAGTCAATGCACATACACACATATGCAAATCTAAATGTATAGCACAGTTTTTGGGTGGGGGTAGAGAGCATTTTCACCCTTTCCTCCCATTCTAGTAATTTCCATATTATTATAAATCCTCTGCTACATGCACCAGTCCGTTGGATGAGCTGAGCCGCAGACAGGCGCTCACTAACTTTGACAGGTATGAAATTGCCAGCTACTTCTTTTCTCACCAGCCAGTGGTGGATTCTCACAGAGACCCATATTGTGTATGAAGAGACATGCTATGCCTTTTGTGAAACATCCACCACTCATTCCACTGCCTCAACCAGACAGCAGTGGTCGCATTTATTAAAATGCATTTTCTCCTCATTTTCCTCGTGATATAGCGCAATCAATTTTGTCTTCCGCTGCTGAGAGATGCCAGATTGCATCCGAGGAGAGCACGTCGCTGTACACGCCTCTTTCGACACATGCACAGCCCTCCTCTTCTCGCACATGCATTCTGCACAGGCGTCTCTTCCGCCAATCAGGGTCTTTACACAGCATATGAAGACCCACCCACCCACACATAGTCCGGCCCCCACCCTGCAGATACGGTGGCCAATTAGTATCTGCTGCAGGCACCGGCAATTATGCCCACTAGATGGCACCAAGCCCATCGGTGGCAACACCGAGTTTCGAACGAGTTCATAAACTCGGTGCTGGTGTGCAAGCGGAATATCCCGCTGCGCCACCTGGGCACCCTAGTGGTTGTATTTTTGAGCAAACGAATCAACCTCCTCTTCCACAGGCATGGCCAACTGTGTCTGTTGGACACGCAGAAATACCAGCAGCATAGCTGAGCTCTCTGCAGTGGTGAGCTAGCGTATTGGACCACTGCACCAATCATGAGTCCCAGGCACAGCGTTTCAATTTGAAAACTATATCATACATTCATTTCAAACATAGAAAAAATCAAGTATCAACAAAACTTAATACACATCCCAAACTCAATACAACAGACTAAATTGTGTGTCTAAATCGAAATGATAGCATTGGTGTTCCGATTTACTGACTAGTGTGACAGAATACAGTTTGGGATGCAACCTGCATTCTTTAGCCTTAGAGGATTCATTTAACAACTGCTGAGATAAGTTTATAATTTGGTACTTGACAAATGGAGGTGAAACTGATTTTTTTAACAGACTACTCATTTTCATAAAGATTTTTTGCAACTCAAATGTTCAAAGTCTAAATTGTCCTTAAGTGCTAGTGTTCACCAGATACTGTATCTTTTCTTTTTTTCACCATTTTATAAGCTTTTCTTACAGTGTGACATCACATTCCACTAAAATAAAAACAATATTTTTTGAATATACACTGCTACACACTTTTGAATATACACTGATCAGCCATAACATTAAAACCACCTATTATTTCTACACTCACTGTCCATTTTATCAGCTCCACTTACCATATACAAGCACTTTATAGTTCTCTGTTTCTCTGGATGCTTTGTTAGCCTCCTTTCATGCTGTTCTTCAATGGTCAAAACCCCCCACAGGACCACCACAGAGCAGGTATTATTTAGGTGTTGGATCATTCTTAGCACTGCAGTGACACTGACATGGTGGTGGTGTGTTAGTGTGTGTTGTGCTGGTATGAGTGGATCAGACACAGCAGCACTGCTGGAGTTTTTAAATACCGTGTCCACTCACTGTCCACTCTATTAGACACTCCTACCTAGTTGGTCCACCTTGTAGATGTAAAGTCAGAGACGATCACTCACCTATTGCTGCTGTTTGAGTTGGTCATCTTTGAGACCTTCATCAGTGGTCACAGGACGCTGCCCACGGGGCGCTGTTGGCTGGATATTTTTGGTTGGTGGACTATTCTCAGTCCAGCAGTGACAGTGAGGTGTTTAAAAACTCCACCTGCGCTGCTGTGTCTTATCCACTCATGCCAGTACAACACACACTAACACACCACCACCATGTCAGTGTCACTGCAGTGTTGAGAATGATCCAAACCCCAAATAATACCTGCTCTGTAGTGGTCCTGTGGGGGTCCTGACCATTGAAGAACAGCATGAAAGGGGGCTAACAAAGCAGCCAGAGAAACAGATGGACTACAGTCAGTAATTGTAGAACTTCAAAGTGCTTCTATATGATAAGTGGAGCTGATAAAATGGACAATGTGTGTAGAAACAAGGAGGTGGTTTTAATGTTATGGCTTATATGTATATACAGTATATATATATATATATATATATATATATATATATATATATATATATATATATATTATGCGTTTTTCTCCCAATTTCTCCCAATTTAGTGTAGTCAATTTGTCTTCCGCTGCTGGGGATCTCCGTTTTTTTGCAGTCGGTATATTGCTGCTCACGCCTCCTCCGACCCACGCACAGCCCTTAACGGAACCCTTTTCCACCCATGCACTTCGCACAGGCGCCTCTATCCGACAATCAGGGTCCTTACACAGCGTTTTAAAGACACCGCCCACATTTTACAGTTGTCCATCCCTGCAGGCACTGCCAGTTATGCCTGCTAGATGGCACCCAGCCGACCGGTGGAGAACCGATGAGTTTAGAATCTCGGCGCTGGTGTGCTAGCAGAATATCCCGCTGTGTCACCTGGGTGCCTTGCATTACTTTTTAGAAAGAAAAAAACATCTTAATAAATATTCATCTTAATAAACAACTACCCATTTATTGAAGAAGTGTTACAAGAGAAAAATGTTACATCACAGTGACTACCAAAGCCACAGCATGTGGTAAAAGTGCTCCATCTTTCTCTTCTTCTAAAAGCTTTCCTATTAGCTAGTGTGGTATTATTAGTTGGTTAGCCTGTTTCCTGAGTAGTGTACTATAAGATCACTCTAGCTGGTTAGCGCACACTGGACCCACTGCAAATATATATATTGCCTTGCAACCTATTTGAAATATTCTTAGCACTGCAGAAGATGAACATGCTTTACATTAATAGATTTCAACCTATAGAAAATTACCCATCTGCTGTAAACAGTAGGGCTTGTCATGCTATACCAATCAGCATGACAACCAGCATGAAGGACAGAGACAATGCTCTTAATTGTGCAAGAGAGAGAAAAAAACTGAGGGAGGAAAATGGAAAGATGCAACCTTTTATTAATGCACCACCTCCCCCAGCCTGGGCCAATTTTCTCTCTTCTCTTCCGACTAAGTGGTCTAGTTTTTATCTAATCAAAATAAATTCACTCCATATCGCTCTCTCTTTCTCTTACTTTCTCTCTCTCTCTCTCACTCTCTCTCTTGCTCGCTCTCTCCCCCTCTCTCTCTTTGATCTAAAAAACTGATTGGCAATTTCTCCAACTAACTGATATAGAACACTAAAGCCTGCTGCCAATCTTATAGCCCAGTTGTTGCCATGCCAACAGTTAAAGGGTAAGGGGGAGGGGGGCTTTGCTTTCATATAAACCCTTTTTCGTAGGCTGATGCCAGATGTTATTTTTTTCCATTATTCACCATTATTTTGTCAGACAGTTCATACCACCTTTGCCTCTACAAACTGTCCAAACTGTCTGTTTAAGGCTTTCAGCAATAATCATAGTGCTTTTTGTCTTTTGTATTATGTTTTACCATTTTATTTCCTCTTTGTTTTTTTAGGTTATAAATGAATTTTGCAGAATTTTATATAATTCCTTTCTGGCAAAACATGAGGGGGAGTGCTGGCACACCAGTTATTTGAGCTACAGTGCTCTACATGTGCTATAATTTTCTTCACAGAAGCACTATGGCACACATATGGAAAGTACACTAATGTTAAATGTTATTCCATCAACATGTTTCATTTAACATTTAAATACAGTAGACCCTTGAGTTACGAAAGGTTTACCATACAAACATTTTGGGTTACGAACGATCTTTTTCAACTTAACGTATGAACAAATTTTGGATTACGAACAGAAATTTGCGAAACACGTGACGTCACGAACAAGTTGACTCTGACCGTATCTCTATATATACAGTGAGCGGAGAGCGGACAGTGTTTTTTTCTGTGTTTTCTTTATATTTTGTAAAATTCTATATTTAAATTGCCTAAAAAATGTGCAGAGGAAGCTTAGTGGTGAGAAAATGAAAAAAACTATTACTATTTGTTGTTGTATAATTACTCCTGCCAGTAGCTGTCACTGTGTATCAGACAGAGGGGACAGTGAGTGAGAGAGAAGAAGGAATTTGGCTCAGTAAAGTATTCTTTCTTTCGTGCAATTACACCTACAAAATACAACACTACTGAAATAAAGAAAGAGATAATAGAGAAATATGAGTTATTGTTGTTTCTGGTAGATACATTTTTATAAAAAAAGAAGGAAATTTAATATGGTGTATACTACAGCACACGTACTGTACTGAAATGTGATGTGTGTAGTTTTGTGTACAGTACAGTTCTACTGTGTATTGTTGTTTATTATTGTTTATTAGAGTAATGTCTATTCTATAATTTAAGATTTAAGGGAAAGTACACTTGTATTTATAACAAAAAAAAGACAATTTATAAACATTATAAAGGTTAGCTAAGGGGGTGGTTTGGGAGGTCTGGCACGAATTAATTCTATTTACATGATTTCTTATGTAAAGAATAGGTTTAACTAACGAACATTTTGACTTAAGAACAGCCCTTCGGAACCAATAAAATTTATGAGTCAAGGGTCTACTGTAAATTAAAAATGAATGTGTCTAAAATAACTCCCTGTTCAATGTATGTTCATTTATTTATTCATTTCACGAACTGGTCATTCTTGCAATGGATCCTGGGCCGCCCAGAAATCACACCCTGGAAAGGGCGCCAATTCATTGCAGTGCATCGCACACAAACAGATGTATTTAATAAGTCGCACCTAGGGGCAATGTTGAGCAGCCAGCCCAATGTCTACATATTTTTTGGGAGGTAGGGGCAAAACCAGAAGCACATTGACAGAACATGTAAAACTCCAGGGACCAGAAGCAAAAGATGAAACCCAGGTTCTTAAAAACCATGTTGCTAAGTTGCACCCATTTAGGAGACGCATCACTGTGCAACCTTTACTGGCTATATCACTAATTATTTTGACATTTCTATATTTATTATTTTTAATTGATCATAAACTACACACCAGTGAGCCAAAAAACAGGACCATCTGCCAAAAGCATGTGCATGTTAATAGCTATTTGTGCATTATTGTAATTTCATGGTTAGGGATATACAGTGGTACCTTGAAACTAGACGCCAATTGGTTTTGGGACTGGTGTCGAGTTGAGTTTTAAGGTATTTTTCCATAAGGATGTATGGAAAACCTGTTAATGCATTCCATGGTCTCGAGGAACTGCATATATTTTAGGCTCATGTAAAATAATGGGGTTGTTTTTGACTCTTATAAACTGAAAAATAAGACTGTGTTTTATATAGATATATTGTACTAAAACAATGAGCGAGGAATTTCATTAGTAAAGAGAACTTATGAGCAGTAATTAAGGGAAGTTTAGTGTTCCTGTATTAATCTTTTTCTACATGAATCCACGTTAAGCTTTAAAACTCGGAAACAGTTGATTCTCACAATTTCTCAGAACCCCCAGCTATAATACAGATTCGTCTCATATGTGCACTTTACTGACGTCTTACTGCACCGCTCAAGCAGAGTGCTGAACAAAGCGGCAGTTTATTGTTAATTTGAAATTAAATAAATAATTTTTTTAAAAGGCTAAACGTAGAATTTAAGGGAAATGTCAAGTTTAAGGGTACAAATCTTTCCAAGAAGGGCGTCAAGTTTAAAAGATTTTGAGTTTAGGGGATGCCAAGTTACAAGGTACCACTGTACTACATGTTGGGCTGAAGGTATTTCCTCATAGTTCACAGGTTCAATGAGTGACACTGATAAGACTCAAATTGTTATGGCCAAACAGTCTCTCTGAAAGCAAGGGGTGCTTATGGGCAGTCATGGTGAGTACCGACATACAGCGGTCCATGAGGGGACCATGAAACCATGAAATTTAACAGCACTGAAGATGAAGATTTCTATACAGCACTGAAGACAGGGCAGCTAGATGCTTGTTCTGTCCTAGAAGTGAGATAAATGAAACCTGTTGTTTTCAGAGATGGTAGGTCAGACATCTTTACATCTACAAACTGAATAGTTTCATATGAATAGAAAACAGTGCAGCTGGTGCATTGGCAACACTGATCCTGGCAACCTGGGATTCATTGTCTGTGAGGAATTTCTTCTGGGTTCCTCCCACATCCCAAAAATAATGCCAGTAAGTAGACTGTAACTAACCAAGTGAATGTGTAAGTGTTTATTGCCCTGCTATGGGCTCCAAAATTTCTCATAGGCAATAGTTTAATCCTAATGTACAGTGGGTGCAGCACACTATTTAAAGGAAATACCGCTGAAGACAAGGTGTAAGTCAACAATTAAGGTTTATTAAACTTTGTATATACAAACAACTCTGCAAGGCACACTCTTTTTTTTAAATAACAATATACAATAAAAATTGTGTTTTATAAGCAAACATATTTTAGTTTGATGCATATATTAATTTCATGAATGGTTTCATAAAGGCCACATGATAGATTCTTGTTACGTACTTATTAACCTGATGACTGGTACAGCTGTACAGTTTTAACCACAAAGCAAAACAATTAAACAATTCAACTTTTAAAACCACTGTCTTTCCTATATTGTATGATAATACACTGAGCACTTTATTAGGTACACCTATCTGGGTCATACAGTCAGTGGTTGTCTTAGAAGCTACACCTTCCATCCAGATAAATTTTGTGGCTATTGAATTACTAACTGTAACCCATCTAGTGCTTCCTACACTTACATTTATTTTGTAGGCTTGTGGGAAGCTCTTACAGATTTTTTAAACTTATTTAATGTCATAAGCACTATCAAGCTATTTTCACATTTGTGGTGTTTGTGAATGCTAGTCCTTTTAGAAATCTTGAGGTGCCCGTGTGTCTTTATGGGTTTTAAGCACTGTCCCAAATGCTTGCTTAGACACTGTCACTCCCTTGAAGACTTGTGCACTACTGGGCTGTAGTTTAATCATAGGTCTGGAGCTTAACAGGTGTCACTTGGAGGTGCACAGACACCGTAGGGCTCCTAAACCCACTGGGACCTCAGTATCATGCACAAAGTACTGGCACTACCTAAAGCAAATGGCACAGAAACTACAGGTATAATCTGAACGTGACTAGCACCGGGTACTTAAGCTATCTCGGTTTGCTTTGTTATTAAAACAGGTATTGCTTTACCTTATTATAACAGCTTACCAAAACTGACTGGATGAAGACATAAACCAAAACAAACAAAAGCAACAACAACAACAAGAAAAAAAAAGAATAAAAGAATGGCCGGATGCTAGAGGTTGTTAGCATTGGAATATTATACAGTCCAAGAACCTGTGGGTTAAAGTTCTTGTTTGAATGCCCAACAGTGGCAGCTTAGCTAGGCTATGTTTGTGTCAGTACAAAGTTAAAATATATTGTGTATAAATTAAAAGTGGATTTATGCACTGGAGGTATATTTATTGAGTATTTAAAATATTTAATGAGTATTATTTAAAATATTCTTTATCTCAAACTTAATGACGAGCAACTTGGATGTGTAGAACATAATAATAAGATTATATAGCCTACTGAGAATTTGTATTAATCAAAATGACAGCAAAATTTCTGATATTATTAATTCTTTAAAAAAAAACATATATATATATGTATTGCATCTTTAACTTGGCTCCTCACTATTAATAATTGAATTGTAAATCAGCATTAAAAATGAGGTGGTGTGCTAGTGGTGATATTCCACTAGCACACCAGCACCGAGATTCTGAACTCCTTGGTCCAAAACTCGGCGTTACCACCGGTCGGCTGGGCGCCATCTAGCAGGCATAATTGGTACCTGCAGCAGGCACGTTTCTGCTAGGGCGGGATGACCTGACTATGTGGGTGGGGTCTTCAAACACTGTGTAAGGACCCTGATTAGCAGATAGAGAGGCGCCTGTGCAGAGTGCATGGGTGAAAAAGGGTTCCGCTAAGGGCTGCGCAGCAATATATCCACCTCGACTGTAATCAGGGATCCCCCAGCAGTGGAAAACAAATTGACTACGCTAAATTGGGAGAAAATGGGAGAAAATGCAAAAAAATAAAAAAATAAAAAAACAATACGGATATGTTGCTTAGGCATAATGACTAGTAAAATTGCATAGCTGAGATATTTAATTTTTTTTGTATTAATAAAAATGTGTTTCTGGTATCTTGAGGTTTCTATTTAGTAAACATTTTAAGTTATACCGTGGCAACATTTTAGCCTAAAATGGCTAAGCATATCAGTGAAATATTCCTTGCCTACTGTCTATTTTATATGCCAACAATCATCTTATAAAATATGCGTTTTTACACTGAACTAGCACACACATTTGTATTCTCAAAAAAAAGAGGAAGAAGAAGAAAATGTTTAATATGAAAATTTAAAATCAAAATTCGCTGTTGCATGGCTTCGAAACACTCGTTTTGACAACAGTGGTCGGAATCTGCCAGGGCCAGCCAATGGTTTTTATATTGTCTAGGCCGCCTACCAATTCCATATGTAATCTGTCAATGCTGGCTGTGGGGTTTAGACGCTTAGCGTTCATGCCAGTAGGCCCATACGCTTCACCTTGGCTGAAAGGAAAGCGTGAATGATGAAGACGATGGTTTTCGGACAGGCGTGGAGGTCCAATTGCTGAAAAAAAGAGAGAGAGTCATTATAATCAAGTCTGGAAACTGCAGCGAACAAGGATGAAACAAGTCAAGAGAGAATACAGTGGTACCTTGAAACTCTACATCAATTGAATCTGGGACTGGTGTCGAGTTTTAAAGACGTTTAGTTTTAAGGTATTTTTTCCCTTAAGGATGTATGGGAAACCTGTTAATGCATTCTATGGTCCTGTGGAACTGCATGCTTAATACTTAATAATACTTAACTGCAGGTATAATATAAAAACACTGAAATACAATTAAAAAACAATTAAAAATCACTAAAAAGTACAATAAAATCTGCTCTTTATCTTTACTTCTTTATTGTTTCCTTATGCTTCTTAATCATGGAGATGCTTGATCGATTCACGATTCATGAGAAGCGGCAAAATAGCTTTTGCGCCAACTGTGCCGTTATTTCCTATAAAGTTTGGCGGTGCACAAAGCTTAACGTAACTTATTGTACTAAAACAAGCGAGGAATTTCATTAGTGGAGAGAACTTATAAGCAGTAATAATTAAAAGATGTTTAGTGTTTCTATGTTGTTCTTTTAATACAATAAGACACGTTAAGCCTTTTTTTTTATATTGATTTGTGTTTTAGACTTGCTTGGAAAAGCTGATTCTTACAATTTCTCAGTACCCCCAGCTATAGTACAAGTTAAAAAGTAAAACAGGAGAAAAATCCAACTAAACACAGATACATGTAGACTCGTGGACCAGTACCGGTCAGTGAGTCATTTACAACCGGGCCGCACAGAAAGAATAAATAATTACAGATCGCTACATCAGCAATGAAAACACTGCTTCCATTTCCAACACACGGGTGTTTATCATCTCATATCACCCCCAGGTGGAAGCAGCGTCTCGTTGCAGTGAAAAAAGCTAATTTGTGAGTAGTAAATTTGACGATTATTCCACACAAATGCAAATTCGTCTCATATGCGCACTTTAATGACGTTTTACTGCACTGCTCAAGCCAAATAAGTTTAATGTAAATGTCGAGTTAAAGGGTACGATTTTTTTCAACGAACAGCGGCGAGTTGCAAAGATTTTGAGTTTCTGGGACATCAAGTTACAAGGTACCACTGTACTGTGATCAGAAAATGGCAAATACTGGAGAGTTTTTTTTTATTATTTAAAGAATACACAAAATATTAGGACTTATTAGGACAAAAAAGCTTTCTTACAATCTCAGCCTCTGGACCTCCAAAATCAAGGAACATCATGCGCACTCCATCGTCCGAGGACATGCGCAGACGCTCAAACGGCTGCTGCAGGAGGATGTGCCTCCTCACGCCTGCCTCCTCAGTGAACAAAGTGAATCCATTCTCTATGTGCACACTCAGCATGCACGACTGACCGTTCCAACTGCATGCTGCCAAACAGACACAAAGACAGATATGAAATATTTAATATTAACCTACTCAGAGTATGCTGTTCTGATACAGTGGATTCAGAAAGTATTCAGACCCCTTGACTGTTTGTGCACTTGGTTGTGTTGTGAATTTGATTTTAAATGAATAGAACTGATATTTTTACTATTAATCTACATTTAATTTTCCTTGTTTTTTTTTTAATTGAAACATCTAATTTACAGAATTATTGAGACTTTTTGCTCTGGGTGCATCCTATTTGCTTAAATTACGCTTGAGATGTGTCTACACATTTTTATCCACAGCGACTTACAGTACTATGACAGTATACAGTCTAAACAATTAAGGGTTAAGGGCCTTGCTCAAGGGCCCAACAGTGGCAACCTAACAGTGGTGGGCTTGTGACCTTTCGATTATTAATCCTGTACCTTAACCACTGAGCTACCACTAGAACTAGAACTTTATTAGAGTACACCTGTTGTAATGTGAATTGACACACACTTGAATCTATAAGAACTGTTGTTAGGTTGAACATGGCAGCAGTAGCAGAAAGCTCACTCAGATTTTCCATCCGCAGGGTCCAACCCAGGATTTACTTGATTTGTATCTCTTTTTAAGGTGCAAATATTTAGAATGAGTACATGATCTAGAAAGAACTAGTTACTAGTGATGGGACATTCAATACCAAGGCTCTGAAGCTTGTTTCATTTTTGTAACACTCGCTGAGTCGACTCAGTGTATCGGAGCTTGTATTGAAGTCCCTACCCTCTGGTTTTGGTGCTGTCCCTTATCTCACTGACTATTTAAGAGACAGTCAAACCCCGGATCACTCTTTGAGTCTCAGAGAATTGTACATAACAAATTTCAATGCAATGCTTTAATAAGTAAAGATAATTACTTGCAGATGAAAACAAATATTTGGTCCATAAAACCACCAAGGGTTCGTATCTTTCACAGTGTTGAGTAGCTGCAGGCTGCAATACATTCTTACAGCCACCAGGTGTCACTCTGCTCTGATGTCCACTTTTAAGATATACTTTGTCATATACGTATACATGTACAGTACAATGAAATTCTTTCTTCGCATATCCCAGCTTGTTTGGAAGCTGGGGTCAGAGCGCAGGGTCAGTCATCGTACGGCGCCCCTGGAGCAGACACGGTTAAGTGCCTTGCTCATGGATCCAACAGTGGCTGCATAGCAGAGCCTGGATTTGAACAACCAATCTTCCGGTTGATAGCCCAAAGCTCTACCCACTAGGCTACCACTGTCCTACCACTTTCAATGCTTTTTCAGCACAATCAGGAAGAAGCTTCAAAAGCTTCAATGAGGCTTCACCTGCCCATCACTAGCCTAAGGTTCTCTTCTAGTATGGACTGCTTCTTCTGTGGCCTAAACATAGTAACCTCCTTTGACTCTAGGTGCTACCTACTTAAATAGCCTCAGCCCAGCATTTGGGCCAATCCAACTACGGTCATTTTAATCATCCTTTAGAAAAAAGATTTACAAAGGCAGTATACCCAAATAAACCATAAACATAAACCATTAATGTTCATAGTAATTCATGGGAGAGAACCATAACAGTTTAATACTATACTAACCCCCTGCTCTAGCTCTAAGCATAGTACATCCCTTCCTAATGGCGGGAAACACCCCTATAACTGAGCTGAATGGTACAGCTGCTTCTGTTTGTAAGTGCCCCAAGTCAACTGCATGTATTTAATGCTGAGATTTCAATGAAGAATTAAATATATGCCAAACTGAGTAACATAGGTGATTAGTGTGTTATTTATCAAATCATGAAGTAATACTAATAAGAACGAAATAAAAGCTAATCTCATGAGAGGATCTCTTGAACCCACATCCACCAAATAATATCCAGATAACACTAACAGTAGCATTTAGCGTTTAGAATGTACCCAGTCTTACCTAGTTACAGTCTGAAGGCCAAGAGATTCATGACAATTTACTCAAAAAACTGTCTGTGGATCTTTGTGATCAAATAGCATAGCTAGAAACAACAATATAAACATATTTAAGGCATATTTTTGAGTGTTCCCAGAAAGTGTTTCCTAAAGTTGACGCTAGGCCAAATTGGGCATCCAAGCTATAATGGCTTGGTCAGATAGACAAGAAAGAACCCAACAGTCACTCTAATAGGTGGGGAAAACTGATGGATGGGCAACCATCTGTAGCACTCCATAAACCAGGCCTTTATGACAGGGTAGTAAGTCAGAAGCCTCTGTTGAGTAAAAGGCATATGACTGCACACTTTGAGCTTTTTAAATGGTATATAAAGGACTTTGGGAACATGAAGGGGAAATACTGTTTAGACAAAACTACTTTGGACTGCCGGGCGTGGGTAGCACTGTTGCCTCACAGCACCTGGGTTTGATCCCCCAGGTGGAGCAGTCCAAAGACATGCAAGTGAGGTAAATTGGAGATACAAAATTGTCCATTACTGTGTTTGATATAACCTTGGGTGAACTAATGAACCTTGTGTAATGAGTAACTACCGTTCCTGTCATGAATGTAACCAAAGTGTAAACCCTTTGATGCACAAGCTAAGCAAACCCCTTCTAATGCACAACATGGGTGGAAAATGACCCATATTCATCCATTCAAGAATATTTTCATATGCACATTAGTCAGTTATTCATGTATTTACTGTCTTAGCTAATAAAAGCTATCTATACTAGAATGTGTAAACAGCTAGCAAGCAAATAGTATTGGACATATTCAAGATTCAAGGGCCTAATCTTTGGTTGTCTTTCAAAAGATCAGTAAATATGTTTTTGACTACAAACACTTACAAATGTCAGTAGTTTCTGTCAAATTCCATAGTAAATACATAAGGGTCATTTTTGACCCATGTTGTGCATTAGAAGAGTAGTGATACAAAAATAATTTTTATTAAAAAGGTAAAAAATATAAAACTGAAATAAGGATTTGTGATTATCAAAAACAAGTTAATTGAGGAATTCATGGAAGCTTGAATGACGAAATTAATTTATTGCAAAGATATAGAAAATAAAAACTCAGTCGGGTCACTTTTGACCCAGGTTGTGCATCAAAGGGTTAAAACATGACGTTAAAATCCTAATAAACAAACAAACTTTGGACTACCCCTAGGAGTGAGTAAGAAAGTGTGTTGCCCTGCAATGAACTGAAACACTGTGCATCTTGTAGAAGATGATTATGCAAAAGTGGTAGCCTAGTGGGTGGAGCTTTGGGCTATCAATTAAAAGGTTGTGGGTTTAAATCCTGGCTCTGCCACGCAGCCACTGTTGGGCCTCTGAGCAAGGCCCTTAATCCTCTTAACTCCAGGGGCACCGTACAATGGCTGATCTCGTGCTCTGACCCCAACTTTCAAAGTAGTTGGGATATGTAAATCAAGAATTTCATTTTACTGTACACGTGTATTTGTATACTGTATATGACACATAAAGGTATTCTTCGTCAAATAAAGAACATAATGTTACACGTCTCTTAGAAGTAATACACACAATAATCAGCAGAGGGCGACATCATCCTTTATTTATTTTGTACTTAAACGCCGCTTTCTACTGTCGATTTGCAAAGATTGTGGTCATTTCTCATCTCAATCTTTAAAAACGATATAAATCTTATGTTATGGGCTCATTCACTAGACGTCCACTCAGTTTAGCATATAATTTAATGACCGTTTGAGTCCTGTGAAGAAGAACCACTGTTGTCAGAATACAAACGTTTTTAATTTTATTGATCACGTGATCAGTCAGCAACACTACTTATTAAAAGAGTGAGGTTGGCATAAACCATGTCAGCCCTCAAAGCAAAACAGGTTTCAAGCGTTCAGGCCTCGTTTTCTTGATGTACACCTCGCATGGCTTACCAAACATGAAACGTTTACATTTTTACACATGGATGCTGTCTTAAATCAGTGTAACAAAAGTGTGTTGGACTGGGTGATAAATCTGTACCTGTGTTGACCTCCTGAATGAGCTCTGCAGCACTGTGACACCCCTCCACCAGCAGATGGGTCCAAGTGGACAAGTCCTTTGGGGTATCTACCCGGAACAGGTGGGTCTCCACACCGTGCTTTGTGCCCAAACGCAGGCCAAAGGTTAACTCAGAGTCCTGACCCGATACACTCTTACCAGGTCCGGAGTGAACGAGTCTGTATCCGTAAACACAATCAGATTTTAAAAGGCATGAATAGAAATGTATGGAGAATGTGTGTTCTATGGTAGTAGGTACAGTTATATGGATGTGTGTATGAATGCTTTCTTCAGAGACATGGTTTGTAATCAGTACAAGCTTTTCCACCAGTAAACTGATTTCACTGGAGAACCGAAATTCTTCTGGTCCAGAACCATGTACTGGTGTTGTAATGTGCCTAAAAGCATTATTTAGACCACTATGAATATGATTACTACTATGGCTACTAAGTGCCGTCAAGTCGATTTTGATTCCTGGCTACCATAGGGATAGTGTTTCTCCAAAACACCTGTCTTATATTTAGGGACCATTCCACCATATTTGTGCCATTTCTGTCTCCAGGACATTATATGTATAAATGTACAGTGTATCACAAAAGTGAGTACACCCCTCACATTTCTGCAGATATTTAAGTATATCTTTTCATGGGACAACACTTTGACACAATGAAAAGTAGTCTGTGTGCAGCTTATATAACAGTGTAAATTTATTCTTCCCTCAAAATAACTCAATATACAGCCATTAATGTCTAAACCACCGGCAACAAAAGTGAGTACACCCCTAAGTGAAAGTTCCTGAAGTGTCAATATTTTGTGTGGCCACCATTATTTCCCAGAACTGCCTTAACTCTCCTGGGCATGGAGTTTACCAGAGCTTCACAGGTTGCCACTGGAATGCTTTTCCACTCCTCCATGACGACATCATGGAGCTGGCGGATATTCGAGACTTTGCGCTCCTCCACCTTCCGCTTGAGGATGCCCCAAAGATGTTCTATTGGGTTTAGGTCTGGAGACATGCTTGGCCAGTCCATCACCTTTACCCTCAGCCTCTTCAATAAAGCAGTGGTCGTCTTAGAGGTGTGTTTGGGGTCATTATCATGCTGGAACACTGCCCTGCGACCCAGTTTCCGGAGGGAGGGGATCATGCTCTGCTTCAGTATTTCACAGTACATATTGGAGTTCATGTGTCCCTCAATGAAATGTAACTCCCCAACACCTGCTGCACTCATGCAGCCCCAGACCATGGCATTCCCACCACCATGCTTGACTGTAGGCATGACACACTTATCTTTGTACTCCTCACCTGATTGCCGCCACACATGCTTGAGACCATCTGAACCAAACAAATTAATCTTGGTCTCATCAGACCATAGGACATGGTTCCAGTAATCCATGTCCTTTGTTGACATGTCTTCAGCAAACTGTTTGCAGGCTTTCTTGTGTAGAGACTTCAGAAGAGGCTTCCTTCTGGGGTGACAGCCATGCAGACCAATTTGATGTAGTGTGCGGCGTATGGTCTGAGCACTGACAGGCTGACCCCCACCTTTTCAATCTCTGCAGCAATGCTGACAGCACTCCTGCGCCTATCTTTCAAAGACAGCTGTTGGATGTGATGCTGAGCACGTGCACTCAGCTTCTTTGGACGACCAACGCGAGGTCTGTTCTGAGTGGACCCTGCTCTTTTAAAACGCTGGATGATCTTGGCCACTGTGCTGCAGCTCAGTTTTAGGGTGTTGGCAATCTTCTTGTAGCCTTGGCCATCTTCATGTAGCGCAACAATTCGTCTTTTAAGATCCTCAGAGAGTTCTTTGCCATGAGGTGCCATGTTGGAACTTTCAGTGACCAGTATGAGAGAGTGTGAGAGCTGTACTACTAAATTGAACACACCTGCTCCCTATGCACACCTGAGACCTAGTAACACTAACAAGTCACATGACATTTTGGAGGGAAAATGACAAGCAGTGCTCAATTTGGACATTTAGGGGTGTAGTCTCTTAGGGGTGTACTCACTTTTGTTGCCGGTGGTTTAGACATTAATGGCTGTATATTGAGTTATTTTGAGGGAAGAATAAATTTACACTGTTATATAAGCTGCACACAGACTACTTTTCATTGTGTCAAAGTGTCATTTTGTCAGTGTTGTCCCATGAAAAGATATACTTAAATATCTGCAGAAATGTGAGGGGTGTACTCACTTTTGTGATACACTGTATATAAAAATTAATTGTAAAATGCATTTTTTTATTAATTTAAAAGTGTCCTGAACATTGATCTAATTGCAAATTTAGGATATATAATTTAAAATGTTAATAAAAACTTCTTTTTTATGTTCCCACTCTAACACCACACTTTACAATAAAAATATAATGAGTAAAATCTTTTTCTTTGCATTGTTTGATGACTCTGTATCCCATTTATGTGATGTATAATAATGTGGTTAAAATACATGTTTTAATCATGTCCCCAGGTTTTCACTCAGTCCTTATATCCTTACATATTCATCCTACTGAAAAGAAAGATTTTATCTGACAAGGGTAAAAAATGAAGTTTAATTTCATCGAGTTATTACACACAAATGACTCCAATTCGGTGGAATGGCCCTGAGGTCTTTGGCTCATTTATTGTTCCTCTAGTTATTCATCCACCAGCTTCTTCTTTCTTCCTCTTTACCTTTAACTCTTTCCAGCATATGTTTTCCCAATGAATTGGTTCCTCTTATAATGTGTCTAAAAAAGAGCTTCAGTTTGGTTAACTGGGCTTTGAGTGCAAGATTAGGTTCCATTTGGTCCATTTGGTGCTCTGAAAAGTCTTTGCCAGCACCAAAGTTCAGAGGCATTAATATTCTTCTAGTCATGTTTTTTCATTGTCCAGCTTTCACATTCATAAAGAACCACAAAGAAGACCGTAGTGTGGACTTCTGATTTTTGTTTAGAGAGACAAATTGTTACAACCAAAGACCCAGTTCCTTCATTCGTTCTTCATTCCAAGTGCCGGTCTGTCATATTTTCTGATTGCTGGATCCTTCGCTGTTAATAATTGATCCAAGTGAAAGATGGAAAAGCTGTCCATCATTTCGGCATCTTCTCCATTATCAATAGTAAAGTTAGTGGTCTTTCCTGTTGTTGTGACTTCTTCATATTGATCCAATATGAACTTCTCTTATAAGGATGTGTCATCCTTATATAAAAGGTTATTGATGTTTTTTTTCCCTCAATGAATCATCTTCCTCCAGTCATGGACGTCGCATGTAGGTTGAACAGGAATGGTGTGACTAAATGCACCATGGATGAGCTTATATCAATTCATCAAAACATTAAAACCATCTCCTTGTGTCTACACACATTGTCCATTGTATCAGCTCCACTGACCATATAGGAGCACTTTGTAGTGCTACAATTACTGACTGTAGTCCATTTCTCTGCATGCTTTGTTGGCCCCCTTTCATGCTGTTCTTCAATGGTCAGGACTCTCCCAGGACCACCACAGAGTAAACACCTCACTGTCACTGCTGGACTAAGAATAGTCCACCAATCAAAAATATCCAGCCAACAGCGCCCCGTGGGCTGCGTCCTGTGACCACTGATGAAGGTCTAGAAGATGACCAACTCAAACAGCAGCAATAGATGAGTGATCGTCTCTGACTTTACATCTACAAGGTGGACCAACTAGGTAGGAGAGTCTAATAGAGTGGACAGTGAGTGGATACGGTATTAAAAAAAGACTCCAGCAGCGCTGCTGTGTCTGATCCACTCATACCAGCATACCAGCACAACACACACTAACACACCACCACCATGACACAGTGTCACTGCAGTGCTGAGAATGATCCACCACGCAATTAATACCTGCTCTGTGGTGGTCCTGTAGGGATCCTGACCATTGAAGAAGAGGGTGAAAACAGACAAAAAATTTATGTAGAGAACTACAAAGTGCTTCTATATGGTAAGTGGAGCTGATAAAATGGACATAGAAAGGATAGAAACAAGGAGGTGGTTATGTTATGGCTGATCTGTGTATAACATAACTTTTAGTTTCATGTCAGCAGCAAGACTATTTATGAAAAAACTGCCCAACTGCTTAATCGTGAACTAGTAATTAAGAACACTTAGTGTAATGTATATAAACAGAAAAGAAAATTGCAGATCATTACATGATCTGTCCGATGGGTACTCTGGTTTTCTTCAACATGTCAGTTGAATTTTCTAGTGTAAACTGCCCTTAATTTGTGGGATCTTTTAAATAAAAGATACAAATGTTTTTACTGCTAGCCACTGTATTGCTGAGACAAACATTGCAAACTTAGTCTTGCTTTGAGAAGCAGCTAATATCCAATTAGGTCTATTTTGCTAAAATAGGAAGCTGGTTCCTGGGTCTTGACTCTCTTTATCATTATGTTCATTATGAACACTGTCTTCATCGTCAGAGCTTGTGTCTCTATTTCAGTGCTGGATTCATGTGTTATTTAATGCTATCATATGTCAGACTTTTGTTCTGCAATAAATCAACACTGCATTGTGCGGATGTTGAAATGGTCTTCTGTTTATGAGTAACAGATGACACAGTGTGCACACACTTTTATATATGTGCACGTACCATGTGGTTCTTGTTTAGATCATTTTGATAAAGTGCTTTTGTTTTTGTTTTTAGCAATAGTATACATGCTGGAATAATTACAATAGCAGGAATGTATCTGTGAATTTTAAACGATGGGACTGCAAATACATACTGCTAAAGTATTACACATCATACACCGATCAGCCATAACATTAAAATCACCTCCTTGTTTCTACACTCACTTTTCATTTTATCAGCTCCACTTACCATATAGAAGCACTTTGTAGTTCTACAATTACTGACTGTAGTCCATCTGTTTCTCTACATACTTTTTTAGCCTGCTTTCACCTTGTTCTTCAATGGTCAGGACCCCCACAGAGCAGGTATTATTTAGGTGGTGGATGATTCTCAGCACTGCAGTGACACTGACATGGTGGTGGTGTGTTAGTGTGTGTTGTGCTGGTATGAGTGGATCAGACACAGCAGCGCTGCTGGAGTTTTTAAATACTGTGTCCACTCACTGTCCACTCTATTAGACACTCCTACCTAGTTGGTCCACCTTGTAGATGTAAAGTCAGAGACAATCATTCATCTATTGCTGCTGTTTGAGTTGGTCATCTTCTAGACCTTCATCAGTGGTCACAGGATGCCGCCCACAGGGCGCTGTTGGCTGGATATATTTTGGTGGGTGGATTATTCTCAGTCCAGCAGTGACAGTGAGGTGTTTAAAAACTCCATCAGCGCTGCTGTGTCTGATCCACTCATACCGGCACAACACACACTAACACACCACCACCATGTCAGTGTCACTGCAGTGCTGAGAATGATCCAACACCTAAATAATACCTGCTCTGTAGTGGTTCTGTGGTGGTCCTGACCATTGAAGAACAGTGTGAAAGCCGGCGAGAGAGAGAGAGACTCTTTGGCTAGCACGTAGCACACGTCTATTCTGACATGTAAAACGCCAGCCACATCTTCACAATGGTTAGCGGCAGATCTGTACAGAGAATTTCAGCCCTACTGTCATAACATTCCACAGCTTGTGTTAGCACCTCAACCAGACAGCGCTGACCCCACTGTTACACTGGCAAGAAATAATGTCTGTTAAGTATTTGGTCAGGTTGGTGGCACTGGTGAGTTAGCACCCTTTTGTGTGATGTTTTTATGGTGTTTATGTAGAGAGGCTGTTAGGTAAAACAGTTCCAGTACATGGCTGACCTTCCAATACCCATCCAGATTTCCTAGTCTGAGGTTGCTTTTCCCTCCGAGCTCTGACAACAATGGAATGCTGCAGTGAAAAGGTTCAGTGCTTCCCTAAAGCACCCAGTTAGTGAAAATGGGGTATGTTTGATTGCTTGAGTGCTTGAGAAAGTGTGTGGAGGTACCTGGTGGTAATAAGAGGATGACTCATGTCTGGGCTGTTAAGGCTCTCTTTGCTCTCAGGTACAGAGCTGTACAATAACAGATCTCTATCTGTCAGCACCGCCAGTACTGGCTTGTCTGATCCCTGCATGGAGAACACACACACAGATAAACACACACACACACACAATTAATGAACTGTAATCTCTACAGTTTTAGTGTAATTATCACAGTCACATGTGCAGTCATCTCTGTTTACGGGTCTATTTACAAGCACGCACACACTCTACAAACACACACGTCACACTCTCTACAAACACATACACACACAAGATACACAGACACAGTACACGCTTCCTACAAACAAACACAGACCACTGACGAATACACACGCAACATACTTTCTAAAAACACACACACAAACACACAAGATCTACAAACAGGACACAGACACACACAAACACACATGATAAACACACAAACCCGAACACACGCATAAGATACACACACAGATCAGGGACACAGACATACACAAATACACACACAGCATACTCTCTACAAACACACACAGACCATACTCTTTACAAACACAACATTGACACACAGACCATGGGCATGAACACACACACAACATACAGTACTTTCTACAAACACAAACACACATAATAAACACACAAACACTGAACATATCCACAAGATACACAGACAGACCACAGACACACACAGAATACACACACATACCATAGACACACACGCAACATACTCTCTACAGACACACACATACACAAGATACACACACATACCACAGAACACACACACAACATACTCTCTTACTCTCTACAAACACACGCAACATACACAAGATACACACACAGACCATAGACACACACGCAACAAACACAAGATACACAAACAGACCATAGACACACACACATACACAACACACACACAACATACTCTCTACAGACATAAACACACAAAATAAACACACAAACCATGGACACACACACAGACCTGCTCTATGATCCAGCCGATGTGTATGATGTCCATGCCTGGCTGCAGGGCTCTCAGTTCGTCTCTAACTGAGGAGAGAAGTGCACTGCTGCTTGCTTGAATAGCGTTGTACCAGGACTGAGCCATAGCGGGGTCCTTCGCCCTCAGAAATGCTGAGTGCTTCCTGTCTGCTGAGATCACTTCAAAATATCTTCACACACAGACAGAGAACATTAAAAGTAATAAAGCTTTACCAGGACTGAATAATTTTCATACAAATTAAAAATTGGTCATCTTAAGCCATAAGGGAAATTTGTCTGCATGGTCAGATGTAATCCAAGAACCACCAAAAATGAGGTTGGCCAGGAGTCTACAGCTGCTGGAACGCGGATGTCTCTTTGTCCAAGCAATAAGCAACCCAAAAGTTTAGCACAAGCCTATTGCATTGTAAAGCTCACTTGGTTGTGGTCAATGTCACCTGTAGGCCAGCAGATATTTCTGGACAAAGATGTATGAGTTCCAGTTACCAGGTGGCGCAGTGGGATATTCCACTAGTACACCAGCGCTGGGACCACTAAAGTTGACCACTAAAGTATGCTGAGTGGAAAAAGACCGGAGAGGGGGCGGGGTCTTCGATGCTGTGTAAGGACCCTGGTTAGTAGCCCGAGGTGCATGTACAAAAGTGGAGAAACGTGGAGATCAGTGTGTGACTCGACTCTCTGTGCGCAAATCCACTGAAGTATGGGCAAATAAGAAGGGGTCAGTGGGCTGTGCACGTGTGTGTCAGGCAAATATTCCCTCCTTGGGGTCAGGGACTCCAGCAGTGCTAAATTGGGAGAAAAATGCATAAATAAACCAGAGAGGTGCATTTCCTGACAAAAATGCAAGTGTGATTGCAGCTCAGTAGTGGTAAAGTATGTGTGGGGGGGTGGTGTCCGAATACTTTTGGTCATGTAATCTGTGGGGGTGTGCAGACTTTTGCTCAGTTAGGTGTCTGTGTCCAAGCTCTCGTTTGAGCAGAAGTTCAGTAGATCAACCTGCCTATCAAAAAATGAATAGAAGTGAATGGGGCAAAAAATGGGTATAAAACAGGCGTGGCAGATGAACAGGTGCGCGTATTCAAAAGCTGTGTACAAGCCGCAGTGTCATCAACGGGCCGGACGATTCAGAGTTAGAACAGCGTCAACATCTTGCAAATTCAAAAAATGAATGGAAGTGAATGGGGCAAAAATGGGTATAAAAACGGGCCTGTTGGGTGAACGGGTGCACATATACAAGCCGGGGTGTCATTAATGGGCTTGTCTATCTATTTCCTTGGCTGCTCCCGTTAGGGGCATTATTGATTTGGCACAGTTTTTACGCCAGATGCCCGTCCTGACACAACCCTCCCACTACAATGCACTGGTTTATGCACCCTAGCGGCTAGGTACCTGTAGGACAATTCAGTATCTCCAGTTAGCCTGGCTGCATGTTTTTAGACTGTGGGAGGAAACCAGAGCACCCGGAGGAAACCCACGCAGACACAGGGAGAACATGCAAACTCTGCACAGGAAGGACCCTGACCACCCCACCTGGGGATCGAACCCAGGACCTTCTTGCTGTGAGGCGACAGTGCTACCCACTGCAGGATGAAAACGGGTGTAATAATAATAATAACAATAATAATAACTGACATCAGCTTTATTAGTATCAAAACAACCTGGTCCTGTCTGTAACTGATATCCTGCATGAGCGTGTGTTTACCTGTCTTCTGTGTCTGGTGGGCATTGCTTGAGGGTGACGAAGCACATTTTCAGTGGGATGCTTTTTGGTTCCTTTAAGGCCAGATCGACCTGCTTCACTGGGGAAGATGGAGGAGAGTCCAGCACAGGAGGGGCACCCGGAGATGTGTTCTTAAAAAATGCAGACATCTCCCTTATGTATTTCACTAGAGAATAAAAGAAAGAGAAGGATTAGAATTAATGGATGGTGGTATAAAGGAAAGACGGTAACATAATGTACTTGTTTCATTTGCATGTTTTAACACGTGGTCAGGGCTGCTGTGTGTACGGTTTCCTTGGAATCACAATTTTATTTTACCACATGGCATGGCACCGCCCAAAATTGTACTGTAGTAGTAAATTCTAGTAAATGTTTCTATGATGTGGGCGGCACGGTGGCTAAGTGGGTCCTGGGTTCGATCCCCAGGTGGGGCGGTCCGGGTCCTTTCTTTGCAGAGTTTGCATGTTCTCCCTGTGTCTGCGTGGGTTTCCTCTGGGAGCTCCGGTTTCCTCCCACAGTCCAAAAACATGCAGTCAGGTTAATTGGAGACACTGAATTGCCCTATAGGTGAGTGTGTAAGTGTGTCTGCCCTGCGATAAACTGGCACCCCGTCCAGGGTGTTACTGTGGGCCTTGCGCCCATTGAAAAGCTGGGATAGCCTCCAGCATTCCCCCACCCCTCGACCCTGATTGGATAAGCAGTGAAGAAAGTGAGTGAGTGAGTGAGTGTTTCTATGATGTGTGTTTAAGTCTGGTTATGGAGAATGAATCAGAAGCCATTAGGTGCCTTTAACCCACATTATCTGCTAAGTAATATTTTAACATTTATTTATTCATTCATTGTCTGTTTTACCACACTTTATCCTGGTCAAGGTTGCAGTGAGTACGATTCACTGAGCGAAAGGCTGGAAAAACCCTGAACAGGTCACATTCAAATATACACACATTCACACACACTCATACCTAGTGAGACTAGTATCTCCAGTTAACCTGACTGCATGTTTTTGAACTGTGAGAGGAAACCTGAACACCCAGAGGAAATCCACATAGACACAGGGAGAACATGCAAACTCCACAAAGAAAGAACCCAGACCTCTCCACCTGGGAATCGAACCCAGGATCTTCTTGCTATAAGTGTCAAAAACAACCCCATTATTTTACATTAGCCTAAAATATATGCAGTTCCACAGGACCATGGAACACATTAACAGGTTTCCCATACATCCTTATGGGAAAAATACCTTGAAACTCAACGCCACTCACAGAACCAACTGAAGTTGAGTTTCAAGGTACCATTATGGAGTTTTGGAATCTGATGCACCCTATGGTGCAAACACTCTTTTTTGGTAACAACAGGTATGAACACCAGGTGCCTATCATCAGGTCCCAAGCATTAAAACTTTACAGAGCCCAGACTGTAAAAAATAAATAAATAAAGATTTTCATTCCCTACAGATTCCCAAGTCTCATTATCAACACCTTCATAAGAAAAACTAACCACAGATCAAACACACAAAGCCACATCAATGCTCTCTGTCACATATACAGAGAAACAGCCAAACAAACTACAGTGAGGTAGTCCACCCCACCCTCTGTAGTCCAGCCCTACGTTTCATCACTCTACTGTGAATAAAAAACCACCATGATTCTCTCAGGACCCACTTTCAACCTCTCTCACAGTCAGCCATACACACAGTGAGTGAATATAAATAGTAAGTGTAACTAAGGGGCTCAGCAGATCAAGTTTCAGTATTCAGTAAGCTTTACAGGCATGACCAAATGTTCAACCCCAAATCAGATCAAAAGTTGGGACAGTATGGAAAATGCTAATAAAATGAAAACAGTTCATCAACGTTTACTTTGATTCTGATTTCATTGCGGACAGTATGAACCATTGATATTTCAAGTTTTGTCTGCTCAACTTCATTTCATTAGTTGGTATACATCCACTCCTGCATTTCAGGCCTGCAACACATAGTAACCATGTTGCCAAAGCATCGCTGACATGAAACGAATATGAAGGGAGCATGGCAGCATGGTCCTCTGTATGTGGTAATATGATCCTGACCTCTGCTCCCTGTTTGTAAGGGTTTCTCATGTTATCTTTAAGTCCATGTGTGTTGCGTCAGGGTACTCAGGCTTTTTTTTCTCTCACAGAACATAGAGAAGGTTGATTGGCTACTTAGAATTTCCCTCATGTTCTTATGTAGTGAGTGAGGGTCTGAGCATGTGAAGCCCTGTAAAGGATGGACACCCTGTTCTGGGTGTATTCCTGCCTTTGACCCGAGTTGCCAAGTGGCACCACAGCTCTGACCAGGACATCATGATTGAATGGATTTCTTGAAGTTCTGTAAGGAAGGGGGGTTAGGATGGCCACTTTTATAACCCCAAAAAGGAGGACATCAGACACAAAAGGAGGGCATGACAATGGGTAGTCAGGATAGTGACTACAAAACACAAAATTAAAACCTTGTGATGCAACCAAATGAACTAGAAAATTGCCATATTAATGAATGTTCTACTCACCACATGTAGAGAGTTGAAAGGGTGGTGGCATTGCGCCAGTTTGCAGACAGGCAGACAAAAAAACGGTCCGTCTGCCCTAAAAACAGATGTATGGACACCCTTGGTGGGGTGCTGGCAGTACTACACAGACTCACCAGCAGAGCAAGGTGAATTGAGGAAAAAGAAGGGAGAAACTAATTACAACTAAAGAGTTAGAGAGAGCTAGGTGGAACATGTGACCACAGTCAGCCAACCAGCTACTTGATCCACCATTCAGCTAACACACAGCCAAGGCTCTGAATGCTTCTCTCCTAAAGCTAAGCTATACACTGATCAGCCATAACATTAAAACCACCTCCTTGTTTCTACACTCACTGTCCATTTTATCAGCTCCACTTACCATATAGAAGCACTTTGTAGTTCTACAATTACTGACTGTAGTCCATCTATTTCTCTACATACTTTTGTAAACTGCTTTCACACTGTTCTTCATGGTCACCCCCACAGGGCCACCACAGAGTAAATATTATTTAGGTGGTGGATCATTCTCAGCACTGCAGTGACAATAACATGGTGGTGGTGTGTTGGTGTGTGTTGTGCTGGTATGAGTGTATCAGACACAGCAGCACTGCTGGAGTTTTTAAAAACCATGTCCACTCACTGTCCACTCTATTAGACACTCCTACCTAGTTGGTCCACCTTGTAGATGTAAAGTCAGATACGATTGCTCACATTGCTGCTGTTTGAGTTGGTCATCTTCTAGACCTTCATCAGTGGTCACAGGATGCTGCCCACGGGGCGCTGTTGGCTGGGGATATTTTGTTGACTATAGGATATTTTTGGTTGGTGGACTACTCTCAGTCCAGCAGTGACAGTGAGGTGTTTAAAAACTCCATCAGTATTGCTGTGTCTGATCCACTCATAAGAGCACAACACACACTAACACACCACCACATGTCAGTGTCATGTCAGTGTCACTGCAGTGCTGAGAATGATCTACCACCCAAATAATACCTACTCTGTGGTGGTCCTGTGGGGGTCCTGACCATTGAAGAACAGGGTGAAAGCAGGCTAAAAATGTATGTAGATAAACAGATGGCCTACAGTCAGTAATTGTAGAACTACAACGTGCTTCTATATGGTAAGTGGAGCTGATAAAATGGACAGTGAGTGTAGAAACAAGGAGGTGGTTTTAATGTTATGGCTGATCGATGTATATACATAAAAAAAGAAATCGACAAGTACAGTGGGGATTAATGTACGAGACGTGGTAATGCTTCAATTTTGTGTTTTTTTGTTTTTTGTTTTTTTTTACAAATCTCAACTTCTTGTAGACTAAAATGATCAAGTGTTGACTATCATGGACAAACAAAGATCCTATGAATCCCATTCAGCATTTATAAGGGCACTTAAAAAACAGAGAAAAACAAACATTCAGTAACATCACATGATACTATTTGGAATATTGCTGGGATAAAATGGGTGATAAGATTTTGCACAAACTTGATTCTATGCAATCTCGAGTGTGTGCTGTCCAGACAGCAACAATTAAACACGTAAATTTTTTAAAGATTCAACTTTTCATCTAAATTGTTATGCTACTGCGTTAAATTCAAGAAAAATGCAAAATAAAATGATTTTCACTAGCGGTCTAAGACTCACTAAGACTTTTGGCCCCCATGTAGATGCTTAGATCCAGGGGGTAAGTGCAGTTGTCTTTACACAGTTTTGGTCTCTTCTCATGAGGAAATTAGCCTGTTTCTATGGTCAGGCCGCGTTCACTGAGTCTGTGAATTGTCACATCATTCAGTGTTTTCTATCTCTCACCTCTTTGTGACCTTATTCGTGCTGTGTTTCACCCTTTCACCTGTTTGCCACACACATAAAGACATGCAGACACACACTGCTACTTTGTCTGTGTGGTCTCCCACAATGTCTCACATTCCCTAGCTTCGACAATTTCCAGCAGGGAGTCCACTGGGAGTTCCACACCGGGGTTCCCATGCCATACACAGCCATATGAGAAGTTAAAGCAAAAATACATCATGTTCTAGTGAGATGCTGAGTCTTTAAAGAACATGGAATAATTTCTACAAGTCAGTGAAACTGTACTGGAGAGATGGAGCAACCCCTTTATTGTTTCTCAATATCTTGAATATGATGGTATGATCATACTGGAAGAGACCACTCCCAGCATGATATAAACCTTTTATCTTATCGATTTGTACATTATTCACAATAGGCTTCTAAAAAAAAATTATTTTATTGATATGCAGTGACCCTTTGGTCTGAAGTGAAAAGTGACTTCAATGCATACCAGCAAAATCCCATAAATATCTACACATAGCTACATATAAACAGTAAGTAAGTGCCCCTTTTTTGTTTTGGCATATTTTTCTCACAATGATTTTAGGTCATTAAACAAATCGTGCTAATCCTGCCATTCTAAAACATTCCTGTCATATCAACCACTGACGGGAACACTGACGGATCCTAACATTACACAAACTATTGAGAGGAATTAGTATGTTTAACATTTTTACAGGGCGGCACGGTAGCTAAGTGAGTAGCACTGTCGCCTCACAGCAAGAAGGTTCTGGGTTTGATCCCCAGGTGGGGCGGTCCGGGTCCTTTCTGTGCAGAGTTTGCATGTTCTCCCCATGTCTGCGTGGGTTTCCTCCCACAGTCCAAAAACATGCAGTCAGGTTAATTGGAGACACTGAATTGCCCTGTAGGTGAATGGGTGTGTGTGTATGTGTGTATGCCCTGCGATGGATTGGCGCCCTGTCCAGGGTGTTACTGTGTGCCTTGCGCCCATTGAAAAGCTGAGATAGTCTCCAGCTTTTCCCCCTGCGGCCCTAATTGGATAAATGGTTAAGAGAGTGAGTGAGTGAGTGAAAATTTTTACATCAATAAATGGGGGGCATTTTAAGCAGATCTGAATATTGTGATTACATCTACAGCTTTGTTGTAATACCATGTTTTATACTTACCTTTCTACTTTGTATTTACTTGTTTTGGCCCAGCAGCAGTCTCTAAATTCCACACAGATACACTCCCACCCACCCCCCTCCAAAATAATTGTACTTTGTATATTGCGGTGGTATTTCTGCTTGGTGATAATCGTCCACAAAACAGTAATTATATCCAACAATTCAGTTCATACACTCACAAACATGGGAATATAGTGAAGAGTGGTTCTGAATATAATTTTGGAAACAGGGCTTTTGGAAATCCTCTTAGGAATGATACAATTTTCCGATTTTGTGGAATTAAAAAAGCCATGCAATAGTAAATTCCCAAAAGGGAAGCAGCACTAAAAGTGCACCAAAAAAGAAGAGTAAAGAAACGCTACGGCAAGTTAGAAAAACAGGGTAGAACTGTGTGCTCAGTTTCATGAACTGTGCTCAAAAACAAATGTCATCAAGTCTTAAAAATTGGTTGAGAAGTAAACAGCACAATACAGAGTGTTCTAAAGGAAATCTGTCAAATCTAGAAATGTGCTGACTAGGATTACTTCTTAATATTTTTGCAAAAATGCCACTTTTTGCTATAAAATAAAGAAAAGTAAACATCCTAATGAGTTTGCTTTAGTGGGTATGAAGATTCTGAACTTATGATGTAATAAAAGTTTGGTGATTAAAAAAAAAGCATGACCCATAGAGGCATTTTAAAACAATTGACCCTAATTTAGACTCAAGCTTTCCATGTAAGCACTGCAACACTGCACAGGGGTCGCAGTGGGTCCAGCTTTCCTGGAATCACCGAGTGCAATGCAGTAAAATACCCTGGACAAAATGCCATCTTTCGCAGGCCTTTGGCCACCCCCTCCTCAGACAGAGCCAATTATGCCTATGGGTGTGTTCGAAAACCTAGCGAGCTGCCTTGCTGTCTTACTGCCTACATAGGCACCTGCCTCAGTAGAGAGGATTCTAATAAGTCATCGAGGTTATTCAAACGCGCTACTTAGACAGCGATTCCATCGGGTTTCGCTTACTAAGCTAACAGTTAGCATCTAGCCATTCAAACCAATGGGATGGGGTGGCACAGCGCGCTAGCATGTCAACTAACATCTCCCTCTGTGTACCGAAAACGGTTAAATTCACTGACGAGCCCAAACTTGCAAATAAAAACACTTGTACAAGTTTTTACAAGTTAAAAATCAATAATAATTTATTTACGTTTAAAAATAACTCGTTCGTTTCGCCGCCCCGTGTTTTTTTTTTATTTTTCTGTGAGAGAAGAGATGCCGCACTGAATGCTGGGATTGCCTTGATCACTAAGGACGCTTCAGATGTGTAAAATGCTGTCTATGTAGAGAGCTCCCTAGCTTTTCGAACACACCGAGGGATCTTCAAAAAGTTTCCGCACTTTTACATTTTGGTCAGAAACGGTGACGGCGGGAGGAGTAGTACTGGTTGTGTGTGAGAGACTGAGAGACACTTATAGTCCAGATTTAGCGCCATCTGATTTCCCCCGTTTTGGATGCTCAAAAAAGCTTTAAGGGGAAGAAGATTTTCATGTGATGATAGTGTGAAAGCAGCGGTGCATCAGTGGCTACACACTCTACCACAAACATTTTTTGCTGATGCCATTAAAAGGTTGGTACAACACTGGAAAAAATGCACCGGAAGGTGACTATTTAGAAAAGGGATGGAATTTGTTTTTGAAATTCTTAATAAATAGAGTTTTAAAAGTGCTGAAACTTTTTGAAGAGCCCTCGTAGAAGCATGACCAGCCATAGCACCGCTGTAGATTCAAACCCTGGATGCCAGCAATAGTGGATTGGTGTAATTTAGCATTAGTGCTATAAGTGCTAACTGCTGGAGCACCTTGCTGGTTTACATTGCTTAATGTTTTGAATTTCTCTGTGTTTGACTGGTCTAAACATTTGCCTAACAAATTGGTGGAAATCTTATACTGTCAGCTGAAAAAAAAAATCATTTTAATGGCCAATTAGAAGGAAACAGTAAATGGGACTTACACCTGATCCTAACAAACTGAAGCAGGTGCACAATTATTATAAATAGTTAATGGAGTTTTGTGCTGTGTATGTGCTGTTCAAATCTCAGCTGTGCTATGAGCTGGCTGGCTGGCTGTCTACAAAGTCATGATTAGCACTGCAATAGATTGGCACTGTGTCCAGGGTGTGTTCATGCCTGTGCTAAATGATTCTGGAAGGAAACTTGAGCGACTGTGACCCTGACTGACCTGGATAAAGCACTGATCTGTGTATGATACAATCAAAGCATTTTCTCCTCTTTATTTTCATCGCTTAAAAAACTATTTTCCTTTTCATGGTTCAATTAGTACCCAAATGGAGCTACAGTAGCCACCAGTCAGACGAAAAACCACTGACACCCCTTATGGTTCCACAATAGTAAACGCAGAAGAATCAGAGAGACCTTTCTAAACTATAAAGATTCACCAACAGCTTAAGGGTTGCATGAATCTCGTGACAATGACATTCCTAACCTTTTAAGCACAAAAGTAATCGGCCGTTAATTTGACTCAGTTGATACCAATTTGTTTTAGATTCTTCTCATTGGTTGATCTCGCTAGCTGTTGCTGGGAAGTTGTGTTTCTCATTGCCTAATTGGGCAAACACAAGAGTATGGTGCCAAGTCAAAGCCAGAAACGTCCTGTTGCCCAGTCCCTCCGCTCCATGGTTGCCGTGGGAGCGGTTAGAATGCGCCTGACTGGCTACTCTGTCACTTTTAAGGCATGCTTGGCTCTGAGAAAGCTCTGTTCGGCCAGGAATGTCCCTCAGAATGCCCCCTCAAAAATCTGCCAGCGTAAAACACACACACACACAAAGCAAAAATAGCACTAACAAAGATACAGTTATCTACTGTTTCTTGTTTACACAGATAATCTGCTCTGTTATTATGCTGTTTTAATTACCTATTTAAGTAAAATTATAGGATTATGTGATGTGTGTGACAGTCTGTTTTTTCAACCTACTTTTAAATAATGCAGTAATTATACACTGATCAGCCATAACATTAAAACCCCCTTCTTGTTTCTACACTCACTGTCTATTTTATCAGCTCCACTTACCATATAGAAGCACTTCGTAGTTCTACAATTACTGACTGTAGTCCATCTGTTTCTCTATATATCTTTTTAGCCTGCTTTCACCCTGTTCTTCAATGGTCAGGACCCCCACAGGACCACAACAGAGCAGGTATTATTTAGGTGGTGGATCATTCTCAGCACTGCAGTGACAATGACACGATGTGTTAGTGTGTGTTGTGCTGCTATGAGTGGATCAGACACAGCAGTGCTGCTGGAGTTTTTAAATATTGTGTCCACTCACTGTCAACTCTATTAGACACTCCTACCTAGTTGGTCCACCTTGTAGATGTAAAGTCAGAGACGATCGCACATCTATTGCTGCTGTTTGAGTTGGTCATCTTCTAGACCTTCACCAGGGGTCACAGGACGCTGCCCATGGAGAGCTGTTGGCTGGATATTTTTTTGGTTGGTGGACTATTCTCAATCCAGCATGGACAGTGATTTGTTTAAAAACTCCATCAGCAATGCTGTGTCTTATCCACTCATACCAGCACAACACACACTAACACACCACCACCATGTCAGTGTCACTGCAGTGCTGAAAATGATCCACCACCCAAATAATACCTGCTCTGTAGTGGTACTGGAAGAGTCCTGACCACTGAAGAACAGGGTGAAAGGGGGCTAACAAAGCATGCAGAGAAACAGATGGACCACAGTCAGTAATTATAGAACTACTAAATGGACAGTGAGTGTAGAAACAAGGAGGTGGTTTTAATGTTATGGCTGATTGGTGTAAGTCACCAGCTCAAGTTTATCATAATGACCATCAAATATTAAATTATATATTTTTTGTGAATTTGCCATTTTTTCTTTGTCCCTCACAAGTACAAGTAACAGTGTATATTTGTAGGATATGTCCAAACGGATAGGACTGAAGCTTATAGGACTTTGAGAGTTCCTTGCAGCCCCTTCAGAGTGAACATGTAATTGTAAATAGCATTAAGCAGAACTCAATTTGTGTTAAGATTCCTTTATCGGCAGTGTTTTATTAAATAAGTGCCTCAGTGCCAAACAGAACTGTGCTTTTGGAACCCCTTCATTAGAAAAACGTTTTTCATCATAGTTAAAAGCAGCAATTCTGATGATATATAACAATGTGCCTAAAGAGCTAATGATGTTAATTTAGTTAAGTGCAAAACCTCAATTTCAGTGTAATATATATATGTAAGTCATGCCTTTTGTGTTCAATTTGAAGTTTATTGTGTATTCAACTCCATTAATCTTTTCAGTCTACTAACCAGCCCGTGTGCTCCCAGACCTCATGTGCACGTGTGCCACGCCCCTCTCTCCAGGAGCACATGCTGAAGCCAATGCCCCTCACTATGATTGGTCCTCTGCTGCTAATTACCCACAGCTGCACCTCATTTTAGGTGTAATGCATAGAACATCTAAGAAGGCAGTTGTGGACCAATCATTGGAGACTATTTTGCTTTTAAACGTTTGTTTGGTTCTGTTCCTTGCTTATGTTTGCTCTTGTTCATTTGTTCTTATTCATGCCTTGTTTAGTCTTGTTCCTGTTTGTCTTAGTCTAGTTCTTGTTTAGCTTTGTTCATGTGTGTTTAGTGATTCTGTCTTGTCCCATGTTGTAGTCTAATTCATGTTTAGCATTAGCTTAAGGTTCATGTTTAGTATTAGGATTAGTCTTTAGATTAGCTTTAGCATTGTTCATGTTTAGATTAGAGTTAGCATTTAGAGTAGGTCATGTGTTTGTCTGGTCCTGTTAAAACTTGTCTTATGTCTGTTGTTGTTATTAAATACTTTTGTTAAACATCTTGGCGTGTGTGTCTGAAGAAAAAAGCTAACTACAGTTGTGCAAAATTAAATTTTAATAAGTTGTAGCCTAGCGGTTAAGGTACTGGACTAGTAATCAGAAGGTCGCTGGTTCAAGCCCCACCACTGCCAGGTTGCTGCTGTTGGGCCCTTGAGCAAGGTCCTTAACCCTCAATTGCTCAGACTGTATACTGTGAAAGTACTGTAAGTCGCTTTGGAGTGTTTTTTTTTTTTGCAGGAAGTAAGTACAAGTCAGCTTAAGTGCTTAGTAAAGAGGTGATGGAGGTTTTTAATCGTCTTTTGAAGACAGCGAGAGACTCAAATGTTCAGACAGACAGAGGAAGTTCGTCCACCACTTGGGTTTAAGTACCTTGATGCTCGTCTTCCTCGAGTCCTGCGCGGTACAGAGCGGGGTTTGATTAGACCTCGAAGGTAGCTTGGTGCTGGTCCAATGGGGTGATGTGGCAGTGTTTAGGTTGGTTAAAAACCAGGCGAGAGCAGCTGCATTTGGGATAAGTGGTTTTGGAAGGGATTTAATAGTGGACATGGGAGCACCTGCCAGGAGGGAGTTGCAGTAGTCCAGCCATGAGATTGCAAATGGCTGGACCAGAATCTGAGTGGCTTCCATGGAGAGAAATGGCCGAATCTTTCTAATGTTGTAGTGGAGGAACCGACATGTCATGTTGGCTACAAGAGAAGAGAAGGTCAGCTGGTTATCCAGGACTACACCAAGGCTCCTTACATTATCAGACGGTCATTTAGGACATTTGGTACTCATCTGAGACTTTTCCACCGAAGCCATGATGCCTTATGCCAAACCATTATGCTTTGTTTATTACAAAGAAATGCGAGTTCATAATCCCTATCAAAATGAAATCAATGACTAAGAATGTCAGGGGTTTGGAAGTAGTGTCATTAAGTCATCAAGACAACAAATAGGTTACTCGGTTTTCTTTTATAGCCAGCATCAACAAAAGGATATAAATAGTTTGTTAAAAATTAATCTGGTTTATGTCCTTCAACATTTTTTTCTGTTGCCTTCTAGGAGAAGGAAAGAGAAAAAAAATTATGTTAAGGGGTGTAAGGCGGCATAGTGGCACATGACAATGTCTTTCTTTTTTCTCTCATATGTTTTGACCACACAAAATTATGGAATGTTCTCAGGAAGATAGGAATAACAGAGCTTTTTGCCCTCTGTACATTTATAAAGGTGGAAGTTTTCTTCCACCTTTAAAAATGTACAGAGGTGAACCGAGAAAAAACTCACACAGACACAGGGAGATCTCAGGATCCCATGAACCATTTTCATGATGTATGAAATAATTAGTTCAGGTTCTGTAAAATGTCAAATGCAGTCATTAACATAAGTGGCTATATTTTAAGTTTTATTGTCTGTGATATTTTTCATCAAGAGAGTTCATTATGTGGGAGATTAAAGAAAGGGAAGCATGGTACAGAGGGGACCAGTGCAAAGAAAATGCCAGGATTCTCACTTATACTGCATGAATATTGTACAGGAGATGAAAACCGTGGTCATTTTATTAACAAAGAAAACCAAATACTAGTTATTGTATCATCAACTTTAATGTTTTATTAATGTTTTATTTTTATTTCTGACCTCAAATATTATTTATCTTGAGATATAGAACACAACAGGGACAACCAAATACACTGTAGAACTGTTGAATTTGCTTTCGAGTAAGATTGTAACTGTTTATTAATAATATTTTCAAATTACAGCTTCAAACTGGTCAAAAAACAATGCCAACAATAAATGCGTTTTGTAACATGGCATATCGCAGCTGGTAAGTGAAGCTCAGCTGCAAGAATGGAAAATTAATCCAATGGAAGGATATTTAACCAAGGTAGATCAATACTGTGGCTAAAAAGTCATTAACGAAAAAGGGGACAATCACAAATAAATCAGAAACAAAAACAAAGTAGCAAATGAAAGACAAAATGACAAAAACATCTGCAGCCCACAATAGAGAAAGTGGACAGAACAGGAATAGTGCAAAACTGAGAACTGGTCACAATATGACAGTTCCCGAAAATAAAAAGAGGGGCCGGCAATGCACAAGCAGCAACACAACCCCACCAAATGGCACAGCCAACACATATTGTGAATTTACGACACATCACTGCTGGGACAATCTGCTCTTCCATGGCAGTTCTTTCATGAGGCCCAAAAACGCTGTAAAACTCTTGGTGAGTTCCCAGGAAGAAATTAGTATTCTGACATAGCTCGCCAGAGGAGAACCAGATCAGACCAAGCAGTCTGGTATCACGATTTCAGAGTAAAGCAGAATTGCCAACAGAGGAACTGACAAGACTGTAAGGGAGAAACCGTGAGATATAGAAAAACTCCCACCTGGAGCACTTTAACACTTACAAGGCATAGGTGATTGTCAGTTAAGAGAAACTGGAACATTAATCATCTGTGTCTCCTTCTGAGATCCAGGTTCAAACCACCAGCAGTTCTCAAAACCAGCAATCTGACTGTATACATTCTGACTGGATCATGAACACTGGAGGTTTGGATGTGTGAAAATTGCTATTGTTATATGACATACCACTTCCCACCAGACTAGGGCTGAAAATGAGGTGATATCACACATTGAGAACATCACACAGTCACTTGTATCTTGGTCTCACGTTTCCGTCTACTTTATCCTACTTTATCCGTCTACTGATTCTATTTAATAAATGAAGTATTGGACTCCTTATCTCTCTTTCTCAGTACTGCAGTTCAGTAATTATATTTTCTTCTGTTAAAGAACTTAAATAGCTTAAATACCTTATTTATACATTGTTAACTTCTGACTATAAACTATAATGCCCAAAAGTATGTGGACACCTGACCATGAGCTTGTTGGATGTTTTAAAATACAGTGACCTCTATGTGATATTTTAAGCTATAACAATAACCACTCTTTTGAGAAGGCTTTTCATAATACTTAAAATATGTCTGTGGAAATTTGTGTCCATTTACTCAAAAGTGCGTTTGTATGGTTGGGCACTGATGTTGGTCAAGAAAGTCTCAATTGGCCGCTCAGGTGGCGCAGCGGTAAAGTACGCTAGCTCACCAGAGTTGGGTTTCTAGATACATCGTATCGAAACTCAGCTCTGCCTTTCCGACTGGGTTGGGCGGCAGTATGAACAACGTCGGAGCATAGGTCCTCATAACTGGTACAACTGCGGCCCCTGCTGGTTGACTGATGGCGCCTGCACAGGGCTGAGAAATAACATTGAGGGGGGTGTGACCCTCCGTGCGCAGTGTCTCTCGGTGTATGAACTCGGCTCGTGCAGGTGAAAAATGCAGGCTGCACTGATTGCGTGCCGGAGGGGGCGCAAGTCAGTTGAGTGGTGTCCTCAGTCAGTGAAGGGTTGAACCAGTATAGAGGACGCATTCAGGGTAATTGGACACGACTAGAATAGGGATAAAGTGGGAAAAAATAGATAATAAAAAAAAAAAAAAAAGAAAGTCTCAATTAATGTTCCAGTTTCTTTAAACCGAGGTTTTTTTAAATGTCTTTATAGACCTTGCTTTGGAACAGGCAAGAGCCTTCCCTGTTAGCAACTGTTGTGGCTGAACACATGCATAAAAAAACAGGTGTCCCAATGGACAACCACATATTGTATAAAATTGACCAGTTTACCTATCTAAGCTTAACTTTGAACCAGAGATGTTCACAAGTCACAAAATACAAGTCTGAGTCAAGTCACGAGTCTTTAGGCTAGAGTCCGAGTCAAGTCACGAGTCAATATAATATACACAAAACATATATTGGAAATGTAGCATAGAAAATAAACAAATATTATGTAAGTTTAGATATTATTAAAAAACAACAACAGATTAGCAACTGTATTTTGCCGTTTTACTTAGTGCCTTTACTTTACTACTCATTGTGCAAATGAATGTAATTTCCGTAACAAGAAGGTACCAGTTAAAAGCTTAACCTGATACGTTTTGTTTTCATTGCAAAACAAAAGCGTGCGATAAATCACGGCACAGCGGCCAAAATCCAAAACACAGCAAAAAAATCATAACCACTGCTTACCTTAGCTTATGTTGTTCCATATGCTATTAAATTTATAACCTTGTGTTGTCCCATTAGAATATTATCCGTTATTTTGTAAATGTGCTTATAATTAAAAAACCTCCAAACTTTTCCCGGTTCTGAAGTAAAACACTAACTCATTAGAAAGCCAATCAAGCGTTTCATTGACACATCATCTGTGTGACGCAAACTGAATAAATGCAAAAAACAGCATTTCTTACTAAAAATTTAAATCAGACGGTCTGATTGTTTCAGGAGGCGCTCTTTCAACCATTAGCACCAATTCTGTAGGAGCGTTCCATTTACCCCAGTTGTTCCTCTGAAGTGCACTACGCAGGGTATACCACCATTTTAAGTCAGATTCCAATCCAAAGGTAACAAAAATGTTCAAATGATGTGAACTAAATATATATGTCCTTGGTTGGTTGAAACGTTTGCATGGCAGATGGGTGATTTACAGACAGTCGTGTATGACTCTCCATAAGTATTACAGCTCTGTTAGAAAAGAAGCAACCATCAACCGAATGTGTCAAAGTTGGTGCTGTATAGTCTGCGTTTTGGCGCATTCCGCCATGCAGATCTCCTCTAGAGCAGTGATGTTTTGGGGCTGTCGCTGGGCAACACGGACTCCACAAATTTTCTATGGGATTGAAGTCTGGAGACTGGCTAGGCCACTCCAGGACCTTGAAATGCTTTTTACGGAGCCACTCCTTCATTGCCCGAGCGGTGTGTTTGGGATCATTGTCATGCTGGAAGACCCAGCCACGTTCCATCTTCAATGCTCTCACTGATGGAAGGAGGTTTTGGCTTAAAATCTCACGATACATGGGCCCGTTCATTCTTCCCTTAACACGGATCAGTCGTCCTGTCCCCTTTGCAGAAAAACAGCCCCAAAGCATGATGTTTCCACCCCCATGCTTCACAGTAGGTATGGTGTTCTTGGGTTTTTCTTCTTCCTCCAAACACGACGAGTTGAGTTTTTACCAAAAAGTTCCATTTTGGTTTCATCTGACCACATGATATTCTCCCAATCCTCTTCTGGATCATCCATATGCTCTCTGGCAAACTTCAGACGGGCCTGGACATGTACTGGCTTAAGCAGGGGGACACGCCTGGCACTGCAGGATTTTAGTCCCTCTCGGCGTAGTGTGTTACTGATGGTAGCCTTTGTTACTTTGGTCCCAGCTCTCTGCAGGTCATTCATCAGGTCCCTCCGTGTAGTTCTGGGATTTTTGCTCACCGTTCTCATGATCATTTTGACCCCACGGGATGAGAGCTTGCGTGGGGCCCCAGATCGAGGGAGATTATCAATGGTCTTGTATGTCTTCCATTTTCTTACAATTGCTCCCACAGTTGATTTATTCACACCAACCTGCTTGCCTATTGTAGATCCCTTTCCCAGCCTGGTGCAGGTCTACAATTTTCTTCCTGGTGTCCTTTGACAGCTCTTTGGTCTTGGCCATGGTTGACTGTTTGAGGCTGTGGACAGGTGTCTTTTATACAGATAACGATGTCAAACAGGTGCCATTAATACAGGTAACGAGTGGAGGACAGAAGAGCTTCTTAAAGAAGAAGTTACAGGTCTGTGAGAGCCAGAAATCTTGCTTGTTTGTGGGTGACCAAATACTTATTTTCCACCATAATTTACAAATAAATTCTTTAAAAATCCTACAATGTGATTTCCTGGATTTTTTTTTTCTCATTTTGTCTCTCATAGTTGAAGTGTACCTATGATGAAAATTACAGACCTCTCTTATCTTTCTAAGTAGGAGAACTTGCACAATCAGTGGCTGACTAAATACTTTTTGGCCCCACTGTATGGCACTTTATAGCACTTATCATATCCTGTAACTCTTTGCTCCTCCTCACGCTACTGCACGACCTTTGACACACTTGGTTGCCAGTAGCTTCTTTTCTATTATTTTCATCACTGTCTGTAAAAAAAGCTATTTCGGCCGCTCAGGAGAGCTGGGATTTCAAATACATCGTATTCAATCTCAGCTCTGCCATCCGGCTGGGCTGAGTGGCCACATGAACAACGATTGCTCATATAAGGATGGGGTATTAAGCCGGATAGAGACTCCTCGTAACTGATGCACTACGACCTCTGCTGGTTGATTGATGGCGCCTGCACAGAAGCAGGGAAAGAGTGCGGATCAGGGTGCATATATGCACTCACCTAGTGTGGGTGACAAAATGCATACGGCTGCTGCCCACGTGTCGGAGGGGGCGTGGGTTAGCTTCGTTCTCCTCAAATCAGAGGGGGGTCGGCATTAGAGTAGAGGAAGCATGACGCAATCGGGCAATTATATGCAGAAAATATGCTTCCTAACAGTTTAGGGAAGGCTCCTGCCTGTTCCAGCACGACCGTGCTCCTATGGGCTAACTCTTTTTATCTCTCTCTTATTATTCAGCTCTCTTAACACATCGAAATCCTTCTATTCCAAACATTTTAAACCTAAAATGAAGAAATGTCCCATGATAAAACTCAGATCCATCATCAACACATGATATCCAGTCCAATTTTTCGGGATGATTTATTAGCACAAGTGTTGCGCTCGGATCTGGCAAACTGCCTTGGCAGCAGGTCCACAGCTCTAATGTGCTTTGCTTCTCACTCTGATTTACTCACTGATTCTTTGCCTCGTATGAGGTCTGCTGTGTGGGATAGAAACTAAGCCGAGAAACTGGTCAGCAGCGATTAGAACAGAGCTTGCATTTCTCACATTAACAATCTTTTTTGTATGGACAGTGGCAGATTGCTCAATGAACAATGAGCAATGTGTGAAGCCACATGTCTGTGTGTGGTAAAACAGAGGAACCTGATTTACAAAGGGGCCACATATGTTACATAAAAAGACATATGCACGCTTAATAAATCTGTCTTAAAACACAAGTCTGCCGCTGTTTTTGATACAAAAAGCGCTAACAGAACAACAATGGAAAGGCTTCAGTAAAAACTGCTCTTCATCATCTGTTAAGAAGTCACCTCGATGAAATCATCTTTCAGCCAATCAGAGATGAATCAGAGACTGCGCTCTGTTCATGTCAGCAGAGGATGAACAATTTATAAATATTTAGCTCATTAAAACAGTTCATTTTTTGGAAAGCTGTTTACCAAAAAGTAGCTTACCAGCATATCTGGCTGTGTCCCAATCCACATAAAACTGTACCAAACACATGCCAAATAAATCCACAATTTGAGTCATTAAAATGTCAGTGTAAAACACAAGCAAATAAAATAGCAAAATTATTTGCTGCTTGGTTTGTTTGCTGAATTAAATACACTACATAGCCAAAAGTACTTGGACACCTGGACATCCCTTTTTAAAAACAAATTGTATTAAAATAGAGTGACCTCTATGTAATCTTTTCAGCTACAACAACAGCCACTCTTTTGAGACTTAGACTTACAAGACTGTGGGAATTTGTGGCCCTTTAGTACAAAGAGCATTTGTATGGCTGGACACTGATGTTGGTCTAGATTAGAAAGCCTCAACTGATGTCTTAGTTTATTCCAAAGCTGTTCAGTGGGGCTGATGCCAGGGCTCTGTGTAGAACACTGCAGTTCCCTTACACCAAAATTTTTTTATTTATTACACTTGTTTATTACACTTGTTAGCAATTGTTGTGACTGAAACACATGAATTCAGAATCATAATGGGTGTCCCAATACTTTTGCCCATATAGTGTATGTAATAGTGTGTGTGTGCCTTGTGACTACTAATGTGGCTACTAGATCATTTGTACTGTGCTATATACTGCAGGGAAATTGTGATATTGTGTGTGTGTGTGTGTGTGTGTGTGTGTGTGTACCTTGTGACAGTAGAAATGTGGCTATTAGATCATTTGTACTGTGCTATAAACTGCAGGGAAATTGTGATGCTGTGTGCCTGTGTGTGTGTTTACCTTGTGACAGTATAAATGTGGCTACTAGTTCATTTGTACTGTGATATAAACCACAGGAAACGTGTGATGCTCTGTGTGTGTGTGTGTGTGTGTGTGTGTGTGTTTTGTGACAGTAGAAATGTGGCTACTAGATCATTTGTACACTGCTATAAACTGCAAGGAAATTGTGATATTGTGTGTGTGTGTGTGTATGTGTACCTTGTGACATGCTATAAACTGCAGGATAATTGTGATACTGTGTGTGTGTGTGTGTGTATTTTGTGACAGTAGAAATGTGGCTACTAGATCATTTGTACAGTGCTATAAACTGCAGGGAAATTGTAGTGTGTGTGTGTGTACATTGTGACAGCAGAAATGTGGCTACTAGATCATTAGTACAGTGCTCTAAACTGCAGGGAAATTGTAGTGTGTGTGTGTATAATAGTATCTATAAGTGTATCCGTTTATGTTTGTGGAAGTAAGGAACAGATGAGGTCATCCTGTGAGACCAGCTGTAGCTTTATTATTTCATCTGCACTTTTTTATGGCTGCTTGACCTCCCTTTGTGGACCGGACTGTTCTCCCAGCATGTCTGACTGAGATCCAGTTACTGAAATGGAAGAGCCCGCTCAGGGAATTCACACTCGGATGAAGTTCATTACCTTAATGATTGGATTAAATTAAATGTGAACCTTGCACGGCTGATCTTACATTTCACTGCATGAATGTGGTAGACGAGGTGTTATTCTTTCGACTTTAATGCAATTAAGTTTGTACTGTGCAGGTTCACTGTGCTTTGCAGTATAATACTATGAGCTATGAGATTTAAGTTTTACAGTAAAAAATGAAAGTGTTGATTTGGTTGGAGTGTTTCAACAAGGCGTGTGCCAGTCAAAGTCTGTCACAGCAGTGATATTAAAATGCATTTATGTTGCCTGCTAACAGCAAAACTGTATGTTTTGTATTTAAGGCCCATTACTAGCATCTAATTTTTTAATGTTTACTGTTCACTGTGCTACATAACCCAACTAATAACTATTCAGAACTGAGACATGAAATAAACAAACAAGATTACAGTGTGCCTTTACAACAGAACATATAAATATTTTAATTTGGTAAAATATCAAACAGGGCGGCACGGTGGCTCGGTGGGTAGCACTGTCGCCTCACAGCAAGAAGGTCCTGGGTTCGATCCCCAGGCGGGGCGGTCCGGGTCCTTTCTGTGCGGAGTTTGTTCTCCCTGTGTCTGCGTGGGTTTCCTCCGGGAGCTCCGGTTTCCTCCCACAGTCCAAAAACATGCAGTCAGGGTAATTGGAGACACTGAATTGCCCTATGGGTGTGTGTATGTGTGTGTGTGTGTGTGTGTGTGTGTGTCTGCCCTGCGTCCAGAGTGTTACTGTTATGTCCCCACCTGCCACGCTCAGTTTGTCCTGGCAGTATAAAGAGACACAGCTGGATGGAACATGTACGTATGTCCCTTGATATTCACAGGTTCCATATTCGCAGATTCAGTGTATTTGAAGATTTGATTATTCACAGGTTTGCTCCTCCACCGGGTTTCACCTGACCCCGTATCCTGCATTCTCATTGGCTGTAGTTCGACACAGCACTCGCTGCCACTCACAACCTGCTCGCAACGCCTTTCACACTTCACGATTTTGAGTGGTTTGACTGGTTCAGATATTTAACATGCTAGATATATTTCTTCAGTCGCTCGGTGAGCGATCAGCAAGCCGCACGGATCGAGTCTTTAAACACTTCACGAGAGCCGAGTTGCGATCCCCGAGCGAACGCCGTTGCTTCTGAGCTGCCACATCTAGCGGTGACGAGCGGAAATCAGGGCAAAAATCGTGTAGTGTGAACTAGGCATTAGGAGTAAATTACGCTAGCCTACTCCCGGCCAGTAATGCATCTTTGTACAAACATGATTGGGTGTCTGAGGGGGATTGGCGCCCTGTCCGGGTATGTTACTGCATTGCAACCAGTGATTCTTGGGAAGGCAGACCCACTGCAACCCTGACCAAGATAAAGTGGTGGTAAAACATGAAAATAAAATGAAAAAAGAAACATACAATACAGTAATAGCACTGTGACATGTATTTTAGTGTTAAAATGACTGGAAGAAGTAGTAATAAAGGGATAGAAGGTTTAAAGTTCTCATATGCAGGGGTCTTGTGCCTCCAACACCCACAAATACGAGAGCTGTACAATATAAATAGTGATCAATAGATTCATCCAGAGCAAAAAACCTATCCTTAAACAACATTAAATAAGATCAACAGTAACATGAATCCCGCTGAAGTCAAATAATGCCCAGCACAGCATCTCTCACATTAGAAGCTTTTAAGAAGTATAATGCTTGAGCTCATGTACTCAGAGCCATTCCCTGCTGACCTGCAGTTTCATCTAAAGCCTTCCTAAATTGTGTTATAGCCTGAATACCTGCTGATCAAACTGTTTACTAGTGTCCATATTTAAGCCATAATTACAAAATTCTTACATATTACATACTTCCAGTTTCTACATGTGAGAGTGATTCATTTACTCATTTCTTTTAAAATCAGAAATGCATAATGTTCACCTTTCATGCAACTATGGACTAAATAGATTGAAATGCTGCCAACCGTTAACAATTTGGCAGCAACCAGGATGGCTTACCCTCCAAAATGACCTCCTTCCCGGTCTTCTTCAGTGCTTGTACAGCCTCATCGTGAGTAGCTTCTCGCAGGTCACATCCATTGACTGACAGAATGGCGTCACCAACGTATAGAGCCTCAGTCTGATCTGCTGCAAGCCCTTTGAAGATCTTCGAGATGAGGATGGGCATCTTGTTCTCCCGACCACCTGGAAGAAAAGAAATAATTACATTGATTAATAATTAGTATAACGTTCGTTATCACTTATGTCAGCCAGACAGTTATTTTTACCATAAAATAACCATACGTAAAGTCTGTAAATTAAATTGTATTGTAAATAAATATCATTTAAAAATAAGGCAGCACGGTGCCCAGGTGGCGCAGTGAAATATTCCGCTATCACACCAGCGCCGAGATTCTGAACACCCCGGTTCGAGTCTCGGCTCTGGTACCAGTTGGCTGGGCATTATCTAGCGGGCACAATTGGCCACCATGTCTGCTGGGTTGGGGAGATGACCGAGCTAAGTGGGTGTTCAAACGTTGTGCAAGGACCCTGGTTAGCAGATATTGGCATCTGTGCAGAAGCACTTGCGTAAAGAAGGGGTCCGCTAGGACTGTTCATGCATCCAAGGGCATGTGAGCAGCAAATATACTGACCAGGCATAACATTATGATATATTCGGCAGCAAGTGAACACTTTACAGAAGCTGGAAAAATAAGCAAGTGTAAGGATTTGAACGAGTTTGACGAGGGCCAATTCAAGATGGCTAGATGACTGGGTCAGAGCATCTCCAAAACTGCAGCTCTTGTTGGGTGTTCCTGGTCTGCAGTGGTCAGTATCTATCAAAAGTGGTCCAAGAAAGGAACAGTGGTAAACCGGGTCAGGATCATGGACGGCCAAGGCTCATTGATGCACGTGGGGAGCGAAGGCTGGCTCGTGTGGTCCGATCCAACAGACGAGCTACTGTAGCTCAAATTGCTGAAGAGGTTAATGCTGGTTCTGATAGAAAGGTGTCAGACTCCATGCCTCGACGGGTCAGGGCTGTTTTGGCAGCAAAAGGGGGGCCAACACAATATTAGGAAGGTGGTCATAATGTTATGCCTTATCTGTGTATATCCTCCTCGAACGCAATCAAGGATCCACAGCAGCAGAAGACAAATTGACTACGTTAAATTGAAAGAAAAAGGGAGAGAATGCATAAATGAATTGGATAAAAAATACAACAGCTGTCGGCTGTCTGGTTGTTTCTATTGCAATAGTAATATAAAATGTAAATATAAAACAAAGATGTCATGGATTCTCAGTAGGAAAGTGTATATTAGGGTTAATTTGATAAGATAATTACTTACTGCATTACTTTTTAATCAAACCTTTTAATAACACATTAGTTCTATTTTTTAATTCTGTGATTATATTGCTATTTGCAGTACTCACTGAATGTTAAATGTTGGGCCCTTGTGTGGCAAAGTGGTCTGTTATACTACTGAAATCCAGGCTCAAATCCCAGCAGTGCTATCAGCCAACGGGGTCTCTACACAGACATGATTGGCTATATCTAAGGGAGGGATTGCCAAAGCCCTGTGATGTATTGGCACTTTGTCCAGGGTATTCCCACCTTGCGCTCAATGTTTTCTGGTGGAGCTATGAAACGACATGAAATTTGCTCTTTGCCAAGTTAGCATAAGGACAGTGGTAGCTCGGTGGTTAAGGTACTGGACTACTAATCATATGGCTGCCAGTTTAACCACCATCATTGCCAATTTGTCACTGTTGGTCCCCTGAGCAAGGCCCTTAACCCTCAATTGTGATAATTGTAAGTTGCTTAGGATAACAGCATCTGCTAAATGCTGCAAAGGATTTGACTCCCTAACAGCAATTAGGCAAGCCTAGTTTAATAGAGGATATTTTGCACTTACACACAGAGAATTCATATAAATAATTTTACACAGCTGTGCTGATAAACAAAAAACAGTACAAGCACGCAGTGTACCTGCCAGATTAGTTCTACCTAGCACCCTAAAGAGTTAGCATAGCAACCGTTATGTGTATGAAGTGCTGTGGTGAAGTAATTGCCCTCTTCCTAATCGTCTTTTCTTATTACATACTTGTGACTAGGGCTGGGCGATATGGATCAAAAGTAATATCTCGATATTTTTTTATCCCATAAGGTAATAACAAAAAGACACTTCTGAGACAAAGCTACATGTTCCAAATTTTTTTCAGGCACTTTTATTAAAATTCATGCTGGGGAAGCTTCACACAAGAACTATTTTTACTTAAAAAAAAAAAAAGAGCTATTCAAAAAAAAAGAAAGTTGTTTCTAAGGTATCTCCTGTCGTGTAATGTAAAAGTTTTTTCAAAAATCCACCCAAACGTTTTCACAAAAATCCACCCAAACGTTTTCTCAACAGTTGAGGGAATTTTTGGCTAGATTGTTGGGAGTGGTTGGGAACGTTCCCTCAACGTTCCTTCACGAACGTTCCCCCAACGTTCCCCCAAATGTTCCCCAAACGTTTCCCCACGAACGTTCCCCCAACGTTTCCACACGAACGTTCCCCCAACGTTCCCCCCGAACGTTTCCACACGAACGTTCCCCGAACATTCCCCCAACGTTTTCACACGAACGTTCCCTCAACGTTTCCTCAACGTTCATTCACGAATGTTCCCCCAACGTTTCCCCACGAACGTTCCCCCAACGTTTCCACACGAACGTTCCCTCAACGTTCCCCCTCAACGTTTCCTCAACGTTCATTCACGAATGTTCCCCCAACGTTCTCCCCGAACATTCCCTCAACGTTCCTTCATGAACGTTCCCCCCGAACGGTCCCCCCACGAATGTTCCCCCAACGAACGTTCCCTCAATGTTCCCCCCAATATCATCCAGTATGCAGTGTACCTGCCAGATTAGTTCTACCTAGCACCCTAAAGAGTTAGCATAGCAACCGTTATGTGTATGAAGTGCTGTGGTGAAGTAATTGCCCTCTTCCTAATCATCTTTTCTTATTACATACTTGTGACTAGGGCTGGGCAATATGGTCAAAAGTAATATCTCGATATTTTTTTTATCCCATAAGGTAATAACAAAAAGACACTTCTGAGACAAAGCTACATGTTCCAAATTTTTTTCAGGCACTTTTATTAAAATTCATGCTGGGGAAGCTTCACACAAGAACTATTTTTACTTAAAAAAAAAAAAAGAGCTATTCTAAAAAAAAGAAAGTTGTTTCTAAGGTATCTCCTGTCGTGTAATGTAAAAGTTTTTTCAAAAATCCACCCAAACGTTTTCACAAAAATCCACCCAAACGTTTTCTCAACAGTTGAGGGAATTTTTGGCTAGATTGTTGGGAGTGGTTGGGAACGTTCCCTCAACGTTCCTTCACGAACGTTCCCCCAACGTTCCCCCAAACGTTCCCCAAACGTTTCCCCACGAACGTTCCCCCCGAACGTTCCCCACGAACGTTCCCCCAACGTTCCCCCCGAACGTTCCCCCAACGTTTCCACACGAACGTTCCCTCAACGTTTCCACACGAACGTTCCCTCAACGTTCATTCACGAATGTTCCCCCAACGTTTCCCCACGAACGTTCCCCCAGCGTTCCCCCCGAATGTTCCCCCAACGTTTCCACACGAACGTTCCCTCAACGTTCCCCCTCAACGTTTCCTCAACGTTCATTCACGAATGTTCCCCCAATGTTCTCCCCGAACATTCCCTCAACGTTCCTTAATGAACGTTCCCCCCGAACGGTCCCCCCACGAATGTTCCCCCAACGTTCCCCCCGAACGTTCCCCCACGAACGTTCCCTCAATGTTCCCCTCAATATCATCCAGTATAAACTAACACGACCACGTACAACATCCAGTACAGAAATCACTCCCCATAATGTTTTTTATAGATATAGCAAATATCTATACATGCACATCACATGTACAAATACAAAAGTCAGAACAACAGGAGATGCACCGTTACGTTATTATTACTGTTTATAACACTTGTGCTTGATTTACACTGTTTAAATATGAAGTAAATACGTGCATGTCAGCACGTGCATGCGCTTGTATGTATTTCCGTTATACAATATTGGTTTTTGTAACGAATAACGACTTGTTTTCTTGTTTTTCAACTCTGGGATTTGAAGTGAAAAACAAATGACCAAAGGTACACGAAGCTGGAACCTTTTGTCTGGACTTGTTTTCGGCGTTCTCTACAGAATACATTATTCTGCTGTTCATCTGACACTTTGAATCCGAACCATCTCCAAATAACAGCCATTATTATTCTTTTTACTAAGCAGCTCCTCCACCGTCTCCATGCTATCATGAGAGTTTTACTTACAGAAATGTGTTCTGAGGGCAGAAATAATTGGCGGTGGGGAGGGAGGGGCGAGTTGTGTTCAGTGAGGGAGAGAGGCGGGGCAGGTGAACATGCGCAGAGACTAACTGGGAGAAGAGAAAGACAAACTGTCAGATCTAATTGGAACGCAACATCTATATCGATAGAGACGATATTGTCTTATCTTATATACAGTATGAAATTATATCCATATTTTATAAAATCTCGATATATCGCCCAGCCCTACTTGTGACACTCGGTGATCCCAGATTATCAAACAAAGCATGATATAACAACAAAACTGTACAATATGCCATTTAAAAAGACATTTTAAGTAATAAAATATTCCAACATCAATTCCAGTAATTCAAACCAGACCCACCGTGATCCTATCCCGGTTTCATATTTGGAAAATTATTATTGGTAAATTATGCACAACACACCATATGTAATCTACAACCCCAAATCAGAATACTTTGGCAAACCTTTGTCAAGCACTACAATATGGAGTTACATGCATAAATGCCACTCTAAACTTTACAGTGCAAAAAAGAAGCCTTATGTTAACCATGTCGTCAACTTCTCTGGGCTCGGAGGCATCTAGGATGGACCATCACACAGTGGAAATGTGTATTGTGGTCAGATGAATCAGCATTTCAGGTCTTTTTTGGAAAAAATGGACACCATGTGCTCCGGACCAAAGACAAAAAGGACCATCCAGACTGTTATCAGCAACAAGTCCAAAAGCCAGGGTCTGTCATGATATGGGGCTGTGTCAGTGCCCTTGGCAAAGGTCATTTACACTTCTGTGATGGCAGCATTAATGCAGAAAAGTACATTGAGATCTTAGAGCAACATATGCTGCCTTCAAGACGTCATCTTTTCCAGGGACATCCATGCATTTTTTAACAAGACAATGCAAAACCACATGCTGCACACATTACAAAGGCATGGCTGCGGAAGGAGAGGGTACGGGTACTGGACTGGCCTGCCTGCAGTCCTGACCTGTCCCCAATAGAGAATGTGTGGAGAATTTTGAAATAAAAAATGTGACGACAACGACCCCGTACTGTTGTACATCTTAAGATGTGTTTGCAGGAAGAATGGGACCAAATAAAAGCTGAAACACTAAATCACTTGGTATCCTCGGTCCCAAAACGTCTTTTAAGTAGGGCTGTCAGACGATTAAAAATTTTAATCGAGATTAATCGCGATTAAAGAACAAAATTAATCGCGATTAATCTCGAGTAAATTTTTTAATCGTGTGACAGCCCTAATATATACATGTATTCATCTCAATTAATCGCAAACTAATAATTAAGTAAAATTTGAACAGTTATGCACATTGTTATTGCAAGAACGTGTTTACCAATAAAACATTCATAAAATATGATAAAATTATTAAATCTAAATTAATTGTAGAAAGCACATTATCTGACAAAAGTGAGGATCTTTTCCTGTTCATGACCCTGACACTGAAAACAGGTGCACCAACCATAATGTTTTGATCTAATATAAGGCATCAATAAAGCATCAAAACACAGATATGATTATTTCATAGATCTATTAAGAAAACCCTTTAATACTGTGTTTGTGCAGAAAGAATACTGGGAAATATTGTTCTAAATTACCACTTAAACACCTATAAATACCTGAAACAGTCAAGTTAGCAGACATTATCTATAAGTAACTGACTAGCTATATAAAAAAAGTGTTAATTAAAACAGTCCATGTAAACGCTTAGTCCATATAAATATCAGATACGAATGTGTTTTTAGAAAACTACAAACATCACAAATATAAATCATGTTTATAACCATGTGATAGAATAACCTGGATAAACTGTAGAGATGAAACATCACACAGAGTTTCACTTTTTACCGCAGGGGGAGGAGGCGGAGCTACACGGTTTTGATGGACAGCTCTAGCAGCCAATGGAAATACTCGTTACAAAGCTAGCGTGGTTTCATTCATCTTTTCATCAACACGTAAAAAAAGTGAAAACCGCTAAAAGTAGTTTATCATCGGACAGTTCATGCGCTTTACATCCTAATTAATCTGAAACACAGTTAATTACCACAGAGACACACATGTATGTGGCACAAACAGCCAAATAAAAATAGTTAGATTAAAAATTTTAATCTTGATAAATTTTTTTAATCGCGATTACAATTTTAACACGTTAATCAAACGACAGCCCTACTTTTAAGTGCTAAATGCTTTACTGTTCCAACTTTTTTTGAAATGTGTTGCAGGCCTGAAATGCAGGAATGGATGTTTATTGATAAATGAAATGACGTTGACCAGACAAAACATGAAATATCTCAGGTTCATCCTGTCTGTAATCAAATAAAAGTCAAAGTAAATTTTAGAAACTTTTCAGAACACTAAAGAGTTTTTTATTATTTGCATTTTCCATGCTGTCCCAACTTTTTCTGATTTGGGGTTGTATGACAGTACAAGCACATTGCATTGTAACAGTAATTAACTTTATTGTTAAAACTCTTTCAGTATTTGGCACTTTCTCTGAGCTCTTGATAATGTGACTAGCACATGAGCGGATTCCACAGCATTCCACTAAATGCTTAGACAGCAGGAAAAAGCTCTTGGGAAATAAAGTCGTATTCAAGCCAAGTCTTCTCTGCTCAGGTGATGAGTAATGTTGATGAGAGCAGATTAAATCACATTGAATGTCCTGGCTCCTGTCTGAGCCGTCAGCTCCTGGTGAGGATTCATGAGGGCTAGAAGGAGGTCAGATGCTAATGTGTGCACCTATGTCTGTCAATGTGTAACTGTAATGATGAGCTTCAAATGAATCTAAAACATATTAAGTTCTTTACACTTCAGGTTTCAGGCTTATGGGCTTATTTTTCTATTTTTCAGGCTTATTTTTCTCTCTCAGCTTAGGACTGCATGGATATAATTTGTTGTTACTTGTTAAAAAAGTGATAACTGGTACATTTACCATAAGGGGAATACAATATTAACTGGTACATTTACATCTTCAGCATTTTGCAGACGCCTTTATCCAAAGCGACTTACAACCAAGACTGTATACATTGCAAGCAATTAAGGGATAACGGCCTTGTTCAGGGACCCAACAATGTCAAGCTGGCAGATGTGGGGCTTGAACCAGCAACCTTCTGATTACTAGTCCTGTACCTTAACCGCTGAGCTACCACTGCCCCATTTACCATGAGGGGAATACAATATTGTAAAACAACAAAGCATACTGTATATTACTGTATTATATATAAAATTATTCACTGTGCCTAATTGTGAATAAAAATTACACATAAAAAAATACATTTGTGGCCGCTCAGGTGGCGCAGCGGTAAAACACACGCTGTTCACCAGAGCTGAGATCTCGAACACATCGTATCGAATCTCGGTTCTGCCTTGCCGGCTGAGGCTGTGTGGCTACATGAACAACGATTGGCCTGTTGTTCAGATAAGGGGCGGGACTAAAGCCGGATGGGGACTCTCTCTCAGACTAGTGCGATTACGCGATTACGACCTCTGCTGGCTGGTTGGTGGTGCCTGCACGGAGATGGGGAAGGAGTGCGGTAGGGGGTGTGGCCCTCCGTGCACAGCGCTGTACCGCACTGCGCTCGCCAAGTTTAGGTGATAAGATGTTTTTTTTTTTTTTTTTTAAATACATTTGTTTATTCATTCGTTGTTTGTTTTACCACATCTTTTTTCTAGTCAGGGTTCCTGTGGGTCTAATTCATTGGGTGAAAGGCAGGAACCACCCTGGACAGGTTGGCAGTCCACAGAGCACACACAGCAACTTCAGACTCGACTCTGACTCGTTTCAAATGACTTGTGGACAACAAAAGACATTAGTTACGTGTGACAATTATATATATATATGTATATGTATATATATACATGATCCGACATCATTCTGATCGTGTCATTTTCTGCTCTCTAATAACGCTCTGGCCGTCTTAACCCGCAACGCACACAATGGCTAAATGTTCCAGCCAGCTTCCGGCGTAGTGATGAAGCGTCACTCCCTACTCCCTCCTTTGAATATGAATCTCACTTAAAATGGTGGAATACGTAGTGCACTTCACAGTAAAAGATAATGTGAATGGAACGCTCCTACAGAATTGGCGCTAATTATTGAAAAAAAAACACTTTCTGAACCAATCAGACCTTCTGATTTACATTTTCAGTAAGAAATGCTGTTATCTGCATGTATTTAGTTTGCAGCGTCACACAGATGATTGTCAATGAAACGCTTGATTGGCTTTCTAACAAGTTAGTGTTTTACTTCACAACCGGGAAAAAGTTTGGAGGTTTTTAATTTTAAGCACATTTACAAAATAATGGATTATATTCCTAATGGGACAACACACGCTTATAAATTTAAAAGCATCTGGAACAACATAAGCTAAGGAAAGCAGTGGTTATGGATATTTTGCTGTGTTTTGGATATTGAACGCTGTGCCGTAATTTGCAATGAAAACAAAACGTCAGTTTAAGCTTTTAACTGGTACCTAGGAAAATAAAAGCACTAAGTAAAACGGCAAAATACAGTTGCTAATCTGTTGCTGTTTTTTATCTAAACTTACATATTATTTGTTTATTTCTACGCTACATTTCCGATATATGTTTTGTGTATATTATATTGACTCGGACTCTAGCCTAAAGACTTGTGACTTGACTCGGACTCTAGCCTAATGACTCGTGACTCGACTCGGACTTGTATTTTGTGACTTGTGAACATCTCTGCCAGTCCATCACAAGGCAGAAACACACACACACACTTAAGGCAATTTAGTAGCTCCAATTGGCCTGACGGCATGTCTATGGACTGGCAGAAGGAAACATGAGCACCAGGAATATCACCCAAACTCCTGTTTGGGGAACCAAACCCATGCCTTTCATGCTGTGAGGCGACAGTGCTACCCACTACTTTCCTTGTGATTTACAATGAACACTTCGACAGTGAGAATTATGCTTGGCTGGACCTTGAGCTGAAACAGGCTCCAGAGCACAGACATAGATCTTCTTTAGTACTGGAAGGTCACTGAGAAAACACTTTTTTTTTATTCTGAAACTGAGATGATTGAATGGTTGAACCGGATTTTTTAAAAATTATACGAGGATTCTTCAAAAAGTTTCCACATTTTTTTAACTCTATTTATTAAGAATTTAAAAAACAACGTACTTTTCTACATAATCACCTTCCAATGCATTTTTCCTAACGTTATACCATCTGCAAACAATTTTTTTGATTGAGTGTGTAGCCACTGATACACCGCTGCTTTCACATCATCATCACATGAAAATCTTATTCCCCTTAAAGCTTCTTTGAGCGTCAAATAAGTGGTGCTAAATCCGAACTATAAGCTCTCTCTCTCAGTCTCTCAGACACGACCAATTACTACTCCTACCACCCTCACTGTTTCCAACCAAAATATAAAAGTGTGGAAACTTTCTGAAGCTCCTTCGTAATAGTACTACAAAATATCAACAATCTGCTCTCTGTCCAGGACCTGAACTCTCTCTATGTTAGAAACCAGGCACGCAAAATTACTAGGACCCTTTACACCCAGGACACAGTCCGTCTGAACTAGATCCACCTTTTGTGCAATATTTAAACAGTACAGTTTTTGATACTGTGCAATCCATGTAGTATGCTTACATTTTGCACAATACTTAAGCTGTGCATTACGGTTTTTGTCTTTTGTCTGTCTATTGTCCTGTTGTTATACACCGATCAACCATAACATTAAAACCACTCACTGTCCATTTTATCAGATCCACTTACCATATAAAAGCATTTTTTCTAACCCTAACCCTAACCCACAGTTCTATAATTACTAATTGTAGTCCATCTGTTTCTCTGCATGCTTTGTTAGCCCCCTTTCATGCTGTTCTTCAATGGTCAGGACTCTCCCAGGACCACTACAGATCAGGTATTATTTGGGTGGTAGATCATTTTCAGTACTGCAGTGACACTGACATGGTGCTGGTGTGTTAGTGTGTATTGTGCTGGTATGTGTGGATAAGACACAGCAGTGCTGATGGAGTTTTTAAACACCTCACTGACTGTCACTGCTGGACTAAGAATAGTCCACCAACCAAAAATATCCAGACAACAGCGCTCTGTGGGCAGCATCCTGTGACCACTAATTAAGGTCTAGAAGATGACCAACTCAAACAGCAGCAATAGATGAGCGATCGTCTCTGACTTTACATCTACAAGGTGGACCAACTAGGTATGAGTGTCTAATAGAGTGGACAGTGAGTGGACATACCAGCACAACACACACCAACACACCACCACCATGTCAGTGTCACTGCAGGACTGAGAATCATCCACCACCTAAATAATACCTGCTCTGTGGTAGTCCTGTCGGGGTCCTGACCATTGAAGAACTGCATGAAAGGGGGCTAGAAACAAGGAGGTGGTTTTAATGTTATGGCTGATGTATGTATGTACGCACTGTTTGTGAGCACTGTAGGAATCACTGTAGTCTGGAGACAAATTTCAAAGCAAACAGAATGAAGAAGAGACTGAGGAAAACATTATGCCAAGTTTGTTATCCAATTAAGATATGGAAATACAGTTGTGATAGGGCAGCGGTTATTTAGCTCATTAACCAAAATTATTCAGACATATGGGAAAAAACTCTGAAAAACATTATCGATTGTCCTTGACAATTAATCTCTCAGATGGTACTGCATTAAAAATTAAACATGCTGCTTTTGTACTGAATATAACCACATGTACTCAGTAATACTTTAGAAAATCTTTTCCAGTTTTTATCACTTACGATCACAGATTTTTAGCATTTACGATCACAAATATGTTCTGTGCAAAGCATAGTCATACAAAACATCCAGAAAATACAAACGAATGCATAGTGAGATACAAAAAGTTAGCTTTTAATTAGATCCATTCTGGGTAAAACATGCTAGCACACCAGAGCTGACATTTTGAACTCCTTGGATCGAAACTCAGCTCTGCCATCCGGCTACATGAACAACGACTGGCTGTTGTTCATACAAGGTGGGAACTGGACAGGGAACTTCTCGTGACTGAGGCAATTACGACCTCTGCGGGCAGATTGATGCCGCCTGCACAGAGTCGAGGAATAATGAGTTGATCAGGGTCTGTTGGACGGGGCGTGTGTCAGGCTTGCTCTCCTCAATCAGGGCGGGGATTGGCATCAGTAGAGAGGTAGCATAATATATAATAATAATAATAATACTTTCAATTTATATAGCGCCTTTCAAGATACCCAAGGTCGCTTTACATCGAACAATAAACAGTTCAGTGAGGTACAAAAAGAAAGCATAGTTAATTGAAGAGATGGGTTTTTAACAGATATTTAAATTGTGGAAGTGAAGAGACAGAGCGAAGAGAAGAAGGGAGAGCGTTCCACAGAGTGGGGGCAGCCACACTAAATGATCTGCCACCCAAGGTTGACAGCCTAAATCTAGGTGTGGCCAGCAGGCCAGCATCAGAGGACCTAAGTGAGCGCCTGAGTTTGTAGGGTGTCAGCAGATGGGAGAGGTAGACCGGGGCAAGTCCATGAAGGGCTTTAAAAGTAAGGAGTAGTATTTTAAATTGGAGGCGTTTATGCACAGGAAGCCAATGCAATTGCTCCAAAACCGGGGTGATATGGTCGTGTTTTCGAGTGGATGTAAGGATCCTGGCCACAGCATTTTGAATAAGCTGTAGAGGGCGTATCGACTTGTTAGGAAGACCATAGAGCAGTGAGTTGCAATAGTCCAGCCGAGAAGTAACAAAAGCATGGACCAAAAGCTCTGCTGTCTGAGGTGAAATCATGGGGCGAAGACGAGAAATGTTACGTAGGTGGAAGTAAGCAGACTTTGTGATAGAGCGGATGTAGGGCTGAAAAGTTAGGAGAGGGTCGAATGTCACACCAAGGTTCCGTGCAGTAGCAGCAGGAAAAACAGAGGTGTTCCCAATGAGAAGAACAGGGCAAGAGAAAGAGGAAAGTGCAGCTTTCGAGCCAATATACAGAAGCTCAGTTTTATCGGTATTTAATTGAAGATAATTCACCCGCAGCCATAAGATGAGATCTTGAAGACACCTGGAGAGGGCAGTAGGAGGAAAGGGATCAGAGGGCCTGAGGCTAAGGTAAATCTGTGTGTCGTCCGGGTAGCAGTGGAATTTTAACCCGTGATTTCGGAAAATTTCACCCAGGGGAGAGATGTATAGAATAAATAGCAGTGGTCCAAGGACCGAGCCCTGAGGCACACCCTGATGTATGTATGCATTATTTGAGACATGGCACCCTAGCTGCACAAAATGTTGCCTGTCAGAGAGGTATGATTTAAACCATGCAAGTGGCAGGCCGGAAAGACCAATATTGGACAGTCTGGACAGAAGAATAGTGTGGTTAATAGTATCAAATGCGGCAGTTAGGTCAAGAAGTAGAAGCATAGAGACCAGCCCTTTGTCAGAGAACAAAAGGAGGTCATTTAAAACGCAAAGCAATGCAGTCTCTGTACTATGATTTGGACGGAAACCAGATTGAAAATCTTCGAGCAGGTGATTAGAATTTAAGAAATCAAGCAGCTGGGATGCCACGACTCTTTCTGTAATCTTGGAAAGAAACGGTAGGTTTGAAATAGGTCTGAAGTTACTGAGATCAGTGATATCAAGATCAGGCTTCTTGATGAAGGGAGTGACTGCAGCGAGTTTCCATGATGGAGGAACATAGCCAGAAGAAAGTGATAAATTGACCATGTGACAGATAGGGGCAGCAAAAGCAGGCACAGAGGACTGAAGGAGGAAGGTAGGGATTGGGTCTAGACGGGCGGATGTGGTAGACTTTGACTTAGTGATGATTTGTGAAACTTCAGCAAAATCAACTGGTAGGAACGAAGAGAAAAGTTCAGAACCAGACACCAGCGAAAGATGGGATGGGGCATATGCAGGTGCACCCTGAAGCCCCCTATAGATAGTTGACACCTTGTCACTAAAAAAGTTAAGGAAGGCCTCACACAAACCAGGGGAGGGGACAACTGGGTCACTGGGGGGGCATACTAGTTTTTTGACTGTGGTGAACAGCCGTTTAGGATTTTGACCAGCTTTTTTAAACACCTCGGTGTAGTACAAACAGCGAGCTTTATTTAGGGCCGCTTTATAATCGGCCACGTGGTCCGTAAATGGCAAAAAATGAACCGTGAGGCCAGATTTCTTATAACGCCGCTCTAGGCGCCGACCCAACGTTTTGAGGGCACGAAGCTCGCCGTTGAACCAGGGTGCAGAATGAGAGGAAGGCACAAACCGGGACTTAATCGGTGCCAGGGTGTCAAAAATCCTTGCCAGTGTTGTGTTGTATGATAGTGTAGCCTCATCGAGAGAGTGAAGTAAACAGATGTCATTGAAATGAGACACACTAAGAAGAGTAGACAGGGAAGAGGGGTCAGCAGCAGAGAGATTTCGGTATGAACGTAGCAGTTTGGGATGGGACGTGGGAACAGGTAAGGAGGCACAGAAGGAAATAAAGAGGTGATCAGATAGACCGGTAGAGTGCCCAGAGAATTTACTGACAATCCCATTATTAGAACAGATGACATCTAGAATATGACCATGTTTGTGAGTTGGAAAATCGACATATTGAATTATATATATAATTAGATCTATTCCAGAGCTGTTCCATGATTTAAAAAATGAATACACACCTGGCAGTTCATCAGAAAAGGTAACTTTCTATGCCTGTCGCAAGAGTTTATGGTCCCATAATGTGATTTAACACACAAGCGTATGTTGTGAATCACAAAAAAGCCTAAAAACATGTCTGCATCCCATTGTAGTAGCCATTCTGTAATAACAAATAAGCTTTGTATAATAGTTGGCGTGGAATTGGTAACATTTTACATGCTGATCCTGTTGGCCAGATGGCAGTTTGTCATCTTACATACCTAGTTGACATTCTAGTTGATATACTGCAGCTTTTAATCCCCCAGATGTACGAACTGTTCTTGGATGAGAATGTGTACAATAGTATTTGCTAGTCAGCTCTGTAGGCATATGTATGTCACAACAATAACGCTGACTTAAAACACAGCTACAAGCTTCTGCACATGGTGTCCATAAATGCTTTAAAAGTATAAGACAGGTACCAATCATGGTGTTGAACGTTGTTAATGAGTCCTCATCATTTAATCAATTAATTATTTATTTCTGTGCTAGTGAGGAATAATCGTTTTTGCTACTTCTAAAAACCACAAACTATTCTTGTCATCTACGGCTTCCTGCTGGTAATCTATGACCTTTACCGAAGGCCACAACCTTCTCTGTATGTGGTCTGTCATCATCCTATAAATATTGTTAAATAAACACTAGTGCATTTAAAGGTCTGCAAATGTTTGACCTAATAAATCACCTTGGGCAGTACAACTCAGACCAAACAGTTCACCTACTGTATTTACTGCATTCAGACTCAAAATGAACTGGACAATTGCAGTCTAATTTATCCTTTACTAATCAGTACCAGTGTACTTGTGTTCTCTGTCTAACTCCTAAAATTACGCACCCTATACTTACACCAATCAACCATAACATTATGACTACCTCCTTGTTTCTACACTCACAGTCCATTTTATCAGCTCCACTTACCATATAGAAGCACTTTGTAGTTCTACAATTACTGACTGTCCATCTGTTTAGCCCCCCTCATGCTGTTCTTCAATGGTCAGGGCTCTCCCAGGTTTCCCAGGACCACCACAGAGCAGGTATTATTTAGGTGATGGGTCATTCTCAGCACTGCAGTGACACTGACATGGTGGTGGTGTGTTAGTGTGTGTTGTGCTGGTATGAGTGGATAAGACACGGCAGCGCTGATGGTGTTTTTAAACACCTCACTGTCGCTGCTGGACTGAGAATAGTCCACCAACCAAAAATATCCAGCCAACAGCGCCTCATGGGCAGCAACCTGTGACCACTGATGAAGGTCTCGAAGATGACCAACTCAAACAGAAGCAATCTGACTTTACATCTACAAGGTGGACCAACTAGGTAGGAGGGTCTAATAGAGTGGACAGTGAGTGGACACGGTATTTAAAAACTCCAGCAGCGCCGCTGTGTCTGATCCACTCATACCTGCACAACACACACTAACACACCACCACCATGTCAGTGTCACTGCAGTGCTGAGAATGATTCACCACCTAAATAATATCTGATCTGTGATGGTCCTGTGGGGGTCCTGACCATTGAAGAACAGGGTGAAAGCAGGTTAAAAAGGTATGTAGAGAAACAGACAGACTACAGTCAGTAATTGTAGAACTACAAAGTGCTTCTTTATGGTAAGTGGATCTGATAAAATGGACAGTGTGTGTAGAAACAATGAGGTGGTTTTAATGTTATGGCTGATCAGTGTATAATTAATTTGATACTTTTCTTCTTTCACCTGCTTCCATATTCTGGGGTCGTCACAGCAGACTTGGCACAGCTTTTACGCTGAATGCCCTTTCTGACACAACCCTCCTTTTTCATTCAGGCTTGGGACCGGTCCTGAGAGTGCTATGACAAGTGCACCTTCTAAGGACTAGGCTGTTTTTATCACCCCCTTGGACATTAGCCAATCATGTACCTGCACCTTGGACATTAACCAATCATGTACCCGCCTGACCTCTGAGACTTAAACCCTGGGTCCCCAGATCTCAGCAGTAGTGGGCTAGCGTACTTTACCTCTGTGCTTCCCAAACAGCCACAATTAATCTGTTACATTCAATTTTTTTTTTTTATTGGACTGGCTTTAATTTATGTTCTTCCTGCTCACCAGCTGGCAAAGCCTTATAATTCAGCTCAGCTGTGACATGGCTGCATTGCATTATGCAACTTGTGTCTACTGTGCAACTGTGGTCTACTTTATTTAATAATGTTTTTTATTAGTATGATATTACACGTGTAGTCCTTTCTCTTTGTTCATTTCCAGCTTTATTCTGGTCAGGGTTGTGGCGAGTCCTGTTTTTGGAAACACTTGGCATAAGGCAGGAATGCACTGGACAGGGGCCAGTCTATACTTAGACATGATGCCCCGACGGCCGATAGCACTGCGAATATACAAACCCTGCTCTCAGCGGTAGTGGGCTAGCGTAATACATTTACATTTATGGAAATTTTAATTATTAATTTAGTGGTGTAGTAAAATCTGTAATGACATTTAGCTTTGTCACTTGGCGTCCTAATTCCTCAATACTGTCTAAGTAATTGACCACAGCTGGTGACTTTCTGTGTCCATATACAAACCCAAATTCCAGAAAAGTTAAGGCATTTTGTTAAATACAATAACAAAATAATCTGATTCATTATTTTAACCTTTATTAAACTGACAAAAAGATTTCCAATGTTTTCACTAACCTTCATTGTATTTTGTTAATACACCGATCAGCCATAACATTAAAACCACCTACTTGTTTCTACACTCACTGTCCATTTCATCGGCTTTACTTACCATATAGTCCATCTGTTTCTCTGCATGCTTTGTTAGCCCCCTTTCATGCTGTTCTTCAATGGTCAGGACCCCCACAGGACCACTACAGAAAAGGTCTTATTTGGGTGGTGGATCATTCTCAGCCCTGCAGAGACATGGTGGTGGTGTGTTAGTGTGTGTTGTGCTGGTATGAGTGGATAAGACACAGCAATGCGGCTGGAGCTTTTAAACACCTCACTGTCACTGCTGGACTGAGAATAGTCCACCAACCAAAAACATCCAGCCAACAGCACCCCGTGGGCAGCTTTCTATGACCACTGATGAAGGTGTAGAAGATGACCAACTCAAACAGCAGCAATATATGAGCGATTGTCTTGACTTTACATCTACAAGGTGGACCAACTAGGTATGAGTGTCTAATAGAGTGGACAGTGAGTGGACACTGTATTTAAAAACTCCAGCAGCGCTGCTGTGTCTGATCCACTCATACCAGCACAACACACACTAACACACCACATAATTCAACGACTCGTGAGAACCCTCAGAAGAGTGGCTGTTGCTATTGTTAAAAAGATCGCATAGACGTCACTCTATTTTAATACCATTTACTTTTTAAATAGAATGTTTAACAAGTCAGGTATCCAAAGACTTTTGGTCATATATGTATGTACAGTGTATCACAAAAGTGAGTACACCCCTCACATTTCTGCAAATATTTCATTATATCTTTTCATGGGACAACACTATAGACATGAAACTTGGATATAACTTAGAGTAGTCAGTGTACAGCTTGTATAGCAGTGTAGATTTACTGTCTTCTGAAAATAACTCAACACACAGCCATTAATGTCTAAATGGCTGGCAACATAAGTGAGTACACCCCACAGTGAACATGTCCAAATTGTGCCCAAAGTGTCAATATTTTGTGTGACCACCATTATTATCACTGCCTTAACCCTCCTGGGCATGGAATTCACCAGAGCTGCACAGGTTGCTACTGGAATCCTCTTCCACTCCTCCATGATGACATCACAGAGCTGGTGGATGTTAGACACCTTGAACTCCTCCACCTTCCACTTGAGGATGCGCCACAGGTGCTCAATTGGGTTTAGTCCATCACCTTTACCTTCAGCTTCCTCAGCAAGGCAGTTGTCATCTTGGAGGTTGTGTTTGGGGTCGTTATCCTGTTGGAAAACTGCCATGAGGCCCAGTTTTCGAAGGGAGGGGATCATGCTCTGTTTCAGAATGTCACAGTATATGTTGGAATTCATGTTTCCCTCAATGAACTGCAGCTCCCCAGTGCCAGCAACACTCATGCAGCCCAAGACCATGATGCTACCACCACCATGCTTGACTGTAGGCAAGATACAGTTGTCTTGGTACTTCTCACCAGGGTGCCGCCACACATGCTGGACACCATCTGAGCCAAACAAGTTTATCTTGGTCTCGTCAGACCACAGGACATTCCAGTAATCCATGTTCTTGGACTGCTTGTCTTCAGCAAACTGTTTGCGGGCTTTCTTGTGCGTCAGCTTCCTTCTGGGATGACGACCATGCAGACCGAGTTGATGCAGTGTGCGGCGTATGGTCTGAGCACTGACAGGCTGACCTCCCACGTCTTCAACCTCTGCAGCAATGCTGGCAGCACTCAGTGTCTATTTTTAAAAGCCAACCTCTGGATATGACGCCGAACACGTGGACTCAACTTCTTTGGTCGACCCTGGCGAAGCCTGTTCCGAGTGGAACCTGTCCTGGAAAACCGCAGTATGACCTTGGCCACCATGCTGTAGCTCAGTTTCAGGGTGTTAGCAATCTTCTTATAGCCCAGGCCATCTTTGTGGGGAGCAACAATTCTATTTCTCACATCCTCAGAGAGTTCTTTGCCATGAGGTGCCATGTTGAATATCCAGTGGCCAGTATGAGAGAATTGTACCCAAAACACCAAATTTAACAGCCCTGCTCCCCATTTACACCTGGGACCTTGACACATGACACCAGGGAGGGACAACGACACATTTGGGCACAATTTGGACATGTTCACTGTGGGGTGTACTCACTTATGTTGCAGCTATTTAGACATTAATGGCTGTGTGTTGAGTTATTTTCAGAAGACAGTAAATCTACACTGCTATACAAGCTGTACACTGACTACTCTAAGTTATATCCAAGTTTCATGTCTATAGTGTTGTCCCATGAAAAGATATAATGAAATATTTGCAGAAATGTGAGGGGTGTACTCACTTTTGTGATACACTGTATATGTACTGTATATATAAACTTTTAACCTCAACTGTACTGCGACCTTTTCTATGTATGTGCGTTTGTTAATTTAAATAAAAGTGATCTCTCGCTCTGCACTGCTGCACCAGCATTTTCAGATGCATGGTGACCTTTGAGGATAGGAATGGGGTCACATTAGTCATTTATGTATGTAATGAAAAGAAATGGTTGACATTTAATGCACTGACACAGAGAGAATAATTTTCATATCTCATAGTCTTCATTTGCTCCTAAAGAACTGAGCTAAACTGTGTTCACAGCAAATAATGATGACCACAGTTGGTTAAAGTAAAAAAGGATGCACTAAAATGACACAATGGAAGGCATTAGTTTACATCTGGTAACACAAGGTGTTCATGAAAACCAGTACTGTGCACAACTAGCTTTGTGGTATAGCTTTGTGGTTATTTTTCAGTTTCTTTCTTAAGGTACAAACAGAAAATACAGGAAAAATTTACACAATATTTAAACACACACACAATGGTCAAAACAAAGTGTGCTTACTGTAAAAAATAAAACCATTCCCAATCAGGCGCTTTCCAGAAAAAAATTGCATAAATAATTAAAACCTGTCTGTACTTCTCAGCATTTTTGATTTCATCAATTCGGACGATATCGCCAACATCACTGGCAGAAATGCAGCCACAAACCAGACCCTCCACCATGTTTCACTGTAGACCGCAAGCACTCATTCTTTTATTTTTCTCCATTGTCAATTATTGGACCCAATTGGACATTTAGCAGACACTTTTCTCCAAAGCGACTCAGTACCGTGACAGAGTATTGTCTAAGCAATCGAGGGTTAAGAGCCTTGCTCAAGGGCCCAGCAGTGGAAACCTGGCAGTGGTGGGGCTTGAACCAGCGACCTATCAATTACTAGTCCAGTACCCTAACTGCTAGGTTCCAACTGCCCACAGACTTTGGCATATCTTAGCCTTTTCACGATGTTCTTCATCTGTAAAAGTGGTTTCTTGGCTTCTACCCTTTCAAAATAATCATTCCTGATCAAGTTTCTACGGACTGTAGAAGGGTCAACTTTGCATCTTAATGAAGTTGCCTGATGCTGAGCCAAATCCTTGCTTGGCTTCTTCTGGTCTTTCTAAAAAGAAACTCTGAGAAACTATTTGACCTTGACCTTCCAGTCAATTTGTCCTTGGCCTCTCCTGATTCTTCAAATTTCTTTATAACAGCTTGAATATTACATCCTGAGTGTCCAGTTTGTTTGCTGATTTCCTTTTAAGAGTGGCCTTGATTGAAAGTTGGTCTTATTAGAAAGCGTCCAATGAATTATACTCATACAACGTGTGTATGTAATGCTAAAGCATGTCCTGCACAAACCTGGTGTGACAAACCCCTTTTCACAAGAGTTATTTTAACATGAAATAGTAGGACAAATACGGGTGTTAGCAATGGCATTAATTAGGGTTTTATTTCATTTAGGTTCAGTAGAGCCAGATTACTGATATTACTTAAATGTACATTTACATTTACATTTTCGGCCATTACATTTTCGCTTTATCCAAAGCGACTTACAATTATGACTGAACACAATTTTGAGCAGTTGAGGGTTAAGGGCCTTGCTCAGTGGCCCAACAGTGGTAACTTGGCAATGGTGGGGCTTGAACCTGTATAATACTGTGTACTGGGAGGTCACACTAAATTGTATAATAAGTGTACTGTGAGGTCACACTAAATTCTTGTCACTTTAGCCTGTAGAAGCTGTTCATTCTGATTTTTTCTGTTTTTAAAATTTCCTGTATTTTCTGGTTGTATTGTAACAAAGAGATTTTTGCTTTTTTTTTTAATGAGTATATTTACAGACACTTGCATCCAAATTGACTTACAACTGTGACCACATATGATCCAAGCAATTAAGGGTTAAGAACCTGGCTCAAGGGCCCAGTTGTGGTAACCTGGCAGTGGTGGGGCTTGATCCAGTGACCTAGCCATTAGTAGTCCAGTACCACAGCCGCTGAGTTACCACTGCCCCTTCGTAGATGAGGTAAATGTCTTTTAGGTTTATGCTTTTTACCTTACAAGGCAGATCGCCAACACATTCTCAATGCACAAAATGTTTGTACATACAGGACTTGTTTTGAACAGGACTTTATCCTTTTCAGCGTTGCAGGGGGTATGATTCAATGGGCGAAAGGCAGGAAACACCCCCAGAAAGTCACCAGTCCATCATAGGGCAAACGCACACACTCGCATTCACACACACACTCGTACAGAGGGGGAGTTTTTAGTATCTCCAATTAACCTGACCGCATGCGTTTAGACTGTGGAAGGAAATCTGAGCATCTGGAGGAAACCCAGACATGAGGAGAACATGCAAACCACACAGAAAGGACCTGGACCGCTCCACCTTGGAATCAAACCCAGAACCTTCTTGCAACTGTGCTACCCACTGAGCCAGCCTGCTGCCAAACACAGTATACAATACTGTACATAGTACAGTACAGTTAAGCAAGGCTTACACTAATTTTGGACTTTGGTTTCGGGGCAACAAGGAAGCACCTGCTCCGAAATTGCTCAGACTGAAGTATTCTGCTGGACAGAATATGCACATGAACAGAAGAAGGGTTCTCTGCATAAGACTTTTGTAGTCACATGACCAGCACATTGTTTGGAAGAGAAAGGGTAAAGCACTCACTCACTCACCGTCTTAACTGCTTATCCAATCAGGGTCGCGGGGGAGTGCTGGAGCCTATCACAGCTTTTCAATGGGCGCAAGGCACACAGTAATACCCTGGACGGGGCGCCAGTCCATCGCAGGGCAGACACAAATACATACACACACACACACACACACACACACACACACACACACCTATAGGGCAATTCAGAGTCTCCAATTAACCTGACTGCATGTTTTTGGACTGTGGGAGGAAACCGGAGCTCCCGGAGGAAACCCATGCAGACACCAGGAGAACATGCAAACTCCGCACAGAAAGGACACGGACCGCCGAGCCCGGGGATCGAACCCAGGACCTTCTTGCTGTGAGGCAACAGTGCTACCCACTTAGCCACCGTGCCACCCAAAGGGTAAAGCATTTAAACCCAAAAACACTGTACCTACTACTAAGAATGACAGTTGCAGTATCACATCCTGGGCTTGTTTTTCTGCCACAGAAAGTGCATTTGGAATAATTAATAAACAAAATGACCAAAATTCCTCAGCACAACCTCAAACCATCAGCCAGGGGTGAAAAAATAGACAGAGTTGGCTGATTTAACAGTACAGTTACCAAAGACACACATCAAAACTGGTTTGGGAATGTCTCAGTCAGGCTTAAATTAGGCATTTGAAACAGGCTTCCCAAGTCCTGACCTCAAGCCTGTCAAAATATGAGACATAAAACCTGTATTGACATAAAACCAACAAACTGGGTTGAACTGTGTTCAGAGTGGGGTTTAGAGTTATGCCAGAAACTGATGAAATAATGAAAGGACTCAAATTTAAGTTTTTTGGGCAAAGAATTATGGGTTCCAATTACTCAGTCACCTAGAGGAAACATCTGCAGAAATCGGTTAAAAACCCAAGACTGGCATTACATACATGTCCCTTCCAACTTACCTCAACTGTAGTATATTAGAGTTTAATTATTCTAGTCAAGGATTTTAAATTTTGATTCTCTAGCTTCATTAATTCAAGATTTGTAACCCAGTGAAAACATAAAAAAACATTAAATAACTAAAACTGAAAATCAAGACATTGGAAAGACGTCTTGGTCAGAGTTGAGTTTCCACAAGAGGAAGAGCTGCAGGTCTATTACATGTGGCACCGGGGTAAATATAGACATACCGCTACACTCTGGACTTAACACAAGGTCATCTGTTTCTTTCACTCTCTCCCTCCCTAAAATAAACAGCACCAGTTCCACTACTCCTGCTTGCTCTCGTTCCAAAAGCTTTCACGTTTGGCCGATGATGGCGCTGAGCATTGTGGGTAATTATCTGGTCAGCTGTTGGCATTAGGGTGCAACTTCCAACCCCCGTACACACTTATCCCTTGTGACCCCCTCCAACACAGTCACAAACTAACTAACTAACTGTGCTCAGAGGTTAGGCCTTATCATCAATCACTAGATCTGAATCACAATGTCTAGCCTGGGGCACAACATGTGTATGGCCAAAAGTATGTGGACACCCTTGCCAATGAATACATTTAGGTGTTTTAGCCCCACTCTTTGCAAGTGTATAAAATGAATTAAATTAGCAGCATGACTGTCCAAAAAGCCATTATTTATTTAGACTGGTGTTTAGGAACTCCAGTGACACATACAGAGCCCTAACCTTGACCCAAATGAACAGGTCTGGGATGAACTGTTGCCGTCCAGGTTTTCTCATCCCTGAAGTCACAAATGCTCTTTGACCCAATAGGATCATATTCACATACACCAAACTCTTGTAAAAAGCATTCCCAGAAGGGCTGAGCCTGTTATTATCACAAGGGGGACAACTCCCATCTTAATGCCCATGGTTTTGGAATAGGATGTCCAATAATATCATGGTCTACTGTTCACATACTTTTGCCCTTACATTGTATCTCATAGTGTCCTGATGTTTAAATAAAAAAGTACTTTGTATGTGCAGCATGCACTACATGGCCAAAGATATGTAGACACCCCTCTTAATTATGAAGCTGAGGTGTTGCAGCCACATGCTGTACATTGCTTACAGTTGTATGCAATCAAGTATAAAAAATCATATGTTTTCATCTTGGTGGCAACAGTTTGTGGAAGGCCCTGTCCTGTTCCAGTATAACTGTGCCCCCTGTGAACAAAGCGAGGTCCGGGATATGTTTCCATGCATTCAGATGAAAGAAAACTACAAACAAAACATCCACACAAAACCAATAGACATATGTGGTGACGCAGTCACATGGAGCATAGCGTGGCTTTCCATACGCATTAGAACTCTGTGTGGGAACCCCAGACTGACAGGTTATAAGAAGCGGCTGCCGACTGGGCGAGTGACTCCTTGCTTACTACGATGGTAGTGCTAGCAGAAGTGGAGTTACAATTGGGAACTGGAATTTGAAATAACTAGAAAAAAGATGGAGGGAATTGATGACAACTATAATAATCTGGTAACTGCTAAAATCGGTTAATTAGACTTTTATTATGTGCATTTAATTGTGGTCAGTGTTAGCTTTCCACTGAGTGCTTAACATGATTTATGTTCTTTTTGTCAGGCAACTATATTAAATATAGACTTCCAACTCCTACATGTAGGTGTGGGTGTGGGACGAGAGAGAACTACTTGCATAAACTGTCAAAAGGGAATACAGAAGCAAACTGTTTACTGTGGACAGAAGATTAGATAGATGGATGGATGGATGGATGGATGGATGGATGGATGAAGGTGGTCCAACAGGAAACACTGGGCACAAGACGGAAACACCCTTGTTTTCAAAGAGCCTTGACCCCCCATGTAGTCTGTGTAGTCGCTTGGATGTCCAACAGCACAGCTGAGATTCAAACCCGAATCTCAGCAGTGGTGGGCCAGCGTAATTTGAGGCACCATGTGTGTGTGTATTTGTGTGTGTGACATGTCTATTAGAACACGTATCAGAGTGAATCAGAACTTTTACATTACCACAAACTGTTGATTAATCATCTATCATCTGTTAGCTCATGGTAGGTCAGTCTAGAAATGCTAAAACATTATTGGTCAAAATTAAGTCATTAAGCCTCCCAGGTGGCACAGCCGTATATTCCGCTAGCACACCAGCGCTGAGATTTTGAACACCCTTGTTTGAATCTCAGCTCTGCTTCCGGTCGGCTGGGAGCCATCATAATTGGCAGTGCCTGCCACAGACAATATTGGTCATCGAGTCTGTTGGGTGGGAAAAGATCAGGCTTATAAAGTGGGTGGGGTTTTCAAACGCTGTGCAAGAATGCCTGTGCAGTAGTGGAGGAGCCTCATGAGCAAATCCACCAAGGCACCGGCGAAACAGAAGGGGTCAATAGGCGTCAAAGGGGGCGTAAAGCAGGCAAATACACCCTCGTTGAATGCAACTGGGCATCCCCAGCAGCAAAAGACTAATGACTAATTATGCTAAATTGGGAGAAAAAGAAAAAAAAAGAAAATAGAAAATTTTTTAAAATTAAGTAATTAAATTAAAATAAAGGGATTTTTACTCCATGCTAAGCTTTACAGGGCTCCTATTTGTCTGCTTCAATCATGTTCAGCTTTTGAATGAGTTACTTTCTTAGAAGAAAATAGTAAAATAAAAGAATCATTAAAGTAAGGAAAAAGCGAATCTGAATAGAAAACAGATTTGCCTTAAAGAACGTAATAATAATAAGGCTATGTAGCTGGTATAGTGGGCGCTGCACAGCAACATGCATGAAGACTAGGGATCAATACTTTTCACAGGTCACTGTCAGTAAGTAGTTACACATGACCTCCCTGTGTTTCTTCTAAATAGTCTGGTTCCCTTCTACGTTCCAAAAACATGCAGGTGCTTCAGGTGTGAGTGAGTAAGTGTGTGCTGCCTAGCAATGTCCAGGGCATGTCCAGGGACCCAGGCCATGTTGGTAAAAAAAAATATATATATATATATATATATATATATATATATATATATATATATATATACACACACACACACAGTACCAGTCAAAAGTTTGGACACACTTTCTCATTCCTGTGGTTTTTTAATTTTCAACATTGTAGATTAATAATGAAGACATCCAAACTATGAAGGAACACATGTGGAATTATGTAGTAAACAAAAAAGTGTTAAACAAACCAGAATGTTTTATATTTCATATTCTTTAAAGTAGTCATCTTTTGCTTTGATGACAGCTTTGCACACTTTTTGGCATTTTCTCAATCAGCTTCATGAGGTAGCCACCTGGAATGGTTTTCAATTAATGTTTGTACTTTGTCTAGAGTTAATTTCTGGAATTTCTTGCTTTTTTGATGTGTTTCAGACCATCAGTGCTGTGCAGAGGTAGAGTTGGTAAAATATAAAACATATTCTGGTTTGTTTAAAAAATGTTTGTTCATTACATAATTCCATATGTGTTCCTCCATAGTTTGGATGTCTTCAGTATTAATCTACAATGTAGAAAATAAAAATAATCAAGAAAAACCACTGAAGAGAAGGTGTGTCCAAACTTTTGACTGGTACTGTATATATATATATGTGTGTGTGTGTGTGTGTGTGTGTGTGTGTGTGTGTGTGTGTCCAGAAGCGGCATCTGGGCTGGGGGGGCACCTAGAATGAACCATCACACATTAGAAACATGTATTGTAGTCAAATAAATCGGCATTCCAGGTCTTTTTTGGAAAAAATGGACGCTAAAAGACCATCCAGACTGTTATCAGTAACAAGTCCAAAAGCCAGGGTCTGTCATGGTATGGGGTTTAAGTCAGTGCCCTTGGCAAAGGTCATTTACACTTCTGTGATGGCAGCATTGAGATCTTAGAGCAACATGTGCTGCCTTATTTCCAAAGACATCCATGCATTATTCAACAAGATGATGCAAAACCACATGCTGCACACATTACAGAGGCATGGCTGCGGAAGAAGAGGGTTCGGGTACTGGACCGGCCTGCCTGCAGTCCTGACCTGTCCACAATAGAGAATGTGTGGAGAATTTCGAAATGAAAAATACTCTACTGTTGCACATATTAAGACGTGTTTGCAAGAAGAATGGGACAAAATAAAAGCTGAAACACTAAATCACTTGGCTGTTTAACCAAAGTCAGGCTGAGACTCTTACTGTTATTTAGGCAAGTTATGAAAGAGATTCGTTTAAGGTTAGAAATGAATTCTTGTATCCATCGTATTGAAAATTGCATCTAAAAGATTAAAGTATTTGAAGTATTTTTAATTATATTTAGTTTTAAAGAAATGTACAAGCTTGCTAAGCTTACAACATTCTTGTATGTGGATCTAACATGTGGATAAACTTTAGTTCAACTAGTCACAAGTAAACTTGTGGATGTTTGGAGTTTATATGCTGTTTTTAAATGAGTTGTTAGTAATTCAGTACCTTTAATGCTGATACCGAGCCCCCCCACGTCCTGTTTGGTAACTCGCACAGTTCTTTTCACGTTGCTGATGGAGTCCGGGACGGGCGGTGAGCTCAGGTGGCCGGGTTCTCCGTTCACCGTGCCCCCGGCTCCCGCTGCGCTTTTCCCTGCCTCGGTGCTCACTTCTCCCGGGACGAGGGTGAGCGAGTCCGCACTCAGAGTGGCCAGCACCCGGGTCCAGCGCTCCACCGCCAGCCGAAGTTCGAGCAGTCCGCTTTTTGGAGCTTTCGCTGCAGCCGCCATGTTCCACACATTCCTGGAATACCGGCCTGCCACAGTCCCGTACAGAGATAGGATAGGACATGGGGTGGAGGGAGAGAGAGAGAGAGAGAGAGAGACAGAGAGAGAGAGAGAGAGAGAGAGAGATGGCAGGAGTTAACAACCTCCCCCTCCCCAAATTCACCCAGCTACCATGGCACACACATATATATTCATATTTATACATACACATACACTGATCAGCCATAACATTAAAACCACCTCCTTGTTCTACCTCCACTTACCATATAGTAGCACTTGTAGTTCTACAATTACTGACTGTAGTCCATCTGTTTCTCTACATACCTTTTTAGCCTGCTTTCCCCCTGTTCTTCAATGGTCAGGACCACCACAGACCACCACAGAGCAGGTATTATTTAGGTGGTGGATCATTCTCAGCACTGCAGTGACACTGACCTAGTGGTGGTGTGTTAGTGTGTCGTGCTGGTATGAGTGGATCAGACACAGCAGCGCTGCTGGATTTTTTAAATACCGTGTCCACTCACTGTCCACTCTATTAGACACTCCTACCTAGTTGGACCACCTTGTAGATGTAAAGTCAGAGACGATCGCTCATCTATTGCTGCTGTTTTTTTTTTATATATATTTTCTTGGCCGCTCAGGTGGCGCAGCGGTAAAAAGACACGCTGCAACCAGAGCTGGATTCTGAGTACATCGTATCGAATCCAGTTATACCTTACCTATACCTTACAATGTATTCGAGATCCCAGCTCTGGCTCCAGCGTGTGTTTTTACCGCTGCACCACCTGAGCGGCCCTATTGCTGCTGTTTGAGTTGGTCATCTTCTAGACCTTCATCAGTGGTCATAGGACACTGCCCACGGGGTGCTGTTGGCTGGATATATTTTTGGTTGGTGGACTATTCTCAGTCCAGCAGTGACAGTGAGGTGTTTAAAAACTCCAGCAGCATTGCTGTGTTTGATCCACTCATACCAGCACAACACACACTAACACACCACCACCATGTCAGTGTCACTGCAGTGCTGAGAATGATCCACCACCCAAATAATACCTGTTCTGTGGTGGTCCTGACTATTAAAGAACAGCATGAAAGGGGGCTAACAAAGCATGCAGATGGACTACAGTCAGTAATTGTAGAACTACAAAGTGCTTCTGTATGGTAAGTGGAGCTGATCAAATGGACAGTGAGTGTAGAAACAAGGAGGTGGTTATATATATATGATTGTTTACTGTATAGATCTAAACGATAGGTGTACAAACCACTTGATCGCTCAATATCCATTTAGTCGTCCATCATGTTGCTGTTTATTACGTGTCTCCCCCTGGTGGTGAAGAATTTTATAGCAACAGAAAGCGTTCATCAAGAAATGACATTTACATTTGAGACATTTAGCAGACGTTTTTATCCGAAGCGACTTACAGTTATGATTGAATGCAGTTTGAGCAATTGAGAGTTAAGGGCCATGTTCAGGGGCCCAACAGCAACAACTTGGAGGTGACAGGGCATGAACCGGCAAGCTTTTGATCACTAGTCCAGTACCTTAACCTCTGAGCTACCACTGTCCCAAACTTAAAGTCGAAGCATGAATGAAAACAAATAAATATTTTTACATCTTTGAATGTATTATTATTATTTTGTCCGTTATATAATATATGTGACATTGTGTGACACTGCCTGGCCAAAAAAAAGGTCACCACCTGGATTTAACTAAGCAAATAGGTAAGAGCCTCCCATTGGATAATTACTGCATGGGTGATTATGTTTCAGCTGGCAACAAGTTATTTAACCCTAACTGATGCAGTGAGTAGCTTCTCATTTGTTAAACAACCATGTCGAAAGACACATCCTGTGGTCGTGGAAAAGATGTTAATCTGTTTCAGAAGGGTCAAATTATTGACATGCATCAAGCAGAGAAAACATCTAAGGAGATTGCTGAAACTACTAAAATTGGGTTAAGAACTGTCCAACGCATTATTAAAAAGTGGAAGGACAGTGTGGGAAACATCATCTTCGAGGAAGGACTGTGGTCGGAAAAAAATCGTGAATGATCGTGATCGGCGATCACTTAAACGTTTGGTGAAATCAAAGAGTAGAAAAACTACAGTAGAACTCAGGGATGTTTAATAGTGAAAGTAAGAGCATTTCCACACACACAATGCGAAGGGAACTCAAGGGATTGGGACTAAACAGCTGTGTTGCCTTAAGAAAACCACTTGTCAGTGAGGCTAACCGGCAAAAACGGCTTCAATTTGCTAGGGAGCATAAAGATTGGACTCTGGAGCAATGGAAGAAGGTCATGTGGTCTGATGAGTCCAGATTTACCCTGTTCCAGAGTGATGGGCGCATCAGGGTAAGAAGAGAGGCGGCTAAAGTGATGCACCCATCATGCCTAGTGCCTACCGTACAAGCCTGTGGGGGCAGTGCTATGATCTAGGGTTGCTGGTCAGGTCTAGGTTCAGCAACGTTATGTGCCCAAAGAATGAGGTCAGCTGACTGCCTGAATATACTGACCGACCAGGTTATTCCATCAATGGATTTTTTCTTCCCTGATGGCACGGGCATATTCCAAGATGACAATGCCAGGATTCATTAGGCACAAATTGTGAAAGAGTGGTTCAGGGAGCATGAGATGTCATTTTCACACATGGATTGGCCACCACAGAATCCAGACCTGAACCCCATTAAGAATCGTTGGGATGTGCTGGAGAAGACTTTGCGCAATGGTCCAAATCTCCCATCATCAATACAAGATCTTGGGGAAAAATTAATGCAACTCTGGACAGAAATAAATGTTGTGACATTGCAGAAGCTTGTGGAAACTATGCCACAGTGAATGCGTGCCGTAATCAAAGCTAAAGGCGGTCCAACAAAATATTAGAGTGTGTGACCTTTTTTTTGGCCAGGCAGTGTATTTCACAAATGAGAAGAGATGAGGCGGTCACAAGTGGCCAGTGACACCCTTGTGTGAAGCAAGATAATCCTAATAATCACCTAAAACTTTAATAGTACATAACAGTCTGGCACCTGTCACAAAAACATCAAGCTCTTTACAGATATTGTAACATTTAAACTAAGAATGCTTGGCTGTTACTTTTTTTATTATATACTCTCTGCTTTTCCTTCTGTTTGCTATATTCTGTGATTCTAACTGTGTCATAAAACAGCAGCATGATGGATAATTAGAAGGTTGAAAACCTGTAGGACTAAATACATCAGAACAGTCTGCTTGAACTGTTACCACAACACAGTTATTTCTTACAACATTTACAGAATAGCAATTTTTTGTAATTATTTTAAACAAAATAAGGCGCAGTCACTTTGCCTCCATGCCCCCCTTGCCCTCCTTGCTGACCATCAATGGCATGGCAGGTAATCCACAATCCATGCAGAGCTACACGGCTTGGAAGCCCTTTACATGTGGGGCATTTAATTCCACTTCTTCACCACCAGATGGAGCCAAAAGGTTGAATGTAAGCTTATAAAAGCAAATGTTGTGTAAGACGAATTTGGCATGGATAAGATACAGTAATAAGTTTGTATGTTATTTGATGTTTCAGTAACGATGATGAAGTGATCGTATGCTCGCCACTGGCACATTTAGAGCGGTGCTCTCTCAGCCTTCATGGCAGCTTCTTAGTTTTTACCATGATTGCAACACACCTTGAACACTTGAATCTCTGGGTGGGGTTTATATAACACATCAAAACTGAAGTAAATTAACGCTGGTTATTGAGTTCCCAAAGGTTTAATCAAGTCAGGGTAATACAGACTAGCAGTAGGTTTTAAGATGAGCAACAATTTGTAGGAAGTTAAGTAACTGTGACAAAGCAGTGTTAACAAAATATCCTGCTATTCAAAAAACATGACAACATCCATAATTTCATGTTCATGTATTTCTGATGAATAATTGATTTAAAGCTATAGCTAGATAGATGGAAGGAAGGAAGGAAGGAAGGATGGATGGATGGATGGATGGATGGATGGATGGATGGATGGAAGGAAGGAAGGAAGGAAGGAAGGAAGGATGGATGGATGGATGGATGGAAGGAAAGAAGGAAGTAAGGAAATATGGATGGATGGATGCATGGATGGATGGATGGAAGGAAGGAAGGAAGGAAGGAAGGAAGGAAGGAAGGAAGGAAAGATGGATGGATGGATGGATGGATGGATGGATGGAAGGAAGGAAAGAAGGAAGGAAGGAAGGAAGGAAAGATGCATGGATGAATGGATGGATGGATGGATGGATGGATGGAAGGAAGGAAAGAAGGAAGGAGGGAAAGATGGATGGATGGATGGATGGATGGATGGATGGATGGATGAATGGATGGATGGATGGATGGATGGATGGAAGGAAGGAAAGAAGGAAGGAAGGAAGGAAAGATGGATGGATGAATGGATGGATGGATGGATGGAAGGAAGGAAAGAAGGAAGGAAGGAAAGATGGATGGATGGATGGATGGATGGATGGATGGATGGAATAGACAGAAGAGTACATGAAGCGGGGACAAAGGAGTCTTAACTGAGAGCATTAATTAAACAATGACTGCTTCATCAGTTAGATGGTTAATCACTAACATCCTAATAACATTATAATATTAATTGGGTGATTCTTAAATTGGGAGAACTTTTACGTCCCTAGGTTATAAATTTGTGTTAAAAATACTTTATTACAAAACAAATATTTTAGGTATTAAAACGATCATTCATTGCATCACTGAAAAAAATTACATACCAAAATAATTATGATTTCCAATTATAAAAAATAATTATGATTTCCAATTATAAAAATAATTATGATTTCCAACCTATGCATATTTTTGAGCAATATATTACTGTCCCCAGCATTATCATCATTACCGCAACAGTGTATGGTTTCTGTAGGGAATCATTTGAAGGTAACACTTGTTTATGTTGTAACCATGGAAACAAAGACTCGCAAGGAAGCACATGCCAGCCATGAGAGAAAATTTACATTTTAATGTCTGGAAATGTGAGTAATTTAATCATGTATTCCTCCTGATCATAGAGTATATTTATTCAGTGTCATTACCATTTACATCAATATGGCAGTACTTTACCAAAAAAAAAGAAATTTACACATTATTTATATGTATTTAAAGTGCATCTTGTACTAGCTGTTGACTAGCTTTAGCAAATCCATGGCCTAGCTAGTTTTTTTCTTAAAAAGTAAAAATTGTCATTACCGCAACACGTCATTACCAACACATAATGACATTTTGCTATGCCACTTCGCAAATAAATATGAAATATTAAAATTCTATATAAGCTCAATTATAGCCATCATTAAGTATTTGCTCTAAAGCATGTAAGCATTATCTTGACATAATTAAAACTAAATTATTACTAATTTTATTTTTCAAAAGTTAAGATGGTAAAAAGAGCCCGCAATTGAAGAATCACCCTATTAAGGATTTGTAAATGATCATCCATCCTGATCCATTCATGAGGGGGTTCAGTTGTTAATATGAATGTTTATTGCATACATTTTTTAACAGTTTTGCATAATGTACACAAACAAACTATGCAAAATGAACAGAATTATAGAAACTGCTGAAAAATAGCTCTAGGAATTCCAAGTATTATTTAACACAAGCAGGTAAGCAAGGTGTTTATTCTTCCACTTAAACAGGCTAAGTAGTTGTTTATTTCTTAGAATTCTACTGGTTAGAATGTATTAAAAGACTGTGTTTTTAAATGTGCCAGTGCATGTTCTCTGAATGACTGCAGACATAACGAGGTTGATGGCTTGCATTATTGACAAACTTTTATTTTACCGGTAATGCCTAATACAAGCCTTAAATGGCTGTTGAAGACACAGAGACCGAGCTTATCTTCACCAAAACAATAGCCAGCTGGCCCAGTGTTATATCTAATCCAGGCTGCTACTGAGTCTCCATATGGTACAGGATCCATATGGCCCCTGTGTGACATGTCTCTTCAACATTTGCTCACTTCCACACAAGCACATTTAATAACAGACCCATACAGCATGATCAAGCAACAGTCTTATATGTAATGCATTAACCTGAAACATGTAATGATGTAACAGTGTTTACTAGATTATCAGATATATAGTGGATTTAAACAGCATGTTACATGAGTATGTATATGTGCCTGTGTAGAAAAATATTTAAAACAAAATATAATGTATTTTATATTATATAAAATGCAATATTTTGTGGGTTTTTTGTTACAAATTGGCAACATGGTGGCTTGGTGGGTAGCACTGTCGCCTCACAGAAGGATGGTCCTAGGTTCATTCCCAGGTGGAGTCCTTTCTATGTGGGCTTTGCATGTTATCTCAGTGTCTGCATGGTTTCCTCTGGGTGCTCCGGTTGCCCCCTACACTCCAAAGACATGAAGTCAGGTTAATTGGAGAGACGAAACTGCCCTAGGTGTGACTATGATTGTGAGTGTGTGTTCAACTCCCTCCCAGACCCCGACAAACTGCACGCTAGCAGCACTCTACACACACACCTGCCACCAGGTGAGGGACAGTGGGTGACCATGTCTCATACACACACACACACACACACACACAATCTAATTTTTATGATTAACTCATAACTGTAAATGTTATAAATATTATTGTTATTATTTGCACTGTTTTTATTAACATTTTATTCTATTTTATTTTTTGCACCTGTACCTGTTTTGTATATATTTGTTCTTTCTTATTGTTATTTTTATTTTTCTCTGTAACTGAGCTTTGGCAATACGAATGTCCTTATTTGTCATGCCAATAAAGCAATAAATGTACTGGTGACTTGTCTGGGGTGTTTCCTACCTTTCGCCCAGTAATCTGCACCCACCACAACCCTGACCAGGATAAAGCAATTGTAAAATAGACAATGGATGGATGTTACATTTACATTTTCAGCATTTAGCAGACGCCTTTATCCAAAGCGACTTACATTACAATTACAGTATACAGTCTGAGCATCTGAGGGTTAAGGGCCTTGCTCAAGGGCCCAACAGCAGCAACCTGGCAGTGGTGGGGCTTGAACCAGCAACCCTCTGATCACTGGTCCAGTACCTTAACCACTAGGCTACAGCTGTTACAAATTGTAATTTAAAGGCCACTGTAGTTTTCTTAACTTTCATTCCCTTACTCGTATGTTATTTCAGTACCTGCTTAATCCTTGTCAGTACTGTCATGGATCCCCCTAATACACAATGGACAGTTTGACAATGAAGGTGAACACACACTCACGCATTCATTTGCTAATTTCCAGGAACCATGTAGGGTGACACCAGAGTACCCAGAGAAAACCTACATAGAAGAAACTTGATACGTGAAGCAAGAACCCAGGTCCATAGGAGCCATGTTGCTTAACCAGCTATGTCACCATGATCTCCAAGATGTTACCAGCAAAACTTTATTTTTGAGCAATATGTGGTAATACATTATTCTCTGAAAAGCTGTTAATAATATACTGTGGACTGTGGGAGGAAACCCATGTGGACACGGGGAGAACATGCAAACTCCACACAGAAAGGACCCAGACCGCACCACCTGGAAATCAAACCCAGGACCTTCTTGCTGTGAGGTGACAGCGCTTGAGGCCTTATAAAAGCATATTAAAGTAAACAAACTCAAATGTTATTATTTATTTCATTGTCATCAATCGCTTTATGCTGGTCAGGGTCACAGCAAGCTGGTTCCCACAGGGAAACACTGGCTGCTAGGCAGGAATACCCTGGATAGGGTACCAATCCATCACAGGACTTCAGCCATACACCAGACATAACCAATTATTCTTGTGTAGACACCCAGTTGGTCAATAGCACTGTTGAGATTCAAAACCGGGTCTCATCGGTGGAAGGCTAGCGGAACAGACAGCTGTGCCACCTGAGTGCCATTTTATTCACTACATAAAATAATGTTTTGTTAAAATACACCGACTAGCCAAAACATTATGACCACTGACAGGAGAAGTGAATAACTCTGATTATCTCTTCATCACGGCACCTGTTAGTGGGTGGGATATATTATGCAGCAAGTGAACATTTTATCCTCAAAGTTAATGTGTCAGAAGCAGGAAAAATGGACAAGCGTAAGGGTTTAAGCGAGTTTGACAAAGGGCCAAATTGTGATGGCTAGACGACTGGGTCAGAGCATCTCCAAAACTGCAGCTCTTGTGGGGTGTTCCCGGTCTGCAGTGGTCAGTATCTATCAAAAGTGGTCCAAGGAAGGAACAGTGGTAAACCGGCAACAGGGTCATGAGCGGCCAAGGCTCATTGATGCATGTAGGGAGCGAAGGCTGGTCCATGTGGTCCGATCCAACAGACGAGCTACTGTAGCTCAAATTGCTGAAGAAGTTAATGCTGGTTCTGATAGAAAGGTGTCAGAATACACAGTGCATCACAGTTTGTTGCTTATGGGGCAGCAAAAGGGGAACCAACACAATATTAGGAAGGTGGTCATAATGTTATGCCTGATCAGTGTAAGTAAAACAAAAGTACATTTGTTTATGACAGTTTGACAGTTTCAAATGCGTCACATTATCTTTGTGTGTGTGTGTGTGTGTGTGTGTGTCTATAGGAGTGCCATTAATATAAATGTAAATATATGTGTATGTATGATTGATAAGGAGTGACCTGCATTATGCCAGCAGATGATACGCAATCTTCATTTTCCATCTGGCCGTATATAATCTTTCTGTTTGTCTGTCTGGACATGGTGACATGGCGTGTGGATATAGACGCTTTCCTCTGGAGGTTTAACCAGGCGTCTGCCGGCTGACCTCTCTGACCCCGTCCTTTTGCTGCATACTGAAGTGCTCGAAAGAACAGCAGGTACACACGTGCGCACATGGACACACACAGATACGCGCTGATGAGCTTGGGGTATAATGAACAGCAGGGGAGCAAGGGGAGTGGAGGAGGCTGGAATGAGGCCTTTGGCATTGTCACGATGGAGGGACAGTACAGGCGCAGTCAGGTCATCGAAAACGTGTAAGTGTGTGTGGCGCATGCCTGGGTCACGCTCAAGCTGTTGCTCAGTGACAGACCTGCTGGTGCTCTAAAAGGCCTGGTGACAAAAGACTCACATTCAAAGAGGCAATCCCAGCTGTCAAATAAACACGTGCGTGCATCCTGCGCACACACACACACACACACACACACACACACACACACACACTGCCACGAGTCAGATCAGCTGGATGACTTCTGCCATTCAATTTAATTTAAGGCCCTTTTTGTTAATGTAACACACACACACAGACACACACACACCAGGTCTCTCTCTCTCTCTGTGGCTGACTTTCTGTTTAATTTGTCCGTTGCAAATTATCATCACAAAAGACATCCCAAGTGACATGAATTTTATATTCATAGCCAAAATGCATATTAATGCCATAACCAGGGATTTCTACTTAATGCCATGACCAGGGATTTCTACTTAATGCCATGACCAGGGACTACTTACTATAACAGTTAGTAGTGATCCAAATAAAAAAAACAAAGCATGGCTACGTAACAACACTTCATTTCACCTGTTCTGTTTTTAAACAAATGTCTCAAAAGGAATACCAGGGACACATTTAAGACACATTGTTATGTCAAAGTGAAAGCAGTTAGTCTGGGACTAAATGATTTTAGCTAGAAATTGTCCACAATTGTGGTGCAGTTAGCAGTTAGCTTTGACTCAGCATTTAATCCTTAACTAAAATCCTTATGAATGCAATTTATCTTAAAAAAAATACATTTTGCAGACCAACTAGGGTACTTTGTGTACACAAAATAAGCAAAGTAATAAAGCAACATTGCTTTTAAATCTAGAACTGCCTTCCTCACTGAAAAATCACAAATTAGCATTAGCATTGTAATTGTCTGATCTGCTTTCTGCTGGAGAGATACATGTTCTGATACAGGTCCTGAGTTTGTTGATTTTAACATGTTTTACACTCTTTGGTTACATTCATGACAGACACAGCAGTTACTCATTACACAAGATTCATTAATTCACAGGTTTAATGTCAAACACAGTCATGGACAATTTTGTATCTCCAATTCACCTCACTTGCATGTCTTTGGACTGTGGTAGGAAACCGGAGCTCCCGGAGTAAACCCAAAACCCTTGCAGACACGGGGAGAACATGCAAACTCCACACAGAAAGGACCCGGGATGCCCAACCTGGGGATCGAATCCAGGACCTTCTTGCTGTGAGGTGACAGTGTTAACCACTTAGCCACCATGCCGCCCCCAGGTTCTGAGTGGTCAGTGCTTGTTGTAATGGTGGATTGGATAACAGTATGAACTGGTTTGTGTAAATACAATATGGTTCTGTAACAATGCAATGTAACAGTTTAGAAGATGTAACTCAATTAACAACAGTAATATAGAAGGTTCTTTTTCTTCTTCTTTCAGTTGCTCCTGTTAGGGGTCATTACAGCGGACTATTTGTCTCCATCTTAACATGCCCTAAACATCAAACTAACAAACCCTGCTGTAACATCCAAGCAGAATGCCCCGGTGACCAAGATGTGTTGTGTTTTAAACCAATAACCATGTTAAACAAACAAAAGTTGTATATTTGGCAGCAGGAGCTAGCCTGGTCCAGCAATCAGCTCATGCTCCTTTTAATCTTTTATTCATCTAAATCACCTGTTTCTGTATTTTTTTTTTACATTTACATTTAGGCAGAACTAAATCCAATACAGTTTTGCATAGTGTCACTTTGCAAAATCTAAATCAATAAATCCAAAAGGCAGTTAAATTAAGCAAACAAGAGAAAGCAGTTATAAGAAAGACGTCTCATTTTCTCGTTTCCTCATTCACACTGGTGTTCATTTGTGGTTGCAGGCTGGCAGCTGTGCAGCATGTTCTAGAGCAGGTGGTCTGCTCGCAGGGTGGACAGGGAAAAAAACGAGTGGCATGTGTTTGCGTGGGAGTCAGAGCTTGGAAGGGGGGGGGGGGAGATAAGCCACAGCATCTATGTATCCTGTTTTGAGATGGGAACAGTGTATAAGAGCTGGGTTCAGCTGGTTTATTAGTGGTCATAAAGCCCCAGTAAGCCAATGTAATCCATGTTACTAAGCCACAATGGCCCTGGCAATTAAACATACAACTACTAAGCTTATATTATACTATATGTTTGAATACACATTTGTAAGAAAAATACGTTCTATGAAAACTACTAAAGTAAAAGTAAAACTGGTAAAGTAAACATGTTTTATGTCTTCATTTAACTGTTTTTAACTTGTATGACACTGTATGGCCTAAAATTTGAGACTACATGTTTAAATGACCTTCTTTCTCTTTTTATTTCATGCACTTTTACAATTTATTCCTCTTATCAGTTGATCAACTGTACCTACTGATACAAAGTAAGACTAAACTAATTTTTAGGGGCAAGTTATTTTTTCTTTTGCTGCATTTATTCCCTAATGGCATACATATATTTTGTTATCCTAAATTATAATTAATCAAACTCCCTTGGTAGTGTAATTCACTGGTACCGAGCCCTGGTTTTAAAGTCTTCCTGATCCTACCTCATTCCACAAGAGACAATTATACCAGGTGTCTTAAGGGGGCCCATGTTTGCTTTAAATAAGCTCTAAACTGTAGTCTCACGTTAGTACAGATACATCTTTTTCCCTTGTTTTTCAGCTTTCTGTCTTTGAACGTCATAGCATTGTATTGGGTTTACCATTTCTATGCTGACAACACACAATTAATTCTATCCTTTCCTTGATCAGACCCCTATTTTCATCTTGCATCTTCAAATGCTCTAGGGTTAGGGTTAGGGTTAGGGTTAGGGAAAACACATCATTGATGTTAGCTTGTTCCATGTCAAGATATTTCCATACTTTTCCATAGAGAACTCTCTGAAAAGAACACAACATAAATATTTATGCAACATAAGCACCTTTTTAAAGGTGTCCCAGCTAAATATAAATGTAAGGATGTACCTTTGCCCGGCACCCATACTAGCTCTCTAGTTAAACCAGGAATAGCAGGCAGGTTGGGGTCCCGGATCCTTACTTTGGTCTATGGAATAAAACTTTGCATTTTCACACAGGCAATAATCCTATATTTTGTAAAATGAAATACCAGATAAAGTATGGCCATTTCAAAGAAGAATACATTAGCAGCTAACAAAATGTGGTTCTGTGTCATCTGTTTCCTGGGTTGCAGCAAAATGAGACCATGATATGCTGTCTTCATGAATCATTAATGAAGCAATTCATTTTCTTGAAGTGCTACTGGAAGTTGCTTATTTGAAATGCATGAAGCATTACCTTGTCAGAACATTAACCAGTTTTATTTGTTTTATCCTACCTATCACTGTTACTGTTTATGCTGTAGAAAACTCTGCAGGGCTGTGCTACTATTCAGTTTCAAGTAGTTTGTGAAACACTATTGTGTCACTGTTGTGTCACTATATTATAGGGCGATCGAAACAATAGCTCAGCTGGTAGATTGGATAATGTAAAGCAACATGGGTTTTGGGTTCCATACTTAACCATTTGAAGAGTTGGTGGTCTATCCATGCTGGGAAGACTAGAGAACTGTCATTATGCATCAATAATGAAAAAAACACCCTCTAAACAGTAACCCTTGTTTATTCTTTCTATTAACTTGGTTAATCTTTCTGTCAAATGCCAGTTAAACATTACATTATATTGTTGATATTAAAATTCAGCATTGGCCTGTCATATGTATTATTTGTACTGAACATCTATTCCATTGGGTACATTGGTTTCACAACTCACCAAAACATGCAGAGGTTGGACGTTAATGTTACCAACAAAATGTATACATTTTTATCTGCTGTTACTAGTGCTAAATCTGGTGCTGCATGTCTTTGGACTATGGAAGGAAACTGGAGCTCTTGGAGGAAACCCATGCAGACACAGGGAGGACATGTAAACTCCACACAAAAAAGACCCAGACCACTCCACCTGCGGATCGAACCCAGGACCTTCTTGCTGAGAGGCAAGCATGGGCCCCAGTGCAAAACATTTTTTTGGGCCCCCTCAACAAATTTCATTCCACATATATACTGTATATATATATATATATATATATATATATATATATATATATATATATATATATATATATATATATACTATATATGGCTCTGGTAGTTTTAGTTATTTTCATTTTACTTTACGGAAATATTGTAATATAATAATAACGACCTGGCGAGTGCAGGTCGTGGAGGGCCCCCTTCTCCTGCCATGGGCTCCAGTGCACCTGTCCCCCCCACCCCCCCAACCCCCCGTTGTTACGCCCCTGCGCTGACTTATGAATATAATCACAATACTGTTAGACATTTACTGGAAGAAACAGAGAGAATGGCTTTTTAAAGCATAGTGGTTCAATAATGGTACCTTTTCCTATACAATTTCTTTCATTTCTATGTTATATTGGTCCCGGTGATAGACAAATCTGAAATTGACTAGGCCTTGCAAGCACCTTAACCCTTAACCATTAACGAGGTATTTTACTTTGTTTATTATTTTTTTATATGTCATTTCTCCAGATTCTGTTTTGGCAGTTAAGACCACTCTAAATTATAATACATTTAGGACTGTGTATGAAGTATTTATCCATCAAAACAGTATATTTTCCAACATTGTTTATGGTTGATCAGGTGCGCGTTGGCTAATCATGTGGCTGATAGGTCATCAGGTGGTTAATTGGTGACAGGTGTTGGAAATCTTACTAATTACGTATTGACTTTCTACACGCGGCGACACGTGTGGTAGGTTGTGAAGGACAGCGATTATTTATGAGGGCATGGAGAAGCAGTGTGTCTCAATAATGAGTGTTTATTGTGTTTGAGGGCACAACTCCGGGAAGTCCGTGTCGATTCCCTGTAGCTCCGCCCTCTTCACCGGCTCGTGTCTCTTCAGCTGTGCAGCGCGCGCTCTTCACTGTCAGGAGCTCGCGCTGCTGTGAGGTGTTTTCACAGTGCAGGTTACACATTAGCAAAAGACACAGGCCGAAGCTTTGGCTTATAAAGTCTGCCTTGAAGGAGGTATGGTCGGAATTTCGGGCACTTACCAATGTAAGTCTAACACTTTTATGTTCTAGTTTGGATTTAAATTCGACTTTTTGAAAGGAGAAAATGTGTCTCAACTGTCAACCGAATAACTCAACTGTCAACACTGAGGAGACTTGAGGATACAGCTCACTGTTTTCCGTACGTCATTTTGTAATAATTCGAATAAAACCGAATTTCCTACGTTTGGTAAATGACAAACACTTTTCGGTGGTATTTAATCTTTTATTTTTTTACCTGGATAAATTTACTACCTAATATTAGTAGTTAAAACTATTTCAAAATAGACTGTGTGAAACCGGGTGCGGACGGAATACTGTGACCTTATTTTACCTTATGAAATGCATTCGATACACATTATTTGGGTGTTTTTGTGAGGCTAACGTTTCTATAAAATGGACATGCGTAACATCTTAACAAGATACAGCTGTTTTGCACCACAAACGACTTTCTAAATGGTTTATAACGAGAACTGTATACGTTTTAATGTAAGGTCACATTGGCTCGTACTGTTGGCCTTCATCATTGAGGTTTTATTTTCACTACTCAGTCAACACAACAAAAGTTTTATTATAAGGTCGAGTTTAGGGTATGAGCATTTAAATTTTTTTTCAAATGTTCTTTGGGTTGTTTACAGTTTTATGTTGAATTGTTTCTACTAGAAGATATGAAAATCATGTTTTTACTGCCCTCTTTGGGGTCCTTCATAAATAAAAACACCAATTTCATAGTGATTTTCATAGTGAGTGGAATTGCTTGGTTTAACCCCTTAATGCCTGAATTTATTTATAATTACATACAAAAATTAATTATTTGTGTTTTTGCTTTAAAGCCGATGCTACGTTAAGTGGAGATTGTACATTTGTCCATAGCACACAAAATAGATATAAATTTAGGTATGTTGCAAATTAGCGACAACAGGCATAAATAGTAAAAGATGGTAAACAGGCATAAATAGTAAAAAATGTTAAACAGGCATAAATAGTAAAAGATGGTAAACAGGCATAAATAGTAAAAAAAAAAAAAAAAAAAAAAAAAAATAATGAAACGTCTTTCGTCTCAGATATGTAGACTTTACATTCAGGTATGTAGACTAACATACATACATATACATACATATACATACACATATATATATATATATATATATGTCATAATAATATAATAACACACTATACGTATAATAATATAGTGTTTGTTTATTAGGATTTTAAAGTCATGTTTTACACTTTGGTTACATTTATGACAGGAACGGTAGTTACTCATTACACAAGGTTCATCAGTTCACAAGGCAATATTAAACACAGTCATGGACAATTTAGTGTCTCCAATTCACCTCACTTGCACGTCTTTGGACTGTGGGAGCAAACCGGAGCACCCGGAGGAAACCCACACAGACACGGGGAGAACATGCAAACTCCACACAGTAATAATATATATATATATATATATATATATATATATATATATATATATATATATAGTATGTAATAATATAATACATATATACTGTATATACACACACATACATATAGAGTAGATACATACATGCTATTTTATAATGATTATACAAATGAACTAGAATGGCATTTCCTAAAGAAAGTGCATGTGAGTGCTGAAATCAATCTAAATACAGCATTATTTATATGCAGACATTATGGCCGATTGTAGCCATTATGGTCGGACGTAGCAAATTCGCGACAAACAGAAAACTTCAAATAGCGGCGGTAAGGGGTTAAACTGCTGGTTGACAGTCTTGTTGTGAGAATTATTATTGTTATGTAATAATTGTTGTTGTTGTTGTTATTATTGTGGTATTTAATTAAACCATTACAATAGTGGCACTGTTATCCAGTACATGCAGGTTTTCATACGAACCTTGAAGTAGTTTCACCTTATTGCACTTAAAGCCAAAATCAACTGATTAACAGGTGTACATAATGCCGGGTGTACATAAAAACCTGGGGTGGCACCGTGGCTCAGTGGTTAGCACTGTCGCCTCATAGCAAGAAGGTCCTGGGTTTGATCCCCAGGTGGGGCGGTCTGGGTCCTTTCTGTGTGGAGTTTGCATGTCCTCCCCATGTCTGCGTGGGTTTCCTCCGGGAGCTCCAGTTTCCTCCCACAGTCCAAAGACATGCAAGTGAGGTGAATTGGAGATACAAAATTGTTCATGATTGTGTTTGACATTAAACTTGTGACGTGATGCATCTTGTATAACCTTATTTTACTTTATGAAATGCTTTCGATACACATTATTTGGGTGTTTTTGTGAGGCTAACATTTCTAAAAAATGGACATGCGTAACAAGATACAGGCTGTTTTGCACCACACACGACTTTCTAAATGGTTTATAAGGAGAACTGTATACGTTTTAATGTAAGGTCACATTGCTTCATAGTGTTGACCTTTATTAAGTTTTTATTTTCAAGAAAAATAAATACAATTCACTACTCAGTTAACACAACAAAAGTTTCATTATAAGGTTGACTTTGGGGTACACTTTTATAAAGACTTCTTTGGATTGTTTACAGTTTTATGTTGAATTGTTTCTACTAGAAGATATGAGTATCATATTTTTTCCCCCTTTTTGGGGTTCTTCAGAATATAAACACCAATTTCATAGTGATGACTGGAATTGCTTGTTTTAAAGCTGCTGGTCTTCTTGTGGGAATTATTGCTGTTGTTTGTTTGTTTATTAGGATTTTAACGTCATGTTTCACACTTTTGGTTACATTCATGACAGGAAACTAGTTACTCATTACACAAGATTCATCAGTTCACAAGGTTATATCGAACACAGTCATGGACAATTTAGTATCTTCAATTTACCTCCCTTGCATGTCTTTGGACATTGGGAGGAAACCGGAGCACCCAGAGTAAACCAACACAGACATGGGGAGAACATGCAAACTCCACACAGAAAGGACCCGGACCGCCCCCTTTGGGATCGAACCCAGGACCTTCTTGCTGTGAGGTGACAGTGCTACCCACTTAGCCACTGTGTCGCCCACTGTTGCTGTTGTAATTGTTGTTATTATTGTGGTATTTGATTAAACCGTTAAGATAACTTACAGTAGTTTTATCCAGTACATGCAAGTTTTCATACCAACCTTGAAGGAGCTTCACCTGATTGCACTTGAAGCCAAAATCAACTGATTAAGCACCTGATTAAATCAGGTGTAGATCATGCCGGGTGTACATAAAAACCTGGGGTGGCACCGTGGCTCAGTGGGTAGCACTGTCGCCTCATAGCAAGAAGGTCCTGGGTTCGATCCCCAGGTGGGGCGGTCTGGGTCCTTTCTGTGTGCGTGTCCTCCCCGTGTCTGCGTGGGTTTCCTCCGGGAGCTCCAGTTTCCTCCCACAGTCCAAAGACATGCAAGTGAAGTGAATTGGAAATACTTAATTGTCCATGAACGTGTTTGACATTAAACTTGTGAAGTGATGCACCTTGTGTAACGAGTAACTACCGTTTCTGTCATGAATGTAACCAAAGTGTGTAAAACATGACATTAAAATCCTAATAAATAAATAAATGAATTTAATTAAATCATTTAGAAAATCTGTGGAACCCTGAACGTATGGTTGTAACCTGAATACCTTTCCCTCAGGTAGTGGCACTGTTATCCAGTACATGCAGGTTTTCATACCAACCATGGATGAGCTTCACCTGCTTGCACTTGAAACCAAAATCAACTGATTAAGCAAACTGAATCAGGTGTCCATCATGCCGGGTTTACATGAAAACCTGCAGCTCATTATGGATAACCGTGAGGTTTGATATTAAATGGGCAGTGTTTTATTATATAAAAAGTATATCTTGGCTTGAGCACTATTCAGTGGTTAAGTGGTTCTAATCTGTGAGATATTTGTGCTGGATGGTAAAACCTTCAATCTTCAAAGGATTTTACTATAAATATATTTTTGTTAAGAATTCCCCACTTGTTCTACTGTACAAACCAACATATTATTCCAGGTGCTAGATTGAACATTCAGGCTATGGGACTCTACCAGTGTGCATAAAGAGTTAAAGAATCATGTCCAGTCTATGTGAAAAGTGCTCAGTGGGGCTCTGGAGCTCCCACTGCTCTGTTCCCTCCTCATACTGAAGGATTTGGAGTTAATCCACTCTGCAAAGTTTCACACCATCTGGACCTTGGTGCTGCTGAAGAACAGAGCTGCAGGAGGCCTCGCTGTGTGGCTGTGTCTGTCTGTCTGGAAAAACACTGGTGCCAAAAACACAGAAATGAGACAGACTGTTGTTGTGTTGAACTTTGTGGGTGTAGCCTTAGCATTAATAACATAAATAGCATAAATTTTTATTCTTAGTGATTTACTCTTGGCGCTGATAAAATGATGATGATGATGATGATAGTGTTGTTACAAGTGCGTTATGCACCACCAGAGGGCAGTCCTGCAGCTCTCACGGGAGCTGTATTAGTCCACTAAATGAACAACAGCAGTACACTGGCAGCATGTGGATGCGAGTATGCGTACATCTCACACGATCTCTTAACGACGTCATGTCATTTTGTGTATAAGCATCATTGTTTTCTTTCGTTGACCTTCTGTTCCTATTGTTTTCGGTGTCTGGTTTCAGTTACACTTTATTGAAGGCATGTGTAGCCATTTGGACAGTAGGTTAGTTTTTGGTTTTCATTTTTTTAGCTGTATGAGTGTGTGCACATGTGCAAGTCGGATTCCTTTCCTCTGACTTTAAGAAAGGAAACAGCAGACAAAGAGGCCCTTCAGGTTTCAATTGGAGCTCTAATTGGTTTTGGCTCTTGCTGCTAGGGGGCACCATTGCTGGCAGCCTGGCACTTGGGTCATTTGTGAGATTTTGTGCATGTCAGTTAGAAAGCAAGAAAAACATGGAGAGAGAGAGAGAGAGAGAGAGAGGAGAATAGAGCAGCTTCCCAACACCACCAGCTGTAAGTGTTTAAGGCAGCCCCAGGCCAGGTGAATCCTATGCTGAATTCAGGTCTAGAGTTTATCCTCCCAGAAAAATCCCAAATACGATAATACCTCGGTAACTATCAAATAATCCAGTTTTTGTATAGGCAGTGGTTCAAGACAATAACATTTCTAAGTGCATTCAGTTCATCTGTTTTATATTTTGATGGTACACTATTAGCTTGTTGGTTAATGGTTAACCACCCAACAGGAATACCCTAGACAGGGCACCAATTCATTTCAGGGCTTTGCCCCTCCTCCAACCTCCTCAGACATAGCCAGTCATGTATGTGTAGACGCCCGACTGGTCGATAGCACTGCCATCAAACCTGGAGCTTAACGGTGTTGGACTAGTGTAATAGACCACCACCCAAACACCCAAAATTATGAAATCTGGTTAGGAGAACACTGCAAACAGAGATTCAATTTTTTTGTGTGTGCAAGAGACTCTTATTTAAATCCTTTTAAATTGAGTTGTTACACTAAAAATGAGTTGATGGTTCATTTGTTTTCCATCTTCCTTTAATAGTAAGAGTTTCTTCCAAAAAATCTATAATTATGTAACTTAGGCCAAAACTTTATACATGGATGCTGGTCCCAAATGACCCACCCTTCTAAATGGTTAGGTAAATCTATTCAAAACTGCCCTGTGTTTTTACAAGAGAATGTTTGTTGCCGTAATCCTAGGTTTAGCAGCTGTGGATGTTCCTGGTAGATTTCAGTGGTGTGTGGCATGTGCGTGTGTGTATCTGTGAGAGAGTGAGTGTGTAAGAACAGATTATCCAAGAAGGGAAACGTGATGCGGTAATTGACATCAGCTCCACCAGATGTTTCTTGTTGCATGGCGCTGTGCAGACGGACTGGGAACGATGGGATCCAGATGTGCCACCTCCCTCCTCCAGCGCCTGTTGCACAGAACGGCGCTTTACTGGAGACGGTTGTTATTAGTGGAACCGGACCTCCTGGAGTCAGGACTCTGGCTTGAGTTTAGAGTTGCGGATATGAGGCTGGAAGATTAGAGCCGCCTGGTTTTAATGCTGATTGTTGCCTTCTGTCTTGAAGTTGTCTTATGCTGACCAAGCCTTGATTCTAAGATGATAGCACTCAGCTGTCTGTAGTTTCTCCATCTGGAGTAATATGTTGGTTTCCAAGTTGATTCAAAGGGCATCTTGTTCTTAGCTGATTCAAAGTTAACCTCTTGCATAGTTGTTACACTAAATACATTCATTTCTTAAAACGTAGCTTTAGTAAAAACTTATTTTGATGTTTATATTCAAAATGCACCTCATCAGTCAGAAATTGCTTCCATGACTACTTAAAACAACCAGTTTTCCAATTTGCAGACAGCCCCAGAAAATATACATTTTAAACCTTGACATCAAACTGTCTTCTACATGAACCTGGGGGATGGGTATTTGTCTTTTTTATTTTTTTTATTTCATTGTCATGTTTTACTTGGGTCAGGGTTGCGGCAGGTCTGGTTTTCATGGAATCACTAGGTGCAATGCAGTAACACGCCCTGGACAGGACGCCATCCATCACAGGGCCTCGGCCACCTCTTAGACATATCAAATCATGTCCTTATATAGACTGGCTGATAGCTCCGCTGAGAATTTGAACCCTGGATCACAGCTGTAGTGAGCTAGCATAAATTACTGTTGTGCCACTGGAGCGCCCTTGTCCATTTCATATGAAAATGTATGTAATTATTAAAATGACATTGCTAATTAATGTACGTTATTGACATCTGCTAAATAATTTTTTGTCTATTCATTTCAGTTATTTTTTTTTTTTTTTTATCAGTCTTAGGGATTTTTAGCAGTTAAATGTTGATGAATTTCATTGACTATACACTGTTTTAAGTATCTAAATATTGTAATTAATTGGCCTTTAAATCGAGTTTGTACCAATTAGTTTATTCCCATGTTTCCTCTCTTGTAAACTTGTAGTTTTATTAAAATACTGCCTTGCTGTTTGATTGGCAAAACATATTGTGCACTGTCAACGTAAATTGCTGTTCCATGAGATTTTTGCTATATGGTTTACCCAAAGGAATAGAGCTTAAGACTGTTTCACTGGTTTGTTTTGGCTGTGGTCAAGTGGTTTTGTAGGGTGTACACATCAACTCCAATTCATTCAGAAACTCACTTTTGGTGGCAAATAAAGAGCTTTTAAAGCATTGTTTTGATGGCATTAGTTTCTGGATTTGTCTTGGTATATCATTCAATAGATCATTATGGGGGTGTGTGTGTTCAAAAGTAGTGAAAGAAGCTTATCACCACATAAGCTTCTACCTCAAGCTTTCTCACACACACACACATACACTCGCACTTCTTTTCTACTCACATTCACAGCTTCAGACAAAGCATGCTCTGGAATTAACCCCCACTTATATACTGTGGAATCTAAGCTTTTTTTTTAAATAACCCTATCACTCTTTTCTTTGCTTGATCATCTTAGTCTCCCCTGCCGTCTCACTCAATTTTTTTTCCTCCCCCTCTTGGTTTCTCTATTTTCTCAATTGGAAAGCCAGCTGTTCCATGGCTGTCAGCGGCCAATGGATTATTTAAAAAAAGAAGAAAAATTCCCTGAGCTCTAGACTGTGAGAACTCTTACTGTGTGTTGACAGAGAGTATGAGCGTGTCTAAGTGTGAATGTGTGTATTTGTGTGTGGTTGACATTCACTCCTCTTACTGTTGATGTATAAAGCAGAAGGTTTATGAATTCTGACTGGTTTTAATGATTCAAGATATTATTGTGCTTTTAGCATGCAGTCATTTTTATCTGTTCAGTTGTTTTGTGTAGTAAACATAAGCTAAAGCTGATGAATAAGGTGGTGGGATTCGGCACGAAAAATAAAATATAATGTAAAATTATGTATAATGTATGTGATACAAAATATTCTCATACTTTTTATAGTGGTATTGAATTCCTCACACTCACCTCTTTATTCTTCATATGTTCTGTTCTACATTCCTTTTGGTATAGTAGGTTGTAAGTGGTAAAATTATTCCAACACAAACCACTCAAAATCCATGGCTGTTCAATGAAAAATGACTGTAAAGCTCCAAAGATACACTAGGCACAAAGGTTAAGGTTACACTGCTTTGTTAAAGCTGTTAATAGCAAATTCAGACTATAGCAGGTCCCCCTACCTGCTGCTAACTAACAGTCTTAATGTAAGAGTCAAGGAAGAGGGCCAGCAGGATGATCACAGCCTGGGTCTCCAGCAACTAGAGAGATATTAAACTGTTAATAGTTGTTTTTCTGTAAGGACTTGGCTGGCCCATGTTACATATGGATGTCTGTATTTATTACACATGCATTACAAATTATCAGGGGAAAAACAAGCACAGTCCTTTTTTGAGTTTCAGACAGATGAATTGCATTTTGGGTGAATGCTTTGATTTAACATTTTAGCTATGACCAACTGCTTTTGCTTTTGTTAACTGTACAACAATGGTGCATGATTGCCAGTTAAAAACCTACCAATTAATTGTGTTTACACCACGCTGACCCAAAGTTTGAGTGTGTGTATTAGTAAGAGATTGTGGGGAACATTGCTCTTGGCAAATAAGAACAGTTCCTGCAATGCAACCTGGGGAACCTAAGAAAAGGCATGCTTACAAAGTGTCTTCTTACTGCCAGGTGTTCCCAGCATACACACAGCTGAGCCACCTGCAATTCACAGGTGTGAGTGTCTGGGTGTGTGTGGTAATAACACAGCTGCCTCTTCTGCCCAGAGGCTAGCAGGAGACAGAACGACAGATTAAAGGATAAATTGCAGGTGTGAGACGGACCTACACAGATACAGGTTTTGAAGAGAGGTTTTATCAAAACAGCCATTTTTAGGTCAACAGGGACACTTTCCCTTCTGTCTGCCACATTCTCTCACTCTCCCCCAACACCTCCCCCCAATCATTCCTTGTATTATATTGCTCTCTGTCCTTACACTATAGAGTTCTTTGTGCTGAAGACCAACTGAACCTCCTTCACAGGAGACATCATTACTGAGGGGGCCTTTAATATATAGATATGGCTATGCTTATTTTTTCTCTTCACTTTCCTTCCTCTTTTTATGCATCATATTTCATCATACCTTTATCAGTGGGTGCACTGTTACCTCACAGCAAGAAGGTCCTGGGTTTGATTCCTTGGTGGAGCGATCTGTGTCCTTTCTATGTGAAGTTTGCATGTTCTTTTTGTGTCTATGTAGGTTTCCTCCTTGTAGGATCTCTGGTTTCTTTCTACAGTTCAAAGACATGTACAGTGTATCACAAAAGTGAGTACACCCCTCACATTTCTGCAAATATTTTATTATATCTTTTCATGGGACAACACTATAGAAATGAAACTTGGATATAACTTAGAGTAGTCAGTGTACAACTTGTATAGCAGTGTAGATTTACTGTCTTCTGAAAAGAACTCAACACACAGCCATTAATGTCTAAATGGCTGGCAACATAAGTGAGTACACCCCACAGTGAACATGTCCAAATTGTGCCCAAAGTGTCAATATTTTGTGTGACCACCATTATTTTCCAGCACTGCCTTAACCCTCCTGGGCATGGAATTCACCAGAGCTGCACAGGTTGCTACTGGAATCCTCTTCCACTCCTCCATGATGTCATCACGGAGCTGGTGGATGTTAGACACCTTGAACTCCTCCACCTTCCACTTGAGGATGCGCCACAGGTGCTCAATTGGGTTTAGTCCATCACCTTTACCTTCAGCTTCCTCAGCAAGGCAGTTGTCATCTTGGAGGTTGTGTTTGGGGTCGTTATCCTGTTGGAAAACTGCCATGAGGCCCAGTTTTCGAAGGGAGGGGATCATGCTCTGTTTCAGAATGTCACAGTACATGTTGGAATTCATGTTTCCCTCAATGAACTGCAGCTCCCCAGTGCCAGCAACACTCATGCAGCCCAAGACCATGATGCTACCACCACCATGCTTGACTGTAGGCAAGATACAGTTGTCTTGGTACTTCTCACCAGGGCGCCGCCACACATGCTGGACACCATCTGAGCCAAACAAGTTTATCTTGGTCTCGTCAGACCACAGGGCATTCCAGTAATCCATGTTCTTGGACTGCTTGTCTTCAGCAAACTGTTTGCGGGCTTTCTTGTGCGTCAGCTTCCTTCTGGGATGACGACCATGCAGACCGAGTTGATGCAGTGTGCGGCGTATGGTCTGAGCACTGACAGGCTGACCTCCCACGTCTTCAACCTCTGCAGCAATGCTGGCAGCACTCATGTGTCTATTTTTTAAAGCCAACCTCTGGATATGACGCCGAACACGTGAACTCAACTTCTTTGGTCGACCCTGGCGAAGCCTGTTCCGAGTGGAACCTGTCCTGGAAAACCGCTGTATGACCTTGGCCACCATGCTGTAGCTCAGTTTCAGGGTGTTAGCAATCTTCTTATAGCCCAGGCCATCTTTGTGGAGAGCAAGAATTCTATTTCTGACATCCTCAGAGAGTTATTTGCCATGAGGTGCCATGTTGAATATCCAGTGGCCAGTATGAGAGAATTGTACCCAAAACACCAAATTTAACAGCCCTGCTCCCCATTTACACCTGGGACCTTGACACATGACACCAGGGAGGGACAACGACACATTTGGGCACAATTTGGACATGTTCACTGTGGGGTGTACTCACTTATGTTGCCAGCTATTTAGACATTAATGGCTGTGTGTTGAGTTATTTTCAGAAGACAGTAAATCTACACTGCTATACAAGCTGTACACTGACTACTCTAAGTTATATCCAAGTTTCATGTCTATAGTGTTGTCCCATGAAAAGATATAATGAAATATTTGCAGAAATGTGAGGGGTGTACTCACTTTTGTGATACACTGTATGTTAGGCGAATTGGAGATGCAAAAGTACTACTGTTTACATGATAACATTTACTTAGCATTTTGACAGTTATAAAATTTGGTTTTCAGTTGTCTACACTAAATGAAAATATGCTGGTAAAATATGCTGCTAACTATAATTGCGGTGTTGCATAAATGATGATGGTTTAGTGGTTAATTGCAATCTTTTTGCTTTTTTGGCTGCTCCTTTTTATTTTATTGGGTGGCAACAGTGGATCATTTTGGTCCACAAACCTGATTTGGCTTAGTTTTAACGCCAGATGCCCTTCCCGATACAACCCACCTTATTTTAACCGACACTGAGAGCGCACTGTCAAGTGCACCTCCGAACGTCTATGCTGATCAGACATCACCTGATTGAAAATTATGTCTGTTTAGATGCCTGACCATCCGATAGCTCTGGGGTTTGAATCTCTGAGGTAGAGAACTAGCATATTTTACTGCTGTGCCACCAGAGCAACTTACTGGTTTATTTAAATTATTTGTCTGACACAATAATAATTTTCATTTTCATAAATTGTCATAGCCTTCTAAAGTTAATAATAAACATTGTAATATTTTTGTAATATTTTGTCCTGATCTCATTTACAACAGAAGTGCACATAAGCAATATGCTGGCTATTAGATATGAATTGAATATGGTTGGCCCTCAGGGACAAACAAATTGAAGCAGCATACTTATTCAGAAAAGCATATTGATTTTTACATTTAAATGCTTAGAAGGAAAGAAGTGTCTGGGTTTGCAGGTTGATTATTTAGTTATAATGCTAGCTTTTAAGCATGCGTGAGTGTGTGCGTGTGTGTGCGCGCGTTTGGTCTGTGCTCTTGGCTGCAAGCTTTGGAAACTTTTGGGTGATGGAGCCAATTGAGCGTGTGACCTACCTCTCATAAATTAAGTGCAGACTCTTGCTCATACAAACACACACTCAATGTCGCGCACACACAAACACACACACACACACACACACACACACAGTTATCTATATATTTATACTGGGCACACTCTCACTTTAACAATCATATACCATTATACACATCACTGACTTTTTTGCTTATGCTTCTGACTTTCTGAAATGATACATACACTAACACCTTCCCTACATAACCTTCTCTTGTGCACACATTCTCACTGCAAATATTATAAAAACTGTGTGTGTGTGTGTTGGGGAGAGGGGGGGGGGGTGTCGGGCTTTACTTGAACTAATGGCTCCCAGGCGTTTAGCATGGCCAGACATACTGGAGCCGAAAGCAAAGAGAAGGAATGCCACTACAAACCCAGAGAGAGAGAGATAGAGGGAGAGGGCGGGAGAGGGAAGTGCGTGGTTGGAAGGAGGTTGTTTTGGCAGGGAATAAAGAGCTTTTGGATAGATAGACTCTGGAATGTCTGCTTACCTTTTTGTGTAAGGTATATTTTGGGTAAACCTGTCTCTCAGTAAAGCATTAATTAATGTATAATTAAAGATCAATCTTGATTCTTTTAGAAGGAATTTTGGCTGTTGATGGGAAGAGTATGTACATGTTTATAGTTATTTCTCTCTGGATAATAAAGTATCTATCAATCTATCTGTCTATCTGTCTATCCGTCTAGCTATCTAAGAACTAAATCCAACATGTTTTTAATGTCTTTTACTCTATTACAAGCCACATTTCTTAATCACACTCATTAAAGAGGTGTAATGTAAAATTAGTTTTTTAAAAGAAACAAAGCAGACAATGTGTACTTAAGTCTTACATTTTTACATGGTGGCAATTTTATATTTTATTGTGACCAAATATAATGCAAGCATGGTTAGGCCTTGCTCAACTTGGAGGCTTAACCAGCGACCTTCCAATCAGTACTCCAGTCCCTTAACCTTTAAACTAGCGCTGTCCTGTGTTTCTTGTATTTTAAGTCAATATTTAAGCCAAATATTTAAGCCAAATATTGCCTTTTTCATCTCTATCTCCCAAGCTAGTCATTACAAACTTGCCTTTTTTAACCAACAATTGTGTAATTTTAAGTTTGATGTTTTCTCTTACACAGTTTGTATGTTACTTTGTATTTATGTCCAGTTCTACAGCCTTGACTCCAAGCAAATGCTCACATGTGCAACCTTCCTAACTAAACTGCATACTCCTATAAGAGGAGTGCTAAACTTCTCATTACCTAAGGCCTTTGGCTTCATATTAACATGCAATGAAATTGTTTGGTGTAAATCTAGATTTAGACAGGGATATAAGGTTTGACCCCACTGTATTCCTTCATCTTATAGGACATTGTTGTTGTGATCTAGATCTGGATTACTATCAGATAAGGATGTATAGATGTTTGCTGGTGTTTCGTGTATAGCATCTGAAGTTGTTTGTGTAACCAAGTGGCCTTGGATGGCTTTTGCAGGTGTGTGTGTGTTGTGTTGAGCTTTGCACAGGCAAATCCTGAGTATTTATTGTAATAAATGAATCAGGCGTAGTGGTTAGTTTGTTCTGTCCTCTGTTTTTCATGCATTTGTGCTCTTTTTAGATAGAGCATGTGAATTCTTCCAGATGATCTCTGTGTGTGTGTAACACTATTACATGGTAATAAGAGTCCATACAAGTAAAGGTCATTGTACAGATTTACAAGTGCATTCTGCAGCTCTGCAAGCTGGAGATATTCAGCACCTTGAAATGGACCTTGAATATGTGTTACTTTGACACATTATGTATGTGTTTATGTATGTATGTGTTTATTCATCTCTGTTGGCAGTTAACATAGCCTTCTATTTTAAACATTGTGCCTTTTTAATTCAGACAGAATCATAAGCAGATAAAGTCTAACTAGGGACACTATAGGCACTGGATAAATATGAAGGGGATAGCAAGTAATGCTAAACAAAATTGTTGCGCAGTGAAAAGTTCCTACTTTTAATAAAAGTTTCATTAAATTGTTACAGATATGAATTTCATCTGACACTAATTTAAGTGCACTACCTAGTTACCTAGTTAAATTATTTATACCTAGTATAAATAAAATCTTTTATTTTACATTTTGTAGTGCAAGGAAATGATTCCATATACACATGCATAGTATATTTAAGGAAAAGTAGATGCACTATTTTTGTTATTTTTGTCTGTAAATCTTAAACAAGTTTATGAAACTTTTTTTGCGTACAGTTTTGGCATTATATTAGAAAACACCTGGGTATTGCAAAAATGGCTTTTAAGTGGACAGACTTATAGAATAGAAAAACTAGATCAAATTAAAGTCAGTGAAAAGTTTGATCAAAGTCCATATAGCAATGTTAACACATATTAAACTGGGCCTAGAAAATAAAAACTGAAAAAGAATAACTGATAATAAAATAACTCTCCAATAAAGGCCCAGTATTATACTGTCACTCAGTTTTGATGTAAATCACCAAACAAATGTGTTTTATTTAGTAGCTCGTTATATGACACTTTCTTGTGTGTGTTGGATGAAAGGCATTGTCACACTGAAATGTTCATTCTTAGTTTTCTCAGTTTGCCAAACATCACAAATGGGTTTAAATTTAATTATTAGCCAATACACAGTTTCATCAGTAAAACTGTTGATTGTAGGGTCTCATTATCTGGGCTGTTTTTTAGTGGCTCATTCTCCCCTCCTTTACTGAACTGGCACATACTTTGTTTGACCTTTCAATGCCAGAACAATTAGTTATGTTAATCGGCAAACCCGGCTCACTAAATACAATAAATAGATTATCAGCTGATTGGCTGGGAGCCACAGAGTGGGCGTCGCTGTGAGCCCAGCCGGCTGTGCTTCAACTGAAGTGGGGGAGTGTGTGTGTGCGCCTGTTTTTTGTGTGTGCCAGAGACAGAAGGAAAGAAAAAAGACGGGAGATCGGAAAGAGAGGAGAAAGGAATAGACTGTTGAGTGCAGAAGGACGAATGATGAAACAAACCGGAGAGATGAATAGAGCTAGAATCTGAGAGAGAAAGGGAGCGAGAACGAGTAAAAAATAAGAAGTCTTGCTGAATCTTTTCACCCATCTGGTCTCCATCTGTGTTTGTCCGGCTGTGAGAGGAACTCTGAGTGCAGCTCACATGTGCAGGGGGCTTAGCCACATGCCCTACATATGAAGAAGAGAAGCGAAAGAGTGAGAATAAGGAGCTACAAGCAACCTGAACCCGACACACATACTTTGTTTTGTTTTTTGGTTTTTTTTTTGGAATAAGAGAAAGATAAACTGACGACCCTAGAGGGGAGGTGAGAAGTGTTTTAAGATTTATTTGTAAATGTCTATATTTGTCTTTATGCCTCTTATGCATTTTAGACCTTTGTGAAGCCTTCTGAGAGAAGAAGCTAGCCACTGACCTCTGTTTTGATTAAATGAGTGAAAATGGTCATTCTTTGAAAAAACAAAAAACAAATCTGCAGTAAATGGTTTAACTGTATAATGGCTGCTTGCCTAGTTGTTAGTGTAGCGTAAAGTGGGCAGCATGGCAATAAATTCATTTGATGACATTATGGGTATTGAATTATGATATAGCATTATTATATTTAGTATAGATGTCCTGGTCATATATTGAGTATCGGTATGAAAAGTGATACCGGCCTAATATATTGACCTGTCATCCTTTTTGATATTGGAAGTTTGGATTATATTTGTGTGGATGATTAGGATAATGCATGTAAAATATCTCTTTAAAACCATCTTAATATTTTTTTCTTGAAATACTTTGATCAGAATATCAGAAAATAGCTGATACTCAGAGCTTACCATGTAATCGGGCATTTGGGGAAAAAATATGATCATTTGTCAATTGTAAAATAGGTAAATTTTTTTAATGTCTTTACTGGTAGACATTGATATTGTCTAACAGAATATGTGTATGCATATTTTGCAGGAAATTACTGATTAGATGTTTGTTACATCTACATTAGAGAGCTACATTTAAAACATATAATATAAAGCACTTTATGTAATAAATGTTATTAAATAATACTATAAATTATATCTCATCCAGTCTAGGTCTGATTATGTCTTAAATGTTTTGGCTATTAAGGTGTTGTACTTATGATTAAAATTATTAAGAGTAGACACGGCTGTTAACATCCACAATCCACGTGGCACATGATATGACCAAAATGCCTGACTGGAGTCTTTTCTGAATCTGTCCAAGCATCAGTAACACCTTAACATTTGCTTCTGAATTTTAATGAATTTCGATTTCTCTGTGAAAAAATGACCCTGTATGTGTGGCTGTTGGATGATTTTGTTGAAATGAATCTGGAACGCATGATTGAATGGTGCAATTAAAGACATTCAGTAGGGAGCCAGCATTTAAGACTTTTCCATAAAAGTATGTTCAGCAACCGAACATTTTCCAGATGTTGCCTGAAGTGGTGCTACATGGTACTGAAATATGCTGCAGGGTTGTATTTGTTGGACTGCTTGTCACCACAGGCCTGCCTAATCTTAGCAAACACAATCTCCAGGCAAGCCCTGACAGACACACACCAGAGCATGCTGCACCCTGTCAGCCTGACAGCCCTGTGTGTGGGTGTGTGTATGTGAAAATTTACAGAAAAGCAGACCGGCAGTCTGCAGAAAAAAAACTAAAACAAAACAGAGCTTTGGACTTTGTATAGGGTCACACTCCATTAATCAAACTTACATGCAGGATGACCTTGTTTTGGTATATTCTTCATTTTGCTTTTATCAGCTGATGATCCTGGGACATGTCAGTGAGATTTGTTGAGGTTTTGGTGGTGGGTGGGTTGCAGGAGAAAGTCAGACATATAGTCATTTAATCATACTCATGCTAAACTAAAGCAAACATATAAACTACAGTTTGTGTTTCTTGTTTAAATGGGTGCCTTTTACAAACCTTAAATAACTATATTAATATACCATGATATCCTAGTTGGGATGCATGAGTGTTACTGGCTAGCTAACCTAATGAAATTGCAATAATGTTTGTTAGCTGTGTATAAACTTCACTCTCTTGGCATTCGGGTGGTGCACTTGTAATGGATGTGAGCTCACTACTGCTGGGATATTGAGTTGCTATTGGCTGCACGGACATAATTGGCTAATGTCTAATAGGGGGGCGGCCCAGCCATTTGGAGGTGCACTCTCAGTGCTGGTCTCAAGCTCAGATGAAAATAGGAAGGTTGCATCAGATAGGGCATCTGGTGTAAAACTGTGCCAAGTCTGGTATGCAGACCAGATCTGCTATGGCGAGCAGACTAGGTTGTGTTCTGAATAAGTGACTACTTAAAACACCTTAACCTGTTATTACTGACCCTTCTCCTCTTTAGATTGAGTTTGTGGTGGGTGCCCTGCAGGGTGTCGGGCATGTTCTCTGTGTAGGCACACCATTAGTAGTCTTAGTAATGCGTCTCCTTTGTTTGAGCTGTATCCACTGACCCCAAATCATACTGTACCGTTTACCAGAGACCCCTGGGGAACCATTTTGGAGTCTTATGGGCCCAAAATGCAGGAGGTCAGCCATTGCTTGACCTAATGATTACGGTGTTGGAGGGAGAGGGAACCGTAAAGGCAGTCTGTTATAGCTGGTTACGTATTTAAATAGAACAACATGTGTAATGGTTAAGGATTAAAACAATAAAGTTATATGTTGATTACAGCGTATCAAAGTAGCAAGTGTGATTGGCACTGGCATGTTTTCTACTTGGATAAAGCTCCAGGATTTACTAAGGTTTTAATGTATGACAGGTCTGTCGGAACTGCATTTAAATGACATCATAAATCGAACAATGGCTTCTTTGTTGTTATTTGGTTAACTGGGTAATCATTGACATCCCTAAACTGGAGACTAATACATGTTTCATGTCTTAAAGAATGCTCTCTGTTTGTTAGTTCTTTTTGCCTTATCTACATGAAGGCATATAATTCTGTCACATGAAATCTAAAACGTTTATATGTTCTGTTCTATACATTCATGCTAAAACAGAATTTGGTATGTAACCACAAAGATTTTAGATTAAAATGGTTAGATAAATATGGCCCTACTAAGAAAGCACTTTTTTTGTCTTTCTAAACTTGAGTGAGAGTTAAAAAGTACCCACAATTAAAGCTACTTTCACGTTTAGCACATCTAAAAGTGTATTTATTTCTCATCAGTTTGGCCATAGTCGTTTTGAAGCATAATTTAAGCCACAAATTAGAATTAAATATAGAACATAACTATCCACAGATGCCCAGATGGCACAGTGGTGAATCGCTAGCAAAATAGCAGTAAAATCAGGGGTACGAATCTCAGCAGTGCTATTGGTTGGTTTGGCATCCACACAGTAATGATTGGCTATGTGTTAGGGGGGGATGGCCAAACAGCCTAATTGTTGGGAGGTGCACTTGTCAGTGCGCTCTCGGTGCTGGTCCCAGGGTTGCGTCAGGAAGGGCCTCTACAGTAAACACTGTGCCAATTCAGGTATGCGGACAGGAATGAGACGCAGTGGTGATCCATAACATACTAGAACAACTGAAAGGAAATTTAAAAACACACGCACACACACATTACTAACCAAATCTGATTGTTGGAAATAAAAATAAAATCTACACATTTTTAATATAAATTATTTTCCTGCTCGCACTTTATACTATTTATTTACCAATAAAAATCTGAATATCAAAAACTGTTAATACCCATTTTGTATGCATAGTAAATATTCATAACACGGTGGCTTTTTGAATGCCAAATACCTTGCAGGGATTTGTTACACAGGAGCTTAATAAATGCCCCGAGTTTGTCCTTTCACACTGAGAATGAAAGGCTATAAATAAAGTCAATTTAAATTGGTAAGTGGGAGATAAATGGGGACTACTCTTTGCAATGAGTAATGCCAGTGAAGTTTGGTGTACAATAGACACGCCCAGCCACACACACAGAGGTTTCAACCTGTTGCAGAGCACACACGCACCCACTTACATTGCTAGAGAGGAACAGATGTGTGTGTATTGTTAGTGTGTGCAAACTGACAGGCACCAGGTGCAGCTTTTGTTTTGCTCGTCTTTGTCTACCCCCTTCCCACTGCAGCCGTGCCTCACGTCCAATCCGTCTCTGTCCCTCCCTCACTCCCGCCCCCCCTCTGCAGGGACACAGGTGACTGTTGGAGGCTCCAGCTGCCAGCATGTTGCCCCATTAGCTCCATATGGTTGAAATGCAGGAGGAGCTGCACCGAGCATATAAGGGGGAGATTACCCCCCCCCCCTCCCCTTCCAAACACACAAACACACTCTTTCTCTCTTTTTTTTTTAGATCTGATAGCTTAACCCTTTTGTATCTATGGCTCAGGCTCTGTTTTCAACATCAACCCCCCATGTGGGGTTTGTATGGGTGCTGGGTGCCCAAAGGCAGGATCGGCCTTTCAGTGTATTGTTTTCGTGTTTAAATGATTTCCCAGTCTGGACGCACTCAAGTGCTTTTAATGGAAATGTGTTCATCATTTTAAACAAAGACAGAGCGGGGTTTTTAAATCAGCTCTTTGTGCAAGTTTCTCCAATGTTAAGTGGTTTAGGCAGTGGGGGAGTAAATATCTATACTTATTCAAGGTGACAGACTCAGTTACGCTTTGCAGTACGCTAACTTGGCTTATGTTCATTTGAGCTTTGCTGATTACTGAAGACACCTATTGAAAGCTGCAGATCCATGTGCTTTGTGTAGTTTAAAAGGCTTTTCAAGGATTTTTGATGAACTATGCTTAAAGCATCCTTCATGGTCACATTTCATGCTTTTATATTCTTCATTAATGTCTTCAAATTCTCATACAAATTTTAATCACTCTTTGATAAATGCTGAATATATTTATCAGTTTGTGTTTGCATATCACTTTAACCTGCTCTGGGTTTTGTGGGTCCAATCCCAACAGAAAACAATGGACACACCCTGTGCACATACATTTATCATTAAATCAATGTGTTAAATCAATTGATTTATAATCTACTATTAAATCACTTGAACTTAGTGACAATTCAAAGTAGGCAGTGTACTGGTCAGGGTTGTGGCGGATCTGGTTTTACTGGGAATTGATGGGTGCTAGACAGACATGCCTGGCCAGCCGATAGCACTATATATAGCACACTATCTATCTATCTATCTATCAATCTATCTATCTATCTATCTATCTATCTATCTATCTATCTATCTATCTATCTATCTAATCTATCTATCTATCTATAGATTAGATATAGATATATAGATTATATATAGATATAGATATATAGATTTATAGTTTGGGTTTGTTGTGTATACCTAGGGTTTTCCAATTGCTATTTCCCTAACATACAAAATCAGTTTAGCATAGCCGGGTGGTACTAATGAAAGTTTCTTTAATGATAGGAGGACGAGTTCAGAACCATGTTTATATGGCCTAGTATATAACCACGTTCTGAGTAATGCTACCCAAACTGATCAAATAAAAAGATGATTGTTGGCTGTGTGAGGAGAATAAAATTGACTGACTTAACTGGAAAGGATCTGAAATGTCTTCAATACCTTGTATTAGTGGACATACACAAATAAGTAAGGAAACAGACAAAATACATAAAATTTTATAGTGGCAGAGAAAAGCACTGTTGACCGAGTTTGGGCATGATGTATGCCAAAGATTTATTTGCAAAATGTGTTGCGAGTGCTGAGCAACACCATTTATGATGTTCTGTCCTAAAGTGTACTGACAACTTTGCAAGTAGATTTTAATAACAAAAGACAGGTGAAAGCCTGCATGTAGTTTGCATAACAAAAGCCATGCATGTAGTTTGCACAACAGAAGTGTACACCTGCATATAATGTGATTCTCTGACTGCAAACCGAAGTACACTAGCTCTGCCCTTTTTTAAAGCTTGGTTGATGCTTTCTTATCATATTATTCATTGTTGATTTTACACCCGTCGCTCTTTTTCACTCTCCCACATTTACACACACAGAGTAGCTGCTATTATCTTAGGAAGTATAGTAACAGTTGGTCCTCAGGGGAAGCGGGACACTTATTGTTTGTTGTTGGCGAATCAATATTTGGCTGAGTAATGAACCAGCTGCTCTATGCATATAGGTACTAGTGTTTATTATTTATTCTCATTTAAAAAAAGATGTACTGGGTACCCAGATGTTTAATGCAGGGCAAATTCCTTATTTATTCATTAATTTTTACAAAGACCGTCATTGCTAACAAAATATGTATTTGTTAGAAATGCGTCAAGGACTTATTTGGCTAATATGGACATTTTAAATTAGAACACTTCATGATTTAAGAAAAATTTTTACAGACAATTTTAAACCACACTAAACAAATATTTGTTAGAGACAGACATTGAGGCTTAAGCCTCAAAATAAAGACACTGCTTTTTTTTATCTTTTATACACAGCGCCGTTTTGTAACTATTTTTAAAAAGCATAGGATGATTTTGCTAATTAAGTCTAATGATTTATTAGTTGTGAAAAATGATTCACCACTTTTCTTTCAATTTCAGTTCATTTTCATCATCCACTTTATCCTGGTCAGGTCAGAGTGGGCCCATTTCCACCAGGAAAAACTGGGCGCAAAGCAGGAATACCCCGAACAGGGTGCCAATCCATCCTAGAGCTTCAGCCAACCCCAGTCTCTTCCCAAACGAAACCAATCATGTCTGTGTCAACAAGCTGCTATCACCGCTGAGATTCGCACCCATCATTCTCAGCTGTGATGGGGTTTGTTGTACTGTGATTTCTTTTAAAAGTGTGTTCATTAGACAGCTATTAAAATTAATTCATTCTTCTGTTTTTAAAACTGTAGCTGTTATATTAAAATTGGCTTAGAATAAAAAGAAAAAAATATATTACTAGTATTGTCCGAATAAAGGTATAAAGGGAGTTTTTTTATTCATGGAATGAGGAGCAATGTTGTATCTAAGTTTGGCACAGAACCAAAACACTTGGCTCACTATCTACTTATCAATTTGGTTTGTTCTCTCACTTTGCCTTATCATTTCTGTTCTTCCTGTCTCCTTGGAGGAGAACAGATGGGCACATGGAAGTAAAATCTCGCCATCGTTTTCAGTATGACGCAAAGATGTGCAAGTTTAAGAGCCGAGAGATGCAAACTCTCATGTGATGTTTTGCTTTGCAAAACAGGCTGGTTTTGTTTGTCTAAATGTTTATAATAGTGTCACATCTGTATCTGCAAAGCTTCAGTATTTGAGTTAATTGTATTTTGCTGCTATTTTATTTTTTGTACAATATAGCTTTATCTATTTTTGACAGCCTGGTTTGCCCTGCATTATTATTTAGTGAGTTATTTTTGCTCATAGAGAGTGAAATAAAGCAATATGGATAAGGAGCTCTAACAATTGGATTTGAATCACTTTATCTAAACAAGCAGCCCTCTTTTAAGACTATACTCAGTTTTTTTTCTTAGACACCCATTCACCCTATTAGTACCAATGAATAAACACTGAACAAAAATCTCTTTGACAAAAGTTCATGAATCTACAAAATGCCTCATAAGAAGCGTTGCATGACCTTTGACGCTTCGAGATGGTCTTGTCCATTAACCACTATTCTAAAAGCACTTTTAGGGGTCAGATGTACTCAGAATGGAGCTAATAGCTCTACTCATAGTTCTTTCCAGGACTACTTTCACTGATCTGTGACCATAGAGCTTGGTGGTCTATTCAAAGGCAGAAGTAACCAGTGAGCTCTGAATAGCCTTTGTAAAGGCTAGTTAGTGAGCATAAAATAGCCAAGCCATCCTTTTCTCACTGCAAGCTCAATGATGAACCATTCTTCTTATGGACAAAGACTGGTTCATTTGCACCTCAGCTGTGGTCTCCACAGATCTTAAAGTGCAAAAGACATCTGGTGTTCACCGATCCTTATAGTAAGGGATTCCTCAGGGCTCTGTGTCGGGCCCAACAAAGCTTAATTTGTTTTGTTGTGGGATATTTGGAAGTTATATGTATTATAAGTACATATAAGTATATTTTTGTTGGCTTTCTAAAAATGTCTGTTTATGTATTAGCATGAACTCTTTTAGACCTTTTAGCTTCAGAGAGAAATTAGAAGTTAAATCTGTTTTAATACAAATCCATTCCTTTTTTTTTTTTTTTTAAGACAGTGGAGAGAAGAAAGTTCCTGCCATGCCCGGTTCTCCAGTGGATGTAAAGACTCATTCCAGACCGGCAGTATCCGCCATGCCCCCTCTTCCCTCCGTTAATCCCAGTGGGCCTCGGCCTGCCACCTACTCTTCCACAGCATGTGAGTATTACACAGATAAAGTGTTCAGCACACATTTACAGTATATGTTATTAAACACGCTTATTTTGAAAAACACCTGTGGCTGTTCCGAGCTTGGTCAGCACTCATCTTCCCGAGTTAAAAAAACCTAGAAGAAATGAACCCTCTGTTAATTGTTTGTAATTTATTTGGAATGCCATTTTTAGACTTTTAAATGCTGTATTATTATTATTTTCATTAATTACTCTATTTTCTTTTTCCAGTGACAAATGGGTTGAACCATTCTCCACCAACCCTCAATGCTGTCCCTTCTCCACCTCAGCGGTACAGTAACGGACCATCTTCATCCTCTTCTTCCTCGCTGGCCAATCAGCAGCTTCCAGCCACATGTGGTGCCAGGCAACTTAGTAAACTGAAGCGGTTCCTCACCACATTGCAACAGTTTGGCAATGACATCTCACCTGAGATTGGAGAGAGTGTCCGGAACTTGGTTCTTGCCTTGGTGGTATGTACCATGTGTGTATGTGTGTGCCTGTGTCTGAATGAACATAATCAACAGCTTTTAGTGTATGGAATTGCTTCACCTAATTGCAGCAACACTTTCCTTCAATAGAATTCCACAGTCACTATTGAGGAGTTTCATTCCAGACTACAGGAGGCCACCAATTTCCCACTGAGGCCGTTTGTCATCCCTTTCTTGAAGGTAAGTTCACTAAATTTTTAGCTTTTTGCACACTACATCGCTGTGCTGCTTACACTACACATTAATAGTGGATAGTCTCAGGGTAGTCCACACTATGCAGTTAGTCACAGTGGGAGAAAAACCCTCATTGCTCAGAAAATCAGCCCTGTGTAGTAAAAGTTGTCCAATTTTCTCAATTCCCAGTGTTGTATTTTGGTGTTCAATCATGTACAGTGTATCACAAAAGTGAGTACACCCCTCACATTTCTGCAGATATTTAAGTATATCTTTTCATGGGACAACACTGACAAAATGACACTTTGACACAATGAAAAGTAGTCTGTGTGCAGCTTATATAACAGTGTAAATTTATTCTTCCCTCAAAATAACTCAATATACAGCCATTAATGTCTAAACCACCGGCAACAAAAGTGAGTACACCCCTAAGAGACTACACCCCTAAATGTCCAAATTGAGCACTGCTTGTCATTTTCCCTCCAAAATGTCATGTGATTTGTTAGTGTTACTAGGTCTCAGGTGTGCATAGGGAGCAGGTGTGTTCAATTTAGTAGTACAGCTCTCACACTCTCTCATACTGGTCACTGAAAGTTCCAACATGGCACCTCATGGCAAAGAACTCTCTGAGGATCTTAAAAGACGAATTGTTGCGCTACATGAAGATGGCCAAGGCTACAAGAAGATTGCCAACACCCTAAAACTGAGCTGCAGCACAGTGGCCAAGATCATCCAGCGTTTTAAAAGAGCAGGGTCCACTCAGAACAGACCTCGCGTTGGTCGTCAAAAGAAGCTGAGTGCACGTGCTCAGCATCACATCCAACTGCTGTCTTTGAAAGATAGGCGCAGGAGTGCTGTCAGCATTGCTGCAGAGATTGAAAAGGTGGGGGGTCAGCCTGTCAGTGCTCAGACCATACGCCGCACACTACATCAAATTGGTCTGCATGGCTGTCACCCCAGAAGGAAGCCTCTTCTGAAGTCTCTACACAAGAAAGCCTGCAAACAGTTTGCTGAAGACATGTCAACAAAGGACATGGATTACTGGAACCATGTCCTATGGTCTGATGAGACCAAGATTAATTTGTTTGGTTCAGATGGTCTCAAGCATGTGTGGCAGCAATCAGGTGAGGAGTACAAAGATAAGTGTGTCATGCCTACAGTCAAGCATGGTGGTGGGAATGCCATGGTCTGGGGCTGCATGAGTGCAGCAGGTGTTGGGGAGTTACATTTCATTGAGGGACACATGAACTCCAATATGTACTGTGAAATACTGAAGCAGAGCATGATCCCCTCCCTCCGGAAACTGGGTCGCAGGGCAGTGTTCCAGCATGATAATGACCCCAAACACACCTCTAAGACGACCACTGCTTTATTGAAGAGGCTGCGGGTAAAGGTGATGGACTGGCCAAGCATGTCTCCAGACCTAAACCCAATAGAACATCTTTGGGGCATCCTCAAGCGGAAGGTGGAGGAGCGCAAAGTCTCGAATATCCGCCAGCTCCGTGATGTCGTCATGGAGGAGTGGAAAAGCATTCCAGTGGCAACCTGTGAAGCTCTGGTAAACTCCATGCCCAGGAGAGTTAAGGAAGTTCTGGGAAATAATGGTGGCCACACAAAATATTGACACTTCAGGAACTTTCACTAAGGGGTGTACTCACTTTTGTTGCCGGTGGTTTAGACATTAATGGCTGTATATTGAGTTATTTTGAGGGAAGAATAAATTTACACTGTTATATAAGCTGCACACAGATTACTTTTCATTGTGTCAAAGTGTCATTTTGTCAGTGTTGTCCCATGAAAAGATATACTTAAATATCTGCAGAAATGTGAGGGGTGTACTCACTTTTGTGATACACTGTATGTGCCTATGTACTCTATAATGCACTGTTTACAGTAATGGTGTTGGAACTAGATGTATTGTATTTACATTAATGTATTCCATTCTTTTACATAAAGGACCTTCCAGTCCTGAAAGCCAATTCAAAAATATTTTATTAGAAACCATTTTTTACTCCATGCTCCACCAAATAAGCCATTCCTTTTTTTTCTCTTGGGGGAAATTATATAATTATTATTATATAATTTATAGACATTATATAAAAAAAGTTGTTAAATAAAGCTGTATAAATGTTGAATGTTGTTTTTTTTTACTGGAGGGCTTTATTTCCAACATATTTTCACCATGCTTTTAGACTGATGGTTAGTCAAAACCCTGTAATGAAGACTGGTGGAAGACACCAAAAAGTAGGCAGTACTCAAAGAATAGGGCTTTAATTTAGCATTTATTTGATTTATACTGTGAGTTTTTGAATTCGATCTCTCCTGGTGCTCTGATGTAAGACAAATCCACAGCATTCGGAAGTGTGAAACATGGCTGTAAAGCGTCCCGGTTCTTTTTCTTTTTTTTTATGGAGCCTATGCGACATATGGACTCCAGCTTAAATTAACACAGGCGTCTGTAGCGTCGGCCCGCCCTGGAAAAATCCTGCCTGAATGATGGGCAGCATATGTACCGGCAGGAAAGCAAAAAAAAAAAAGGAAGGGAAGGGTAATTATGCACAGTGTGGTCTTAATTAAAGAAGAAAGACTGAAAATCCGTCTAGAAAAGTTCAACTGACTCAAGGGGTTTTAACATGGCTTGGTTAAGTCCCCAGGTCAGATGAGATACACCTCACTCTTTAATTGTAGGTAGGTGAAACCCGGGTTAACCATATACTTGGTATTGTTCTATGCCGGTTAAAGTTGCTCAGCATGCTTTCCCTGTTTTCTATTATCAAATAGATGTATCAGCATTGACAGAAACCAGCTTTTCAGTAAAAGGCATGTCTGTTCTGATAACATGGTCCATATACCAGCCCTGTGCAAGGGATGTTTTAGGTCTGTTTTACCTCATCCTGACAAGTGTGCAGTGCTTTTTTTTTTTTTTTTTCCTCCCCTCGTCTCTGGCACTTTAACACAACAGATTTAAGGTCTATTTTGACTAAAGGCATTGGTGCCAACAGTAGTCTGGAGGGGGACATAATGTTAAAAGATGGTTTAGTAATGCTGAGCAGGGCCCCCATCAATCAAAGAGTGCATGCAGACGCCACTGAGGCTGCTTTGAGGTTTTCTTTAGAGATTGATCTTAAGGTCTTGATTCAGGACCTGTGTGTGTGTGTGTGTGTGTGTGTGTGTGTGTTTGGGGGGGGGGGGGGGGGGGGGGGTAATAAATGTGGATAATTTAAACCAGCTTAAGGCAAAACATGAGTTTGTTTGCAGCTCTATGGCCTGGTGATTTTTTGAGCAAGATGAATAATAATTGTAGTAGAATTTTATATTGACAAGTATCTAACTTGCTGTTATGATAATTGTTTGCAGTGCAGATCAGCTTACAAAATTGTCTTGTGAATAGATATAGGCTAGATGCAACATTTTTTACATGCAACACTTTTTTTGTACATTTTTATTGTTTGTTAGTAGGAGATTATTTGTACTAATATGATTTGAAACAACTTTCTGGCTTTTTAAGTAAGAATATTTATATATTTGTGTATAATTATAATTAGAACATATGTTCATGATTATTTTAAGTCTTATTTAATTAAAATCTGGCCATGGAAAGTCATTTTACTTCAGGTAATAAAAATAAAGGTGCTTAGGTGGTGCCCACAGCTGCTGAGGTTCGAGTTTAAATCAACAGATGCTATTCGACAGACATGATGGGCTATATATACAGCCCTTGTCAGGATAATGGTGAAAAAATGTTTTGAAAATATATCAAGATATATGAATGTTTCTTAGTATTGGATTTAATGTACAGATATTACAAAATGCAGTGTCAAGATGTTTTACGATGATCTCACTTTGATCATTTTTTCATTGTAAATATTTCCTTGTAGGTCAAATGCTAGAACTCCTTTTAGTAAATTATGTTATTAAAAAATACAAAGTACAAGTCAAAGGACTTACAACTATTGGCTATGATGTTGGTCTTATTCGAGTCCTAAGGAGTAAGTCAAGCTATGCTTTTGGTTCAATGGCTAGTGTCTTTGCTTCACTGTTGGCTTTTATTCTAAATTCACAGCAGGTGGATGCATCATAATTACAGTAATCTGTCTTTAAGATGAGTGGTTGAAGAAGCACCTGAGTGGTTTTCTCATACTTTTCAGCCAACTTAAAAGAGCCATATTTGAACACTTGAGAAAAGGTACAAAATGTTTTTTCCCTTCTTTTTAATAAAAACAACTTGTTCCTTGCAGGCAAACCTGCCACTGTTGCAAAGAGAACTTTTGCACTGTGCACGGGCAGCTAAGCAGACTCCAGCTCAGTACCTGTCCCAACATGAGCACTTGCTGCTCAGCACAGCTGCCCCTTCACCCGCCGACTCCACCGAACTACTGCTAGAGCCGAGCGACGGCACCAAGAGACACAGCCCCAGCAGGTAAACGCACAAACACACACATTATGCACCAAGCAGGCTGTTCTGACTGTATGACCACTACATGACCAAGATGTTTTTGTCATTTTCAATACAGAGGCAAAGAAAACGGCTTTCACGAGCGACCCCCTGCCCCTCTAGAGCCTCCAGCCAAGCGCATTTGCACCATAAGCCCTGCCCCAAGGCATAGTCCTGCTCACCCTGTGCCACTCCAGATTCACCCAAATCCACCCCCTCTCCAGCATTATGCCCTAGATGACATCAACACCCCTCACCTTTACAGAGAGCCACAACGCATTCTTGAGCTGCGGGAACTGAAGGACAGACCACGACTACCAGGTAATTACTCTACTGCTATTTTCAGTAACCCATTTTAAAGGACGGCAGAGGAACATGCAAATGCAATGCAATGCAAATCAAATACAAGCAATTACATGAGGTTAAATTCAGCGAAATGAATGAATGTAGGGAGTGAGGTATGTGTGGATGAATACAACCAAATTGCAAACTGTAAAACCTAAATCATCTTCTTATTAGCTGTTGGTTTGAAGGTCCTTTTAGTCCCAGCTGTAAATCACGCTATCTAAGCTTTTAACTGCAGGATAAGAGACATCCTAACGCCGATGGTGGCCTGTGTGTGTGTGTGCGCGCGTGCGAGTGTGCTGTTAAAGCCTCCCATCCAAGCCTAGATTTGTTTAGAAGTGGCCTCCTCCACTCAGCCAGAGCGGCTCCCTAAAGGAATTTTGTGTTGTGTGTGTGTGTGTTTTTTTCTGACAGCTGTGCTACAGATGTGGGTTCTGAGTGTTGTGCTTCCCTCGCAATCTGTTTTTCATTAAATTATTGGGCTTTTCTTTGTTTCTTTTTCATCCAGTACTGGAAGGCTTAGCCTAGATGAGCTAATTGGGCTGATGTTTGATTTTGTGTTGTTTGGTATTTATTTTAAAAATATGTTGCATCATACATTCCCCATGTACTCGTAATAAAGTTATTTTAGGCTTTATGATCAAAAGGTGTAGTGTGATCATTCGTCTTGAATGTATACTGTCATGGCTGGCATTCTATGCTGTTTACTGTCTGATGGAACTGAGTTTAACTTAAGACACATTTCCTTACTAAACTGGCTGTAATGTAGTAAGTGTAACTGCATTATTTGGGAAAATCATCATGACCATTATTTTTGTTAGGCTGCATTCACACGATTCAAGCGTAGCTAAACCACTTTTACATTGCTGTCCATTGTTTCCGATAGAGTGAGGCATCTGCGCTTACCTTGCCATGGTGCAACCTTGAGCGTTGTGCAGTACACACGTTTACTGCTTTGGCGCTTGTTTTGTACCACTTGCTGCTGCTGCGCTTAAAGTTCAATCTGATTGAACTTCGACCCAGTTTGCTGTAGAGCTTTTCAAAGCACCACCAATGAGACAGATTGTTTTAATAATGTAGCCAGAAGCTCAGACATGGTGGAGAAAGCTGATTCTCACTTTCACAAAACACTGATGTGTTTATTTAACCTGAAATCCAGCATGATTCACTAAAAAAATAAATCATGGTGAATAGTAAACATTTTAAATTTAAATTTTCTTCTTTTTGGAATTGGTTGTCGTGGCCTTCTAGCTCATTAATATGATTCAGCTTTAGATTAACAAAACAAAGTTTCGTGAACTCACTTTATTTGGTTGCTTGAAGACCATTGCTAAGCTTTCTTGTATAGACTAAAATACATTTCATATTACTTTAAGCTAAGGCACAGCCAACAGAAAGCAGTTTTGCCAAGTATCTTGTGAAAGGCTTTAGCGTTGTGGTAAACAGCAATATGCACCAGGCCTTGAAGTAAACTAAGTGCAACAGCCACTTTATGCAACCCGTTTGTCTGTTTATCTAATTTATATTCAGTTGGTTTACTTCTACACCCTAAAACTTCATTTTTGTTCTGTTAAATGATGGTATGTATCATACATGTGAAATTTTTTATTTATTTTTTTTAAATTTTTTTGGGGTTAGGCACTAACGGTGGCTACCACGAGGAGCCAGTTGACCACAGACTGACTGAGAGAGAGTGGGCTGATGAATGGAGACACCTTGACCATGTAAGTACCACAAATGAAGCTTTAAATATTTTTTTTTTGCAGTGATCAACCACAGTGAACAATGCGTCTTTGTGGTTTTTAATAATAATGTATTTAAAATCCAAAAACAAGTTATGCTTGTGACATTTAGAGAGGAACAGAATGCCTTTAGAATCCTGACTGCTTTGCTCAAGTATGTGTGTGATGGTTTTAGGTGCTGAACTGCATTGTGGACATGGTGGAGAAGACGAGGCGTTCCGTGAGCGTCCTGCGGCGCTGTCAGGAATCAGACCGCGAGGAGCTTAACTACTGGAGACGGAGGTCTAGTCAGCTTGATGGCTCGCGCAAGAGTGGAGCGACTCTGAGCAACGTGCCCTTCTCCAAAACACACAGTCCTCTGCCTGCTGAAGGTATCAATACTGGTCAGTCTGCTTTCTTATTTCTGCTTACTATGTCCAGTATCTCTTTGACACAAAAAAACAAAGAGTCTTCAATTTATTTCTAAATTAGACTCACAGGTGCTTGGTAGTGATAGCGGTCTATTTCTCTAGTGTATTACAGTGGAGATCTAAGTTTGAAACAGCTTACTGGGTGCCTACACAGACAGGGAGGGTAAGGATGGTCAAAGCCTTAACGTGTTTACGCCTTGTGATCAGTGTTTCCAGGGAAACCAGTCCCACTGCTACCCTGACCGGGATATAACCGTGGTTGTAAAGAAGCTGACTAAGGATCGGTGATCTTCGACTGGACAATGTAACATGCTCAATGACAGCCAGTTTAGAGCTATGAATAATCTTGAAGTGAGACCACTGAAATCAACCAGTAAAGCTGGCTGTTCTCAGCTGTTAATCAATGCTCTGGTAAAATCAGCTCATGAGCTCATGTTTTGGTCTGTATGTGATTGATTTGTGCCCCCTTGTGGTGATCAGATGTAGCGTTCTCAGACTAAGAGAGCGTGTTTGGCTGCCTGTGTGCCTGCTGAGTGAGCAGGTGTTGCACGCTTGTGTTCAGGCTGCTACATTAGGAGATTGTGTTGTTTGAGGGTGAAGCTCTCTGGCTCCCACGCACTTCTACCATCTGTGATCAGTCCCTGCCCAAAACCAAGTCTTTTTTTTTTTTTTTTTTTTTTTTTTTTTGATACTGCTCACTCGTGACCTGTGTACCTTCCTTTTCCTCAGCCCTTTCTCCTTCTCTCTCGCTACCATTTTAATAAATGTTAAAGCATTTCATCTGTGAAACAGCTACAGTTACATTATTAAGCCAGTGAGACAAAATCTATTACGCTATCTGTCAGCTGGGTGTTTGCACCCAGTGTGGTGTTTGCACCCAGTGTTTGCTGGTGGAACCAGACCTGCTGCAGCCCTGACCAGGATAAAGCGGGTTGATGAAAATGAAATGACTGAGGAAATTTGAAAACAGGCAGGCCAGTCGAGTTTAACATTTATTTGACCTCTACCCTAGGAGAATGGGTCTGGCTGCCATTGTTGCCCTTGGCTTGCTCAACTTGACTTGAATTTGACTATTTTCCCCTTTAAATCTAGCAGTATTTGTTGTACAGTCATAAATGTGTATTATAATTCTTATGTATTTTGTGATGTGTCAAATAGTTCAGGTTTTTGGACTGATTGTATAGATCAGTTCTAGATTTTAATTTGAATGTTCTGTGTGTCTGTGTGTCTCAGATCCTCAGCGGGAGCTCTCTCTGCACCCCGGCTCTGGCTACGTGCCTGATGAAATCTGGAGGAAAGCTGGTAAGAGTGGCAACACTGCGAAACTTGTTTACTACCCCCTACAGCACGCACCTGTTTCTAACCGTTTTATGACATGTTTATAAGGATGATACATTTTATTTAGTGCTACTGATTCATAGTGATGTGCCTGGGATGTAAAAAGTAATCCTTTTCCACATTTTTAATGAAAGACACACACACATACAAGTAAATAGTAAAATGAATCAGAGTGTTAACTGTTGACTCTATTTAACTCCTGTAGAGGAAGCAGTGAATGAGGTGAAACGACAAGCAATGGATGAGGTGCAGAAGGCGGTGGCAGAGGCAGAGCAGAAGGCATTCGAAATGATTGCATCAGAGAGGGCTAAGATGGAGAAAACCCTGGCTGAGGCGAAGAGGAAAGCCACAGAAGATGCAATACAGGTCATCAACGAACAAGAGGACTCCAGTGAAGTAAGTTTATTTTTTCTATAAATGTTATCCACCCTAAATCTGGTTTATGTTTTATCATTAGTGGTTCTCAGAACAGCCTGATATGAATTTCTACAAACCTATGTGTCATTTTTCAGAACAGTGAGAGAGATTCTTAAGACTGTACATCAAACAACTAGGCAGGGGTAGTGAAAAACAATTTTTTAATCGTGGCATTAAAATGCCAGTTAAGAAAGGAATTTTGTACTAGTGTAGCTGCATAATCCAAAAAGTTTTAATTACAGTTTTAGTTCTAGCAACACCAACTCATCAGCAACCTAAACAAAACACTGCACTAATATGACCACGCTAGCAAACAATAGTTTCTGCTCTTAACACTTTCGTTTGATGAAGTATTGTGCAATTAAAACCTCTAGAGTTAGTAGCTAGGGCTAATAAGACAAATGAAGGATGAATGCATGAAGGATTCCTTTCAGCTGGTCCCTTTATGGGTTGCCACAGTGGAAATTTCCTCTCCATATTTGATTTGGCACAGTTTTTACACCAAAATGCCCTTCCTAACACAACCCTCTTGTTTATCCGGGCTTGGGACCTGCACTAAGGGTGTACTGATATGTGTCACGCCAATAGCTAGGTTTACAAAACATCTTGTACTTTCTGTATTTGTGAGCCTAGCCTGGAATTCAAACCCCCACTACACCACATAAGCTCAGAAGCTTTGGAACTAGACAATGAATAAAATAATCATTCACATGGATTATAAAAAATGTATACATATACCGTGTGAATAGAACTGGGAAGTTAAACAAATATTATATATTCTGTGATATTGTATCGCCAGTAATTGTCCCTAATTTAAACACTGTTCTAAAAACCCATAAACATGAGCTCGTCAGCTTTTATTTTTAATTAATTTCCTAGTCCCAATCACATGGATTATGAAAATGTGTACATATACCATGTGCATAGGCCTGGGAGGGTATATTAATAATATTATATGTTCTGAGAAATTGTATCGCCAGTAATTGTGCCTAATTTATGCCAGTTTCTTAAATCTGTTTAAGCACTTCTTGGTCGGTCAGCATTCATGGAAGGATGAAAGATTAAAAAACATATTCTGAACTGCAAAACTGGTTCCAATTCTTCAAAGGTTTCAATGTTCTTTTTGGATGGGAGCACAAGCCAGCATTAAACATGCACTCATTTCCATAAACACACATAAAACCATGACTGTACTGTTCTGATTTTCTTCTTTCTTTTCCTTTGTCTCTTAGTGCTGCTGGAACTGTGGCCGAAAGGCAAGCGAGACGTGCAGTGGGTGTAATGCGGCTCGGTACTGCGGCTCCTTCTGTCAGCACAAAGACTGGGAGCGTCACCACCTGATCTGCAGCCCTGGCTTGCAGGCTCAGCCCAAAGCCATATCCAACCCGAACACACGCATCCTAACCAAAGCCCCGGAGAGCTGCCCAGTCCCGAGCCCCAGCCTAGAGAAAACCTCCAACACCTCAAGAGCCTCCACCCCTCCGAGCCCCGTGTCTGGCTCCACCTCCACCCAGGATACTAATACACGTTAGAGGAGAAACATAACAGAGACAAAATGAGAGGGGGGGGAAAACATGCACCAGGAGCCCAAAAACTGAAAGTGGAAGATGGATAATGCCCAACTACACATACACAGGACGTGAATAAACTAGCCAAGGAAACACACGGGTGGAGTTTACGCTTGTAAATAATATGAATAATGAGAAACGTCTTGTTTTTAGTTGGACAAAAACTGTTTGGATTCAGTTTCTCAGTTACTTAAATGAAAATATTTGTGTTCGTATGTCATGTTAAATATAGCTTTTGTGTTCTTCATAGGGATGCAAATGTTGCCAGTTTCTTTTTAAACCGATAACCGGCTTCCATTAATCGATGGTTAAACGATAAACGACAAGAATACTGCGTCCTATTAAAATATAAAACACTTTACTTCATATTACCAAAACTTTATGCTTTATTAAATAAAACTGTGTAAAATATAATCATGGCTTTAATGTAAAACAGTCAGATGGACATAAATACTGTGAGCAGAACCAGTTCAGCTCACTACAAGCTCTAATTAAATATGCTAACCATGAATTGAGATGCAATCTGTACATTAAAGCTCTTCCTGACCAAATTAGTGATCATTTTAAGACGATTTTTTTTTGCAACAAAAAGTTTCACATGTGCAGAGATTACCACCTGTCAGACTCCATACTGACACAAACCGGCTTCACTGTGTGATCTTAATGACATTCTTGGCCTCCGTAATCAGAGCTGGCACTTGCGCAAAAAGGGTGATTCGCTTATGTTTCAAACTTAAATCCAGCATCTTTGTCGGTTATTGGTTACCTGGGTAATTATTGACATCTCTAGTTCTTCAAAAAATAAAAATCAGAAGGAAACTTTTAACTCGAAGTGCGAGCTGTGCCTAATTACTGCCCATTGTACTGGTGTTTATTGTCTGTTCTTCTTGCACACGTTTTTGTAAATGTGCATATGTGTGCATGTTCGTTTATGTGCACGTGCACATGTTTCCGCTGCATGTGTTGGAAACTTAAATGGTCTTTACGTTATCAGCAATATAAAGAGGCAACAAATTCAGCACTGGCCATGTGCCACCAAAGTTGTGATCCTGAGAGCTTTCAAGGGTCCAAATAGGTTACAAACAGGACATGGTACGATACCTATCTTGCATGAACTTGATGTTTTTATGCATGGCTACCAAACCCTGGTATAGAATATCTTTGCTCTATCTGGGTGTTTAGCAGTGTGTAGTCAAAAAAATAATATAACAATATATCTGGTACAGAAATGAGTCTTTTGAGCCTGGTAGCACATATCCCACAGCTAACAGCCACGTTTTACTAAGGCTTATTCCACACTAACACAGGTACATTTAACTAATCATATCTTAACTATTTCTCCTTGCTGTCAATATTAAAATGATATTTTCAGCCACCATATACACACTATGCTGGCTGGTGAATCAAAAAATGCATTTTCTGTTGTTAATTAATGGAAACGGCTTCTAGAATACCAACATCAGCTTACAATTACAGAACATATAAGGTATTTAAATTGAGCATGCTGGCTAATATACACTTTTGAATCGGTTGGCTCAGTTACGACCCTAATCGCTATAAAAATGTATATACTGTAATAGCAGAAGACATAATCACTAGCCAGCTGTATAGCTGATGGCAGAATCAATTCTAAACGACTTAATATTGATCCTAAGGTCCACTACCTAGGATGTAGTAAACATTATTTTGTATCCACTGTAGTACACAGTGGTAAACAGCAGAAAATCATTTGGGATTCGGTGATTCATTTATTTATTTTCATGCTTTTAACCACTTCATTTATCCTGCAGAATCACTGGGTGTAATGCAGCAACACACCCTGGAGAGGGCGCCAATCCATCGTGGGGGGGTGGCCTCTGGGGAAGAAAGGGGGGTGGCTTAACTGCCTAGCCATTAGGAGGTGCACTTGTCCAGGCGCTCTCAGTGCTGGTCCCATATATTAATACAAATAGAAGGGTTGCATCAAGAAGGGCATCTGGCATTAAAACTGTGCCAAGTCTAATTAGCAGACCAGATCCGCTGTGCTGACCCCTAAATACGGGAGCAGTAGAAAGAAAATAGTTCTCGGACACACAATTAACAAAATGGTCAGTTTTGTTCTATTGAAAAATATCCATTAATGCTCTTTTCATGTTGTGGCTTTCAGATCTGTGCTGGATGGTTACTAAACCTCCTTTCTATGTTATTTTCAATAAATTGTGTACAGAAGTTTATGTGCTATGACCCTTCAGTGCCAGGTTTACATTCCTCTCTGTAAAACCAGGTTCCATTTTCTGGTGTTGCCTGTACATGTTGTAAGTGTAACGATTTCAAACTCAGGAGTTCATTGGATGTAAATAGATTTATTTCAATGTCAAATTTGGAGATAAAGAGTTAAACCTTATTTCATTACATTAATACTGTCAATTCCTCAATGTCCTTCTTTTCACATCTTTATGTTATACAAATGGCATTATTTTTTCATTATGAAATGATGTTAAAATGTGTAAACTATAATTATTAGTAGAAGAAAATCTGTATTTTGTGAGCCACATGTCACTACAGCTTGTTTTCTCACAAGACACAAAGAAAATCTTAAAGTAGTAATAAATAACATAACATACAACTGGGTTATTGTTTTTGTCAGTGCTGCAATGTTTACATTTCTACATTTCCCAGAATGCTTAATTTATACTGATGTCTTGATTTTTAGAAGCTGATATACTACATGGACAAAAGTATTTGAACACCTGACCATGCGTTTGTTGGACATCCCATTTAAAAAGCAAATACAGTGGTACCTTGAGATTCAATGTCAGTTGGTTCTGGGACTGAGTTTAAAAGGTATTTTTTTCCATAAGGATGTATGGGGAAACCTGTTAATGTGTTTCATGGTCCCATGGACTTGCATATATTTAGGCTTATGTAAAATAATGGGGTTGTTCTTGACACTCATACACTAAAAATAACACAAATATAATATAAAAACACTCAAATAAAAAGCTGATTATTACCATTTCTCAGAACCCCGAGCTTATAACACAAGTTTAAAAGTGAAACAGTGAGGAAAATCCAGCTAAACACAGATACATGTGGATGCTTTCAGAGTGAATCTGACGGTTATTCCACACAAATGCAGATTCTCATATGCACACTTTGATGACGTTTTACAGCGCTGCTCAAGCCGAGCGCTGAACAAAGCGGCTGTTCATTGTTAATTTAAAATTAAATAAATACATTTAAAAAAAAGCAAACCGAACCTGTTGAGTTTAAGGGAAACGTTGAGTTTAAGGGTACAAATTTCTTGATGAAGGGCGTTAGAGTTTCAAAGATTTTGAGTTTAGGGGACGTCGAGTTACGAGCTACCACTGTAGTATTAAAATAGAGTGACCTCTGTGATCTTTTCAGCTATAACAACAGCCCCTCTTCTGAGGAAGGCCTCACACAATGAGTAGATTATTACCTCTATAGGCAATTGTGGCTGAAACAAAAATTCATTAACTACAAGGGGTGTCCCAATAGTTTTGTCCAGAAAGTATATCTTACTCTAATTGATGCAATGATACTTTATAAACAAATCATTGCATTTATAATGCCAAACTCAAGCCATTTCAAATATATATTTAGAGCTTTGGCATCATAGTGGGATCACTGAGGACGTGTGTGTGTGTCAGAGAGAGAAAGATCAAACTAGCTGACTTATTGTACTAGTCCAGCTTCATTCATTCATTCATTCATTTATTTATTCTTCATGTTCTGGTTTACCACTGCTTTATCCTGTTCATAGTGGGTCCAATTTATTGGGAAAGGCTGGAAGCACCCTGGACTGGTCACCCTTAAAATAATTTTCCACATTTACCTGACTCAAGGGATGTAAACAAACAAGTTGCCCCAGGAAGTAAGGGGATAAAGTTGTGTGTAGGTTCTTGGGTAAAATAATGAAATCTGTGTAAATTACCAATATAGTGTTACTATACAGTGCAAATCTTACAGAGAAATAATCTTCATTTTGTAATGTGGGCGTTGTGTTTAAGTCATTTAGGTATGATGAATTAACTTTAGGTATGATGAATTAACTTTAGGTATGATGAATTAACTTTAGGTATGATGAATCAACTTTAGGTATGATGAATTAACTTTAGGTATGATAGGTATGATGAATTAACTTTAGGTATGATGAATTAACTTTAGGTATGATGAATTAACTTTAGGTATGATGAATTAACTTTAGGTATGATGAATCAACTTTAGGTATGATGAATTAACTTTAGGTATGATAGGTATGATGAATCAACTTTAGGTATGATGAATTAACTTTAGGTATGATGAATTAACTTTAGGTATGATGAATCAACTTTAGGTATGATGAATTAACTTTAGGTATGATTAATCAACTTTAGGTATGATGAATCAACTTTAGGTATGATGAATCAACTTTAGGTATGATTAATTAACTTGAGGTATGATGAATCAACTTTAGGTATGATGAATCAACTTTAGGTATGATTAATTAACTTGAGGTATGATGAATCAACTTTAGGTATGATGAATCAACTTTAGGTATGATTAATTAACTTTAGGTATGATGAATCAACTTTAGGTATGATAAATCAACTTTAGGTATGATGAATCAACTTTAGGTATGATGAATCAACTTTAGGTATGATGAATCAACTTTAGGTATGATTAATTAACTTTAGGTATGATGAATCAACTTTAGGTATGATGAATCAACTTTAGGTATGATGAATCAACTTTAGGTATGATGAATTAACTTTAGGTATGATGAATTAACTTTAGGTATGATGAATTAACTTTAGGTATGATGAATCAACTTTAGGTATGATGAATTAACTTTAGGTATGATTAATCAACTTTAGGTATGATGAATTAACTTTAGGTATGATGAATCAACTTTAGGTATGATTAATTAACTTGAGGTATGATGAATTAACTTTAGGTATGATGAATCAACTTTAGGTATGATTAATTAACTTGAGGTATGATGAATCAACTTTAGGTATGATGAATCAACTTTAGGTATGATTAATTAACTTTAGGTATGATGAATCAACTTTAGGTATGATAAATCAACTTTAGGTATGATGAATCAACTTTAGGTATGATGAATCAACTTTAGGTATGATGAATCAACTTTAGGTATGATTAATTAACTTTAGGTATGATGAATCAACTTTAGGTATGATGAATCAACTTTAGGTATGATGAATTAACTTTAGGTATGATGAATCAACTTTAGGTATGATGAATCAACTTTAGGTATGATGAATTAACTTTAGGTATGATGAATCAACTTTAGGTATGATGAATCAACTTTAGGTATGATGAATTAACTTTAGGTATGATAGGTATGATGAATTAACTTTAGGTATGATGAATGATGAATCAACTTTAGGTATGATGAATTAACTTTAGGTATGATAGGTATGATGAATTAACTTTAGGTATGATTAATCAACTTTAGGTATGATGAATTAACTTTAGGTATGATGAATCAACTTTAGGTATGATAGGTATGATGAATTAACTTTAGGTATGATGAATCAACTTTAGGTATGATGAATTAACTTTAGGTATGATGAATCAACTTTAAGTATGATGAATCAACTTTAGGTATGATGAATTAACTTTAGGTATGATAGGTATGATGAATTAACTTTAGGTATGATGAATCAACTTTAGGTATGATTAATTAACTTTAGGTATGATGAATCAACTTTAGGTATGATGAATCAACTTTAGGTATGATGAATTAACTTTAGGTATGATAGGTATGATGAATTAACTTTAGGTATGATGAATCAACTTTAGGTATGACTAATTAACTTTAGGTATGATGAATCAACTTTAGGTATGATGAATCAACTTTAGGTATGATGAATCAACTTTAGGTATGATGAATCAAATTCGGCAGGGTAAAAAAAGACCCAAGTTGCTACTGAAAAAAGCAGTGGAGCTCATGCACTCAACTTCTTAAACCCACTGTAATTTAATTACAGTGTAATTTAATGCAAGAATCTACAACCCCAAATCAGTAAAAGTTGGGACAGCATGGAAAATGCAAATAATAAAAAACACAGAGTTTCTTACATTTACTTTGACTTTTATTTGATTGCAGACAGGATGAACTTGAGATATTTCATGTTTTATCTGTTCAACTTCATTTCATTTATTAATAAACATCCATTCCTGCATTTCAGACCTGCAACACATTCCAAAAAAAGCTGGGACAGTAAAGCATTTACCACTTTGCAATGTTGCCAGTCCTTTTCACCACACTTCAATGATGTTTTGGCACTGAGGATACCAAGTGATTTAGTGTTTTAGGTTTTATTTTGTCCCGTTCTTCCTGCAAACACGCCTTAAGATGTGCAACAGTACGGGGTCGTCGTTGTCGCATTTCTCGTTTTAAAATTCTCCACACATTCTCTATTGTGGACAGGTCAGGACTGCAGCAAGGCCAGTCCAGTACTCGTACCCTCTTCTCCTGGAAAAGATGACGTCTTGAAGGCAGCACATGTTGCTCTAAGATCTCAATGTACTTTTCTGCATTAATGCTGCCATCACAGAAGTGTAAATGACCTTTGCCAAGGGCACTGACACAGTCCCATACCATGACAGACCCAGGCTTGTGGACTTCTGGATGGTCCTTTTTATCTTTGGTCCGGAGCACACGGTGTCCATCATCCATGATGGTCCATCCTAGATGTCTCAGAGCCCAGAGAAGTCAACACCGCTTCTGGACATGGTTAACATAAGACTTTTTTTTTTTTTAGTAAAGTTTTAAGTGGCATTTGTTTTGATTTATGTTATTGGGTATTTTCAAAGTTTGTTTTTATATATAATGGGTTCTTTTAAATATTATATTTAAAATAGTTTAGAAAGCTTTAAGAGCTGTTCATTAAGAGTAAAGGAATAAAGTTGTGTAAAACTGTATTGACAAACTAAAAGACTCCAGAAGCAGAAGATCAGAAGCAGCACACAGTTCTATTTCATCTAATACCAACTTTAACCACCAGATGGCAGTAACTGACAGCTGGTACAGCAACAGCAGAACAGCAAACTTGGTTTCCATATAAACAGGGAATTTCTACCATCCACAATTTTCCTCTAACTGTGTAATTGATTTCATTTCTGATCAAATTGAAATGGCTCTACTCTAAACCTTTTTCTCAACGAAATATAAGAAAATAATTACTCAGCTCATTGCCGGCCCATTACAGTGCACATTTAAAGGCATTTTTAAAGTGCTTTAACCTTTAATCTGCAAAGACTATCTGTGTCTTTACCAACAATATTATGATGAAAATGATTCATAAGATCAATACTTCATAAAATGTGTTTCATTTCATTTTCATCACAATAACTACAAGCAATTTAGTCAGGTAATTAAAAGCTCATTTGAAAACAGAGAAACTGGAACATGTGGCAGGTTTAACTCCAGCAGTGTTTCACAGACTGCACCGTGTACTCTCTATTTCATTCTGGGTTCAGCTGAATTCTGCAGAATTCCATTTAATTCACTCACATGCAGCCACTTTCATTGTGATAGCTTCATCAGTCAGACCTGCTACAGATCTAAACAGCCTCAAGGTGAGAACAAATTCTGGCAAGAACATCCAGCACTCTTTTATTTATTGCGTTCCTGTGTGTAGCAGCAACAGGAATAGATCCTAGACACAAGCTTTGTCTAGTGGTGGTGTGGCAGTGTTATTGTCTTTTTAGCCAAGGTTGGTTTCTCTATTTAGCGTTTTGGGTTGTAACTTGGACCTGGACAGTCTTTTTTTTTTTATTAGATCATTAGATGCTGTCAGAATCAGAATCAGAATCTTTATTTTCGCCAAGTACCAGGTATACAAGGAATTTATTTTGGTGCAGAAGTCAACAAATAAACATCTAATTAAATAATAGAAAGTTGTACTATATATAAACATAGAATAAAAAAATACAACAGCAACAACAACAGTATAGCATCCGATAAAGTGTGCAATACAGATGTATAGTACAGTACACTGCCAGACTTCAAGTATAAAAAATTGTGCAATAGATATTTCAAGTAAAAAGATGCAAATGTGCGTATGAAAGAATGTGGAAGGCACGTGTGATGTGCAACATGTTTGTTGAAGTCCATGTGCGATTATTAAAGTGGAGGAATGTGGGAATAGTCCTTATTAAGTATGGTATGGAAGCTGTGGAGGTGAATGTCCCTGTGTTGTGTGAGCCTGGTTTATTTGAAGTTATGAGGTTTGTAAGGGATATGGAGCGGATGTGTAGTAAGGTGGGTTGGAATGTCCCTGATTGATGGTTTGGGTGCTACATGCAAGACAGGGGATTAGATGGTAATGACCTAGTTGCAATAAATGGGACAGTCCATTATGGGAGATAGGAGGGACCAGGTGGGACTATATACACAGATCAGCCATAACATTAAAACCACCTCCTTGTTTCTACACTCACTGTCCATTTTATCAGTTCCACTTACCATATAGAAGCACTTTGTAGTTCTACAATTACCGACTGTGGTCCATTTGTTTCTCTGCATGCTTTGTTAGCCCCCTTTCATGCTGTTCTTCAATGGTCAGGACTCTCCCAGGACCCCCTCAGAGCAGGTATTATTTAGGTGGTGGATCATTCTCAGCACTGCAGTGACACTGACATGGTGGTGGTGTGTTAGTGTGTGTTGTGCTGGTATGAGTGGATAAGACACAGCAGTGCTGCTGGAGTTTTTAAACACCTCAGTCCACCAACCAAAAATATCCAGCCAACAGCGCCCCGTAGGCAGCGTTCTGTGATCACTGATGAAGGTCTAGAAGATGACCAACTCAAACAGCAGCAATTGATGAGCGATCTTCTCTGACTTTACATCTACAAGGTGGACCATCTAGGTAGGAGTGTCTAATAGGGTGGACAGTGAGTGGACACAGTATTTAAAAATTCCAGCAGTGCTGCTGTGTCTGATCCACTCATACCAGCACAACACACACTAACACACCACCACCAAGTCAGTGTCACTGCAGTGCTGAGAATTACCCACCACCTAAATAATACCAGCTCTGTAGTGGTCCTGGCAGAGTCCTGACCATTGAAGAACAGCATGAAAGGGGGCTAACAAAGTATGCAGAGAAACAAATGGACTACAGTCAGTAATTGTAGAACTACAATGTCCTTCTATATGGTAAGTGGAGCTGATAAAATGGACAGTGAGTGTAGAAACAAGGAGGTGGTTTTAATGTTATGGCTGATCAGTGTATATACAGTATACATACATAAGCTGCACCTACCATAGGGATTCACTTTGTGGGTATACACTTACAGACTGTAGCCCATTTATCAATCAAATAGGACCCACATAAGACTCCCACTGCCCACTTATCAGATGTTATTTGGGTGATGGACTATTCTCAGCAATGCAACAACACTAACATGAAGCTGGTAGTGTGTGTTGCACTGACATGAATGTATCAGGTGCAGGAGTAGTAACCCTTAATATAGGTCAGGGAGTACTGGTATAGATTTACCACAACCCTGACCAGCAGGAAGCAGTTACTGGAGATAAATGCATGAATTAATTGTATAGCTTTAAAAAGCTGTAGTAAATTAGAGCTATCTATTTTTATTCACTCAGTTGACTAGAAACTATTTTGCATTATTTTTTGGGACTCTGAGTTCCACCCAGCTTCACATAAAGGGTTTGTTTTGTTTGTCAATAGCTACAAACTGACCAACAAAACAAGCTCTCTGCCTTTTTCCCTTTCAACTGCTGCCAATACAAGAACTGGCTTTTGAGAAAAGAGAAATTGCCAAAAGCATTGTGTGTGTGTGTGTGTGTGTGTGTGTGTGTGTGTGTGTGTGTGTGCTGTGAAAGCAAAAAAAAAAAAAAAAGATTAGATTGGGACTTTTTTTTTCTTATTATCAGCTCTCCTGGCACAGCAAGTTCTGAGAAAGCCTGCAGTCCTTTATGAAACTAGCTTTCTCTGCTTTTCTGCAACACCCACATTCACTCAGATTGGTTTGGCATGCTTTGCAGTTTGTGCAACGAGACCCAGCGTAGCCAACTGTTTTCGAATTGACCTTGTCTTTGCCCACACAATTGTTTATTATCCCGATCATGTCCTTTCCGCCATTAGACAGATGCAGTGAATCCGCATGACGCTTCAGATGTTTGTAGCTCCACACAGAAAAAAAAATTATTCATTTAGCACATTTGGGACACGACATGTTGCGTCACTCTTTTGAGGCCAGCGGTACAAAATGAGCACAGGACAAGATAATGGCGAAAATGACAAAATTGCACAGATTGAGCCAGACTCTGACATTTCTGCAACTTACTAATCCTGTCATTAGATGCAGTTGTGTACTGTTTGAGGTGGAAAGATCGTGTACAGTTTAATGATGCCAACAGAAACATTAATGCTTCAGTAAAAAGCATTACAAACATGCAGAATGTGGATTGGCTGCTGAATATATCATTACCATATTTACAACAATAACATTTCACTTACTCACTTTCTGAGTTGCTTATACTAATCAGGGTCGCAGGGGGTGCTGGAGCCTAGCCCAGCTCTCAATGGGCACATGGCACACAGAAAAACACCCTGGAAAGAGCGCCAGCCTATCGCAGGCCAGACACACAAACACATTCACACCTTAACACACACAGACACACACATCTAAGGGCAATTTAGGTATCTCCAATTTACCTTACTACATGATTTTGGACTGTGGGAGGAAACAGGAGCTCTTGGAGATAACCCATAAGAACACGGGGAAAACATGCAAACTCCACACAGAAAGGAATGGGACCTCTCCATCTTGGAATCAAATCCAGGACCTTTTTGCTGTGAGGTGACCATGCCGCCCCAATAATATTTCAGTCTCTGTATTTTTTCTTACCATTGATCATTTGCTTTGTGCAGGCAGTAAGGCAAAACGTTCATTATAGAGTTCAAATGTCCATTAAGCATTTTCAGCATGGTCACATGATATTTATGATTCAGATAATTAGCTCAAGTTCATGCTGAGACTTACCTTACAGTAAGTAAGTTGGAGGTCATTATTTAGTCATTTATCACTTCTGCACATGGTAATCTCTTGTAAAAGTTGTTTCTTTTCTGTCCAGTCACCAAATGTTCAGTAACAGATATATGGATTTGCTCAATTAATGTGTATGTTGATGATGTAAGCTGCCATGATATGACTTCACATAATAAACTTGGGGTTGAGGCCACCTGCCCCACTTAAATGAAGAAAGTCACAATCCTTAGTCAAACACACCAACATGTGTCTATATACCAAAAACGGTAACCCTTTAACCATGACATAGATTGTGTTGCTAAGGTTGATTGACTTAATTATATGATTGTTTTTACACAGGGGGTGGCTTGGTGGGTAGCACTGTCGCCTTACAGCAAGAAGGTCCTGGGTTTAATTCACAGATGGAGTGGTCTGGATCCTTTCTGTGTGGAGTTTGCATGTTCTCCCTGTGTCTGCGTGGGTTTACTCCAAGGGCTCCAGTTTCATCCCACAATCCAAATACATGCGGTCAGGTTGACTGTAGCTACTAAAATTACCATAGGTATGAATGTGTGTGTGTGTGTGTGTGTGTGTGTGTTTATTAGGATTTTAACGTCATGTTTTACACTTTTGGTTACATTCATGACAGGAACGGTAGTTACTCATTACACTAGGTTCATCAGTTCACAAGATTATATCAAACACAGTCATGGACAACTTGGTATCTCCAATCTACCTCACTTGCATGTCTTTGGACTGTGGGAAGAAACCGGAGCACTCAGAGTAAACCCATGCAGACACGGGGAGAACATGCAAACTCCACACAGAAAGGACCCGGACCGCACCACCTGGGGATCGAACCCAGGACCTTCTTGCTGTGAGGCGACAGTGCTACCCACTGAGCCACCGTGTGTGTGTGTGTTTGCCCAGTGATGGACTGGCAACCTGTCCAAGGTGTTTTTTAACTTTCTCCCAGTGAATCATACCCACCACGACCCTAAATAGGGCATAGCAGTGGTAAAACATAGTCAATTAATTAATGTTTTTACACAAGTCATACTGTTATTAATTGGGTGAGTAAAACATGTTAATTTTTAACACCATTGATTTCTGTGAGGATTCAAAAAAACACTACAGATGTTTCAGGTAACTAAATTGTGAATTTATTTACCTGAAACATCTGTAGACAAACTGCACAAGGGCAAAGGCTCCTGAAATAGGGGCAAAAAGTATAGCACAACTAGAACGTACAGAAATGATGTCTTTCAGTTTTATTTCTTCTCATATGCTTAAATACAATGGACATAAACCTCTAATAAACAAATACATTAATTAATAACTTAACAAGCATTAAACATATACAGATTTTGTTGTTCTTTTTCATAAAACAATAGAAAAAATACCTTTAATGTCACTTTGTGTACTGTATATAGCATTTCATTAAAATACTTAAATGATTCATAAATAGCTGAAACTTTGTAATGTTAACATACTGACTGAGGAAACACAAGGCAGAACAGCGGGGTTCCACATAGGGCCTATTCTATCTACACAATTACACATTTATTTTGAAGAAACCTTGAGCGAGTAAGGACGATGGTTCAACTACTATGTCTTTAACTAAAAGTTAATAAGCATGCAATTGTACATAGCTATTATTGTTATATGATACCCAAGAGATAAACATCTATCTGCAGTAGGCCAAGCCAGTGGTATATCTCATTCCTTCCATTTCTGTTTGGAAAGCGATGCCACCAGCTTGCGCATGAATCACTGATTTTCCATACATGCTAGAGAGAGTAAAACCATGCCTGAATATTGTTTTCAGTTTCACACGGACAGAATTGTAAAGGAACACAAGTACAAAGCCGCAATGTTTATTATTTTAGTCATGTGTGGAGATTAGTTCACTGCCCTCTAACTCAGACAAACACGTTCACGTAGGGTCATTTCAGATTCAAATTCTTCAAAGACTGCAGTTTTCCAAGGTTAATTGTTTGTCATGATCCACCAGGATGCTGAGAGAGAGAAAGAAAAAGAGAAAGAACGCATAAGAAAAGGAAAATTCTGTACATTTCATATACTGAGCCACTGGTTAGTTTCTCTGATTCCAAGGCCTTCATGTAAACTCATGCTTTGTCTCTCAGGGCTAAGAATGTTATTTGAGAAATGCTTTTTTATGTAAATATGGAAAAAAATCACCCCAGGCAAAACAACATGAGTACATACACACACTCACGTAACCTCCCACAACTCACATATTTATTGTTTTCTAATTTCTAAAGAGCAGTACGCTCTTTCAGTACGCAAGTGTACAGTATGCACACAACAGTGGACATACTATGTCCGCCATCTTACTAATGTCACGTGATGCAGACGTCACATCGCCACAGTTAAGACAATTTATAAATTAGACAAAATTAATTCTGTCGTTCTCCACAAAGCGACTCATAGCGCTATTCAGGGTTGTGCTTAATGTCTTACTCCGACTCTCCACTTTGAATGCCAGTTGAATTACGGTATAGATTAGCGGACCCCAAGTGTGCTCTGTTTGCATACTCAAAAATTGCTGCCCAAGCAGTAGGTCATCCGGGTACTTTTCGCGTACTGTTTAATGAATACTACGTATTCTGACACACTACTCGCACTCGCATACTGCTTTCGCTTACTGTTCTGTATGGAAGTATGCGATTTTGGACGCAGCATATGCCATCTACAGAACCAGAAATGTTGCTACCATTCGCCCTATGTGTAGTGAATTTGATAATGCATTTCTCCAATGACTAGTTGCAAGCCCAACAATAATCAACAGCCAATAAAGAACAAGAGAAAACTGAAGAAGTGAGACTAATTAATAGCTAGACAAATACAAACAAACAAAATAAGCATGTCACATGAAATACTTGGATGTGTCCCCAACCAGAAACTACCATTCTCAATAGTCTAATTAGTGCACCACCAACATAGAATAGAAAAATACCTTTAATGTCACTTTGTGTACTTCATTAAATGTACTGTATGCCACATCATGCATGGCCAAAACTTGAGGCTGAAGGATGTCTATGACATCCACAGAACCAGAAATGTTGCCACCATTCATTTCCATGTGTAGTAAATAACGTATAAATACAAATGACTAGTTGCGAGCCCAACAATAATCAACAGCCAATAAAAGAACAAGAGAAAACTCAAGAAGTGAGACTAATTAATAGGTAGACAAATACAAAAAGCAGACAAAATAAACATGTCACATGAAATACTTGGATGTGTCCCCAACCAGAAACTACCACTCTCAATAGTCTAAATAGTGCACCACCAACATATGCTTAAATACAATGTATATAAACCTCTAATGAATAAATACATTAAAAAATAACTTAACAAGCATTAAACATATACAGATTTGTTGTTCTTTTTATAAAACAATAGAAAAATACCTTTAATGTCACTTTGTGTACTTTATTAAATGTACTGTATGCCACATCATGCATAGTCAACACTTGAGACTGAAGGATGTCTATGACATCTACAGAACCAGAAATGTTGCTACCATTCACCCCCAGGTGTAGTGAATAACACTTGATGATGCATCTCTTTAATGACTTAGTTGCGAGCCCAACAGAGATTAACAGCCAATAAAAGAACAAGAGAAAACTCAAGAAGTGAGACTAATTAATAGTTTGAAAGACATAGGGCTATTAGAAAACAGGCAAAATAAGCATGTCACATGAAATACTTGGATGTGTCCCCAACCAGAAACTACCAGTCTAATTAGTGCACACTTAAGTACATAATTAAGTGGGAAATAAAAAGTGTGCATAATGTTGATGTGTGCTAACATTTTGTTGGAACTGGGCCCTTTCACTACACTATGTTTACTCTTCTACCTTTTAGTTTGGTGAACATTTTCAAACCACTAACAGTTCTGACACACCCTAAATATCCAATGCTTTCTAAGGTTTGTTCTGGGAAGTATTTCTGATAAATTATGAATAAGGCTTTAAAAGAAACACATATTAACAACACAAACACATGTAATTCATACCAGGCATGAACATGGTGGAGACAAGTTCAGGATCCTGTAGGAAGTCTATGACACACCGTTGGAAAGTCTTGCTCGCTTCAGACTGCAGGTAACTGAAAGTAAGAGAAAACAAGTGGCTGCTTAAGAATCTAGAAATACAACTGATCATCTACTTGTTTTATTTAAAGGGCAGGTCTATGACTAGAACGAAGCAGTTGTTCTTCAGCAACTGTTTTGTACATACTGAGCCCACGTACAAACAGAGGTACACGCCTACGTACCTCATCCAGGAAATTCGATCTTGCCAGAACTCATATATTATGTAGCAACTCTTCTCAGGAAGCTTCTGGATAGACACACTAAAAAAAAGAAAACAGGTAAAGAGGCGTTGACTTTCTATTTAATTAGAGGAGAACCCAAAACACATGTCAACAGATGAGGCATTTGCTTTGAAACTGACCTGAAACTGTCTCATTCACTGTATGTACTCACAGCATTAGTGAACGTGTTTGCATATATGATGCATATACTAAATCAAACACTTTAATCTAAGCACTTTAGACATGTGCAATAGTATTGAAAAACACTTTCAACTGAATTTCAAAGTAAAGATTTTTATTTAAATGGATGAAATATGGGTTTGATGACTGCTGGGACTTAGTAACCATAAAACTTTATCATGTAAAAACAGAGTATACAGTGATGAGGTAGAACACAACAAAAAAGAGGCTACTTATTGGTGTGAATTAAATTGGGGGTGGGGCTAAACTCAAACTGATATAATCATATATATCTTCTTGTTCCTCAGCCTTTGTCCTGTTTTTCGATTACGGGGTCGGCATTTCCGGCTTCTTCCCATTAGAGGTCGCCGGCGGGATTTGGCACAGTTTTTACACCGGATACCCTTCCTGACACAACCCTCCCTATTCATCCGGGCTTGGGACCGGCACTACAATGCACTGGTCTGTGCATCCCAGCGGCTAGGTAACAGTGGGACAATTCAGTGTCTCCAATTAGCCTGACGGCATGTTTTTGAACTGTGGGAGGAAACCGGAGCACCCGGAGAACACGGGGCACCCGTGGACACGGGGAGAACAAACTCCGCACAGAAAGGACTCGGACCGCCCCACCCGGGGATCGAACCCAGGACCTTCTTGCTGTGAGGCGACAGTGCTACCCACTAAGCCACTGTGCCGCCCTGATATAATCATATATAAACCATAATAATATGTTACAGTAATTACAAGTTTATACAGAATGTTGTTTTCTTAAAACTGAATTGAAGGGTGTCTTCTAACTAACATTTTACAAAAAAAGTAGAAACATATAAGTTGCAATGTGTTTTTATTGATAAAAGAACAATTATACTATCCATTTCTTGATTTTTAATAACTAATAATGAAAATAAATTAATTTTAAATTTTTCCGTTTCATATTTTTTAATTTATAAAAAACTACATTTATAACAACAACTACACACTACACACAACCACATATTCTGCCTATGAATTTAATGGGTTTTTTTAAGAAAAAGTATAAATTCTACATTTACCACATGCTTTTATCCAACGGACTTACATGACTGAATACAATTTCATCATTCAAGGGCGAAAGGCCTTGTTCAGGGGCCCAACAGCAGCAACTTGGCAGTGGTGGGGCTTATTACTAGTCCAGTACTTTGACCGCTGAGCTACCACTGCCCTTGGAGCCTTGATAAATACTTCATGAACCCACTACCATCGGTTTAGCTAAATGAAGTATTTTATTTCTATCTTAAAATGAGGGCGGCACGGTGGCTAAGTGGGTAGCACTGTCGCCTCACAGCAAGAAAGTCCTGGGTTCGATCCCCAGGTGGGGAGGTCCGGGTCCTTTCTGTGTGGAGTTTGCATGTTCTCCCCGTGTCCGCGTGGGTTTCCTCCGGGTGCTCCGGTTTCCTCCCACAGTCCAAAGACATGCAAGTGAGGTAAATTGGAGATACAAAAATTGTCCAAGACTGTGTTCGATATAACCTTGTGTGAACTGATGAATCTTGTGTAATGAGTAACTACCGTTCCTGTCATGAATGTAACCAAAGTGTAAAACATGATGTTAAAATCCTAATAAACAAACAAACTATCCTAAAATGATCTGTTAGCCTAATAAATTGTTACATAATATACAGTACATCACACTTCAAGGATCAGCTAAATAAATGACTGAATATTGTCTCCCCCAATATTCATATATGATCAAAATGCCCCCCTCCCCAATATACTGATGAACATATGATAAATAAACATGTTCCACTCACTTGATGTGTGAATGTTAGGATCCACCAATGTTCCTATCAGTTGTTGATATGCCAAGAATGTTTTAGAATGTCAGGACCCCTAACCCTGGTAGATTTGGTACCCCCAATGTTTAATCTATGGCTTTGGCCTTGAGTTAAAGCTTAAAATAACGTAAAAATCCCAACCAAGAAGGCCTTACATGCTTTTCACTTCTGTGTTTATAGGCTCGCTGCAGCCCTGCTGATATATCAGGGAATTTTAATTTCTTTTACTCATATATTTCTGACTTAGCATTTCACCACTTTTATTGGCAATTTGATCTTGTACTGCTCCCTTATGGAAAACACAGTACCTCAGCCTCAGATAAACCCTAAGCCTTATGTATTACTACATTTCCATGGTAAATCTGAAAGTAGTGCAACACTTAAAAAAATGTTTTGTTTATTCTCAGCAAGGAGAGTTGGTTGGAAATTAGGTTCAAAAAGTTGTAACCTAATTTAAAGAAATTATGAACTTTATAACATGGATAATCTCATTTGCTTCTGCTAGTAGTATTTGTTTTCTCTGTAATTATTCTCTCATATTTTTGTTTGCCTCAGTAGGATCGTGAAGATGTGGAGGTTTTTAGTGCACGTGGGTGGCTGCTTATGCGTGTGCGTGGTTTCTCACTGAAGGTTATCACTCTGGTTGGTGGTTGAGTCAGCATAGCTTTTGAGGGCCTTCTGGAACTCCTCGAGGTTGTCCTCCGTTACTGTCATCTGCCTCTGCACCAGCAAAATGTTCTACATAAAGATCAAGGAGAGAGCACAAAGGAAAAAAGAGTTAAACAAAGTATAAACAGCAGGATTGTGTAAACATAATACTGTGAAACTGTCTGTAAAACCTTTTTTTTAAAATGCATTTTCTCCCTTTTTTTCTCCCCCTTCAGCGCGTCCAATTGCATCATGCTTCCTCTCCGCCTATGTCGATCCCCGCTCTGACCGAGAAGATCGAAGCTAACCCACGCCTCCTCCGACACGTGGGCAGCAAGCCGTATGCATCTTATCACCCACACATTGACGAGTGTTGTTCCACCTAGCATTGTGTACGGAGAGACACACCCTAAAAGCACTCTTTCCTCATCGCTGTGTAGGCACCTCTAATCAGCCAGCAGAGGTCGTAATTGCACCAGTCTGACAGAGAGAGACCCCATCCGGCTTAGTCCCGCCCATCTGAACAACAGGCCAATCGTTGTTCATGTGGCCACTCAGCCAGCAAGGCAGAGATGAGATTCGATACGATGTATTCGAGATCCCAGCTCTGGTTGCAGCGTGTGTTTTTACTACTGCGCCACCTGAGCGGCTGTAAAACATTTTTGGTAGAAAATTAGCCATTAAATTGCATTTTCATAAATTATCCTGTTCCCTAGTTTTAACAGTAGTGGGTTGCAGTAAAATACAATTGACAACACACTAACTCAACTGACTTATTAACCAATAAATACAGACAAAATCTACAAGAAAATCGAGCTAATAATCAAGGTCCTTACACAGCGTTAAAGATCTGACCCCCTTTGCAGTCTCGTCTTTACCCACACAGCAGACACTGCCAATTGTTTCTGCTAGGGGGTGCCCAGTCGACCAGTAGCAGAGCTGAGATTCAAACTCAAAGACTTTAGAATTCCAGTGCCTATTTCACTTTGCCAGAATTATTATCAATTGCCACAATTAATATCTAGAGCTACAGTCCCTCTTGGTAAAGATGAGTAGAAAGGGTACTAATCTATGTCTGTTTGGTTACCTAGCAATGGCTAGTAAAATAGCTACACACATTAAAATGCCTGTATGTACTATTATTTCCCGGTCGCGTTTTAAATCCGTTATCTGATATACAATCTAGCGCACTGTGTAGGGAACATAACCAATTGTCTAATTCACTATCTAGTGCACTATGTAGGGAACATATATCCATGATCTGATACACAATCTAGTGCACTATTTAGGGAACATTAATGTGTTTGTAACGCGAACAGTTAGTTAAGCCAGTTAGAAGCTCCTAGTAGTTCTGTTTTCATCCATAGCCTTTGGTGTGTGCGAGAGGTTTTTTTATTTCTTTTTTTCCCTTCGGAGGTTCTTGCTTTCTTCTGCTTCTAGTTCTTACCTCCCTGAAATGAATTTTTGCAACTTGGGATGTCTGCTTGTAGTGTTAAACTTTATATTCGTTGTGGAATTACTTTTTGGCGGAAGGTATTGTCAATATTAAAGCATATTTAATATGAAATTCAGGGCTTCTTTGATTTATTTTCTTTCTTTATTTTGTAAAAACTGTTGTATAAAAGCAATAGAACACTCGAGGTCGTGTGCTATGACGAATATCAGCACGGTCTTTTCACACCACAATGGTATTACTCCGCTGACGCGTTGCCATTAACGACAAGCTTCATGCACATAAACGCGCACGCAGGCGACACAGACTTTTTTTCCCGGTCGCGTTTTAAATCCGTTATCTGATACACAATCATCTAGTGCACTGTGTAGGGAACATAACCAATTGTCTAATTCACTATCTAGTGCACTATGTAGGGAACATACTGTATATCCATGATCTGATACACTATCTAGTGCACTATGTAGGGAACATTAATGTGTTTGTAACGCGAACAGTTAGTTAAGCCCTAGTAGTTCTGTTTTCATCCATAGCCTTTGGTGGTAATAATGAACCTGTAGTGAAACACACTTGTACGTACAGTGGTGCCTTGAAACTCAACGTCAATTGTTTGTGGAAGTGGCGTTGATTTTAAAATGCATTGAGTTTCAAGGTATTTTTCCCCATAAGGATGAATGGGAACCCTGTTAATGCGTTCCATGGTCCCGTGGACCTGCATATATTTCAGGGCTCTCAAGTCTCACGCATTGAGCGTGAGACACACGCATTTCAACAAGCTCACACACTCACACGCCACACATGGTATTTCTCACGCTGAGAAATGATTAACTTCGCCTCACAGAAATGACTATAACCTATCCTACACACGAGTCAAAGGCAGACTACTCTGCGCTCATACCGCTGTCCCGAATTAGCGACCTATCGGCCAATCAGACAATAGAATTGCTCAGCCAATCAGAAAATAGAATTTCTTGTTGCTGGGTGAGGAGTTCCTGGACTACCAGTTGATGGACATCCCTATGCCCCAAGACCGAGCCATGTTCGACATTGTATATATATACAAGAAATATTCAGCACACGCCCATTGACATGAGCAACTTAATAACTGCAAAAATATGTAGGAGTGTAATTAGGCTTCCTTGGTTCATTTTTTAAAGGTGACTGGTATGAGCAGATTTCCGAGGCTGTCTACGATTGCCAAACTGGTATTAGTTCTGCCACACTCAAATGTAGATGCAGAGAGGGTTTTTTCCATGGTGGGGCTTAATAAAACCAAAACCAGGAACGTGTTTGGCGCTGTATGGAACTCATTAATGGACATTGAACCACAGTGCTTTAAATGGGAGCCCCCAATATCGGTCATCAAGGCATCAAAATCTGCCACAAACACTTACAACACACAACATCACTCATAAACACAAACACACACAGAGGGACAGAATAACCACCACTGTTCAAGGGGCCCGTTTGTTTTTCTTTATTTAATTTGTCTGTTTTTTTGGGTTTGTTTAGAAAGGCATAGCTAAAACAATTTATTTAATATTACAGAATTTAGTGTAAAGTGAAGAGACAATGACCACTGCTGTTCAAGGGGCCCATTTGAGGCAAATTGTGTTTTTGCTGATGGGACTCTGGGAGGGACTGCACACCTTCGTTGTTCCTCTAATAATATAAAGCAATACATGCTAAATCTTTTTTATTTCTCCAGTGTGTGTGATTTAGGTGAGCTGGCAATGAAAAATTCTCTCAAGAGAATAAATTACCCAAGTAAGACTTTTTTTTTGTTAGGTGGACAAACACAGTTAAATATGGATTTATATTCTGTAAACATACAAGATGGCCACCAAGAAGAAAAACAGGTGGATTATATCCCTAATGGAACAAGATACAGATTTATATTTGGTCTCAATTTGAAGAAAAGCTCAGGTAAGCAGCGGTTATGATTTTATGCTCCTATGATGCTATGTTGCGGTGCTACTGTTTACCGTGCGTTTTCATTTTGCAATGATAGAAAAGCATGATAAAATTTTAAACTTCAAGGAGGATGAAGGGTTGTGTTAAGATTTGCTGTCAGATTCCTTGTGTTATTATTGTACAAATTCAGTGCTGTTATGTTACTAAAAAAGCTGTTACACAAATAATTAAATGCATTTGTGTCAATAACTGAAAAAAATCTTGTTCATTCATTCATTGTTTGGTGGGTCAGTCCATCACAGGGCAGATACACACACATTCACACACACACTGACATTCAGGGTAATTTCTAGTAGCTCCAGTTAGTTTGACTGCATGTCTTTGGACTGTGGGAGGAAACCGGAGAACCCAGAGGAAACCCACGTGGACACAGAAAAAACATGCAAACTCCACACAGAAAGGACAAATGCTGGATTTAAACAAATCTGTTTTAGTTTGAAGTGATTACACCACAGACCTTTTTACCCATGTTTCCATGTGATCAGTTCACTTTAGAGCTGCATGTAGCTTACTCATTACGTACATGAAAACCACAAAAATACCATCCTACACTACTCCATATAAAATAGGTGTACTGGGTGCCATGGCGGGGAAGGGAGGGGGGGTCCTCCATGACATGAACACAAGTACTCACCTCACTGCCCCCCCCCCCCCCCCCATTGGCTGCACTCGCCAGGTCATTATTACGGTATTATGTTACAATATTTTCGTTAAGTAAAATTAAAATTGTTCATTAAATATACAGGCAGGAATTTGGACTTGAAGACTTCTGAAAACTTCTGAGTGAGTACTTTTAATTCATTCTGATCAGCTATCCGCATATGCAATTTGTTGGGGCCCAAATTTTTTTTTTTGCACTGGGGCCCATGAGCTCCTAGTTACACCACTGGTATCTAGAAATGTTTTCAGTGGCAGGATTATGAATTTTTGTCAGATAATGTGAACAGAATTGTCATTTAAATAACTGACTGTAAGATGGGTAACAACTCTATATAGGCATTGGCCGACTTTCTAAAAATAATTTAGATTTAATAATTTCATCATAATTTTATTAATTTTTTATTGGTAAACATGTTTTTGCAATAAAAATGCGCATAACTGTTTAAATTGTGCTGTTATTTTTGCACGTGATTAATTGCAATTAATCACGATTAATTTGGTTCTTTAATCGCGATTAATCTTGATTCAAATTTTTAATCGCGTGACAGCCCTAATACATACACAAATACCTTAATGGTTTTAGAAGTGTGAAAATGAGGTAAATTATGTTTTGGCTTTAATCAAACACCAGTTGACAGAGTACATTTTGAAAGAACAGTGTTCCATCCCTTCTGTATAATTCCAGAAACTTCTAGAATTAATTCCAGGTTGCACTGAGGCAGGTCTCGGCTCTTGTAACGGCCCAAAACCTCACTTAGATACAGATATTTTTGTCTGTAATTTGTCACTCATCTGTATAAAGAATAGGAAATGACTAAGAGGAAAAATGAGGTTTCAGTGCACAATGTAAAAGAACAGGATGAGAATAGGCTTGTTAATAAGATAGTCTGAGGGAGGCACTGAAAGAAGGTATTTATAAATGTAAGAATAAAGGCAGCCTCTCTGAAAGGCTATTGATCAGAGGAACCTACATTCTCAGGTTTCATTCCTCCTCAGCATTCAGACCAGTGCTGGTCAGCGTCTAAGAGCTACTAGGGGCTGCTTAGAAGTGCTGCAATATGTGATGAAGCAGGAGCTCTGCAGATGAATGAACACTTACTGAGTTATATGAGCTGGCCAGCGGGTCTTCTTTCAGTGGCTCCAGCTTTGGACTCTAGAAAAATAAGAAGAAATGGAAACTTACAAACCATATCGAGATGAGAAACTTTGCAAAAATGATTTCAAACCTTAGTTACACAAATTTAATTGGATGTCTGACTATGAGCTTGTCGGACTTTCCAAATCTGTGAACATGAATAAATGTTGTGTATACTGGATGTACTAAACTTTGAATGATAAAGTCTAGAAGTATAAGATGTATGAATATATAAACTATTTGATGGATAGAGTATTAGATACCTCACATAGACAGATAAGCAGGGAAATTGATTGATGGGTGGGTAAATAGATACAAGCAAATGGATGAGTGGTTGGGTGGGTGTGTGGGTGGTTTGGATGAATAGTTGGATATAAAGGCTGGGATGAAACCAACTGACAGATTTATAGAGAGTCAAATGGCTTAATATACTAATTCAAGAATGCACAGAAGTGTATCATTACAGATGCGTAGTTTAAAAAGCAGTTTATTAATAGGATGGATGAATGCATGGGTGAATGATGGATAGGTAAGTGGGTGAACACAAAGACAGATGTATGAAGTATGCACATTTTGGGTCTGTCTGAAAACCCAGTAAGCTACATTGCTGCCCACTGCCTACCTAGGCACCTGCCTACATAGAGAGGATTCCAATAAGACATCAAACTTATAAGACATTATTAAAACACACTATTTAGACAGTATTACATTATCGACTGTCACTTACTAAGCTAACACAGCATCAGACCATTCAAACCAATTAACTGAGGTGACACAAACTGCTAGCATGACATCTAACATTTCCCTCTGTGAACCAAAAATGGTTAAATTGTCACTGACAAGCCTTAATTTGCAAATTAATTACATTTGTAAAAAACGTATTTATTAAAAACCGAAAAGAACTCAGTTCGTTGCTTCACATCCACCCACCATATATTTTTTGTGAGAAAAGTAGTGCTGCAATGAATTCTGGGATTGCCTTCACCACTGACGAAGCATTGGATGTTCCCTTGTTATTCAGTCAAAATATTGCTCAGAATAAGGCATCTCAGTAGGCAGCATTTTAAGGTATCTAAGAATTTAGACAGCCGTCTTCTCGGGAGCTTGTAGGATGACATAAAATGCTTCGTTTATGTAGACAGTTCACTAGGTTTTCAGACAGACCTTTAGTTTAAAGTAAGAAAGGACGGATAGACAGACGGATGGGCTGATGAATAACTGGTGGCACATGTATAGCCTTGTACGTAAATTTTATTTTAAAAAATGACGGATGAAAGAAAAGAACTACTTTGGTAGCCAAAGGATTGTGTGTACAGACAGACAGACAGACAGACAGACAGACAGACAGACAGACAGACAGACAGATAGATAGACTGACAGATATAGAACATCCCTTTGACTCCATTTGTAATACACAGTTATTCTTATAACATAGTATACAGAAATTACTATACATTTAATAGTAACCACAGTAAACAAAGCATAAGTTGTTTTGTAGTAAATGTATATCTTAAGAAACATCAGTTAAGAGTAAGGATGTAACGATGCACCACAAAACAAGTAAAAATTGATTCACGTGTTGTAATTCAAATCGGTTTACATGTAAAATGAATCGATATTCACTTTAAACAGCAGAGGGCAGTGACACTGTTCAACTCGCCTGGTTGACGTCACTACAGGGTTGCCAGGTTCGGAATTTTCCAGCCAAATTTATTTATGTGAACATACTTTCTTTATTTGTATTATTCAATTATTTATTTAATGTGGGATTTGTTTTAAAATGTAATTTCAGAAATGTGCAGCATTGTTTTGCATAGTTTGTACCTACCATAGAAATAAAAGGGCATTCATTATTTAGATAAATAAAAGATAAGCACAAATACAGTATTTTATTTTATTATTTTAAAGAGAAATAATAAAAGGAAATTTTGTCATTTGTCTTCAATTTAATTTTGTTTAAAAAATCGGGGAAAATCGTATTGTGAACCCAGTATCGTGAATCGCATCGCATTCATGATACTGGGTTCGCATCGCATCTAGTTAAGATAAATTAATATAGAGTAATGAGAAATGGGTGAATGCATATAAGACATATGCATAGCTGAATAAAAACAAGGCAAGTAAATGCATAAGGCTGCTACCTTGCACTCCAGTTTGTCGATGAGCTGTTGCAGTCTGTTGATTTGAGAAGACCAGTGATCATCCGTATCCACAGTAACACCTGAGATACAAAAATACCAACAGTTACAAACCAGATGAGTCTGTGTTTTTAATCATAAGGAGTGACAAAGATCAAGGTCTTTGTGGAAGACAGCAAGGAACAGTCGGTCCTCTCTGTTAACAGTACACCAGCTCATCAAGTGGGAAAGATCAAATCAAATAAAGTTAATTGCATCAGTGTTGCATCAACATATTTAGTAATTTCCTCTTCCAAAGTAATGCAACTCTTTGCTGTAACATTATGAATGCATGAATATGCTTTATTGGACGACAACATTAGCATAATAACAGAGCCAGAATTTAATTCCACTAGCTCTGGTTGAAGCATTTGTGTTGTTATTACCCTGGGCTATATGTGGTAAAAAATAGCTAGGTAACATTACTGCTATGTCTGATATTCTAGGTCATGCAGTTTGTTATATTCAATAAAGCCTGTTTAAAATAGGAAAAGAAAAAGAAGGGGGAGCTCAGGTGGTGCAGCGGTAAAACACACTAGAACACCATTCCTGACATCTTAGTCTTATGAGTTTAAATCTCAGCTTTTTTACCAGCAGGCCGGGTGCCAATACAGACAATGATTGGCTTATCCGAGGGTGGAAAAGTCAGATGGGGTTCCTCACGGCTGCTGCAATTATGACCTTGCAGAGACGGGGATAATATAGATCGGTGTGTGTGACTCTCTGTGCACGATACAGATCTTAATATGAGCTCAATATGTTTTTTCCAAGATCATGTGGATGCATGTGTGCATTGTTAACTTCGAGTCTGTAGATGGGAGTAAGATGATATTTAGCTGAAGGCTGCAGTATTATGGTTCAGCTGAGGCATGAATGTGTTACCTGTAGTAAGGATGCCCGAGTATGGGTCTGTAGGAGAGAGACACATGTTTTTCTGCACTTTGCGGCCACATTTCCTGGTATTTTTCTGTACATTGAGGTGCTCAGGAACCTTAACTTCAACCCTACAAGAAGAAAGGGAAGTTAAGGGACTTGCTCAAGGGCCCAACAGTAATTGCATAGCAAAGCCTGGATCTGAATCGACAATTTTCCTATTGATAGCCCAAAGCTCTACCCACTAGGCCAGCAATCCCCAACCTTTTTTGCACCACGGACCTGTTTCATATAAGATATCATTTCACGGCCCGCGGGGGCGGGAGGATTTAAATAGAATAACTAAACTGCTCACTAATTAGCTTTTTATGCTGCAATGAGACGCTGCTTAAACCTAGGGGTGATATGAAATGATAAACACCGTGTGTTGGAAATGGAAGCAGTGTTTTCATAGCTGATGTAGCGAACTCTAATTATTTATTCTTTCTGTGCGGCCCGGTAATAAATGACCCACGGACCGGTACTTGTCCGCAGCCCGGTGGTTGGGGACCACTGCACTAGGCTATCACTGTCCGCAGATAAGTCTATCAAACAATGGAACAATGAACCTTATTGGCCAACATCAGCACCAATGCACACTAGTGTACTGTGGGGAAAATCTAGAATATATTTCAATCAAGCAAAGGTTCAAAGGTTTGATATTAGACAAGAGCAAAGACGATAGCTTGGTGGCTCTAAGCTTCTGTCACTGTGCATATGAGTTTTGCATATGACTCTGAATTGGCCTGGGGTGTAAACACTTTCACACAGAGGGTAATTGAGTGGGAAAGTGTGTGATGTTCCTCAGTAAACTGAATTCTTGTTAATTGTGTATTCCTGACTCATGACCGGTGTTGTTGAAAGGCACTCGACCCTGACTGGTATGAAGAGTGCACTTAAAATAAATGATACATGAACTTGAGTGATCTGCCCTGGTAACTTTAATTGAGAGTGTAGAAGTAAGTGTGTGTGTGTCTCACGGTGCAGGGCTACTCTGTTCCTCCACGGCCTCCATGGCACATTGCAGAGACATCTGAAGAGACAGCAGCTGGCTGGATGTCTCCCTCAACATGAAACGTGTCACGAACTGCCCCAGCACAGATGAACCCTGGTATTCCTGTACACGCACACACACACACACACACACACACACAGACCAAGCAAGAGAGAGAGAAAGAAAGGCAAAAGGCAAATGTCATGGTGTTTCAGAAAACTTTCTGTATACACCATATGGCCAACAGAGCTCCACTAACTCTGTGATCCAGGGTTCGAATCTCAGTGATGCTATCTACATGGACACGTTTGACTATTCCTGGCAGAGGCGGGTTGTTAAACAGCCTAGCCATTCGTTAATGCACTCGTCCGTGCGCTCTAAGTGCGGCCCCAAGCCTGGATAAAAATAAGAAGGGTTGCATCAGGAAGGGCATTCAGCATAAAAACTGTGCCAAATCAGGAATGTGGACCAGAATAATTTGCTATGGTGACCCCTAAAATATACAGGAGCAGCTGAAAGGAAAAAAAAAATTACTACAATACACAATATGGCCAAAAGTATGTCGCATGAGCATAAGACTGTTAAACATTTAATTCTAAAACTATGGGCAATAGTAGAGTTGCTTTCCTAACCAATGTCACAAAGCTGGAAACATATAATTTATTTTAGTAACATGCAGGGCCACAACACTTGAACTCATTAATTATGATGGACATCCTCATAGTTTAAAGCATACAGCGTATTCTAGACTTGCACAAAGTCATATATTATATAATTTGGCAAACTATTAAATACTCTCAATCCCTTAAGTCTTTATTTAAATTGGTGGGGCGGTCCAGGTCCTTTCTGTGTGGAGTTTGCATGTTCTCCCCGTGTCTTCATGGGTTTCCTCCGAGAGCTCCGGTTGCCTCCCACAGTCCATAGACATGCAAGTGAGGTGAATTGGATATATAAAATTGTCCATGACTGTGTTTGACATGAATCTTGTGTAAACAGTAACTATCGTTTCTGTCATGAATGTAACCAAAGTGTAAAACATGACGTTAAAATCCAAACAAATAAATTGATGTTTTAATGTTATTTTGTTGGATTATAATGTTGTTTTATGTCTATTGCTATTGAGTTGTTTGAATAGTTTTCTAGAACCCTCTTCTGCATGTTCTCACTAGTTTAGGTTATAAACAGCTGAAGACTGAAAACAGCAGCCTATAAGCACATGCTGAAAAAAGCCATATCCAATTAATTACAGAGCTGTTGTTTGTTTAGTTTTTTTGTGGTGATTGGATTATATGTTGTCATTGGAAAGAAAATGCATTGTGACAGTTTAAGTTTTCTGTTTGACCTTGGAAGGTGGATACTGTTCCATGTACCAAATAGCCTGTACCAAATAGCCAACAATAAAACAACCTTACTATATCAGTGCCCATACACACTAATGTACGGTGGGGAGAATAAAAGTAAATTTTTACAGTTACGTTTAAAAATCTAGAGTAAATTCCTCTTAGTAGAACAGTTCTCATAATGTTTTATTACCAATCAAGCAAAGGTTCAAAGGTTTGATAGGATACTAAAGCAAATAGGATAGCATGGTGGCTCCCATCTTCTGTCACTGTTTTATCTTGTCATCTAAAAACAAATTGCATTGGGTGACAGTTTGAATTTTCTGTTTGACCTTGGTAGGTGGATACTGTTCCATGTACTAAATAGGCTGAGGCTACTGGTCCATGTACTTTTGTATTGGGCACAGAGATGTCACCAGCTATAGTAAGCATAATTACTAACAAACAATTGACATGTTAGACAACAACGTTATATGGCATCATAGAACATTCTACACCAGCAATCGAATATATCATACATAATATTTAAACCAATATTTTTTAACCCAGTTAATTTATTTTGGCAAACAAACAAAAAGTTTTACCACAGAAATTCAGATGTATGCCAATTTAAAATGCCATCTACTAAGCCAAAAACTTAAATCTGTGCCACAGTTCCATTCTCACATCTTGGGTAAATAATTTAACAATCTACCATCTGTTGTTTTATTCTCTGTGAAATGTGAAGCAAGTGTGCTTTCTGAAACTACATTTTAAAATATGCAGGATCTAACTGTACATGACCTAATATGTCTTAAGAACTGTGTTATACTATGGTGTAATCCTTCATTATGACCTTGTTCTTTCTAATACAGGCATAGACTATATGGCCAAATATATTCAATATAGATTCCCAGGTGGAGTGGTCTGGGGTCCTTTCTGTGTGGAGCTTGTACGTTCTCCCCGTGTCTGTGTGGGTTTCCTTTGGGAGCTCCGGTTTCCTACCATAGACATGCAGTCAGGTTAATTGAAAATACATTATAATTAATGAATCATGAGTATCCTGTAACTACCTGTTCTGTCATGAATGTAACCAAAGTGTAATAAATTACCCTAAAATCCTTTAAAACAAACAAACAAACAAACCGTATGGACAAAGATTTTGGATTGTGTCTGTGGGAATATGTGCCCTTTCTACCAAAATTGCATTCCTATTAAATGTATTACCAAGAGCCTTCCTATTAAAGTGTTGTTTAATAATTTAGTCTGTGTGCAGATGCTTAGCCTAGGGATTTGTTCACCATCTGCATGTCTATTTTAGTGTGACTGTTGCCTGATTTTTGTCAGGCAGTATGATCAGTAAGTGTGTCAATGTTGCTACTCAATTTAGCAAACTGTAACAATATTCTGACAGCAGTGAGGTGATATTTGTGTCAGAAGCAAATTGGTTGATATATTTCTGATAGGAATGACTACTGGATCTATACTGATGCATTCATTATCATCATCTGTCACCTATATATGGAAACTAGGAGAAGTGTGAACTAAAACTCCAATGCAGTTTGTGCTGAGGAAGTGCAACATGGAGAGAAATGGATGAGATCCGTGGATGGTTGAATTGTCAGTAGATATTTTGTATTTTAGCAGGGAATTATTTGATGCTGTACAGGGAATTATTTGATGCTGTGGATTTTTCCATCAAAAAAAGCATAATTTGTATTGTTATTACTTGGACCAGGGACTTATGACTAGGGCCCCACTAAATTCACGGGAAAATGTGCTTAATTTCACGAACGTTATTTTTCAAAAATCACAGATTTCAGAGATTTTTACAGAAAAGTGCCACATTTCACGGCAGTCATTAAATAACATGGAATAAATGGAATGAAATAAATAAATAGCCTACCTTAACGGTTGAATGTAAGCCTAAAACTTTTAGCGATGGTCTCAAACACAAAAATACTCATCCGTGTTTTGACATCCCCCCCTCTGCATCCACACAATTGGCTGGTAGTTAGTGTTCAACATCACAGACATTTCTGAGTAACTGTTTGCTAAATCAATTGCCATAGGATTGCTAGGACCACCTCTTAGTGCAGATTAACCAGTAAATGTGAGGCACTTGAATGCTACACGAATGTTGCTTAACACAGCAAATTGCATAATACACTGGGAACGGCTATTTCACAGTCCGTGACGCGATTTTTATTGCTGTGAATTAGGTAGGGCCTTAACTATAACATAAATAATGTAAACAAATAATGTATAAGTGCTGAATTATGCTACTACTCATGTGGGCTGAAATAGGTGCAGCTGATAGCTGGTAGCAACAAGGGACCTGAAGACTTGATGACGCTTAATTAATTTAGTATTCATTCAAATATTTTCCCTAAATTTGTGTATGTTCAATTTCTCTGTGTATTTTGCTAGCCTCTCCCTGACACATGATGGCTATGCTGGCTGAGATAAGTGTTCTCGAACATGTATGAATCCATTGGCTGCACCTTTACACTGGAGGATTCATACAGAGAGCAGCAGCAGGGAGGTGAATTCCCATCCGGTTTCCTCTCCTTCATACACAGCCAGTTGTCTTTCGAGCACCCATTTTTGTTGTATTCCATATATTAATTGTATTTGTAGAAAATGACAACTGGTCAACATCAAAGGATGCAGTTTTCAGACCACGAATAATAAAAGGAGAGCAAGTTAATATCAATTTTTTTTTTAAATCACAATCAAAGGGCCGCTCAGGTGGCACAGCAGTAAAACACGCTAGCGCACCAGAGCTGGGATTACGAATACATCGTATCGAATCTCAGCTCTGCCATCCGTCAGAAATTAATACTTGACAGAATAAACTTAATTTTCAATCACAGCTTTCATGTGTCTCATCATTCTTTCCACAAGTCAAGATCATGACAGGGTCTTGATTTGGTGGTCCTACATCCACAGAATCATTGGCCTGCCTGTGCAGCATGGAGCATTGCTAGAAAAGCCAAGTCTCAGATTTGGGAAATATTGACCTGCAGATAGCTACTTTTCTTCAAGGACAAACCTGAGGTAAGAGCTTTATACAGGCTACTGATGCTCCACCACATGAAACTCGTGAAACCATAACCCTAATGGACCCTGATTAATGCACATGTGCGCAGTCAAGCTGGAACTGTTGTGGCAAAGCTGGAAGCATTTAATTAATTTTTTTATAATAGATTTTATACACCTTTTAGCAATGAGTAAGGCAAAAGCATCTAAACCTAAGAATTAGAAGGGGTATCCACATATTGGCACATAACATTTAAAATAATCAAATATTACAAACCCACAATGAAAAAGAGATTTGAACTATGACTGTTCTCACCATCCTTCGCCTCCGCCTATCTGAGATTTTTCTTGGCCTGCCACTTCGGGCCTTAACTAGAACTGTGCCTGTGGTCTTCCATTTCCTCACTATGTTCCTCACAGTGGAAACTGACAGCTGAAATCTCTGAGATCGCTTTTTGTATCCTTCCCCTAAACCATGATGTTGAACAATCTTTGTTTTCAGGTCATTTGAGAGTTGTTTTGAGGCTCCCATGTTGCCACTCTTCAGAGAAGATGCAAAGAGGAGAAACACTTGCAATTGGCCACCTTAACCCCTTCTCATAATTGGATTCACCTGTGTATGTAGGTCAAGGGTCAATGAGCTTACAAAACAAATTATGTGTTCCAATAATTAGTGCTAAAGGTATTCAAATCAATAAAACGACAAGGGTGCCCAAAATTATGCACCTGCCTAATTTTGTTTAAATAATTATTGCACACTTTCTGTAAATGCTATAAACATAATTTCACTTCTCAAATATCACTGTGTTCGTCTGCTATATGATATATTTAACTGAAATTGCTGATCCGAACAACCAATGATTTATAAAGAAAAATCATGAAAAATATCAGGGGTGCCCAAACTTTTACATACCACTGTATTTAGTAGGTATAATTAACATAACAATATATACTACATTTTAAGTTATTATTTGTTTCAATACATTTTTATTCAACGAACAAATACATTAAAATCATTCCAGCAAGCCAGCAAGAGAATATTTGCAGAGTGCAATGCCATATTAACCGTCATTAAGTGTTTAAATATGGTCTAAATTACAAGTATTTTATTGAGTGTGAACTCAATTTGATAATTAATAAACTTGCCTATAATTACTGTTGCCATTGTTTCCATCTTAAAACACAAAGCCTGACACTCAGCAGCAATGAATGCGAACAGGTTGCGGGAAAATGACGCTCTTAGCTCATTTTCATCATGAATTAATTTAACATTTATTACGCCCGAATGTAATCGTATTAAACAAGATAGACCCTGCAACAACAACAACAAAAAAAAGAAAGAAAAAACGTGAACATCGCGGTGTTGCGGTTGCTTGGCATGCCCTGCGGTTGGCTGGTCTATACCGCGGTATTTCAAAATTGCGGTTAGCGCGACAGCCCTAATTTGAACAGCCCAGCCCAACATTTCACAGCTGGTCTGTTCTATTGTGCTGACAAACTATTCCAGATGGTACATGTCTCAACAGCACTGCTCCTCCAGAGCCATGTTCTGCTTTTCCACAACAATAAACCAGCAGCACACAAGCAATTTAGCATGCTAGTTCATGCAAACATACAGACTGGAATTTTCACACTGGGTGTTGTTGCTTAAAACAGCTGTTATGAGCACTGCACTGATAGTTCTCTGTAAACTTCCCTTCTTCAGAACACCATTATACCTAATGGTTGTCATCCTGCTTGTATTGTTTTAGACCTGCACTCCAACAACAGTAGGAAAACCATCAGTAACTATTTATTTGTATTCAGGTCAAACTGGAAACAAACACATGAATGCTTTCTTACCTCTTTAGTCTTGTCCATTGCTTTTAGAATGGCCACGTTGAGCTTCTCTAAAGCTGAGAGGACATTGAGATATTCCCCAAGATGATGAGAGAAATAATCTAAATAGACAAGACGTGAAAGTTAACAGGATGAAACAAACAAAAAAGATTTGCTTTTTCCTAGTCCTAGCCTACATATCAATCTCAGCCTTGGTTACAAATTATGTTAAAGATATGATTACTTTGGCTTTTATGGGAGTTTCACATCTCACACCATGCTTTATGAATTTTAATAAAGAATATTAATTAGCATGTGTCAAATTTCAAAACCAAATCTTATTCAAAGTCAAATCTTGGCTTGACGTTCTCCAGATACAGAATATGCAGATAGACCTGAAACAATTCTTACAATATAATGTTATTCCATTTCACTTTCATTAACCACTTTGTCCTGGTCAGGGTTCAGTTTCACTTGAAAATTCTGAGCACAACTAGCAGGAATATCTTGGACAGGGTGCCAATCCAGAGTCATTCAGCCATTCCCCCTCCAGACATAGTTGATCATGTTTGTGTAGATGCCTGGCTGGCCGATAACATCTGCTGATATTCGAACGTCAGTCTCAGTGGTGATTGGCTAGCATAACAGACCACTGCATTACCCAAGAACTATTAATTAGGCACTTTTATCCAAAGCAACTTACAGGTATAACCGAATACCATGTAACTGATTAAGTGGCAACTCATTATTATTACTACCATCAATAATAATAGTTATAATTATAATAATAATAAAAATGTATGATGATGCTGATTATTTAATGGGTGCAGCTATTCTGGTTAGATATGCAACGTCTGGCACTAATTATAAACACTGAGCAAAATACAAGTATAGACCCTGGACAGGGGACCAGAACAACTTAATATAAACTTTAAATTTAACAAAAATTGATGGAACTCACCTGATAGCTTGTCTGTATCAAGGTTGCTGGAAAGATAGAGAATAAAAAAAAAAAAGTAAGTAACTGAATATAAAGAGATTTATTTAGGCTACAGACATCAAGGATACTACAGTATATACGAGGGTTCTTCCAAAAGTTTTTGCACTTTTTAAGCTCTAATTATTAAGAATTTCAAATTACATCACTTTTCTACAGTCACCTTCCTTTGCAATGCATTTTTATGGTTGAGCGTGTAGCCACTGATACACCGCTGCTGCTTTCACATCATCATCATCACATAAAAATCTTCTTCCCCTTAAAGCTTCTTTGAGAGGTCCAAAAAGGTGGAAATCAGCTAGCGCTAAATCCGGACTAAAAGCTCTCTCAGTCTCTCAGACCTGACCAATTACTACTCCTCCCACCCTCACCATTTCCAACGAAAATATAACAGTGCGAAAACTTTTTGAAGATCCCTCGTAATTACAGCTGATGATGTATGTAAATAGATAATTTTTTGTAAAATATCAACAAGATAACCACAAGACAGCAATGACATATGTTTTAATCTAAGAAATAAAAAGTAAGGAGCATTTATTACTATTTTTTCCTGGAATCTTTTAATAATATTATGAACTGTAGATGGTAAAATTCCTAAATTTCCTGCAATCTTGCATTCAGAAGTGCCAAACCTCGAATGAGCCTTTTGTTAATGTTCCTTTTAAAAAGGTGTTTTGAGCTTTCCACACATTTGCTTACACTGTCTTACATTTCCTTACATTGTCTTACACTCAACTGTTTCAACTTTTTTGGAATATGTCACAGGCATCAAATTAGGAATTAGAGTCTCTTGATGCATGCTCAATAATCCAGGTACACAAATCCAATCTGAATCAGTTCATCTGGACACAAGTGTGTTGTAGAGATACGTTTCGCCACTCATCCAAGTGACTTCTTCAGTCTGAACTGGTGGTGAATACCCCAACCTTATATGCAGCCGATTTGCATAATGACCGATATAAGAATGGAATGCATAAGAATGGAACCGGTGTTCAGGTCCATATGCAAATCACAATGACCATTAATTACAATGGTGATGTGTGCCTTTCACACATGATTGGGGTATAGCTCCTATTACGGCGTTGTAAGATGGTGAGAGATGTACAACATAGAAGATCAACCTCTTCTAGCCAGGACTTCATGGTTTACACTCACCTGCAAGCCAGTGGCCACTTATTTAATGATGAAGATGTGCAGATCCTTGACAAGGAGGAATGCTGGTTTGAACGGGGATTCAAATAGGCCATCTATGTCAAGAGGGAACGACCATCCCTGAACCGGGGAGGGGGCCGAGAGTACATCTCTCACCATCTTACAACGCTGTAATAGGAGCTATACCCCAATCACGTGTGAAAGGCATACATGACCATTGTAATTAATGGTCATTGTGATTTGCATATGGACCTGATCACCGGTTCCATTGTTATGCAATGAGGGTGATCAGTCATTATGCAAATCGGCTGCATATAAGGTTGGGGTATTCACCACCAGCTCAGACTGAAGAAGTCACTTGGATGACGTATCTCTACAACAAACTTGTGTCCAGATGAACTGATTCAACTTAGTGGATAGGATTTTTTTACAAAAATGATTAGGTGATATGGCAATATCTATTCTTTGTTATGGTTTATTTGAATAACTGTAAAATATAGTTTACAAATTATTGCATTGTTATGTTTGCATTTTATCTACCGTCACAATTTATTTGGATTTGTGTCACAGTTCCAATCTCTCCCCTTGACATTGCGATTCCCCTGCTGTTTTGTTTTGGTATATTTTTCAAAGCCGTGTCACCGCTCTTTGCTCTGATTTGTCACCTGTCACCTGTTTATATCGGTTGGCAATGTTTCCTTTTAATTTAAATTCTCAGCGTCTTGGTTCCTTGCACACTTTATTGTGTGTGTGGGTTTCTGTCTTTCTAGCACTAGACCAAGCCTCATTTGTCTTCCAAGACTTGTTTGATCTGAGCTGTGTGTCTGATTGCCTTGCCGTGTATGGCCATCGCTTTTTCTCCTCACTAATGATCATGGATCCACCTTGGATTCAGTTACCTGCCTCTGTTTGACCCCTGCTGTGGATTTCTATGATTCTTGGACAAGCCTTTATAAAACACTCGCACATGTCTTGCCTCATGTCGTTTCCCATTACATTCTGTAAGTGAAACCTGAATTGGAATATATGCAGTGAATGTGTGCGGTGAACCTAGGTAGAGGTAGGCAATATGAATATATATTGCAGTTTTTTGCGATGGGGTCTGTGTGGACTGACTTTAAGAACCACATTATTTTCCTCATTCCTCCTACAGTGCTTTCATCACCATAGGACTACACAGCTCAAAACTTTAAAGGAACACTTCAGTCACACATCGGATCTCAAAGAACGAAAGATTCAAGCTGAAAATCTTAAGTAATAGAAATTGTGTGACTTGTTCATCATCAATCTGTTGAGGCCTGGATTCAAAATCACACTAAACATTAAAATCACAGGCAAATCATAATCTGACTCAGTAGTGTGTATGGCCCCCACATGCCGATATGCACTCCTGAGAATGTCTGGGCATGCTCCTATTGAAATGACGGATGGTGTCCTGGCAATCTTCTCCTAGACCTGGATCAGGGCATCAGTGAGCTCCTGGATAGTATGTGGTGCTACTTGACAGCATTGGATACATTGATACATAACATTGATACGTAAGGTCTGACAATGGCTGTACGGACTTATCCCCAGTACCTAACAGCAGTCAGGGTATCGTTGCAGTACTTCAAGGATATGCCTCCCCAGTAAATAACAAATACAAAAAAGCTAAAATGGTTGAATACTTGTTTCCTCTTACTTGTAGAATATAAAACAGCAGAAGGTCCACCTACTTTGTCTGTCGTCCATCAATGGAGTAGAACAGCTCTTGAAGCTCTTCGGTTGTAAGAATCCCATCAGAAAAGTATGTTTTAAACTCCTCAAAGGACAGCTTGCCATCATCTAGCACAGCAGACAGGAAACCCATTAATTTGTAGAAAGAAAGAAACATAGGAATATGTATAACAGATCACAATGTGTGCATCTCGGTTCTTGGTTCCCATAGTGACAATGATCTTTGTTTTATTTCTGTATCATGTCTTCACTCTAGTCACTGTTTTATTTGTTTACTTCCCATACCTGTCTTAATTCAATTTGTACTTATAAAGGTCATGTAAATGCGTCTGTTATACAAAAAACACATTATATACAAGCATAAGCTATGTTTCTAGTTTTGTGTTTTAAACTTTAAGATTTATATAAATTTTTTTTATATATATTTAGTTTATGCATTTTTTCTCCCCTTTTTCTCCCTTTTAGAGTGTCCAATTTCCCGATTGCGTCATGCTTCTTCTCCACCAATGCCGACCCCCGCTCTGATTGAGGAGAACGAACCTAACCCACGCCCCCTCCGACACGTGGGCAGCAGCCGTATGCATCTTGTCACCTACACTTTGACAAGTGCAGTGCAGATCAGCACTGTGTACGGAGAGACACACCCTGACAGCACTCTTTTCTTATCTCTGTGCAGGCGCCATCAATCAGCCAGCAGAGGTCATAATTGCATTAGTTATGAGAGAGTCCCTATCCAGCTTTTTAATATCCCACCCCTATTTGAACAACAGGCCAATCGTAGTCTATGTGGTTGCTCAGCCCAGCCGGCAGGCAGAGCTGAGACTCGATACGATGTATTCGAAATCCCAGCTCTGGTTCTAGCATGTGTTTTTACTGCTGCGCCATCTAAACAGCCTAAGATTTATACAAATTATAATTGACATTAGTAACAGTAGCTAGAATGTATTCAATGTACTCAATTTTGTCTTCCGCTGCTGAGAGATACCAGATTGCATCCAAGGAGAGCATGTCACTGTACACGTCTTTTCCGACATGTGTACAGCCCTCCTCTTCTCTTCCACCAATCAGGGTCCTTACACAGCATATGAAGACCCACCCACCCACACATAGTCCGGACCCCACCCTGCAGATACGGTGGCCACTTAGTATCTGCTGCAGGCACTGCCAATTATGCCTGCCAGATGGCGCTCAGCCACCCGGTGGCAACACCGAGTTTTGAACCAAGGAGTTCAGAAACTCGGTGCTGGTGTGCTAGCGGAATATCCCGCTGCACAACCTGGATGCTTTTTTGTTTATTTTTATACTTAAATTTGCAGAACAGTGATAATTTAATGATTCATTCGTTTATCTCAAGCGCCACCTTATCCTAGTCAGGGTTCGAAGCAGTAATACACGCAGGTGCTTCTATTTTTCAGTGCATCACACTCACACATTTACTTTACTCTCTTATAACTATGAGGAGTTTAGAGCATCCAGTCTATATACATATATAATTGGCTTGAAAGGGATGGCCAAGGCTGCATAACAGATAGTCATTCTATTCTCAACTCTAAACCCTTATTGACATAAAATACAGTGGTATTTTATGTTTTGATTTGTTGCTACAGGCAGTTTGGATAATGGTTAACCAATGAATTATAATGATTAAACAATTGAGGCAAAGATTCAGGCAAAATTTGCATCTTTAGTTTATGTTAAATAGCTTGTATAAGTCATAAAAAATAAAAGCTGATCTGTTCTTGTCAGTGTTGATGCCACTTCATCTCTGATTGAAGTGAAAAGCACATCCATCATCACCTCAAGGATTAAATCACCAGTGTTGAGTCCTTCATTTCCAGATTGGTGGAACCATTCGAGCTCTGATCACATCATCGAGCATCTCTCTCCTCTGGGCACTTTCTCGTTCTCTTATTTTTTCTCGATTTGTATTCAAGAACTTAATTTGGCTCTTCAATCATAATTTGCAGATGATGTGATCAAACAGGAAGTACTTGATGCCATGTTTTGCATTTCACAAAATAGATTTATAATACCAGGGCACAAATGTAGAAAATGAGGAGAAGGTTTTGATTTGAGACAATAATTAATTGAAGTTCAGACTAAGAGGAAACAATGCTTCTGGGTAAGGCTAGAGCTATATGGGGTGATGGATGAAGTTGCATGTCAGACTAATCATGTTGACTGCTTGGTTTGAGCTAAGAAAAGCCATCAGTCAGGGTAAGGTGGCTAAAGGACATACTTAGAGAGAGAAAACTAGATCTGATTCATCCCAGCTAAATTACCTGCTGGTGACTCTGTTAACAAAGGGGTGTGATAAAAAACAGTAGCAAAGCCTACCTGAAGAGAGAATGAATTTTAGTGTGAGATGTGAGAATCACACTTGCATAACAGATCCTGTAAAAGGTCTAACAATGACTAATTATGGAATTGTACCTTATTTGAAAGAGAAATATTTAAAATGCTTGCAGATTCATGACCAGTTTGCAAAAAAAAGGTAACAAATGATTTGTAAATCTCTAGTCATCAATAATTAAAGTCATCCTGATCAGGGTCCATCTATACAGTTATTACCAAATGTATACACATCTCTCTACATTTGGAGTTCGTTTTCAGTCTCTATGGCATACCAAGTATTTAATTATTCATGCATCTTCAGTAAATCATCCTGATTAGGACTGTAATGGGTCCTAAGCTTGTCCCAGCAGCAATGGCCAAAAAAAGAAAGTACAGTCTAGGGGGTTTACTTACATAAAGTAGAAATTTAAAGAGATTGCATTTAATAACAAGCCACTACAGAAAAGTATTATCATTATTATTATTAGTGCTGTCAGGTCAGTTCCAACAACTGACGACCATATGGATGATGTTTCTTCAGTACATCCTGTCTTCTTAATTGCTCATTAATTTTCTCTTAATGTACCTGTCCATAATGTTGCTGGTCATCCTCCTCCTTTTTAACCCTCAGGTCGTCCCTGCATAATTGTCTTTTCTGATAAATTGGTTCTGTTCCAAATAAGCTAAATGTATAACAGCAGTTTGGTTTTCTGGATTCAATTTGGTTGAGGATCTATTTTTGGCTTCTTTACCATCGAAGGTTTTTACCAGCACCAAAGATCAAAGGCATTGACATTCTTCCTCTCCTGCTTTCTTATTATCCAGCTTTTCACGTCAATAATCAAAGAGAAAATCTTAATCTGGACAACTCAGATTTTTCTTGGAAGAAACTAAGTTAATTTTACCAATTAATGAACAAGCCCAAAATGCACATGTACTACCAGTAGAGCTGGGCGGTATGACGTACATTCGGTATACCGGCTTAAATTCCTCGTACAGTATGGATTTTTCGTATACTGCCATACCGTAGTATAGTTAATACAACAGCTGTAAGCCTTAATAGGCAGCAAATCATATTATATTGTTCACCACTAAAAGGGCTATGATGCAGATTAGATACAGCTCACTTGTTAACCAGGTAGCATTAGCATAACGGTGTTAACAGATGAGAGGAGTCTTCTAGATATGGTGGGGGAAAAAATAGACAAAAACAGCAAAGAAATGAGCCATGTCGGCAGTTTAGAAGTTTTTTGGTTCTGACACGGCACGGTTGTTGCAAGAAAAGCAAACAGTTAAGCGACGTTATTACCAGGGTGAAAATACTTCAGTTTAATTGCTATACCATTGTTATACCAACAACACTGAAGCAAGCTGGAAGAGTAGGTACAACTGTTCTACAACAGACCTGTGATCAAGTTCTACAATCAGTGGAGTCATACCTCGGTATAATGGTATAACTGTGCACTTTATTAGTGGTAACTGGGAGACTGCAAACGTTGTTTTATTTGTTAAAGGGAGAGCTACAGGTAATTGTATAATACTTAAATATTATATTAATAATAAACATCATATATATTGCACCTGTTTCACGTGTACTGATTCCATCATATATTGTGTCATTTTGTGGGTCCAAGCTAAGCTTATAGTACTCAAAACCTTCACTATATACATGGTGAACTTAAAATGTTTTATATTTTATGTACTTATGACAATAAAATCAGCCACAAGCATATAAAAAGTCCCAGTCATACAAAAAAAAAAAACATACCGTGATATACTGTGAAACCGTCAGAATCTTAAAAAATACCATGATACGAATTTTTGGTCATACTGCCCACCCCTAACTACCACTGAATAATACTAATGCTTACAATTCTGTTTAGTGCAGAATCCTTCCATAACAATACAAAGAAAGGTCCTAACATATCAATACAAAGACAGGTCTAGATAAACAAATCTCTCTACCAAATATGCGCACCTGAAGACATTTCAAACGACTAAACCAGTGGCCAAGTGATCAGACCTTTAATTTCTCAGGAGGGATTAATAGAGATTTTGTGGTAGGTTAGGATGACTTCCAAAATCCTGTCTCTATTTAGTTAATTCAAGGACAGATTTAGCAGCCATCTGGTCCATAACAGAATCACTGCAGAACATTTTGCTGTTAAGCATCTTTAATCTGCTTCCAAACTAGCATTACATATCCACTAATGGCCACTGATTCATATTAGTGGATGGGAGGTTAAGAAAAGCAAAACCCTACTTATGTAAAGTCATTTGTCTACTGCATCATGTTTAACTAATCAGCTTTGGACTTTTCAACAGGGCATTGATTTGCCACAATCTAACCCAAACAAGCCTTTTAGATACCCCAGTAGTAGTGGGCATTTGAGGGGTGTACAGTGGCAAGTATGGTGAATAAAAATGCACTTGGATAATTTACAATGGTTGGCAAAATAGACACAGTCAGACTTTAAATGGAGGATTTTAAAAGGCCAGTTGATTGTGACATTTTTAGCTAGGATAACTTGCAATTTAAAGATAAATACTGCTGATCTATACACCGACTAGGCATATTATGGCCACTGACAGGTGAGGTGAATAACACTGATTATCTCTTCATCACGACACCTGTTAGTGGGTGGGATATATTAGGCAGCAAGTGAACATTTTATCCTCAAAGTTGATGTGTTAGAAGCAGGAAAAATGGGCAAACGTTAGGATTTGAGCGAATTGGACAAGGGCCAAATTGTGATGGCTAGACGACTGGGTCAGAGCATCTCCAAAACTGCAACTCTTGTGGTGTGTTCCTGGTCTGCAGTGGTCAGTATCTATTAAAAGTGGTCCAAGGAAGGAACAGTGGTAAACCGACGACAGGGTCACTGATGCACGTGAGGAGCGAAGGCTGGTCCGTGTGATCCAATCCAACAGACGAGCTACTGTAGCTCAAATTGCTGAAGAAGTTAATGCTGGTTCTGATAGAAAGGTGTCAGACTCCATGCCCAGATGGGTCAGGGATGTTTTGGCAGCAAACGGGGGACCAACACAATATTAGGAAGGTGGTCATAATGTTATGCCTAATCGGTGTATATTGACCAAGCATTAATTCGTTTTTTTCGGCAGCACTTCATGTTATTTTTTTACACACACTTACACCTAGGAGCAATACAGTGCAGCCAAGTTATTTTTTGTACGTGTTGGAAGGACGAAAGAGAAGCAACAACAAGATGCACATATAAAAGTGTAAAACCAATATCCTTTACAGTATACCTTTGCTTGGATCTGTTTACTAACCAGTTTCGCCTTGTCTGTAGTCGTTCATTTATTTTGATCTTGTCAGTATTGTGGGGTTATTTGGAATAGCCAAACTTTGGGAATGTTTGTGTAAAGTGGTAGACAACTCACAAAGACTTATTAAATCATGCAAAACTCATCACGGACAGTAACTGAAGGTAAGGATTAAACCTAGGTCCTCAGTACCCATGTCTAGCAGTGGCATTATCCTCCCTAATGTACAATTAGAAACTGAGGAGACCACTGAGGCACAGTGTTAGAAAGGTTTCAGCCTCAGTGTGGTCTGTGTGGTTTAGGACAGTAACTGAAGGTAAGGATCGAAACCAGGTCCTCAGTACCCATGTCTACCAGTGCCATTATGCTTCCTAATGTACAATTAAAAATTGAGGAGGCCACTGAGGCACAGTGTTAGAAAGTTTTCTGCCTCAGTGTGGTCTGTGTGTGTTTTAGGACAGTAACTAAAGGTAAGGATCGAACCCAGGTCCTCAGGACCCATGTCTATCAGACCCTTATGCTCCCTAATGTACAATTAGAAATTGAGGAGACCACTAAGGCACAGTGTTTAAAAGGTTTTCTGCCTCAGTGTGGTCTGTGTATATTATTGGGCATCGTATTAAACTGTCTGCGTGTTTGCGTTATGTTATTTTATCATCCTTTTGACACTTTTAGGCTAAACTCCTGCAGTAAGGTGAAGAAAGCAGGACAAGAAGTAAATAAACAAACTGAAGTGTAAACCCGGAAGGACACAGCCTCATAAATTATTAGAGCAAAGTCAGCCCTAATAGGTCTCAGCAGTGGTGCTGTCAGGCTAAAGCTGCAGTGCTGTGTAAAAGCTTCCCTTTGCACTCTGCAGTCCTGACAGTGGGGTCGGATGAGCACCCCGAGAGAAGGTTTAGTTCCCTAAGCACCTTATCTACTATTATCTCAGAACAGCTAGAAAACTAATGAACATCGCTCGAGTGTGTTTTCAAAAACACCTTGTTCAGGGCAAGAGGGATCATGAAGATCCACTGACCTAGCTGGCAGGTACAGATGTAACAATATTTATTTAACTAACAACATATCTGGAAAATGTTGGTTGCATATATTTACCAAAGGTAGCACGGTAAAGCTTAGAAAGCTCACTTTCAATATTTTGTCAATATTATGTCATAAAAAGTCTTCTCCTCCCCCTTGTCTCCCAATGTATTCTTTTCCAGATTCCTATTACAATTCCCCTGCTGCTTGCACCACCCTCACACTGGCCTGGGAGGACTGCTAACTAGCACTCGCCCCCTTCTAACATGTGAAGTGGTGGATTCTAACAGAGATGCATATCGACAGTTCCAATATTCCCAATATGCTCTACGCCATGTGATTTTCTACTACACATGCCAGCGTCTCAACCAGACAGCAGGAGTTGACAGGGCTGCAGAAGCACTCGCTCACTTTCTTAACCGCTTATCCAATTAGGGTCACCTATCCCAGCTTTTCAATGGGCGCAAGGCACACAGTAACAACCTGGATGGGATGCCAGCCCATCGCATGGCAGACACACATACACACACACGCACACACACACACCCATTCACCTATAGGGCAATTCAGTGTCTTGACTGCATGTTTTTGGACTGTGGGAGAAAACCGAAGCTCCCGGAGGAAACCCACGCAGACACGGAGAACATGCAAACCCATTGCAAAAGCAATAAGGAAAAATCTATCCAACCTTCCCTCCCTCAGACACAGTCATGTCAGGAGCTTGAACTATCCATGCTGGTGTGCTGGTGTATTGGACTGCTGCACCACCCAAGTGCCCCATTAAAAGTATTATTGATACAAATGATCAGTAATTTGTGTCAATACTTATGTTTTCTTTTAGACATAATTTTGTAGTATGAACATATATAATTTCAAACAAACCAGCCATTTGATAAAATTATAACATGTTACATTACAAGGCATTACTCTAAAAATAATAATAACTGTTATAATTCTGCCAAATCAGAATTGAGATTTGTAGTAAAATTCACTTATACATAGTGATTTCCACCTAAACATTATTTATACTCTTGATCACTGAAATGTTAATGTGTCATTTGAAGACCATGCAAAATTATAAACTATAAATGATATTTCTGCACTTTAGCGTAGTCAATTTGTCTTCCGCTGCTGGGGGATCCCTGGTTGCAGTCAAGGTGGGTATGAACTCTTTTTCACCTATGCACTCTGCACAGGCGCTCTCTATCTGCCAATCAGGGTCCTTACACAGCACCCCACCCACATAATCCAGTCATTCCGCTCTAGCAGAGACGTGTCTGCTGCAGGCACTGCCAATTATGCCCGCTAAATGGCGCCCAGCCGACCAGTGGCAACACCGAGTTTCAAACCGAGGAGTTTAGAATTTCGGCGCTGGTGTGCTAGCGGAATATCCCGCTGCGTCACCTGGGCGCCTAACTCTACTTATTAATTTAAATGTATTATTTAAACAGAAATTAATAATCTATTAATTTCAAGAATTAAGAATTTTAAAAACAAATTACATCACTTTTCTACATAGTCAACTTTAGATGCATTTTTCCAGCATCGTACCAACTTTTTAATGCCATCAGCAAAAATTTATTTGGTTAAGCGCATAGCCACTGCTGCACCGGCGCTTTTACATCATCATCACATGAAAATCTTCTTCCCCTTAAAGCTTCTTTGAGCTTCCAAAAAGGTGGAAATCAGATGGCGCTAAATCCGGACTATAAGCTCTCTCTCAGTCTCTCTGACATGACCAATTACTACTCCTCCCACCCTCACCCATTCCAATGAAAATATAAAAGTGCGGAAACTGTTATGATATGATTTTATAATTAAAACAAAAAGTCAGATAAGCCGAGGGTCTGCACTTTTCTACAATGCATCATATTCAAATTCCTACACTAATACACTAATAAGATGAAGAGAATGTCTCATGATGTCTAAATGATGTGAAGGGATGTAAATACTGTGTATTTGAGGGTACCTATATAAAGGGACTTATTTACTGAAGATAAAGACAACTGAAAAGAAATTACTTTCCTGGAGAGCTTTACTTTGCACAAGAGTATATATAAGAAATTAACTTCAGATTCTGCAGTGTGAGAATGTGTGAGTGTCTCTTAGTGTACATAATGTACATATGGTATAGTCTGAATCCCTGTGTCCTATGTCATCCACATAATGTTCAATAATTAAGAAACAGTTCAATAATGGTACCTAATTGCAAGCTGGAGCGAGTGGCACCAGGGTATGGGGAATATACAGGTCCTTCTCAAAAAATTAGCATATTGTGATAAAGTTCATTATTTTCCATAATGTAATGATAAAAATTAAACTTTCATATATTTTAGATTCATTGCACACCAACTGAAATATTTCAGGTCTTTTATTGTTTTAATACTGATGATTTTGGCATACAGCTCATAAAAACCCAAAATTCCTATCTCAAAAAATTAGCATATCATGAAAAGGTTCTCTCAACGAGCTATTAACCTAATCATCTGAATCAACGAATTAACTCTAAACACCTGCAAAAGATTCCTGAGGCTTTTAAAAACTCCCAGCCTGGTTCATTACTCAAAACTGCAATCATGGGTAAGACTGCCGACCTGACTGCTGTCCAGAAGGCCATCATTGACACCCTCAAGCAAGAGGGTAAGACACAGAAAGAAATTTCTGAACGAATAGGCTGTTCCCAGAGTGCTGTATCAAGGCACCTCAGTGGGAAGTCTGTGGGAAGGAAAAAGTGTGGCAGAAAACGCTGCACAACGAGAAGAGGTGACCGGACCCTGAGGAAGATTGTGGAGAAGGGCCGATTCCAGACCTTGGGGGACCTGCGGAAGCAGTGGACTGAGTCTGGAGTAGAAACATCCAGAGCCACCGTGCACAGGCGTGTGCAGGAAATGGGCTACAGGTGCCGCATTCCCCAGGTCAAGCCACTTTTGAACCAGAAACAGCGGCAGAAGCGCCTGACCTGGGCTACAGAGAAGCAGCACTGGACTGTTGCTCAGTGGTCCAAAGTACTGTTTTCGGAAATCAAGGTGCCAGAGTCTGGAGGAAGACTGGGGAGAAGGAAATGCCAAAATGCCTGAAGTCCAGTGTCAAGTACCCACAGTCAGTGATGGTCTGGGGTGCCATGTCAGCTGCTGGTGTTGGTCCACTGTGTTTTATCAAGGGCAGGGTCAATGCAGCTAGCTATCAGGAGATTTTGGAGCACTTCATGCTTCCATCTGCTGAAAAGCTTTATGGAGATGAAGATTTCATTTTTCAGCACGACCTGGCACCTGCTCACAGTGCCAAAACCACTGGTGAATGGTTTACTGACCATGGTATTACTGTGCTCAATTGGCCTGCCAACTCTCCTGACCTGAACCCCATAGAGAATCTGTGGGATATTGTGAAGAGAAAGTTGAGAGACACAAGACCCAACACTCTGGATGAGCTTAAGGCCGCTATCGAAGCATCCTGGGCCTCCATAACACCTCAGCAGTGCCACAGGCTGATTGCCTCCATGCCACGCCGCATTGAAGCAGTCATTTCTGCAAAAGGATTCCCGACCAAGTATTGAGTGCATAACTGAACATAATTATTTGAAGGTTGACTTTTTTTGTATTAAAAACACTTTTCTTTTATTGGTCGGATGAAATATGCTAATTTTTTGAGATAGGAATTTTGGGTTTTCATGAGCTGTATGCCAAAATCATCAGTATTAAAACAATAAAAGACCTGAAATATTTCAGTTGGTGTGCAATGAATCTAAAATATATGAAAGTTTAATTTTTATCATTACATTATGGAAAATAATGAACTTTATCACAATATGCTAATTTTTTGAGAAGGACCTGTACAGTACACTGATTATGCTGCCAAAACAGCCCTGACCCATCAAGGCATGGACTCCACTAGACCCCTGAAGGTGTGCTGTGGTATCTGGCACCAAGATGTTAGCAGCAGATCCTTTAACTCCTGTAAGTTGCGACGTGGGGCCTCCATGGATCAGACTTGTTTGTCCAGCACATCCCACAGATGCTCGATTGGATTGAGATCTGGGGAATTTGGAGGACAAGTCAACACCTCACACTCGTTGTTGTGCTCCTCAAACCATTACTGGACCATTTTTGCTTTGTGGCAGGGTGCAATATCCTGCTGAAAGGGAATACCGTTTCCTTCCTTAATCCTTACACTTGCCTATTTTCCTGCTTCTAACACATCAACTTTGAGGATAAAATGTTCACTTGCTGCCTAACAGGTGCCATGATGAAGAGATAATCAGTGTTATTCACTTCACCTGTCAGTGCTCATAACGTTATGCCTGGTCGGTGTACATTGAAACATAGATTTTTTTTTTAGCTTATGTTTTGCTCATAAAATCTAGCATCATTAATCCCTCGGGCATCCAGGGACTGTAATAAACAGCACTTTATCTTATAATGAAAACCCCAGTCCCTATATCTAACTCCCACCCTTCAGATTTCTGCTGCAATTTGACTTTTAAATTTTCTAAAAATGTATAGACTTATCACAGGTGTTTAAGCTGTTTGCTATTCCAAAAGCTGACATGTTGCAATTTTGCATGTGCAGACAGTTATGCAATTATTCATTGGGCGGTGGTGGTTGTGGTGGTTGGGGGATAAGCAGGCCTGCCTTTTCTCCCAAACAATCAATAGGTTAGAAAACCAATAATGACAGACAACTTTCAGAAAGAAATAGGATTGACTTTTTTTTTTCTATTTTTCCCACTTTTTCCCCCAATTTTTCTCCCCTAATCTAGTCGTGTCCGATTACCCTGATTGCATCCTCTGTACTGATTCGACCCTTCACCGCTCTTCGCCTCTCAACTGACATACAGCCCCTCCGGCACGTACAGTCAGTACAGTTCATTTTCACCTGCAGGAGTCGAGTTCATACACTTGACGGGCACTGTGTATGGAGGGCCACACCCCCATCAGCATTATTCCTCAGCCCTGTGCAGGCGCCATCAGTCGCACCAGTTATGAGGACCTATGATCCGACTTTCTTACCCTCTAACCCTGAACAACAGCCAATTGTTGTTCATGCTGCCACCCAGCCCAGTCGGAAAGGCAGAGCTGAGATTCGATACGATGTATTCGAAACCCCAACTCTGGTGCGCTAGCGTACTTTACCGCTGCGCCACCTGAGCGGCCGGATTGACATTTAAAAACTTTTTTTTTTTTTTTTATTACTCAGCAATTAAATAAATACATATTTGTGTTTTATTTGCCCTTGTGAAAAACACCGTAAAGAAAATTTTACTGAACAGCAGAACAGAATTCAGATATAAGACATAAACATTTATTAATCCAAAGCTTTTACCTACTCAAGAACAAGTTAAATTTGGGCTTTCAAGATCTTCTATCTGTATGTGGTCTGGGCTTTATTCATTATTCTGTTCACTTTGTCTAGTTTCAGCTTTTCTACACTGAGCTTTGGTGCCATCGATCTTGCTCTTCTACTCTGTTCTTGAATCAGTTCCTATACCTTATCCCTCAGGGCTGCATTATAATCTCAGCTCATGAGTTTCTTGGGGACCAGCCTTGGGAAATAATGTAAAAGCATTGCTCCACCACATACCGATGCCAAACAATCAATAGGTTAGAAATCCAATAATGATTATTTAACGTGTGGTATATTGCAGTCCACATTAGATTGTGAGGAAAAAAGTAATTAAAGCACATTCTTCACAACTTCCAAAATAAAATAGCTTTGCAGTCGACATTTTAAAACAATGTGTTTTTTTATTACTCTGCTATTAAAAAAACATTGCCCTGAACAGCTGAACAGAAATCAGATGACATACACCGATCAGCCATAACATTAAAACCACCTCCTTGTTTCTACACTCACTGTCCATTTTATCAGCTCCACTTACCATATAGAAGCACTTTGTACTTCTACAATTACTGACTGCTGTAGTCCATCTGTTTCTCTACATACTTTTTTAGCCTGCTTTCACCCTGTTCTTCAATGGTCAGGACCCCCACAGGACCACTACAGAGTAGGTATTATTTAGGTGGTGGATGATTCTCAGCACTGCAGTGACACTGACATGGTGGTGGTGTGTTAGTGTGTGTTGTGCTGGTATGAGTGGATCAGACACAACAATGCTGATGGAGTTTTTAAACACCTCACTGTCATTGCTGGATTGAGAATAGTCCACCAACCAAAAATATCCAGCCAACAGCGCTCCATGGGCAGCGTCCTGTGACCACTGATAAAGGTCTAGAAGATGACCAACTCAAACAGCAGCAATAGATGAGCGATCATCTCTGACTTTACATCTACAAGGTGAACCAACTAGGTAGGAGTGTTTAATAGAGTGGACAGTGAGTGGACACAGTATTTAAAAACTCCAGCAGCGCTGCTGTGTCCGATCCACTAATACCAGCACAACACACACTAACACACCACCACCATGTCAGTGTCACTGCAGTGCTGAGAATCATCCACCACCTAAATAATACCTGCTCTGTGGTGGTCCTGTGGGGGTCCTGACCATTAAAGAACAGGGTGAAAGCAGGCTAAAAAAGTATGTAGAGAAACAGATGGACTACAGTCAGTAATTGTAGAACTACAAAGTGCTTCTACATGGTAAGTGGAGCTGATAAAATGGACAGAGAGCGTAGAAACAAGGAGGTGGTCATAATGTTATGCCTAATGGGTGTAAACATTAATTATGAATCCAAAGCTTTTACCTGCTTAAGAACAAGTTACATTTAGTCTTTTAATATCTTCTATCTGCATGTGGTTTCTTGTGTTCACTTTGCTTAGTTTTAGCTTTATTGCACTGAGTTTTGGTGGCATCTATCCTGCTCTTCTACTCTGTTCTTAAATCAGTACCTATAGCTCGTCTCTCAGGGCTGCAATATTATCTCAATTCATAAGTTTCCTGTGGACCAGCCTTGGGAAATAATGCGAAAGCATTGCTTTATCACATACCGATGCCAACAAAGATAAATGATTTATCACAGCTTGAAGCATCACCAGCTGATGATTCAGCACATCCCATAGCTATCTCTGATTGACAATTCATCACCGTTTAGCCTTATGGATCAATTTGTATGAAACTGCTTTGAAAATCCTGTGAAATAAAGCAAGGTCTCATCTCGTTCCCCGGCTAACACAGAATAATAGATTAACACATCGTTATCATCGCAAAATGATAATTTACCCTAGCTTGTAGCCATCGCTGAGTGTGGATTCACAATATCTAGTAACCATCACAGAATGACGAATAATCAACGCTTATAGCTATTACAGAATGGCAGTTTATTTCATCCCAAAGCCATCACAGAATACTAATTAATCTCCTCCATCCGCCTATAGCCATCAAAGATAGACTACAATATAACAGACTTTTTTTAAATTATGTAAAAGATGGGCACTCCTCTCAGGTGGCGCAGCTTGATAAGTTGCTAGCACAAAAGTGCAGAGATTCTGAACTCCCAGGTTTAAGTCTCGGCTCTGCCAGTCGGCTGGGTGCCCTCTAGCAGGCATAATTAGCTAATGCCCACAGCAGACAAAATTGGCCTCCAGTCTGCTAGGGTGGGAAATGACCAGATTAAAAAGAAGGGTGGGGCTGTGTAGGGATCCTGGTTGCCCAGGGCACCTGCACAGCAGTGGATGAAAGCAGAGGTTGGGCCGTGGCTCTCAGTGTGCGAAGGGGTCCCCAGCAGCAGATTGACTATGCTAAATTGGGAGGAAATATGTCAAAGATAGCATTATTAAATTAGATCACATGACCAAACTGATCAACGATTCATTACATCCCATCACACCGCCAATGAAAAATGCTGATTTATCATATCCCACAGCCATTACAGAGGAATAATCCATTATTATTATTATATCGGCCAGTTTACCTTCTGCATGTTTTTAGAAGGTAGGGGGGTACCAGACTGCTGTGGTTGAACCCAGTTTTCCAGGACCCTGGTGTTGATCGTTCATAATTCCTCATAGCCATTACAGACTGATGATTTATCACATTCTGTAGCCATAACCAACTGACAATTTATTAAATCCCATATCCACCAGAAACCACAGATTCATCACAAACCACAGACATGATAAACTGGTAAAAGTCTCACTCACTCACTGTCTTAACCGCTTATCCAATTAGGGTCGCGGGGGGGGCTAGAGTCTATCCCAGCTTTTCAATGGGTGCAAGGCACACACTAACACCCTGGACGGGGCGGCAGTCCATCGCAGGGCATACACATACACATACACATACACACACATACATACACACACACATTCTCCTATAGGGCAATTCAGTGTCATCAATTAACCTGACTGCATGTTTTTGGACTGTGGGAGGAAACCGGAGCTCCCAGAGGAAACCCACGCAGACACGGGGAGAACATGCAAACATGCACAGAAAGGACCTGGACACCAGAGTCTGTAGCCCTCAGATATTGGCAGTTCATCACATCCTACACATGTCAGTGATTGATAACCTATGAAATCTCATAGTCAACACCACTAATGATTCATCACATTTCAAGACATCACAGATTAATGATTTGTCACATCCCATTGCAGCCGACTGCTTTCAGTAACTGATAATTTGATTCATACCATAGGTATTACCAATTTACTGTTTATTAAATTCTGTAGGCATCAAAGATTTGTGATTTATTACATCCCTTAAGCATTGACAAAGATTTAGTAAATCCTATAGCAATTACTAGTATCCTTTGGGGAGGATTTAGGGCTTGATATAGACACACTCTATCCAATACCATTTCTGTCTGGTATTGTAGTGTCAGTATATTACAGAAATCTGTTATCTGTTTATACAATAAAAATATTAATTTTAATATTCATTTTTTGAATGGAAAAGAAAGAAAAAAGTAAATTTTTGTTGCAAAACGTAACCATAGTTATTGATTCTGTCAACTATACAGTATATTGTAGTACAGGTATTGGTAAAACAAAAAGAAAGCACTGAATATCAATGAACAACTATGACAAACAAATATGAATGAACTTTTGCCAACACCCCCCAACCAAAAGGCTAAACAGTCCGATCAGGTAACGTGATTAGACACAAATAAAGAAAGCACAAAATACCATCAAAGGCTTTTTTCTGGGTGCTCAGGTCGCACAGTGGTAAAACACGCTAGCACACCAGAGCTGACATTTCAAACTCGTCGGTTGGAATCTTAGCTCTGCCATTCAGCAGGATGGGCGCCTACAAGAACACCAATTGGCTGTTGTTCAAGGGCAGGGTGCCGGAAGGGACCTTATAACTGATGCAATTACAACCTCTGGCTAATTGATGGTGCCTGCACAGAGTCGAAGGATTATAAGGATCAGGGTGTGTCTCTCAGTACACAACGCTGATCCACATATGAACCCTCCTCGTGCAAGGGAAAAGATACAGTCGGCTACTGCACACGTGTCGGAGGGGGCGTGTCAGTTTCGGCTCTCCTCAACCAGGGTGGAGATCAACATCAGTACAGAGGAAGCGAAATGCAATAGGGTGATTGGATATGACTAGATTGGGAGGAAAATTGGGTGAAAATGCTGGTGAAGCATCTAATGCACTAGTTTAGATGTGTTTGTGACTGGCCTAGAACCTATGCAGACACAATTGGCTGTATTTGCTAAAATTGTGGCCTCTGTTGTCTGGTGTGACTCATCATATGCAGCACTCAGCTCTGTGAGACCTTGTATTTGGCAGGTGGGCAGTGCATGCATGTCGGTAGGGGCACGTGCCATTGAAAACGACTAGACTGGGAGAAAAAAGGAGGAAAATGCAACAATAAAATGACAAAAGGCCTTTTCTTTCTACATGTGATCTTCAAAAAGCTACCAGCAAGCTTTAGTGCAGCAATTTTGGAGCAGGCTTTTGTGCACGGCAGCCACTTAAGCCCCTGAAAATCTTTCACAATTGTGGACAGTGATGCCTGCGTTGTAGCACCTCATTTGTAACAATTTGTTTTTTTCTTAAAGTACACGTGACCATCTGGACAGTGTGCGATACTGCAAAATTTTGTATTGATCTGATACCAAGTAAATACAGGGCCAGTATCGCCAATATCAATACTGATACCGATACTTTTTACAAATTAAGGTAGATGCATCTTCAAATTGCTAAATCTGAATGAATTTTCATGACATTTAAGTGTGTTATTGTAATACATACATTTTTGTAAGTAGCTGCTCTCAGTATGGTTGTAAATAAATTCAGTTGTTTAAAATGGTCCGATTTCTTGTTTCTGGTGCTTTACGTTCTCACAACTTCACCATCAGGGCGTATCACCACAAAACGGCTAACGCATAGTTGTGTTTGCTGGGTGAATAAATATGTAAATTTTTTTAGTGACCGAATATATGTGTCCTTGTTCATTTAAAATAAAAAATCGATGCTATTCTCTTAACATTTATAAGCACAAAGTCAAAAGAAAAGAGCTCTCATTCACCAAAAAACGGAATAAGAGCCTCACTATGCATGCTCCGATTCATGTGCGTAAGGTGCGTCTGTACTTTACGTACGTATAGTTTACACTATTATTTCCATAAAATCGTCCCATTTCTGTATCTGCAAAGCAAAGTATTCAAAAACTTACAGTACAATCTTCCAATGCCTACCAATGTACTGATGTCTGTTAGGATTATAACAACGTGACGGTACCACAACAAAACACAGCAGCGCAGAAGGGGAGGATCACGTTGTGCATGTAAGATGTGAGAGGAGCGGAGTCTGTACAGACATGGTCCTTACTATCTGACGAAATGGGAGAAACGTACTGAATGTAGCGGAGAACAAGTAAAACTAAGGTATCGATCCGATACCAATACCAACGTTGGTATCGATAATATCGATATTTGGATCGATCCGCCCACCACTACTGGACAGACTTGACCTGAAGTTGCTTGGAAATGGCTCCAAGTGAGTATTTGTGTGGTTCAGTATGTAAATCAATCAATTCAAGCCCTGAACACTATTAAAATTGGCCAATGGCACTGTCAGATTGAGTCACCATCTGAACAGACACTTTGCAATCTGCCCACTTGTCTCAGGAAGGCAGAGAGATAGAAAACAGAAAGCAGGAAAGAAGCAAGAAAAGAGGGAAAACTGCAGCTAGCTGAAACAGAGACAAAAGCAGACAAAAAAAAAAGAACACTGGCAAGGGTGGACAGAAACCAGGTAAAGGACCAGTGGGAAATACAGTGGGGCCAAAAAGTATTTAGTCAGCCACTGATTGTGCAAGTTCTCCTACTTAGAAAGATGAGAGAGGTCTATAATTTTCATCATAGCTACACTTCAACTATGAGAGACAAAATGAGAAAAAAAAATCCAGGAAATCACATTGTAGGATTTTTAAAGAATTTATTTGTAAATTATGGTGGAAAATAAGTATTTGGTCAATAACAAACAAGCAAGATTTCTGGCTCTCACAGACCTGAAGCTCTTCTGTCCTCCACTCGTTACCTGTATTAATGGCACCTGTTTGACCTCGTTATCTGTATAAAAGACACCTGTCCACAGCCTCAAACAGTCAACCATGGCCAAGACCAAAGTCTTGTACAAAAATTGTAGACCTGCACCAGGCTGGGAAGAGTGAATCTACAATAGGCAAGCAGGTTGGTGTGAATAAATCAACTGTGGGAGCAATTGTAAGAAAATGGAAGACATACAAGACCATTGATAATCTCCCTCGATCCCATGGGGTCAAAATGATCATGAGAACGGTGAGCAAAAATCCCAGAACTACACGGAGGGACCTGATGAATGACCTGCAGAGAGCTGGGACCAAAGTAACAAAGGGACCATCAGTAACACACTACGCCGAGAGGGACTCAAATCCTGCAGTGCCAGGCGTGTCCCCCTGCTTAAGCCAGTACATGTCTAGGCCCGTCTGAAGTTTGCCAGAGAGCATATGGATGATCCAGAAGAGGATTGGGAGAATATCATGTGGTCAGATGAAACCAAAATGGAACTTTTTGGTAAAAACTCAACTCGTCATGTTTGGAGGAAGAAGAAGAACTCAAGAACATCATACCTACTGTGAAGCATGGGGGTGGAAACATCATGCTTTGGGGCTGTTTTTCTGCAAAGGGGACAGGACGACTGATCCATGTTAAGGGAAGAATGAACGGGGCCATGTATCGTGAGATTTTAAGCCACAACCTCCTTCCATCAGTGAGAGCATTGAAGATGGAACGTGGCTGGGTCTTCCAGCATGACAATGATCCCAAACACACCGCTTGGGCAACGAATGAGTGGCTCCGTAAAAAGCATTTCAAGGTCCTGGAGTGGCCTAGCCAGTCTCCAGACCTCAACCCCATAGAAAATTTGTGGAGTCCGTGTTGCCCAGCGACAGCCCCAAAACATCACTGCTCTAGAGGAGATCTGCATGGCGGAATGGGCCAAAATACCAGCTACAGTGTGTACAAACCTGGTGAAGACTTACAGGAAACGTTTCACCTCTGTCATTGCCAAAAAGGTTATGTTACAAAGTATTGAGTTGAACTTTTGTTATTGACCAAATACTTATTTTCCACCATAATTTACAAATAAATTCTTTAAAAATCCTACAATGTCATTTCCTGGATTTTTCTTTCTCATTTTGTCTCTCATAGTTGAAGTGTACCTATGATGAAAATTACAGACCTCTCTCATCTTTCTAAGTAGGAGAACCTGCACAATCAGTGGCTGACTAAATACTTTTTGACCCCACTGTATTAAAATACCCATTGGGAGATAGTGACAGTATGGTGGCATCTTATTATACTACATGACTGTGCCAATTACTTACAGTGTCCCTGTGGTTCACTCTTTGCTTTTTAATTTTAGATCCTGAAGCAGAAGCTGGTGATGGCAAGGACAGGCTGCCTTGGGACAGAAAGTGTTACTTGATGTTTATCATATGATTGGGCAGTAAGGGTAAAGCTGACCTTCTTTCAACAGTGAAATTACAGAATAACATTATTTAGAGACCAAGATCAAAATAATATTATTTCTTGTTTTTAAAGATTTAAAAACACGTGTTAAGGACAAGTACACTTACCAGGCATTTTATTTAAACCACCTGTCTTGCACTTACATTTAATGGCTATTTTATGAGCGACACGTACCATATAGATGCATTTTGTGTGTATCTAATTATGGACTGTTGCTCTGTGCTCCTTTCTAGCTACTTCTACCCCATTCATTATTCAAAAGGCACACTATAGAACTCCTACTGACCATGTTCGTGTTATTGCGGTGTTAAGAATGATTCACCACCAAAACAATACCTGGTCAGTAGGGGTCCTATGTGTTTTTTTTTTATTATTGGACAGAGCAACAGATGCACTACTTTCTGTAATTGTATACCCACACAGTGCATGTATACAGAAGCGGAAGCTCATTAAATAGACAGTGAATGTACATTCAAGAGTCATAGCAGTCTAGAGATGTCTTTTTTTCCCCAATTTTTCACCCAATCTAATCGTATCACATTTTACTTCCTCTCATAGCCATTACAGACTGATGATTTGTCACATTGTCTGTCGCCATAACCAAATGACAATTTATTAAATCCCATACCAACCAGAGACAACAGATTAATCACAAACCACAGACATGATGAACTGATAAATGACCAGATTCTGTAGCATGAAATCTCATAGTCAACAACACTAATGATTCATCACATCCTAAGACATCACAGATTGATGATTTGTCACATCCCATTGCAGCCGACTGCTTTCACCAACTGATAATTTAATTCATACCATAGGCATTACAAATTCACAATTTATTACATTCTATAGGCAGAATCTGATACTACTGCTGACTTCCACTCCTGACCGAGAAGAGCCGTCACTAACACACGCTTCCTCAGACACGTGTGCAGCAGTGGCGATTTCTCTAAGACTTCAAGGGAGGCTCAGCTTCCCCTAAAATGTCAAAAATTAAATGGTCAAATATGTACAGTTGTGTTAACATTTCATTGACTACAAATGCATTAGAACACGTTCATCTCGAAGACGAGTTGGTTCAGAATCAGCTACTTATCACAAATCGACTGACTCGAACTTCTCATACATTCCCTTGGCGTCAATGCATTTGCCCGCAGAAGCTGAGCGTCTATTCACTTCAATGGGACTGCATGGAAGGTTTTTTTTCATTGCTTCGAAACTCGCCGGTCATTGGATAAATGCCACGATTTTGTCCCGCCCCCGGACGCTGATCGTCTCTGGGGGTGAATGGAGCTGTGGGCGGGTCTGGACGCTGAGCTTCTGCAAGATGATTGGAGGATCAGTCGAAAGGCTGAATCCCGTTTTGATTAACAGCTATTTTGATCTCTACCCCATCACTTAATCACTGGGAGCTTCAGTCCCATCGCGGATTTTGCGAGTGAAGTCAAAAGACAAACTGCAACCCATTTCAGGCCATTTTCTTGAAAAGGAACGGAGGGCAGAATTTATGTATAAATAAATTGACAAATTTTATGATATAAGCCGACAATGTGCCTCCCCTCTTTGAAAGACCAGCAGCCGCAAGGAGAGTTGAAATTTGAACTCAAGATGTCAGAAACATTTCTGCAGCTGTAGTTTTTCTGTGACTGCATGAGTAAAACACATACTTCTTTGTCCCCCAAAAAAAAGGAGGCATCGGATGCTCCCTTGGTATTCAGGCAGTTTATAGCTTTAAAATAAGGCACCTCATAAGGCAGCATTTTAAGGTATCTAAGATTTCGAACAGCCTTCTTCTTGGGAGCACACGTAGGATGACGTAAAATGCTATGTATGCTATGTCTATAAACTGATAGTTTAATTTATACCATAGGCATAACCAATTCACTATTTATCAAAATCTGATACTACTGCTGACTTCCACTCCTGACCGAGAAGAGCTGTCACTAACACACATGCGTAGTACCCGACTGCATCTTTTCATCTGCACGAGGCGGGTTCATATGGGGGTCAGTCTCACGCATGAAGAGTCACACACTGATCTCCTATATCCCCCCTCTCTGTGCAGGTGCCATCAATCAGCCAGCAGAGGTCGTAAGTACATCAGTTATGAGGAATCCCCACCGGCATCCAATCCGACGGACGAACCAGCATAAGGCAGCATTTTAAGGTATCTAAGATTTCGAACAGCCTTCTTCTCGGGAGCACGCGTAGGATGACGTAAAATGCTATGTATGCTATGTCTATGTAGAGAGCTCACTAGGTTTTCGAACACACCCATTATAGTCTAATAATCTTTCCTGGTAATCAATAGGATACCTAATGCCCCCTGATAACAGGAACACACAGCTCTATATTTAACCTTCTTAAGGTAACTAAAACCCTAAAAAAAAAATTATCTGTAAATTCCAAATGAGAGATTAGATACTAATCAGGGACTGAAATATTTATGACCATCAAGTACTTTTCACATAACCAGTGTCATACATGCAGTTTAGAAAATAAAAACTGTACTCCATATTCAGCCAAGAATCCAAGAATTCGAACTCAACTACAGCTTACTCTAGGGAAAAGAATGCTGGCCAAATATCTGTCTTCTTGACTTAAGTGTTCTATTTAGCAGCGTTGCTCAAGTTAGAGTTGAGAGTTCACTTTAGCTATGTTGCTAGACTGATCTCCTAGCTACAGTCGTACAGCAAAAAAAAGTGTTTATGTAATTCATTAAAATCATGAAGATTTTCTCTTGCTTAAACTCTCTTGTCCTTTCTTGTTGCAGTTCCTCTGTTATTTGCTGAAATAGGGGGATGATTGACGAGCAGAGGTAATTGTCCTTTTGGTAGAGTGATTATCATCTCTGCAGTGATGACTTGGCCCAAAGACAGCCACTCGTTTCTGATTTGTTTGGACAGCATGTAATTTCTGGTGTTTCCTTGTCTCTATTACTTTTACCCTTCTCATTTGAAAGTGAAAAGTCTTCAATTGGAAGAAAGCACTGACATTCTTAATTTAACAGAAAGCTAGTTTTCTAGCTAGAGTTTCTTCAGTTTTTACCCAAAAGGCACTCAAGCAGGCAAGACATACAGTAAATCTCTCTTTACTACCCTTGCAAAGTGTGAAGAGTAGCTCAGAGGAGTAGCTATTGTTAGAACAGAAACAAACACATAGAGGTCATTCTATTTTAATACCATTTCTTATATCCCACAAGCGCATGGTCAGGTGTCCAAATATATTTGGCCATATAGTGTATTCCAAATAAATGCTCTATATAAAGAGCATACTGGCTTCTACACCCTATGTAGTTCATACATAGCCAATATTATTATACATGAATCAGCTGGAATTGCTAACCACAGTTTTCTTCACACATAATTTTATCAGTTTAAAAAAGAAAACACCTCACTGTCACTGCTGGACTGAAAATAGTCCACCAACCAAAAATATCCAGACAACAGCGCCCCATGGGCATCATCCTGTGACCACTGATGAAGGTCTAGAAGATGACCAACTCAAGCGGCAGCAAAAGATGAGCGATCGTCTCTGACTTTACATCTACAAGGTGAACCAACTAGGTAGGAGTGTCTAATAGAGTGGACAGTGAGTGGACACGGTATTTAAAAACTCCAGCAGCGCTGCTGTGTCTGATCTACTCATACCAGCACCATGTCAGTGTCACTGAAGTGCTGAGAATGATCCACCACCCAAATAATACCTGCTCTGTGGTGGTCCTGTGGGGGTCCTGACCATTGAAGAACAGGGTGAAAGCAGGCTAAAAATGTATGTAGAAAAACAGATGGACTACAGTCAGTAATTGTAGAACTACAAAGTGCTCCTATATGGTAAGTGGAGCTGATAAAATGAACAGTGAGTGCAGAAACGAGGAGGTGGTTTTAATGTTATGGCTGATCAGTGTATACATCTACAATAAAACAGTGTTTAAAATGACATTTTAGTGTGGAAGAAAGGGTAAAACAAACAAACAATGAACATTTTATGCTCAAAGTTGATGTGTTAGAAGCAGGAAAAATGGGCAAGTGTAAGGATTTGAGCGAGTTTGACAAGGGCCAAATTGTGATGGCTAGACGACTGGATCAGAGCATCTCCAAAACTTCAGCTTCTGTGGGGTGTTCCCGGTCTGCAGTGGTCAGTATCTATCAAAAGTGGTCCAAGGAAGGAACAGTGGAAAACTGGCAACAGGGTCATGGGCGGCCAAGGCTCATTGATGCATCAAGCATTTGTGGGATGTGCTGGACAAACAAGTCTGATCCATGGAGGCCCCACCTCACAACTTACAGGAGTTAAAGGATCTGCTGCTAACATCTTGGTGCCAGATACCACAGCACACCTTCAGGGGTCTAGTGAAATCCATGCCTCAACGTGTCAGGGCTGTTTTGGCAGCAAAAGAGGGAACATACTTGTTTTCTATAACTTCATTTTCACACCTTTCTTTTTTTTTTTTTAACCAAGAAGTCATTTATCTCTTTCATAGGTATGAACTGCACACAAAATCTGAATGAACCACCCAGAACATACACTTACTAGGATGTACACCTGAATCTGAACAACTTTTCTCATAAACACATGAATTGATAATTAATAAATAATAAAAAGATAATAAAGCTAGGTCAGGTAGATGTCATACTTGCCCAGAAACTTCTAGTTTAATTTAGAGTGAAAACTGTCAGTCTGGACCTACCATCCTTTTTAAGAGATTAATTATTTAGACTGCGTAATGCAGGCAGATATTTTCACACGCATATCTTCAAAGACGCTTTTGAGAGGTGAATCAGCCTCTCAATGCAGAATAAAGGTATGCAAATTACTCACGCATTCAGAAGAAATAAAACTGAAGAAAGTGAGAGAGAATGTCATAAAAGCCAGAAATGTATAATGGGTTTGCTTTTAGCTAATAAAAAGTCCTAAAAATAATAAACCCTTGTAAAACGTTACTGAAAAGTCTCCAAGCAAGCTTTCAAAGTGGTTAACAAACAGTTATCTTATAATAAAATGAATTCTTAAAAAGAAATGAGTCAGACTTACCATTTTTATCTGCACGACGGAAAATCTGGAGAGAGAAAAACAGAATGAGGTCAGAATGTGAGAAACAGAGTACGGTTATGTTTATCATATATGAAGAATTCAAATTAACACTGTTGATTCATCTGATTGTGCCTTTGTTTAACCAGCTTGTGTCAGATGAGGCAACAGTACTAACAAAAAGCTTACATAAAGCTTTTCAATTTCCTAGGTCTGTATTCAGGGAGGTGTGAAACACAACAGAATAAGCGAATACAAAGCACAAGTTGGCATTCATTAAGAAAACATTACGAACAAAATCATAATAATTCCACAGTTTTGCATTGTGATTACTGGCGCTGTTCATAGCATAACTGTCCTGTACAGATCCCGTAGGTATTAAGTATATTTTACTCACATCATGATATCTGCATCATGAGTTCTTAATATTGCAACCTGATATCCTGATATATATATATATATATATATATATATATATATATATATATATATATATATATATATATATATATATATATATATATATATTATTGAAGCACTTTGTAGTTCAATTGCTGATTGTAGTCCATCTAGTTCTCTACTAGCCTGCTTTCACCCTGTTCTCCACCCTGTGACCACCACAGAGCAGGTATTATTTGGGTGGCGGATCATTTTCAGCACTGCAGTGACTCTGACGTGGTGGTGGTGTGTTAGTGTGTGTTGTGCTGGTATGAGGGGATAAGACACAGCAATGCTGATGGAGTTTTTAAACACCTCACTGTCCCTGCTGGACTGAAAATAGTCCACCATCCAAATATATCCAGCCAACAGCGCCCCGTGGGCAGCGTCCTGTGACCACTGATGAAGATTTCAAAGATGATCAACTCAAACAGCAGCAATAGATGAGTGAACTTCTCTGACTTTACATCTACATGGTGGATCAACTAGGTAGGAGTGTCTAATAGAGTGGACAGTGAGTGGACACGGTATTTTTAAAACTCCATCAGCGCTGCCGTGTCTTATCCACTCATACCAGCACAACACACACTAACACACCACCACCATGTCAGTGTCACTGCAGTGCTGAGAATGATCCACAACCTAAATAATACCTGCTCTGTGGGGGTCCTGATCATTCAAGAACAGCATGAAAGGGGGCTAACAAAGCATGCAGAGAAACAGATGGACTACAGTCAGTAATTGTAGAACTACAAAGTGTAGCTGATAAAATGGACAGAGAGTGTAGATACATGGAGGTGGTGTTAATGTAATGGCTGATGTGTGTGTATATACAGTGTATCACAAAAGTGAGTACACCCCTCACATTTCTGCAAATATTTTATTATATCTTTTCATGGGACAACACTATAGACATGAAACTTGGATATAACTTAGAGTAGTCAGTGTACAACTTGTATAGCAGTGTAGATTTACTGTCTTCTGAAAATAACTCAACACACAGCCATTAATGTCTAAATGGCTGGCAACATAAGTGAGTACACCCCACAGTGAACATGTCCAAATTGTGCCCAAAGTGTCAATATTTTGTGTGACCACCATTATTATCCAGCACTGCCTTAACCCTCCTGGGCATGGAATTCACCAGAGCTGCACAGGTTGCTACTGGAATCCTCTTCCACTCCTCCATGATGACATCACGGAGCTGGTGGATGTTAGACACCTTGAACTCCTCCACCTTCCACTTGAGGATGCGCCACAGGTGCTCAATTGGGTTTAGTCCATCACCTTTACCTTCAGCTTCCTCAGCAAGGCAGTTGTCATCTTGGAGGTTGTGTTTGGGGTCGTTATCCTGTTGGAAAACTGCCATGAGGCCCAGTTTTCGAAGGGAGGGGATCATGCTCTGTTTCAGAATGTCACAGTACATGTTGGAATTCATGTTTCCCTCAATGAACTGCAGCTCCCCAGTGCCAGCAACACTCATGCAGCCCAAGACCATGATGCTACCACCACCATGCTTGACTGTAGGCAAGATACAGTTGTCTTGGTACTTCTCACCAGGGCGCCGCCACACATGCTGGACACCATCTGAGCCAAACAAGTTTATCTTGGTCTCGTCAGACCACAGGGCATTCCAGTAATCCATGTTCTTGGACTGCTTGTTTTCAGCAAACTGTTTGTTGGCTTTCTTGTGCGTCAGCTTCCTTCTGGGATGACGACCATGCAGACCGAGTTGATGCAGTGTGCGGCGTATGGTCTGAGCACTGACAGGCTGACCTCCCACGTCTTCAACCTCTGCAGCAATGCTGGCAGCACTCATGTGTCTATTTTTTAAAGCCAACCTCTGGATATGACGCCGAACACGTGGACTCAACTTCTTTGGTCGACCCTGGCGAAGCCTGTTCCGAGTTGAACCTGTCCTGGAAAACCGCTGTATGACCTTGGCCACCATGCTGTAGCTCAGTTTCAGGGTGTTAGCAATCTTCTTATAGCCCAGGCCATCTTTGTGGAGAGCAACAATTCTATTTCTCACATCCCCAGAGAGTTCTTTGCCATGAGGTGCCATGTTGAATATCCAGTGGCCAGTATGAGAGAATTGTACCCAAAACAACAAATTTAACAGCCCTGCTCCCCATTTACACCTGGGACCTTGACACATGACACCAGGGAGGGACAACGACACATTTGGGCACAATTTGTACATGTTCACTGTGGGGTGTACTCACTTATGTTGCCAGCTATTTAGACATTAATGGCTGTGTGTTGAGTTGTTTTCAGAAGACAGTAAATCTACACTGCTATACAAGTTGTACACTGACTACTCTAAGTTATATCCAAGTTTCATGTCTATAGTGTTGTCCCATGAAAAGATATAATGAAATATTTGCAGAAATGTGAGGGGTGTACTCACTTTTGTGATACACTGTATATATATATATATATATATATATATATATATATATATATATATGGTAGATCTAGCAATACAATAGATAAACAAGCACAGTAGATGAATTTGGCCTGACCAGATCTTTCCTTGGCGCTGTTCATAAATCATTTCAGTTTCCTTAAGATAGTTTGGTTTCCTTTACATGCCAAAACAAACAGCAAATGGATTGGTTACTTTAATTTGGCCCTAGATATATGAAGATTTGGTGGCACAGTGATAATAAAGGGTAGCACTGTCGCCTCAAAGCTAGAAGCTCCTGGGTACGAGTCCCAGGTGGAGCAGTCCAGGTCCTTTCTGTGTGGAGTTTGCATATTCATATCCATGTTTATGTGGGTTTCCTCCGGGTCCTCCGGTTTCCTCACACAGTCCAAATGCATGCCCCTAGGTATGAGTGTGTGTGTGTGTGAGAGAGAGTGTTTGCTCTGTGATGTATCTTCTCTGAGTAAGTACAACTTTATTCTCTGAATGTTCCCTGTACATGATGGTTAAACATCATTAACATCATTAACAATTCACTTTAAAGGTCAATTCAAGCTTCCTAGTGAGAGATATGGCATCTGGAAGCAGGTGTTGAGACAGTAGGGAAACCCCGGTCCCACTGACTCTTTTCCTCTGGGAAAGAATGAAAGAGTGCAACAAAGACATGGAACAAAACATTTCAGAGCTCCCACATGGACAGAATGTTCCAGAAAAGTGTCAAAAAAGGCCTATAGGCATGTCGGATTTTGTGTCCCCTTTACAGATCTGAACTATAGACCCAGGTGGAAAGGAAGATTAGTAGCCTCAAAGAGTGATGGAGAGCTCAGTGTAATAAACCCCACAAACATGAACTCTGCCCCCCCACAAACTCACCACATCCACACAAAGCAATAAGCACCAGCTCTTACTACACTTCTGAGCCCTTCATCCAACTAAATGAAATCTTTTTATTTACAGGTTGTGTACTTCATTTCCCCACAAACAGTCAACGTATCTGTCACTCATGTGGGATGTGAAGTCAATTTTCCGTTTATAATCTTGATTTGATGCACCGCGTGTCAGCTTAATTTAATTGTGCCGCGCTGGAAGCCTGGGCATAAACTCAAAGTTGGTAAAGGAAATTGAGGGCAGCAGACCAAACTGAAGACTAGTGAATAGACTCCGCATTATCAAAGAACGTACAAACCGGATTCCAAAAAAGTTGGGACACTAAACAAATTGTGAATAAAAACTGAATGCAATGATGTTGAGGTGCCAACATCTAATATTTTATTCAGAATAGAACACAAATCACAGATCAAAAGTTTAAACTGAGAGAATGTATCATTTTAAGGGAAAAATATGTTGTTTCAAAATTTCATGGCATCAACAAATCCCAAAAAAGTTGGGACAAGGCCATTTTTACCACTGTGTGGCATCCCCCCTTCTTCTTACAACACTCAACAGACGTCTGGGGACAGAGGAGACCAGTTTCTCAAGTTTAGAAATAGGAATGCTCTCCCATTCATGTCTAATACAGGCCTCTAACTGTTCAATCGTCTTGGGCCTTCTTTGTCGCACCTTCCTCTTTATGATGCGCCAAATGTTCTCTATAGGTGAAAGATCTGGACTGCAGGCTGGCCATTTCAGTACCCGGATCCTTCTCCTACGTAGCCATGATGTTGTGATTGCTGCAGAATGTGGTCTGGCATTATCTTGTTGAAAAATGCAGGGTCTTCCCTGAAAGAGATGATGTCTAGATGGGAGCATATGTTGTTCTAGAACCTGAACATAGTTCTCTGCATTAATGGTGCCTTTCCAGACATGCAAGCTGCCCATGCCACAAGCACTCATGCAACCCCATACCATCAGTGATGCAGGCTTCTGAACGGAGCGTTGATAACAACTTGGGTTATCCTTGTCCTCTCTGGTCCGGATGACATGGCGTCCCAGTGTTCCATAAAGAACTTCAAATCGTGACTCATCTGACCACAGAACAGTCTTCCATTTTGCCACACTCCATTTTAAATAACCCCTGGCCCAGTGCAAACGTCTGAGCTTTTCTGTTATTTCCTTGACAGTGGCATTCCTGTTTGAGGTGCAGTGACGTTTAAGGGCCCGGAGATCATGAGCATCCAGTAGAGTTTTACGGCCTTGACCCTTACGCACAGCGATTGTTCCAGATTCTCTGAATCTTTTGATGATGTTATGCACGGTTGATGATGATAACTTAAAAGTCTTTGCTATTTTACGCTGGGTAACACCATTCTGGTATTGCTGCACTATCTTTTTGCGCAACAATGGTGGAATTGGTGATCCTCTTACCATCTTGGCTTCTGAGAGACACTGACACTCTGAGAAGCTCTTTTTATACCCAATCATGTTGTCAATTGACCTAATTAGTGTTAATTGGTCTTCCAGCTGTTCGTTATATGCTCAATTTCCTTTTTCCAGCCACTTATTGCTACTTGTCCCAACTGTTTTGGGATTTGTTGACACTGTGAAATTTTGAATCAACATATTTTTCCTTTAAAATGTTACATTTACTCAGATTAAACTTTTGATCTGTCATCTATGTTCTATTACGAATAAAATATTGACATTTGCTATCTCCTCATCATTGCATTCAGTTTTTATTCACAATTTGTTTAGTGTCCCAACTTTTTTGGAATCCGCTTTGTACATCATTTCATAATAAGAACAGTGATTAAAAATTATATTAATATCTTTAACCAAAGCTTATTATCATGCATTGTGGTGAGAAAAACCCAGTATGCACAGCCTGATTATTCACTAATACAGAGACGGTGGTTAAAATATAGTAGCTCTAGGTAAAGAGGGGGTCAAAACATGGTAAAAATCAGTGAAGAAGCTGAATTACATATAAACTGTTGCATAATTTTGGCTCTTTTTAATAGGTTTCATGTAAGATTAAACAAATTCTACTGCCCCCACAACAGAATTGAGGATTTTTATTGCTATTGCTTCTCCAGCAGCTATTCAAACCTACAAATCGTTTGGATCTCAAAAAGAAAATGGATTTCATGTGGGTGCACATGTGTGCAGTGGCCAGACCCCTGTACAGGAGTGAAATTTATCTTTTATGGTGGAATTTGTTTAATCTAGTACAAATCTCTACATGGTTCCAGTCTATTTATCTGAACCTCTACACCCTTACTGTCCCGCAAGATCACTTAGGTCTTCTGATGAAGTCTGTGCCTACATTCAGATTAGTTATTGCTGCGGGTAGATTATTATTGTTGTTGTTATCTGTACATATTGTCTTTCTAATTCATGAGTTTTCACACCATTCCCACTTTACAGCCATCATTCTGCATTAATGAGTGGAAACTCCAACACAAAAACCCTGAAACTTAGTATGTAGCTTATTCCATTTTCATTGATCCCTTTGTCCTAAATAGGGTTGCAGTAAGTCCAGTTACAACAATGGGTGCAAAGCAGGAATTTCTCTGGACATTGCAATTCATCGCAAGGCTTCAGTCACGCCCACCCCCCTTCCTTCAGACATAGAGGATCATATCTGTGAAGGTTCCTGGCCGGCCAACAGCACCTCTGAGATTCGAAACAGGAGCGAGCGGTTGCTTATGTAATGCAATCCTAGCACCTAGTAAGGTGTTGGGTCACCACAAGCCATCGGGACGACATATTCCACAAATTTCTGAAACTGTACCAAAGGAACAGAACATCGGTCTTTAACATATAACTGTGTCAGAACAAAATATTTCGAGTTATTTATTTGGGTTCAGATCCGGTGCCTGCACAGGCCATATAATATGATGATCTATATAATATCCCAACTTATCAAAGCATTTAATGCCCCCTTGTGCCCTGTAAACGGGGGCAGTGCCAGCCTGAGAAACCACTTGTTTCTTGATGAAAAATACTCGTCTTGCGTCCAGTGTCACCCGGTGGATCTGGGCAATGAATCCTCTTTTACATTCACTAGGTTTATTTGCCTGCTAGGAATTATGCCTTTTAGACTCCAAGTGTGGTATGTTCATACAAACTCAAAACAAGGGTCTAGGGTTCACAAAGTCAGCTCAGAAGTCCACCTTACCATCTATGAGTCAGACATTGAGTAATTTGATAGTCTAAATGTATCATGTTACTGTTTTGAGTTTTACACTGGTGAGAAACAAAACACTGTGATTAGTAGATAAAACCTAGAGACTTATGACCTTCCACCACCAAATAAGACGCAGAATGTGAATTGGCTACTCTAAATTGGCTCTAGTAGTACGTGAGTGAAAAAGAAAATATGTGTATGTTACACTGCAATGAATTGCAGCAACTGCGTTCCTGTCTTGAACCCAGGTTGAATAAATAACAAAATAAAGAACAAAAGTAGTAGTGATCATATAGCCCAAGTTTTTGGACCAAATGTAAAAATAATGATCTTTCTCTCTTGCCATGTTGATTCTAAATCAAGGTCACCTGAGCCTTCTTATTATGTTTATACCTGCCACAGACTGGGCACACTGAGAATAAAGTCGACTTGTCTGAAAGCATCCAATTTCAATCTGCAGTGACAAGAGGACTGGGGTGGGATTTGTGATGTCAGGAATATGACAGGAAATTGGGGACATAGATATAGGTAAGGACATTTTGTTTTCCCTTTTGGGAGGTATTGCATCTTACAAAGGAAACACGTTTGGTTATTTCTTATTAGCAGTAAAAGCCGTTTAATCCAGAGCTTTAAAAAGACATTTTTTGCTTAAAAACAGCATG